>NC_133752.1:9893750-10500312 GCF_036562045.2 Rhinolophus sinicus | reverse complement strand
TTTGATGAGATCCTAATGTGACTGAATTATCCAAACTCAGAACTACCTTTCCCTTATGCTATATGTTATATAACATATGCTATATGTTATAAGCCTATTGAAGCTATTTCTAGTAGGGTCTCCTTTGTTACTTCTTGCTGAAAGCATCCTAACTGACAGATGTGGGTCAGAAAAGACTTATCAAGAAGGGAACTTTCAAGTCGACATAGGCATGTCATGAAGCAGTCAAGTTATGTAAAGACCTAGTGGGGAGAGAACGTTCCAGGCAGTGGGAACAGCAAATCCAGAGGCCCTGAGATAAGAGCAAGCATGATGGGTTGAGGAAAAGAGGGCCACTAAGACGGTGTGTTGAGTGATGGAAACGTAAGTGAAGGTGAGGTCAGAGAGTTAGGACATTTCCAAACCATTGGAACTTGGATATTTTTCCCAAATTTTTTTTATTATGGTAAAATAGAGGAGCTTGGATTTTAATCTAAACGCAGTGGAAACCATTGGAGAGGCAGGTCCATTTCCTTCCTTTCTTCATCCCTTATATCCAGCACATAGTTGAACTAAATTCTAGCTTACAGGTTTTTGGTTTGATCAAAATAATTCCAATAATAGAAAGATCACTTGAAAGTGAATGTTTTTCTCTTAACGCGCCAGTGTAAAGAGAGAAGACCTTCTCCTTGACAACAGGCAAAGGGGTTTCTCACAATTCTTTCATCAGACACAACTTCAGGAACGAAGTTTCCAGGTAAAGCACATCAAGAGCGCGTGCAAAACTGCAGAGATGACGACTCTTAATTAGCTGCATCA
Organism: Rhinolophus sinicus; assembly: GCF_036562045.2. Lineage (NCBI taxonomy): Eukaryota > Metazoa > Chordata > Mammalia > Chiroptera > Rhinolophidae > Rhinolophus > Rhinolophus sinicus. Next base: position 10,499,514 of record NC_133752.1, on the reverse strand, counting down.
AATGACTCTTGGCATCCCTAATTTTCACCTTTTTGTAACAATTCAATTCATTCCAAGGTTTTAGCAGAGTAGACAGGCATGAAATGAATTTTCCACGGTATGTTACCAGTGGAAGAGAAACTGCAAGCTTTGAAATGGCTGGAAGAAATCACGTGAGCTCTGGCTCCTGCTTTTCCCTAAACTCTGCAAATTCTGTCAACGTTAATTCTGTGATATATGTAGGCTGCATTACTTGGGAGAACTGAACAGTTCTGTTTTCTCTAAGCCTTATCTGTATTCCATCTTACCCTAAGCCCCGCTTTCATGAAAAGGATATTCTCTTGGGCACGTAGTATCGTGGATGAGGACTAGGAACCAAGATACTTGGGTGCTGGTCGGGTCTGGATGTGTGAAGAACGTAATGACGTTGGTGTTTTTAGTGGACTGTCCATTCTCTGTAAATCAGTAGTGTGGTGGGGCTGCCATAATCAAAGGTGATGCGCTTTCTCCCTTCTCATACTCCAGTATGCCCCCCATATGCCAACTATAGGTTACTATTTGCACTCTGATAAAAAAGCCACCCTATTTCCTCCCATTGGTTCTTTCACAATTCAGTATTCCTTCTTCCTGGAGTGTCCTTACTCTACTTCCCTGTTTTTTAAAACCCAAAGCTCTGTATGTTAAGTTTTCTGGGCTGGGCATAAACCTCGTGTGCCTTCTCAGAGTCTCTCGACCACTGCCTGCTTTCTAATGTGGCTGCACACCTTCTGGTGGTGCCATGCCCTCCTTTGCCGGCTACTTTTATGAGCTCTCTGAGATGGTTACAGTCCCAGTTGAAGCCCTGAACCTACGTTACCTTCATGCCTCACATGCTGAGTCCCTCCAATGTCAGACTTTGGAGACCGAGACTTAAAAATCCCATTATGGGATATGGGACCTGGGCCTTGATTGGAAGCTGAGGGAATGGAAGATGTAGCTTAAGGTGTGGAGGCATCGTCTCGCTGTGGGGCGACGCTTCACCAGTGGAAGTCAGCAGAGAGAGAAGCCAGGTGGAAAAATCCCACCTCCATTTGCTCTTTCTCGGGTTGCTCAGAGATGTTGTTTCTCTTTGCCAACTTTCCAGTGAAATCTCGCATGGTGAGTAAACATGCCTCTTGAGTTACCAGGTATGTCTTTTGGTTGCATATTGTGAAACGGTAGCTGCTGCATTGCATGTGTTACTCAGTATCTTTCCGGACTTCCTTTCCCCTTTTCCCCTAACCTTTACCAACCCAGGCTTGCATCTCCTAAGTAAAGTGGCAGCACTTTAATTCTTGCCTCGGGACCTTCCTGACTGCTTTCCACTAGGCTTTGTCCACACCTCTGCTGTGGGACCGCAGAAGCTCTCTGAACCCGCCTCTTCTGAACCTGCTCCTGGATTATCTGATGCTCTGTTTCTTTGATAAACCACACTTGGAATGCTTGTCGCGAGGAGACTCCTGGCGGTGGTCTCCTGTGCACTTATGCTTCCACCTAAATTGTCTGTTTGTCAAGAGTTGCTTATATTTTCTCCAATTTTGTGTGCCCATTGTTCACTTGTTATTATAATCATAATGCCATTAAATGTTACTTAAACCAATACATTATGGATGTGAGACTAATAAAGACAGTTGTTTCTATATGAAAATCTAGTTAAATAATTTAGATTTAAGGGAATGCTGCTTAAAAAGGAACTAGAGTCATATTCAATGTGGTAAGATAGTTGTAAAAATTTTGGGGGAAATGGTAACATCTACAAGCATTCTGTAATTATATGACTTTCCAAGTGTGTTTCAGTTCTTATTCTACTTTAAAGAAACCAAAACTAATTATCAGAGTCGATGTATTATTGGTGTGGTTTATGCAAGAAAGAACACACAGAATGCCAGCTCATGGACCAGTAGTTACAGAAAAGGCCTTGGCCCTACACCAAAAGATTGGCAGCACTAAAAGCTTTATAGTGATTGATGGATGACTTAAATGTAGGAAAAAGCCATTGTACCCCGGCATTAGGCCCTGGAGGGCACAAATCACCTACTGATTAATCTACTGCTTAAACATTGACAGAGAAGTTAAAGTCACTTATCAATAGGGGAAATTTTATTAGGGAATAGCTCTCCAATAGACTTGAAACAGTTCTAAATTATAAGATGTTTTCCAGAAATTCATGATACAAAAGGTAAAGCAAGTGCTACCAGCACATACAAAAGCCAAGCAAAGATTCTCAGCAGCTGCCTGTTAGCAATGCAGGTACAATTCCAAATTCTGACTTTTTATTATTGGCAAGAGACAACGTCGCCAAGATTTAAGAGATATAAATTGTTTGTTTTTACAAGATAAGGACTCTTCACAAAAATCAGTGTGGACAGACTCTGAATTATTTTATAAATTGATTTTTCCCCCATGAATTTACACATTATGTGAAGAAACAGTTGAAGAAAATAGACGTCTGAAAAGCCTATACTTTGTTTATCAATGTTTTTGAAATTGTGCGTTTTGACTCTTAGTGGGTCATAAAATGTGTTTACTGAATTGGAGAAAAGGGTATTACAAAATGAAATGAAATAGAATAAAACAGAATAGAAAATATCAGTGAACATTGCATGTTGTAAAGATATTTAATGAAATCTGTTTTATTTACATGTACATGTATATATGTGTGGCATGTATGTATATGTGATATAAAATTTCTAGCTGTGATGTAAAATTTCTCTTGCCATGTATTTGTGGCGTAACTTCGAAGGCCTTTGGTCTAAAATAATGCTTCTTCATGTTTTGGTTATGGATAATGTAAAGGAAGTGACTTAAATAAATGTCGGGTTTTTATAACAGAGTGCAACTTTTTTTGTTCAAAGTTACGGATTAAGGAGCTATGAAATGTGTTAAAAGGAATTTGGAGTTTCATTTTAGAAAAAATGGAATATAAGAATATATAGGTTACATGTAATTATTAAAAATCGTTAACATTAAAGGAGTTTTTTTTCCAATGTAGCATTCAGTGGGAAGTGAAATTCCCAATTCCATATTTACTAAATCTCAGAGAAGAGAAAAATGTTGCTCGAGGTTGACAACATTGGAAAAATTCTGAACTACAAGAGAACAATGAAGAACATGGTTTCGTAACTGACCCCAGACAAATGGGAGGTTCCGTTGATTTATAGAAAGATGATACATAACAATGAACTGATGATCCTTATTTATTACAATATGTACTTAGGGCCAGGGAAGAAATCATTCAGCATGTGACAGAAATAGACAAATCAAAAAATGAAGAAACTGGGGCAAAGGAAATATGATATCAAGTCTGGAGCCTAACTCTCATCATTCGGAAGCCAGTTACCCCAGGAGATGCTTTATTCTATTGACTCAGTCGTCAACTAAGATATGACGTATAAAAAAAATGTATTGGTTTCACAAACTGTGCATCTTCTTCTGAACAACTCTCAAATATTGGTTTTATTGAATGAATATTTATATTTTAAAATGAAAGTAAGATATTTAAAGTGTACATGTATCATTTTTATAGTTCTCTGCTTTAATTGACTTTCCATGTCTGTGATCATAACTGGTCTTGATGGTTTGAATGAGAGGGTTTCTATGTCTCACTGCCTTCCATTGCCATTGTTTTTCTTTCTGGCTTTCATGATAGGGTCTAGTATTGATGAAATGGGATGTTTCAGACCTTCTGGGTCGGACCCAGTTCTTCTACCACCCACTGATGAGATGCTGGCTGTGCAAGTCATTCTATCTGAGCCTGAGTTCTCCCATTCTAAGGGGATATCACGGGACTTCATTAAATGTGGATAATGGATGTAAAGCCATGAGCACAAGGTCAGGCACACAGTAAATAATCAATGATCGTTTTCCCCACTGTAATGTCTTAAATTTACCATAAGTGTAACTAGTATTGTCTTTTATAATTACAAAAAAATTTTCCAGCTTGGCATGGGCTAAAAATCATTTTCAATGCTCTCAGAAACTTTAGGAGTTTTCTCAGAATAGTAACAGTTAAAAATAATAACATTAGCTTATACTACAAAGGCATTTTGTAACTTTTAAATATGATGTAAGTGATATAATAGGCTTCATTTTCCAGATTTCATAGTTCAGGATTATAAGGCTCAGAGAGGTTAATGTACTCACCCAAGGTCACCCAGCTCATGGATGAAAGGAGTGACCCCCACTCTCCTGACACCCAGTCGGGTTCTTTCCAACCACTGTTGTCATGTGCACAGACCTCTGTGTGAGCCAGCATCACAGCACCTGGTAAAGCAGCCATCCGTGAAAACGTGGAAACTGGGCCAAGTTGGAGGAATCTCATTATCACTTTTTGAAGCTTTACCATGACTGCATTTTAAGTTGTATAATTTTTCTGGATCTGAATCTCAGATAGATGCTGGTACTTGGCAAGTACTGAATCTCATTTGGGTGAAAATTTCCTCATACCATGATTCAACCTGTATTAAAAGACCAGAGAAAAAGCAAAAGCAAAACTCCTTTAAATAAAAGGCATTGGGGACTCTCCTCCTATTTGACTTACAAAAATAACGGCAATTATTCAGTAAGTTCATTATTTAATTCCTTCAATGCCATGTTGACCTCTTGATTGGTCTCTGTTCAGTTTCTCCATGAAGCCCCTTGTCTTTTTCAGTCACAGCTAAAATAAATTACTAGGTTTCTCCTATTGTTATATACATGACAATTCCAGATTTTATATATATAAAAGGATTTCAGTAGCTTGGAAATTTGCAATCCCAGTAATGTTTGGTACTTTTTGTCTTGATATATGTTTTTTAATTCCATCTAAATTTTCTACACTGTTGGCTGAGGTCAAATCATTCTGCATTTTTGCTGCGTTATTTGCTTTGCCCAGCCTTCTTAGATTTAGAAAGCTTAATTTTATTCCTTTCTCCACTTTATTAGGCTTACATTCACCCTTAAAAGAATCAAAACCTCATCCAGACACAACTTGCTGGCTTCTTCCTAGAATTTATGGTTTTGGGAGTGGAGCAAACTGAATAAAATGGAAGTTCCTTTTTGAAAGTATTTTTTCCATTGTCCATTTCTGTTCCATATATATATATGTATATATATATACACACACACATATATATATATCATATATAGTATATCTATATAGTATATATATATATTTTTTTTCCCCCTGAAACTATAGCATAAATCCAGGTGGACCTGCGTTTGAATCCCCAGCTCCTTTTTCTTTTTCATCTTGTGTATTTTTAGGATTCTAGAAGATATTTTTAGGAAAAAATTTCCCATGCCCTTCCCATAGTTTAGGGTGGACTGCATTCCTTACTCATGTTCTAGAATAATCCCTCACATATAGTTGTGTTGAGGAATGGTAAGGGAAAGTCAAGGTCAAGATAAACAGTAGGAGGAAGGAGTGGGAGGATTTGGAAAAGATTATTTCTCTCAACAGCACATGATCATGCTATACAAAGAAGCGAGTGAGCAGGAGTCTGGTATGCCTAATGTCCAGAAGAGAGGTTGTTAGAGCTTAAAGTCAAAAGCTTTGGTTTTCTGGAATAAAACTCCTCCGAATCTTAAGGACTCAAGGAGTTTAGAGACCCTGTACCATTCTGGGTTCACTTATCTCTTCAGCTGTAAGTTATGAATTAACACCTGTCTTGAAAACACACAAAGCAGTCTTCTCTGAAAGATGAGCTATTTAGGAATTTTCCTGCAATGGTAGATATTGGTGACTCTGTTTTGTACATGCAGTGCCTTTGAACCCCCTTTGTATATTTGGGGACTTCTGCTCCGTAGAATCCAAACCTCATAAGGGAGAAACAAGAAGCCTCTTTCCCAGTCTCCCTTCAGCTTTAGTATGTCACACAAGCAGGAAGCTACCCAGAGACTGCCTGTCAGTGAGAAGCTAGTGACACCACAAAAGTGGGGTGTCAAAGAATCCGCACTGTGAGGATGGCACAGATGTACTCAGGATCCAGGAGCTGTGGGGGCAGTGGTCCTGGAGCTGTCAGGGGCGTGGGGTGGGGGGTCTGCTGCAAACTGCAGGGCTGTCTCTTCAGGTTCACAGCTGCATGGAGTTTATAGAGTGATTTGGGATTATTCCTGGCGGTGTTGCCTTTACACTTGGTTTCCACATCCATAAAAATGGACCTGCTAACACCAACCTCATAGAATCACTGTGAAGAAGAAATGATCATGCCTGTGAAAGAAAGCACCTAGCACTGGTCGCTGCCATTACAGTCATGTCAGTTTTCTTCCATCTTTTCCAACAGTCTCTGTTTCATTTCTCCCTCCAGGGTCATGCGCTAGTTGTCTCATAAATTCAAGGGTCCTGAGCTGACCGGACAAGCTTCTACCAGATGTAAGTCCCCAGTTCTATGGCAACACAAATGTGGGGGGTTATACCCAGCTTAAGAGAGGAAGAGAAAGGGTCAGGGGAGGTGGACTTCCAGGCAGAGGGGCTCCAAGATCAGAGGATAGGGCTTCAAACCATTTGGCTGTGAAAAGTGAGAGAAATGGGAATGCAATCAGTTGGCCTGGAGGGCTTGGGGTGGGCTTGCATTTCTGCTCTTGCAGTCTATTTTCATATTGCAAAAATACAACTATTGACATGGAAAATTGTTTACAATATGCTATTAAGTGATAAAAGCAGGTTACAGAGCAGTAAATGCAATATGAAAACATTTTTGTATAGTATATATGTGTATATGCATGTATGTATATGTATATGTGTGTGTGTGTATTAGGTATGTATATGCTATGTATAAGTATATAATATATACACACACATAAAAATATGAAAGAAAATACATCAATTTTAACAATACTTAATCTAGGTTGTGAGAGCACAGGGTATAGATATATTTTTAAAAATCTTTAATTACCTGTAGTGTTCTTAAATGAACGTTACTTGCATAATAAAAATAAAACTTGAAAAAGAGAAAAACTGTGTCACCAAATAGTCTTCACACACGTCAATTCATTTCACCAATTGTCTACTGTTGGATAGTAGGTAGTTTCCAGTTTTTCTCTGTTATGAATAATGCTGACATTAATCAAGTAGAATATTGTTTGTTTATTTGTTTTTTTCTTAGAAAGGCATCTTTGATTACTTGAGTGACTTAGTTTGGCTATTTTCAATTTTGTGTTTGTCTTCTGTCTTACATATATTTTTAAGGAAGGAATTTTCTACATGCCTTTTTTTTTTTTTTTTACCTCTTTATAAAGTGTCCTTGAATTTCCAGAATGGATTAAGCTCTCAGGTAAATTGGAATTCTGATTTTCTGGACATTCATAAAACGAGATAACACATGCCAAATTGCAAATGGAATGCAATTCCATTGCAAAGTGTTCCCTCCATCCTTAAGAAAAAAGAACACTTAACACAAAGCCTAAAGGTGAAATGCCAAAACTGAAAAGGCTCTTTAAAGTATCAGGCATTTTCCGTTTTCTCCCTTGATCATCAAAACCAAACCAGACTAAACCAGAAAGAATACTTCTTTACTACACATTCGTTGTGCCAACACATTCCTTTATATTAAAAAATGAAAAGACCTTAAAATACCCTAACAGATAGCAAAGCCTTAGAGAGCAAGTTTACACGCAGGGCTGGAGATATTCATTAAAATTGTAATTAGACTCACGATTAAATTCATTCACAGTAGAAACTTTGCTTGTAAGTGTTGCTACAGGAAGAAACCTCCGGTCTGAAAATTAGTTCAGCAGTCTGAGCGATTTTAATTATGCAGAGTTGATTATCACTAGAGAAGGAAACCTTTATTGCGGCAACAGAATGAAGATCTCTGCCCCCCTCCCTTTTTTGGTTTCCTGAGCTAATATGAAGTACATATTTTGATAACCAAATGTTTCTCTAGGCAAGGTGAATGTGAGAAAATTTGCACAGCAGGAGAGCAGAAGTTATTAGATGGTCACCCAATAGATAAGATCCACCGCGATGCTCCTTGTCTTTTTTCATTGTTAAGTAGATCTGATCATTTGCTTCAGGGAAAGTCAAAGGAACAGAAGTGGCATTTATTTAACATCTACTATGTGCCATCCTTTGTGACAGGTGGTTTCTTTGTCCTGGGTTCCCCTTTATATTACTATTTCCATTTCATAGATGAAGAAATGGGCAATTAGGGAAATTAAGTGACTGTCGTGGAATGGGGGCTGAATGCTCCGTCTGACCCCCAAGCCTGCCTCTTTTCACTCTATCATTGGGAAGAAAAATTCCAACCAGGACTTTCAGAGTTGCTCTTCCTCATTCAAGTGTATACTGTCATATGCTGTGTGTTTCCTTTTGTGCTGTCACACACTGTTTTGGGAAAGGCTTGCACCCCAGCCTTGCCTTAAACCAGTGAGTCCAAGTGAGGCTGAGGGCAAAGATTTTATAGAGCTGGCTCCACTCCCAGCTTTGCTCAAAAGCACGGAGGCTGCAGGGCTGTAGAGTGCCAGCCGGTACAGTGGAAAGGGGCTGCATGTGCAGTCAGGAAATCTGATTTCTGCTCCTAGATCACCGACCTATTAGCTGTGTGATTTGGGAAAAGTCGCTTTGTCTCTGGGGTTCGGTTTCTCCTCTGGGAAATTAGCAGGAGGTGGGCTTGTGGTGTTGGAGGCTCTCCCAGCAGTAAATATTCCAGGATTCCCTGATGGTGTCACTGGGCTTTCAAAGCAACCATCAGGGGCTGGGGTGCCTCCTGGAACTCTCGTGCTCCCTCCTCTCCAGAGCCCAAAGCATGCTGAGTGTTCATATTTTTAAAAATAATTACGACAAATGTCAACCAGTAGAGAGAAGAGTATAATGAACTCTCAGAGACCCATCATGTAGATGTAATAATTGTTTATATTTTTCCACATTAGTCATTTGTATGTCATTATGCTGAAACTGAAAGCAAATTATAGATATAATGACATGTCACCCCTAAATACTTTAGCATACATCTCTAAAAAGTAAAGGCCATTTTCCTACATAAAAGTCATATAATCTTCTCACTTATTACAATTAATAATAATTTTTTCAAATCATCAAATAACCGGTTCATGCTCCCACTTCCCCACTTGACCCCAAAATATTATAACCGGCTTGTTTAAAGCAGGATCCCATCAGTGTTCATACATTTTATTTGGTTGTATCGCTTAAGTCTCTTTCAATCTCATATTCTCTCTCTCTCTCTCTCTCTCTCTCTCTCTCTGACTGACTTGTTGAAGATTTCAAAGAAACTGGGGCTAATTGTCCTGTCAAAGTCTGTCTTTCTTAATTGCTTCTTCATGGCATTAGTTTTCTTGTTCTTTTCCAACTCCGGCATAAGCTGGAAATTAGCTCTACATGTTTGAGTAAAGCCAAGGTAAATGTTTTGGCAAGAACACTTTGTGGGTGATACCGTGTCCTTCATATTTAATCACTTCAGGAGGCAACTAAGGTGGTGGCAGCTGGACCTCACTCCCCCCTGTAAAGTGGCATTTTCCCTGTGACCGCCATGTACGCTGTGGATGAGACTTTGTCATCAGGTTGATGTCTAGTTTGCCTTTCACCTAAAGGGCTTAGTGTCATTGATAATCCCTGACTTCATCAATTATTTCATTAGTAGCTGAAAAAGGAATTTATAATTATATATTTCCTTCTCCATTTATTAGCTGACATTCTTTTTTTGTGTGAGTTAAAGGGTATTTTAATAGACAGTGACCTTTTGCCAAATTGACCATCAAAGAGATTATGCCAGTTTATACTCCCATTACCACTGTGTGACTCTCTGTTTTTCCCCAAATTTTGCCCAAACCATGTTTTGTAATCCTTTTGCTTAAATTTTTATTTTTCAATTACAGTTGACATTCAATATTCTATTAGTTACAGGTACACAGCATAGTGGTTAGACATTTATATGATTTACGAAGTGATCCCCCTAATAAGTCTAGTACCCACCTAGCACTATATATAGTTATTACCATATCATTGCCTGTCTTCCCTATGCTGTACTTTACATCCCTATGACATTCTTCTGTACAGAACTTTCTGAGGGCTCATCCTGACAAAAGCATGTTCTAGGTTCCCACGGTTGGCTCCCTGGATTCTTGAATTTAGTCTTGTACCAGGTTTTTCCTTAATCAGTCTTAATTTAGATTCAAGAAGAGTGTTTCTCAGCTGGATTCAGGATTTCCTTTTCAATAAGCCATGGCTTCTGAGGAAAACAAAGGCAAACCTAGCTCATAAAATTGGAAAGATTCCCTTTTTCTCTTGAAAGCCAAAGACTCTCACTTGGAAACAGGTAATGCAATGCCTCTGGAATAGCTTGAAAGTATACATTTTCCAAAAAGGCTTGCATAGATGATAAAGAATTATCTTTCCCCAGAACAACTTCCTTCCCCTAAATGAACTTTTAACTTCCGACACATCAATTGAAGGTATGTTAGCAACATTCTTAGGAGACATAGGCTAGAACAGCTTGGGGCCACCACCTTAGGGGTTAGCTGGGAGATGCCTTCTGATCTTCTCCTTGTGAATTACAAGCATCTTGCGACACTCTTCCCTGAAGCTCCAAAAGACGTGGGCTTGAGTCTCTGGTCCATGATGATGTGAATTCCAACATTTGAGAGCTTCCATGTAACAACGAGGGGAGAAAGTGAAAAAGCCCTCTAAAACCCCACAGAGGCAGCATATCAATTCAGTGGGAGGCTCCACTCAATTGATGCTATGTGAGCAAGAAATCAGTAAGAACACTTGTTCCTGAAGCATCTGGACTTCAGGCCTCCAAATCTTAAATGGAGAGCCTAGATTAAGCCTGAGATGCAAGCTGACCATCAGAAGTGAAATCAGAAGTCTTGTACTTTAATAAAACCAAAGGCTTTTTGCAGGGGTTGCACAGAAGTTGTGTTTGGTGAGTTCTCTGAGCTACTGTAACTTGGAGCTAGACCTGGGGTTTCAATTCCAACTGCAATCTTTACCAGCTGGTCAATTTATTAACTTTTCCAAAGCTCAAATGTGTCATTTGTTTGTAGCTGGGGTCCTGTGTGAGTACAGTTGGCATCCAGGGAGGTCTATGTGTATCTGATGACTTCATGAGCCTGTCCTGCTAAGAACCCTCGTCATGTGGGTTTTGGCCCAAGGAGAATGGGAGCAGAGGCTTTTGCAGACGCCTGAGTGTGGAGAGGGAAAAATGAAGCTCATATGGAGTCTGTTTCCGATAATGGTCTTTAATATGGAGGTGGTAGCCGCCAGAACCCGAAAGCGGTGTTTTCATGATGGCCCTCAAGGTTCACCTTTGGCGCCCAGGAGTCAAAGAGAAACACCTAATGGGTGGACCTGCGTGGACCTCCCCTGCACTTCTGCATGGAGCTCAGAATAGCTATAGTATAGTGAGGACAAAGAAAACAAGGCCTGTTTTTGGCAATTTAAAACCTGATGATTTTGGGAGCCCCACAGGGTGAGACGCTTGTCAGAAATATCAGTTTCCTCCCAGAGAGAGCCAGCAGAGGGGGGATGTGGCAAGGTGCCAACTCCAAGGGTTTTCATGGGCACCAGGCCCCATGGGTGTCCAGAGCTTGAGGAAGATGGCTGTGAGCTCAGATGAAATACTCTAGCATCCTAGAGATCCTGTAGAAAGGGCATGGGGGAGGGGCTGCAGGGTTTATGTTGTAAGGGTTACTATTGGTTTGAGCTTATTTGCATTTACAGATTTGTGAGATGATCTTGCTAGGAATAGATTTAAAGGACGCTGGCCCTCTGCAAAGAATTGCCTTGGGGATTAAATAAAGTAAGCAAAGTGTCTAACACAATATGTGGCACCAAGAGGGGTAGCTCCCTCAGGTTTTGTTTTTATCCACATCTCCATGGAGATACATGAGGCTTTTTTTTTTTTTTCCAGGTGTAAGTATTTGGTAAGTGTTATCATTGTTATGTTCATTGGCTTATTTATTTTACTGAGTTTTCTATACAAGAACACATTCTCTTATTGCCCTTTGATTCCTTTCCACTGTTCTTAGAAACAATGGCAATAACAGCTAAACATGGGTGGTCTTCCAGTAAAATCCCACAACTGCAAATGGAACTGGTAAAAAAAAGAACAGTGTCCAAATTAAAGCGCTGCATGTACTCCCGTATTCTTGTTACTGCTAAAGCACTGATATCCAACATGTCTGACTTTCTCTTCTAGTCATGCAAGAGGCAAAGGTAATTTAGAAACACTCATGCTCTCCCTGTCACGCTGTTGACAAAAGGCTCAGAGAAGAAACATAATACACCTTTGTTGAAAATAAACATGAAAAAGCCCTCAAGACATGCAAAGCAAGGTCTATAATTTGGTGCAAATTTTTTAGCCTGAATAAATAACATCTGTTATTTCCTTAGTGACAAAGAAAAGCTGTGCTGTTCCTGGAATGGGACAATTCTTTCTACCTATGTTTCCCAAGGGCCTTGATGATATTAGGAAGTAGAAGCTCCCTGTGCTTTAGTCAGGCAGAAATTGTCCAGTGAATACTAATTATGGGAAAGGATGATTTCTTATAGATCTGATTCCAGTCATTTGGCTTGAATGGTCTCACTGAGTCTGCTGAAAGCACATTGCAAATACAGTTTCTAAATACAAGTAAGATATCTCTTGTTTGGAATCCCTCATGCCTTCTTCCCATCCCAGATGAACTCCTGCTGTCCTTTAAATACAAATTCCATCTCCTCCCATCATTGCCAATGGAGTTAAGCGCTTTTTCCATGGTGCTTCTGTAGTCTGTATTTACTTCTGTGAGGGCACCCATCATGCATAGCATAGATTTTTTGTTTTCATGCCAGTGTCCCTCACTCGAGAAGAGGCCTAATTTTTCTATCATCTTAGCCCCAGAGTTGAACTCAATTCCTACCTGCAGAGTCATGTTTGATAAATATTTGTTGAAGTGATTCATGGAATCTCATGTTTGGAAGGAAATGTTTGGTCTTTCTAGGAAACACAGAATACAGGAGCAGATAACATCTGAGCCATGTCCTCCTCTCGTTTAGTAGAGGAGGTTGTAGGGCTGAATCAGGGTCACACAGTGAACTAGTGGCAAGGAGAGGCCAGAATCCAAAAGTCCTATACGAACCTGGGAACATAGCATAGAACCTTGAATGTAACACTCGCTTTTAGAAAAAAATGGGTTGCATCTCAATTCGTTGGCCAGGTTTCTTCATTGTAATACTTTCTTGTGACATCCCAAGACTGAGATATGGTATGCAGCATTTCCCTAACATATTCCCCCACGGAACCCTTTCCTAATATAGCATCTCACCAGACTGGTGTTGGACACTTTGGAAAACATAGTTGTAACAGACAGAAAAATGCTTCCCTCCCAGATGTTTAAGTTATAATCCCCAGACCTGTAAATATGTTATATTATAGAACAAAGGGGAATTAAGGCATCACATGGATTAAATTTGCTGATCAGCTGACCTTAAAATAGGAAAATTATCTTGGATTATCTGGGTGGGCCCAATGTAATCAGGTCCTTAAAAGTGGAAGACAGAGTCACAAGAGGAGGTCAGAGTAATGCAATGTGGAAAGGAAGGACTGCCCCGGCCATTGATGGCTTTGAAGATGGAGGAAGGGACCATGAGCCAAGGAATGCAGGAGGCTGTTAGAAGCTGGAGAGGGAGTGGAAATGGATTACCCCTTAGAACCTTGAGAAAGGAGATGTAGCCCCGCCCCCACTTTGGTTTTAGCTCAGTAAGAACCCTGTCAGACAGTTCTGATCCCCAGAACTGTCAGGAAATAAATGTGTGTTGTTTCAAGACATTAAGTTTGTGGTAATTTGTTACAGCAGCAATAGAAAATTAATACGATAGTTCTAATAATGTCCCAAACTGCATGCTTACTGTGGTCCCACTTAAACCTGGGAATTATTTATTTTCGTTTATATTATTTGTATTCAGGTGAGGTCTCCTCATTGGCTTCCAACAATCCCTAAAAACCACATTTTTTTTCCATTTTTGTAACTTTTGCTGAATTTCATTCATTAGAAGGAAGTTACTAGGTATGGCCCAGACACTCTAAGGGAGGATGTTACACCAGGACGTGACTACCAGGAGGGAGGGATTGTTGGGTGCCACTGTGGAAGCTGCTTACCACAGACAGAAAGGGATTAGTGAATTTTCCCCCCTCATGTTTATATTTCTTTAACCAATGAGTTTGAAAGCCTCTTGAAGTTCTACCACAGGTAAGATGACCATATATTTTAGCACTCAAACCAGAACTCTTTAGAGATCATGAAATGAGGGGTGCTATGAAAACTACATTGGGGCAATAGGTGTAAAACAAACTGTTCCTAGAAACACAGATGTATGGTCATCTCAGACAAAGGTCACATTTCTGGAGGTCTTCCTCAGTCACTAGCACAATGCCAACATATAACATATATGTAACATATGTCGGCTCATGGAGCTGCAGAATGATTTCAAGATACGCAAAGGTACTTGGGCCACAAAATGTATGGTTGTCAAGTATTTCTTCTTCTTTTTTATCATATGCATAGTCTAATTAGGGAGGTTAAGAAACCCTCCTACCACATTTAATCCTAATTTTTAATATAAGAAATAAGCCTATGACAGCACAAAGATTTTACTCTAGGAATAAATTCCAACAGAAGGGTGAATTGAATTACATAGCCATTGGCTTTAGCATTTGATCTCATAAATACAAGGCCATGTGGAGAATGGTGAAGAGCTAGCTGGGTCTCTGATGTCTCTTGAGACGCTTGGGCTCCAGGCCTAGCTCTGAGACTTAGTAGTCATGGAACTGTGGGAAAATTGCCTGACCCTTCTAAACCTCAGCTTGCTTATTTATGACTGTTATTCAATTGAATGTGACAATATGCATAAAGCAGTACATTTATTCAACATATCAACACACATTTGAGCATTTACCAGGTGTGGACACATAGTTTCTGGTAACTCCAGTCCTAGAATATTCTTTTTTCTTTCAGTTTTATTGAGATATAAATGACATACAGCACTGTATTAGTTTAAGATATACAGCCTAATGGCTTGACTTACACATTTTGCAAAATGATTACCACAAACGTAGTTAATATTCGTCACCTCATATAGACAAAAACAAAAAGAAAAGAAAAAATATTTTTTTCTTATGATGAGAACTTTTAGGATTTACTCCTTAGCTACCTTGCAATATACCATATAGCAGTGGTAACTATAGTCATCATGTTATACATTACCTCCCCAGTACTCATTTATTTTATAAGTAGAAATTTGTACCTTTGACCACAGTCACCCAATTCCCACATCAACCCTAGAATATTTTTGTTGGATATGTGTATCACTATACAATCTTGAACTTACCAGAATCCTCAACAAACTATATTACAATTCCTAAATATACAGTAATTTGTTATTTTAACAATTAATGAGAGCAGCAACTGAAAACCATAACCAATTTAAGATGAAGTTGATACTCCATTGATGGAGAGAATTGGTCCTTCCAAAATACAGAAATGTCAATTATTTACATAGGTTTTTTTTTTTTTTCCTCTGAAAGAACTTACAAATCTTGTACGTAGATAGTATGGTAGAATAATAAATTCAAGTTTTCAGAAACTTAAAAATTTTGCCATTTCTAGTTTAAAAAAACAAATATTTAATTCATAGTTACTAATAATTAGTTCCTTGTTATATATGAAAATGGAATTTTATACAATTTTGTCTCTTTGAGTTAAATTTGAATTTCAGATAAACAAGGAATAATTTTTTGGTATAAGTATATCCTGTGCAATATTTGAGACAAACTTGTGCTCAAAATTATTCAGTGTTTATCTGAAATTTAATTTTAATCTGATGAACTGTCATTTTTAATTTTTAGTTTTAAGTATGGTAAAAAAACATAACATAAATTTACCATCTTAACCATTTTTAAGTATACAATTGAACAGTGTGAAGTACATTCACATTGTTGTACAACCAATCCCCCAATTTTTTCATTTTGCAAAACTGAAACTCTATGCTTGTTAAACAAAAAACTTCCATTTCCTCCTTCCCTTAGCCTCTTGCAACAACCATTCTATGTTTTTGTTTTGTATTAATTTAATATTCATCAGGAATATTTGCCTATATATTTTTTTCTTGTATTATCTTTGTCTGGTTTTGGTATCAGGGTAGTGCTAGCCTCACAGAGTGAGTTTGGAAGCATTCCCTCCTCTTCAATTTTTTGGAAGAGTTTGAGGAGAATTGGTGTTAATTTTTCTTTAAATGTTTGGTAGAATTCACGAGTGAATCCACCTGGTCCTGGGCTTTTCTTTGTTGGGAGGTATTTGGTTACTAATTCGATCTCCTTACTAGTTATAAGTCTGTTCAGATTTTCTATTTCTTCATGATTCAGTATAGTAAATTGTGTGTTTCTGGGACTTTGTCCATTTCATCTAGGTTATCAAAATTGTTGGTGTACAATTGTTTTTTTTTTCTTCTTACAATCCTTTTTATTTCTATAAAATTGGTTGAAAGTGCCCCTCTTTTATTTCTGATTAGTCTTCTCTCTTTTTTCTTAGTTGATCTAGCTAAAGTTTTGTCAATTTTGTTAATCTCTTCAAAGAACAAACTGATCAGTTTCACTGATTTTTTTCCTCTAGTTTTCTATTCTCTGTTCCATTGGTTTCTGCTCTAATCTTTATTATTTGCTTCCTTCTGCTAGCTTTGGGTTTACTTTGTTCTTCTTTTTCTAATTCTGAGATCTTTCTTCTATTTTAATGTACACATTTTCTGCGATAAATTTTCCTCTTGTCACTGCTTTAGGTGTCATGTATTTTTATTTGCTAATGTTGGCAACCCTATCTACAAAAGATTGTGACTTCTGTCTTAGATGTACTTCCTCTCATGCCTTCGTCTCTTCTCACTTTGGTGAAACCAGCTGCCCTCTTGATATCAAACAAGGACTAAGGGAGGACTTAGTCCAACAACTAGGAAGAACTGACTCCTGTCAACAGCCACTTGAATGAGCTTAAAAGTGGATTGACTCCCAGTGGAGTTTTAAGATGATTGCAGAGCTGGCCTACACATTGACTGCAGCCTTGTAAGAGATCAGAGCCAGAGGACCCTGCTGACCCATGGCTGAATTACTTACCCACAGAAATTATGAGGTAGTAAATGTTTATTGCTTTAAGTCACTAAATTTTGGGGTAATTTGTTATGCAGCAATAGGTAGCTGACACAGTGTCTTAATATTTTTCTTAGCTGCACTAGGATTCTCTACATGGCTTCACTTCTGTACATATTTTTTACAACCTTAAGAAATAAATGTACCTTGAGCATATATCTGATATGTGGGTTACTCAGGGACATGAACTAGAGAATCTGGAATAAAATTTGGTCATGTAAATGACAGTCTAGATACAATAAAAAAAACTCTGTGTGAGTAGGCATTTTATTGGTAATAAACCAAAAAAGAGATTATAATAAGTGTATTGGAACTGCTAGAGAAGGTACTCCTGAGAGATTCAGCAAGCAGAAAATAAAAATGAATCATACAATATTTATAGTGTGTGTTTAGTGTGCTCTTTTCAATTTAGGGAACATAATAGCTTATGTAACATCATTCTTAAATCCTTGTATATGTTGATTAAACTAACTATGATGTATTAATCAATGGAAAACTCTACTCATTCAAGATGAGGGTCCACAAATATATCTATAGACATGGAGATTTGTTCATAGTAAAATGTTAGGTAGAAAGGTAGACTGATCGCAAATGTTTGCTATTACAAATAATACAGTGAATATCTTTGTATCAAAATCTTTCCATACATCTGTGATTGTATTAGTCTTGGTTCTCCAGCTAAACTATATATATATGTATATATATACACAGATATCTATCTCTATCTCTATCTATCTATCTATCTATCTATCTATCTATCTATCTATCTATCTATCTATCTATCTATCTCTGAATTTGTTCACGTGATTATAGAGGCTGAGAGGTCCAAGATCTGCAGGTGGCGAGCTGAAGACCTAGGAGAGCAAATGAAATGGTTTCAATCTGAGTCCCAAGGCCTGAGAATCAGGAAAGCCAAAGGAATTGCAGCCTGAGTCTGAGTCTGGAGGCAGGAGAAGACCAATGTCCCAGCTCAAAGACAGTCACGTAGAGAGAAGAATTCTTTGTTGTTCAGCCTTTTATTCTATTTGGGTTTTCAGAGGATAAGGCCACCCACATTGGGGAAGGCATTCTTCTTTGCTTAGTCTACTGACCCAATTCTAATCTCATCTAGAAGCACCCTCACAGACACACCCAGAAATAATGTTTAACTAAATATCTAGCCCCCCTGTGGTCCAGTCAAGCTGACACAAAGAAGTTAACTATCACCATGGTTATTTACTTAGAATGAATTCCTGGAAGTAACATTGCTGGATCCAGTGTATGCCACTTTTTAAGGGTTTTGTCTTGGTGTAGTCCATTTCTGACTATTCCAGGGGACCGTGATAATGAATTTTATCCTTATCTTTACTGTTTCCTCAAGGCTTTGCTAATGCAGGCCTCATAGGTGGGATCCATCAAGCCTCTTGCCTCCAACCTCCCTCCTCACTTCCCTAATGGAATGATTTACTGGCTAAGTTTCCATCATTCTACTTCTCTGCTAAATCTATTGCTAGGTGGTACTTTTGGTTTTTTAAGTATTATATCAGTGACAGGTTCTGCATCAAATACATGTTTACCAGAACACTATTCTTGGGTTAAAAATCCACCAGTTTTTCTTTGCGCGTGTGTTAAACAGAACACAATTGTTTATAGTCAGAGGGAAACTAACCTGACTGTATCTGTAACTTAATTACCATGAAGTCCCATGTGTGGTCTGCAGAGCTGCATACATTAAGAATGCTGTATTGTGGAGTTCACATACCGGGGATCCTTCCAGCCCTTCCCTTGAGAACCAGGCCAGCAAACAGGCTTTGCATTAACATATATTCTCTGAGTGGACTTTTTTTCCTCCCTGAAGCATTTCCACACATCCCCTACTCCCCCCCCCCCCCTTTTTTTATGTCCCTTTTACTCTCCTCAGAAGCACTCTGTGGCATTCTTATAGCTACTGTTTCTCCTCTGGGTGGCTATTGAAATATCCCCCTAATATTTCTCCATTATAATGCGAGCCATCAATAGTACAATGCCTTGTTGGCCTGCCTTCCCTGGACAAAGTACATAGCTATTCCATTACTCTGGCGTCCATCAGGACAATAACCCACAAATCTTTTTCAGTGCAGCTCCAGACGGCTGCCTTTGGGCTGGAAGGCAGGCAGAGGCAGGAATGTTTCCCCAGTGTGGAGAGAAATCAAACATGTGTATTCTGGTTTGTTCTGCATGTGCTCTTTGGAACGAGTCACTGTGTACTTTTAAAGAGAGGCAGTGATTGGAAGGAAGGGAAGTTTTCTTTGGTGAAATGATTCAGTCAGAGAGATTGCACAGGTCCATTAGGGACAAGACTTCAATATGTGCTTAATTCTCTCTGGAGGATTTGCTAATGATTGGTGGCAGCCCCAGTTCTTATTTATTACTTACTTTTCTTAATAATGAAAAGGAGGCCATATGTTGGGTGTGCAGCTTGCTGATAAACTCACTTGGAGCAATGACTGGCAAGTATGTGGATTTTGCACCCTGTGCTATTAAGGGGGGAAATCCGAAACTCTATTGAGATATTTGCAGACTTTGAAGCTGGTATCCCTTGGCTTTCAAGGTTTATGCTAATATCAGCTAAATAAGCGAGGTGTTAGTTTTTAATTTTCTTAGAAGAAGAATTTTGAACATTTCCTACCTCACTAGGAACATCAAAATAAATTCCAGATGGATTAAAGAGTCACATATTTAAAAATCTTAACGGTTAGAAAATCTGGAAGAAAATAGATGTGACTATCTAGCAAACCTCCTGAGAAGGATGGCTTTTCTAAGCTTAGAATTGATGGAATAAATTGCAAAGGATGTGACTGATAGATCTGACTACATAAAAATGTAAAAGTTTTGTACATCAGAAGAAAATCACCAAGATTAAAAAGCAATCAACAAAACTAGAGATAATCTTGTAGGAAGTGCAAGAAGGGGCAACTCTTTTTAATAAATATAAAACTCATATAAATCAATAATGCAAATATCAGGACCCCAGCAAAACCACAGAGAAAGGACATAAATAGACAAAAGACAAATATGAAATATACTGGTAATATCTGGGGAAAATTTTTTAACTTTCCCAAATAAACAAGTAAATGGAAATGGAAACAGTAGTGAGGGGTTATTTTCCTTTTTCAAAATTTCCTCATCAAATTATCTGCTATTTAAAATGAAATAATATCTAATGTTGATGACGGTGTAGTAAAATGATCACTCTCATTCATTGATTAGGAGAAAGTTAACAGATAAGATAACATCCATGTTAATAAACATCCCTTAAAATAAAACGCATTGAAAGTGATTGAAAGGCTGACTTTATATGATGAGACTGTAAATAGTTTAAAAAATGTTCCTTACCAGTACTTATAAAAAATGTTCTTCAGTAAAAATTTTTCTTTCAATCATTTTCCTAGTTTTTCTAAATTCTCTGTAAGAGTCATATATTGCTTTTAATCTGAAATAAGTCTCAAGTCTTCCCAACTTCAGCTGTGTCGTGCCATAGAGCCCTCAGCCAGCTTTTTTTTTTTTTTTTTTTTTTTTTTGCTAATGCCAGTTCTAATGCAATTATACCACTTTCTCTTTCTCAGAATCAAAGCCATGGACCCTTCTACACATAGAACCATAACCTCCTTTCCCGCCATTAGTATGTCAGTCTTTTCTGAGAAATTTAAGTCCCTTTTTCTTCTTTTTTTATTTGCCTGTGGCTTTGTTCAATATTCTCCTTTAAATTTGAGTGTTTTCCTCATAAATCCACCTGCAATCCAAGCTTCTTTATTAACTTTTGAGCCTTTACTGCTAATGCTCATGCTCTCTGAGCCTCAGTTTCCTCATCTATTATTAATTGGGCATAAAAACAATATCTGCTCTGCAGGGTTATTGTAAGAATCCACTTAAATGAGAAAATGTAAGCAACAGTTCTTTTGCAAGCCTGGCGCTCTATGCCAACACCATTGTTCTGACTACTGTTGTTTACTCCATCTACATTTGAATCTCAGAAATGTGGCCTATAAGGTAGCTGCATATTTTCTATCCATACATCTGATGAAGTGTCTCATTTGCATCCTCAGCCACCATTGGTAGGAAGACAACTGGCCTTTGGGAGGTCTAGAGAGAAGACTGTTTTACCTGTGCAGCTTGTGGGGGAATATGGTAGAAAGCTCTGTGTCTGAGAAATCGCCTTACTTGTCCTGAGTCAGAATAACCTGATGCAGAGGGTCAGTCATCTTTTCATGGAGTGATAGCTTGGTGGATTGCTCTTTACTGAGTGCCTACCATGGTTCACCAGGCATTCCCTAGTGCCTGCCTCTCTGCCAGGTGCTGAGATCAGAGATCCTTAAGGCAGGCCCTGCCCTTCCTGAGCCTGCAGACCAGAGGAGGAACCTGTAAACAGATGGTTATGATCACCATGGCCCATGTGCACAAGGTTAATTGCACAGATGAGCTAGTCCAAGACACAGAAGAGGGTGGGGATGGCATTATAGAGGAAAAAGCCTTTGAAATGGGCTTTGAAAGGTGCCAAATATTTTTCTAGATGAAGAGATGAGTTAGAGATAGTCTATGCAGTGGGGAAAGTTTATGCAAGCCACAGTGGGGTGCAAAACTATAGCACAGGGCGATGGTGAGCACTTACTGTGTATGGAATACAACATTGTGGAAAGAGACGATGTGAGGTAGTAGAGACTGAGGTTGGCAAATGCTTGGCCACTGGGGACCATGTCTATCTTCACAAGAAAATACAAATCCGCAATCTGTGATCCAGAAACCTTGGGGCGAGATGTGCTTCTGGAGTTAGAATTTTTCAGATTTTAGGTAATATCTAAATTTCACATAATTTCAGATTTTTACTGTACATATCATCTATCTCCCCAGTGGAGCCTAGGGCAGCACCTTGCAATAATCCCATTATATTTCTTTTTTTATTTTAAGATTTTTATTTAAAATATAGCTCACATACAATATTATATTAGTTTCAGGGGTATACCATAGTTATTCAACATTTATATACGTAAAGAAGTGATCACCATGATAAGTCTAGCAATCATCTGACACCATACCATGTTATCACAATATTAACAACTATATTCCCTATGCTGTACATTATACCCCATGACTTATTTGTCATACAAGGTCTGACAATTAAGTTTGCAAACTTGTTGCAAAAATGTTGCTCACCTTTTTTGATATCAGAGGGATTATTCATTATGAATTTGTACAAACTGGACAAATAGTTAACCAACTTTACTGTTTGGAAGTGCTGTAAAGGCTGCATGAAACAGTTAGATAACCTGAACTTTTTGCCAACAATTCATTGCTCTTGCATCACGACAATGCACCAGCTCACATGGCTTTGTCTGTGAGGGAGTTTTGAACCAGTAAACCAATAACTGTGTTGGAACACCCTCCCTACTCACCTGATCTGGCCCCCAATGACTTCTTTCTTTACCTGAAGATAAAGGAAATGTTGAAAGGAAGACATTTTGATGACAGTCAGGACATCAAGGATAATATGACAACAGCTCTGATGGCCATTCCAGAAAAAGAGTTCCAGAATTGCTTTGAATGGTGGAGTAGGTGCTGACATTGGTGCATAGCTTTCCAAGGGGAGTACTTCAAAAGTGGCTGTAGTGATATTCAGCAATGAGGTAGGGAGCACTTTTTCTAGGATGAGTTCGTGAACTTAATTGTCAAACCTTGTATACCTGGAAATTTGGAACTCTTATTCCCCTTTACCTTTCCTGACCTTTTTAAATTTTTCAATTACAGTTGACATTCAATATTATTTTATATTAGTTTCAGGTGTACAGCATAGTGGTTAGACATTTATATAATTTAAAAAGTGATCCCCCTGACTAGTCTAGCACTACACATAGTTATTATCATATTATTGACTATATTCTCTATGCTTTACTTTACATCCCCTTGACTATTTTGTAACTACCAATCTGTACTTCTTAATTCCTTCACTTTTTTCATCCTGCCCACAACCCCCTCCCAGTTATCTCCCCAACAAATCTAGCACCCATCTTACACCATACAGAGTTATTACAAGATTATTGACTATATTCCTTATGCTATACCTTACATCTCCATAACTACTTTGTAAAACCAATTTGTACTTCTTAATCCCTTCCCCTTTTTTCACCCACACCCTAACCCCCCTCCCATCTGGCAACCATCAAAATACTTTTCGTATCTATGACTTTGTTTCTGCTTTGTTTGTTTATTTTGTTCCTTACATTCCTCATATAAGTGAAATCACATTGCATTTGTCTTTCTCTGTCTTACACTCTACTGACCACAACATTCTCCAGGTCCATTCATGCCACCACAGATAGCAAGAACCCATTTTCCTTCCATGGCTGAGCAGTATTCCATTGTATATATGTAACACTTCTTTTTTATCACTCCTTCCATTGACGGGTACACATCTTGGGCATTGTAAACAATGCTGCAATGAACATTTGGATTGTCCTCTAGAAGTAGCATTTTGGGTTTCTTTGGATAAATACCCAGAAATGGGGTTGTTTCTTGTTATAGCCTTTGTGTTGAAGTTTATTTTGTCTGGTATAAGTATTGCTACCCCAACTTTTTTTTTTTTTTCACTTCCACTTTCATGAAATAACTTTTTCCATCCATTTATTTTATATCTGTGTGTTTCAATCTGAAATGAGTCTCATTTAGGCAGCATATGTAAGGGTTTGTTTTCTTATCCATTCAGCCTACTATGTCATCTGATTGGAACATTTTATCCATTTACATTGAAAGTAATTGTTGATAGATATGCATTTTATTATTATAATTTTGATTTTTTTCCGTCTTAACGAAGCCCCTCTAACATTTCTTGTAATAGCGGTTTGGTATTGATGAACTCCTTAGCTTTTTATTGTGTGGGAAGCTCTTTATCTGTCCTTCGATACTAAATGATAGCTTTGCTGGGTAGAGTACCCTTGATTGTAAGGCCTTGCTTTTCACCACATTGACTATTTCATGCCAACCCCTTCTGGCCAGCAAAGTTTCTGTTGAGAAATCAGTTGACAGTCTTATGGGAGCTCCCTTATAAGTTACTACCATGTTTCCCCGACAATAAGAACTAGCTGGACAATCAGCTGTAATACATCTGTTGGAGCAAAAATTAATATAAGACCTGGTCTTATTTTACTATACTATACTATACTATACTATACTATACTATACTATACTATACTACTGGGGAACAAGGTAGTTGCCTTTCTCTTGCTGCTTTTAGGATTCTTTGTCTTTAAACTTTGCATTTTAATTATAATGTGTCTTGGTGTGGGCCTGCTTGGGTTCATCTTATTTGGGACTCTTTGCACTTACTGGACTTGTATGTCTATTTCCTTCACCAGGTTAGGAAAGTTTTTAGTCATTATTTCTTCAAATAGGTTCTCAATCTCTTGCTTTCTCTCTTCTCCTTCTGGTACTTCTATGATGCAAGTGTTGTTACATCTGATGTTGTCCCAGAGGTCTCTTAAACTATCTCCATTTTTGGGGGGATTTTTTTCTGTTTTGTTTAGGTGTTTTTTGCCACCTTGTCCTCCAAATCACTGATTCAGTCCTCTGCTTCATCTAGTCTGGTGATGATTTCTTCTAGTGTATTCTTCATTTCAGTTATTGTATTCTTCACTTCTGACTGGTTCTTTTTAATGGTTTGTATGTACTTTTTTACATTTTCTATCCTTTGTTGAAGTTCTCAAATTCCTTGAGCATCCTTAACCATTGTTTTGAACTCTGTCTCTGGTAGATTGCTTACCTCCATTTTATTTAGTTCTTTTTGGGGAGTTTTCTTCTGTTCTTTCATTTGGGACACATTTCTTTGTTTCCTCATTTTACTGTCTCCCTGTGTTTGTTTCTATGTATTAGGTAGATCTGCTATGTCTCCCAGTCTCGGCTGGGTGGCCTTAGGTAGTAGGTGCCCTCTGGGACCCTGACACATTCTCCCTCGTGACCTGCTCTGGGTGCTCCAGGACTGTCCCTTGTGTGGGTTGTATGTACCCTCCTGTTACAATTGAGCTTTGATTGCTATTGATACATCAGTAGGTGGGATTGACCCTCAGACTGACTGACTGTGGGGTTTGGCCATGTCCACAGCTTATGGGCTACTCTAAAGGAGGCTTACTCCACTGAGTGGGATTTGCCCCAGCGGGCTCTGATGCCTGTTTAGGTTGCCCTTTGTGTGTGCCACTTGTGGGCTAATTGGGCGGTATTCTGCTGTGGTCTGAAGCCAACCTCCAAATATTTTGGTTCTAGGGCCTCTTGGGAGGGGCTTTGGTGCAGGCCCAGGTCACCCACGGCCTGTGACCACCTGGGGAGTACCTTATAGAAGCTACAAAGCGATCTGCAATTGTTCACTGCCTGTGCTAATCCTGGAGGTGTGTGCAAGAGGCTATGCTGCAAACCGAGGATTGCTGCCACCACTACTGGGTCTGGGGTAGCTCTGCAAAAAGCTGACACCCTGAGACCTGCTGCTACCTGTTGGTTCTCTTAAGGTTCAGCTACTGATGAAGCCTCCTGCGGTACCCAAGTTGGATGAGGCAGGGTCTCAGTGTCACACAACTCAGGGAAGAGTTGTGTTCGCCATGTTAATATAGATTCTAGTTTGGTGTCAGTGCTGAGCCTGAAGCTACTCAGCATAAGTCTCAGAGCACACCTGAGGCCAGCCATTGCTCACCTGGGGTCGGAGGACTGTCATAGTTTTCTAAGATAGAGTGCAGTGAAGGAGGGGCTGGCTGCTAGTGGAGAAAGTGCCTCCAGCTGAGTTGGGTAGGGTGGGGTCCCAGCTGTGTCAGCAGGCAGAGCAGTGGAGCTCACCAGGCCAATCAGATTCAGATTTGGCCTGTGGGGCTGGGCTCAACACAGGAAAGATGGTTCCCACTTGCTGGCTGCTTGAAAGGAGGACCTCTCCCAGGGAAAATGGAGACTGTCCTCCAGTTCTCCCTGCCAAAGCTACACTCCTCAGTCTGCCCCTGGTATGTCTCTGAAGACCCCCTAGTCACCTTCCATCCGCTGGAGCCCAAGGTGAGTGTGGAGATAGAGCCCCAGAAAGCAGTTTCCAGGCTCTCGGCCTCACATAGAAAGGTGCTGGCTCAGGTAGTAAATGGCCATCAACTGTGATTGGATGGCCATCAGCTATGGCTAGTTGGCCGTCAGCTGTAACCAGTGAGCCATTGGCCACTAATATAACTGCCGTGGCTAAGCTAGCAGAAAATGGGGGCTAGCAAGAAGATGGTGGCTGAGCTAGCAAGTGCAGATTGCAGCCTGCAAGCGGTGCAGTGAGGGTTGCAGATTGTGTGTCTCCTGCTTCCTGTTTCTCCAACCCAGCCACTAGCGAGAATATAGTAGTATGACTCCCCTACCTATGGCTCCGTGGGTGTTCCTTTTTGTCCTCACCATATCCTATTTTCTTGTGTGGGAAGTGGGAGCTGAGGCCCTGCAGGCCTCCCCGCATGACAGTGAGTGTCTGCAAGCGAGGGAGTCTGTGCGCCGGCCGTTTAAGAGGATGTCTGGGATTCCTGCAACCTTTCATCCCCCTACCCACACCCCCAACAGTTTAAATCCCCACTGTTTTTCACAGCCAGATGCTGTGGGGGCTCCTGTTCCCAGCACCACTTCACCAGCTTGGGGAGCCTGGTGTGTGTGTGTGTGGAGTCCCTCGCTCTTTTGTGGGGAACTTCTGTGGCTGAGATATTCCTCCTGATTTTCAACTGCCATAGGTTTGGGGCCGACCCATTCTGCGTCTTTGCCTCCTACCATTCTCTATGTGGCTTCTTTTTTATATTAATTATAAAGCTTCTATTCAGCTAAACTTCAGATGGTTCTTCAGGTTGATTGTTATATAAATTGGTTGTAGTTTTATGTTAGTTTAAATCAAGTTTTGCTGCCAAATATATATGAAGAAACTGGATTTCAAAGATTGTTCAATTTTGAAATCAAGAAATTGTGTTTAAGAAGTGTAGTAGGGTTTTTTTGTTTTTGAATACTGATGGCAATAGGTGGTCATTAATGGATTCTGCACAAGGAAGTGATATTATCTTAATTAGGTGGTTGAAAAATGTATGTGTAGCCTTTGTGTCAGGTGAATTGGGGGAGAGGTCCAAGGATTCTTTGATTCGCCGCTCTACTCGCCTCTCGACCCTGTTGCTCTCTTTGTATCTCCTTTTGACACGTCCTTTGATCACTCGCCTGTGCTCTCCTTCCAGATCTGTGCCTCACTTCACACTCTTTGTAGGTGCACTCCCCATGTGCTGGTCCCCCTTCCTGGGAGCAGTGAGCTTTCACTGATCCTAAATCCCACTTGCCTCAGAGTTCCCCTACTTGTATTGAGAAGCCCCTGTCCTTTCTTCCTCAGTGTCCACATTCTCTTTCATCCTGCCAATCACCTCCCCTTATCGTTCAGAACTTTAGCATTCCCTGAAAGATGTAAGAAGTCATTTTCAGGTGAGAAAAACAGGGGCCCGCAGAGGGCTGTGACAGAGCAAGTTGTCATCCAGGTGGTTCTAAAACCCAGCTGCTATGGACTGATTGTTTGTGTCCCTCAAAACATCATCTGTTGAAGCCTGGTCTCCAGTGTCTCCAGTGTGATGGTATTTGGAGCTGGGGATTTGGGGAGGTAATTTGGTCATGAGAGTGGAGCCCCCATGGATGGGATTAGTGCCTTTTTAAAAAGAGACATAAGAGAGATGTCTCTTCCTTGTGAGGAAGACAACCATCTACAAAAGAAGAAGAGGCAGCTCACCAGAACCTGAGCACGTTGGCACCCTGCTCTCAGAGTTCCAGCTTTCTGTGAGAAATAAATGTCTGTTGTTTAAATGGCCCACTCTGGCATTTTGTTATAGCAGCCTGGGCTGCCTAAGACCCCAAGTCACTCTGTTCTCTGGTTCTTCCCTCTGCACTGTTCTATGGGGAGTTATGGCATTGTAAGTTTGGTGTGTGCCTGGGCTAGTTTTTCTTTTGAGGGAAAATTTGAAAGCAGTGTTTGGTGGTTTTTAATTTTATCCTTTATGATGCTTGACAAGGTGCCAAAGAAATGATGGTTTAGATTCTAGGTTAGCCTTTTGTACTTGATCTTTTCTAGCATTTATGAGCTGGAGTTGCTAGTTCATTCCTCACCAATGATGTTTTTGATATACAACAGCATGGTTATTGTTGTTTTAAATAAGAATAATTATTTTCCAAATTTCAGTTGCATTTTGCTAGCTAAAGAGAACACAGTTTGGCATAATAAGAACTTACTGTTGAGGAAAGGCTGCCGAGCTCTTTCTTATTTTTTAAACTATGATGCTGAATTTTCCTTTCCTTTAACCATGAAAAGAAGAGGGTAGGAAGAAAGCTTGTGTAATATTTGTAAAATAGCACATTACCTAAAGACTATTATTTAAATAAGATATTGCCTTTTGCCAAGTGTTTTAACAAGCATTCAGTTACTAGATAGAAATGTTAAAAAGAGGAAAGAAAAGAGAGAAATGCGAATATATAAACAGATTGCAAACACCCTAAGCACTGTACTTTTCCAGCTATTTTATTTTCCTTGGCCCCCTGGATTTTCCCTAGCCATTGGAAAAGGAATTACTCCCATAATACTTTGCAAGAGGCACATATGAACTATCCTTAAACATATTTCAGGTGATCTATAAATAGCTCTGCAGAACAGCACAGCAGTGCTGCTGGGAGACAGGAAAGCAAGGCAAATCCTGAAATCAACAAAGCCTGTCAGAATATTTCAGTAAACGTTTAATCCAGTTAAGCCAGGTGATCTCTCGTGTTGGATCTGACTGTTGGGGTTTGCTGGCCTGGCTGTTGGGGCTTGTTGGGTAGCTGATGACTCATGATCACAGATTGTTTCTCTGTGGAAAGGGAAGAGCTGGTAGGCTAGGCTGAGCTATGAGTTCAGTAAGTTAGATGTAGTAAGTACATTTTCGACTCAATATTTTCAAGTTAAGATGGGTTTATTGGGATGTAACCCCATTGTAAGTCAAGGAGCATCTGTACTTGGTTACTCTCCTGGTGGAAGAGCTGAGAAACCAAAGAGAACACAGTGAGGAAAACTTACAGACTGGCAATAGCAGGAAACTACTACCCCTAGGCTATAGGAACAAAGGGGAAAGATTGGATTATTAGAATCCAGAGGAGGATGAAAAAAGATGGAGGAATCTAGAACCAGGGTACAGATGCTGATGTTGATGTTGCTGGAGACAGGACATTTCGTAGAGAAAGAGATAAATGTCTTTGCATCGGCCAATACAGCAGAAAGCTAGCTGGCATGGGGACCTTGGAGATATAGCCTCCAGCTGAGGGCAGATCAAGGGAGGGGTAGAGTGGGGTGAAGTGGCGCTCCAGTAAATAGGTCTGGGATTGAAATAATATGTTTCTGATGGTTAGATTATTTCTTTTGGTATATTTTGAGGCTGTTATTAGGTCATTTTATTAGGTAGTTTATAGTTACAATATTTTTGAGGTAAACTAAAACATTGCTGTGATGTAGTAATCTTCTTTAACTTTAATATTGGTTTTGGCCTTAAAGTCTGTTTTTTCCCCCTCGATATCACAAAAGCAGATTTTTTTGTTTAACATGTTCCTGGTGTATAGCTTTTTTTATCTTCTCACTTTTAACTTGTCTGTGTTCTTCTATTTTAGGTGTGCTCATACACAAAATTTGGCTAGATTTTTAAAAATCTTATCTAACTGTCTTCATCTTTTAATTGGTGAATATAACTGTTTATATTCATTGTAATTGCTGATGTGTTTGGTTTAATTTCTACCTCTTTTTGGTAGTTTTAATTTATTCTGCTACTTTCCTGGTTTTTTCTTTATTTTATTTTTCTTTCCTGACTTCTGGTTTGAAAGTCCTTTGCCTTGTTTCTTTTATTCTTAATTGTTACCCATTATATTTTCACATGCTTATCTAGCTTAAAGTTCAACATTAATCAAACTCATTTCGAAATAAGGATCCTAGAAATACCTTAATTCTGATAACCTGCCTCTGACCTTACTTCCTATTATTTTCTAGGATTTTATTTCTATCTTGCTTTTTCCTTTTTATAACTATTTTAAATATTTAATGCATGTAAAATAACATGCAAGTTACAAAACAGAACAATATAATGGACACCATGACCCCATCACAGAATGAAATGTTCAAATATTACCTGTAAATCATATGCCTCTCCCTTATCTCATCCCCCCTTCATTCTTTCCTCAGAAGGAACCACTATTCTGAATTTTGTGTTTATTATTTAACTGCTTTCTAAAAAATCTGCTCAATTGCAGCAACAATAGAGAACTTTTTAAAGCAGTTTGTTGAGATGTTTAAGAATGTTATGCTCTTATGGGACTTGGCATTTTTCTTAACTCAACCTTATATGTCCAAGAAAACACATCATTTTATGTAGCTGCATTTCATCCCTGTTCGCTGATATGTAATATTCATTTGGGTGAGGCTAGCATAATTTTTTACCCATTCCCTTTCTGAATGGTATTTTCCTCAGTCTTTTCTATTATGAGTTGAGCCTACAGATCTGTGGAATTCGTGATTATCTTTTAAGGCAGCCTTACTGAGGAAATAACTAACTGATACAAGTAGGGATAATGCTAAGATACTATATATGTTATGATGTGTGAGAGAGGAAGTACAGTATATGATTCAGTTATAAATAATATTTCATAATGCAAACATCAAATATTGATTTAACCAAAATTGTGATATAACAGGATGTGGATGGAACGTGTGCTTTGAGGTGTGTGCGTGTGTGTGTGTTATTTACAATAAAATACCCTTCTTCTAAAATAGGAAATTGTGGAAGAAACTGACAGTTGCCCATCAATATATGTTCTTTTTTCCCATAGTAAGAGCTAATAGTATGACTGCCTGGAATAAAGCCTAGAGTTTCCAGCCTCCCTTTGGGAGCCATGACACCAAGTTCTGGACTATGGTAGATAAATAGAATTGATATGTATATTCTCTGGGTTGTACCCTTAGGGGAAGGAATATGTTCTCTCCACTCCCTTCTCCCCTGTCCCATTGGATGATTTGTGGCCATGGTGACAAGCTATCTTGGATCAGGTGAATAAGGGTCTTTGTAACTTCATGCTCTGCCATTTATAAAAGAAAAAGAAGCTTCTATTTTAAAGCACTGCCATTTTAGTCTCTGTCGCAGTATCCAAAACTATATCCTAACTCAGAAACCAAAAGATAATCTCTGAAGGTGAAGAATTAAGAATGAGTGCCATAAGGATGTTTAGAAATTTTAAATATTGAATCAAATACCAAAAATATTGAGTCAAATACCAGAAGAAAGAGTTAAAAGGCTTGAAAGATGTTGCCACTGGGAATCTTGAATTTATAGAGGAATGGAATAGGGACCACTATTTGCCTTTTTGAATTGTGTACATGCACTATTTCTGTTAACATTACATCTATTATAGAAAACAATTAGAGATCATCAAGAGTCTTATATGAAACCACACAACTGCTGACAAAACTTTGATCAATGACGTCACTCTCCTATTTGCAATCCCATAGCATAAATTTGTCATAAAGCTAGAGGATGGTTTCAAAACAGCCAAATGATTACATGACAGTCAAGAAATTTGAAAAGAAAAAAAATGTTTCGATGAGACAGTGGGTCACCACTTCAGGGTAAATGAAGCAATTACTGCCAAGAACATTGTAAAGCTGCAAACCCTACCTTCCTGAAGTACGATCATGATTTAAGAAAAATATGTGTGATCCACTTGTGACATGGGATGAAAAATACTGTACTCGCCTCAGAAATAGTGTAAAGAATGTTAGAATGGTAACAGGACAGTACACTGATGTTGCCACTTGGAAATCCCAGGCAGCTTTCCTAATAGTGCCACTGCCTCTTCATGTCTTGTTTTTACTTCAAAACATGCCTAATTGGTCCACAGTTTTCAGAAGCTTGTCGATAAACAGGACATTTAGGAGTTCAAAAATTATCAAGACAGTGCGGACCAAGGAACTGGTATTTGTGTCAGAGAAAGA
This sequence comes from Rhinolophus sinicus, assembly GCF_036562045.2. Classification (NCBI taxonomy): domain Eukaryota; kingdom Metazoa; phylum Chordata; class Mammalia; order Chiroptera; family Rhinolophidae; genus Rhinolophus; species Rhinolophus sinicus. The sequence goes on along the minus strand of NC_133752.1, from coordinate 10,467,393 downwards.
AAGTCTTAGAATCTTGCAGCGTTAGATTCGGAGGGGTTCCGAGAGGCATTTCCTGTAACTGTCTCACTTTCTGTGAGGAAAGTGAGGCCTCGTGACCGATAGATAGTGACCCAGAAACACTTGTGTCTTAACGGCTCTTCTCCCTGATGAAGGGAATAAAACACAAAAGCCCCAGAGGGAGAGGGGGACAAAGTAAAGAAAGAGGAGAAAACCTTACTTGTCCTCCTCCCTTGGTATAGAGAAGTCTGAAATTGGTTGAGAGATTGAAGTTGTGATTTTAAAAAGCCTGGACCTGAAAGTAATTGCTCGCGCAACTGAAAATGGTTCAAAAGACATGCAGTGTGCTTGAAATGTGCTCTGAGGAAGGGCAAAGAAGGGGCATCTGACCAGCAGTGCTTGATGTCAGTGATGGAGCAAAAATAAAACCATTGCCTCATTGCACCTTGAGTTCAACCTGTTCAACACGATATACTTGTCGATACCCCATCTCATCTGTAGGCCTCTTGGAGAACACTGGGTGGTCAATCCTGGCTTTCACAGACATAAGGAGGACAAAAGGAGGAGAGAGTCATAGAGAAAGTTGAGTTCAGCTTGCTGGTGTTGAGTTTGAAGGACTCAGGAAATATCCATGTGCAAATGGTGTAAACGGAGTATACTCTGACTTTCTTTTTTAAGTCTGAAGCTTAGGAGAAAGATCTGGAATGGAGAGAGAATTTGAGAAACATTAGGTTTTAGGTGGTAATTGAATTAATGGAAGATGATGACATTTTATAGAGAGAAGTGACAAGAGGCTGAAGTTACAGACATTCAAAGGGTGAGTTGAGAAAGACGAACCCACAAAGGGAAATGGGAAGGTGTTGACAGAGATAGAAAGAAAACCGGAAAGACAAATGTTATGGCAGCTAAGGAAAGAGTGTTTTCAGAAGGAGGAGTTGTCAAATGGAGCAAAGAAGTAAAAACTCAAGGCTAGAATTGTCCTTTGGATTTAGTGAAATGAAGTTATTTGTGATCTTGGCAAGAGAATTTGAGAGAAGTGATGAGGGTAAAAACATCATATTGAAGATTTTACACACACACACACACACACACATAATGATGAGACTTGAGCATGTTTAAAGCTAATGGGAAGGGACTTCAGACAGGAAGAGGTTGCTTAGAGAGTGGGTGTGGAGGTATCTTGATTATAGTTTAGGAGCTATTAGAAAAGTTGATGCACTTGGGCCTCATTAACAGAGGTATGGCATCAATATCAAAGGAGGTGACAACCCTCCTGAACTATGATCTGGCTGGATGTTCCAGGCAATGTGGTGTGCAGTCCTGGGTGGGTCAAGTTAAGTACAGGTTGACCACCGGGTGAGTGTGCTCAGAAGAGTTAAGCCCTGATGATGGCCCCTGAAAATGATTAAAGAACAGGGAAATATGAGCCTGGAGAAATGCAGACTTGGCAGAGAACTAATCACAGTCGTTAAATGTCTGGAAGAGATGTCAGAGCTATTCTGTTTTGGTATTAAAGGGCAGATGTAGGCAACGAGAGGAAGTTACAAGAGACAAACCTTTTTTGATAATATAGTATGACTTGAAGTAAGAACTGATTTTGTTAAGGGATATTAGGAAAAGTGGTTCATGGGGAAATATCTGCCTAGCCAAGGTTTCCCAGAGAGTTTAGGACTACATAAACTTTTCATTCAAAAAGTATTGAGTTTTTATCATGTGCCAGATAGTATGCTGGATTCTGGCCACACAATCTGAATCAGGCAATTAGCCTGGAATCAAGTGTGGGGAACAACATATAAAAAGATACTTATAATTCAATCTGCTGCACTTGGCATAGCACAGACCATTCTAGAAGACAGTCATAGCTATTAATACAATATCAATGTATTCTATTTATTTATTCATATATTTCATCGCAAGCACAATTAAGAATCTCATTCTTCTTAGATGCAACATTTTATGAGCCCAGTGATGGAAACCTTTAAAGAAAAACACATAGTTGCCCACAGCTAATATTAGGTTTTAAAAGGTAGAAGGAGAATTAATGTCAAAAGTTTCTGTTCTGTTCCTATGAGATCAGAAAGAGCACAGGTGCTCTTTATTTAAAATAATTCACTAAATTAAAAAAGAGATGGGGTAATGTGCAAATGTTGTTGAAATACTCCCTAACTACTTGTCACCTATCTGAGTCAATACTTAACAAGTTAACAGATGTGTTTTTTTTTTCCTTTTTTCTTTCTTTTCTTTTTTTGGTCTTTTTTTGCTGAACACTAATATGCTACTTTATTATTTGGATTTTTCCCCCCATTTGTCACATACCTGTCAATGTGTACACAGTGAAGAAAATCAATCAGCAGTGGAAGCAACTGACCAAATCAGCTGATAATTCTGTACCTTCTTAACACACATCAATTCTTACTTGGTAGAAATAATCTTTAATTTGACTCAGTCTCACAGCTATTTCTTAAAATAGGTGTCAAGATTGTTACATCTTTAAATACAGATAGAATTGTCATAAGTACATAATTTCATACACACAGAAAAAATACAAGACTAATTGTTTTTTTCACAATATTTAATTTACACACTACTGTAACTCTACGTAACTTCTAAAGACAGGTTAAGGGGTACAAGAAACCGTTTAGATGTAGTTTTCACGTGATGCCCGTATGCTTATTGGTTAAATGATTGGGAGAATTTAGTGCAGAGATGACAACAGATACCTAGGAAAATGAGATCAGAGAGTAGAGGTTCCTAATCCAGGCCTGAGTGTGGGGTGTGGGGTATGTGAGGAAGGAGAGCAGGTGACAGCGGCATGGACTGGAACCAGCTAGATGGCTGGGAAGGGGAGTCCAGCCAAGGCTGATGACCACAAAAATAATGTCACAGACAGGTGAACAGATGTGGGGCGTGTACACGTGTGCACGTGCCCTTACACTATGAGCACGTTAGCAGTGCAGTAGAGCAAAGGTGCGGTAGGGGATCAGTGTAGGGAGAGACAAAAAGGCCTTTTCGCATAGTTGAAAAAGCTGCGAGTGGTGTGGAGACATCAGAGTGGGCCAGACTTGGAATCCAGGGGACCCGCAGGAGCTTGTGGCTGGCATCCAGAAAAAAATGGCTTGTGTCTGGACCACTGCAGTGGGCCCAAGGTGGAGATGGCTTTTGGGACATCCCTAAGACTTGGTTTTGAGGATGATGTAGGATTTTGTCATCTGCCGTAGAGGAAAGAGCCTTAATCAGAGCCTTGGGAAATAAATACAGATGCTTATGACCTACATGACCATGTGTGTGCCTTTGGTAAACCCGTTCACCTGCTGGGCCTCGGTTTCCACATCTGCAAAACTGGGCAGTGGAAGGAGGTAATGGCAAAGCTTCCTTCAGGTACAGCAGTTTATGATTCTCTTGTTTGCAGCCCAGGATGAGCAGGGTGTAATGATATCGTCATTCATACATTCAAGAAATATTTGAGACTGACGAGGTGGCAGTGTGCTATAATAAAAATTTTCCTTCGTTGAGAGAGGAGGGTTAGGTCCTGGTCCCCAGAACGAGTTCATTCTTTTCCCTGCTGGAGAGATTTTCACCTTCATTCTTATTCTCCTAGGAACCAGGCCCATTAAGCATGATTAAAAACAGGTCTTATCTGGAGCTGACGCTGGTGCTCTGAGATGAAAATCTGAGGTCCTGTGAACTAAATTTCTTGTAACGATAAAAGAGCCCACAGAATGCTGGTCTTGCTCTCGATATGGGTCTGTGCTAGAAGAGTGGAATTAAGAATCTGCATTTATCTCCATTGTGGTAATTTGTCTCTTTAGAAAAGAATTATTTTTGGATGTGCACTTTTACCAGTCTTAGAAAGCTGGTAGTTTTGACAAATTCACAAAATATGTTTCTAATTCCATTCTTTTCCTATTGCATTCCAGTAATTCTCACATCATTTCTGGAAGACGAGCAGGCACACAGTGGTAGTGACATAATTAGTATTCAGAGGAGATAATAATGTCAAGGGATTTGTTGCTGTTAGAACCTAAATGAAAATATAAGGATAGCAAAAGTTGGAGTTGTGATAATTTATTGGTGGAAATCGGGTGCTAGTTCAAAAAAAAGTGTAGTCCCACAAATTAGATTGTTTAATGCACACATGTTGCGTTAAAAATGTTTTGTTTTCGTTGCTTTATTCATAGCTTCCTATCTGTAAGGAAGAAGCATTGCTCTTTGTGCTGAATTCCCTTTCTGCTGCGAAACGGTTAATCCTGAGAACTGTTTCAGGCAATAAAACACTGACTGGAATCTTTCCGACAAATACTTTCCTTCTTGATCTTTTTTTATGACTAATTGAAATGAAAGCCTGGGGAAGCTTAATGTTAAGGAAACACTATGCGCTCTGTGATGTGATTCTGCAAAGGGGGTATCTATGCAGTGGGGAGCTCTCTGCTCTGGAATTTTAAGTTAGAGACCAAACCAAAGAATCAATATTTCAATTAGATGCTGTAGTGGGGTTGGGATTACTGTTACTGTAGCTGGAAGATTGCTAGGTCTTTTCTTGGGAGGGGTCATGACGGTGAGCAGTTTTTTATTTTCTTTTTAATCATAGGTCTCAGAGTTTTCCTGCTTTGTCTACATTTGAAGCAGGGAAGTGACCAACTAGAAAAAACAAAAAATGTAAATTATTGGTACTTCCCTAAAGGCTGCTAACAGCACACTCTTTAGTAGCCATTTGAGAGAAAACAACGATTAGCTCTTATTTTGCAGATTCCTAGGAGCACTGGCCCTAGTGAGTTGGCAGGACCAGTTTTCAAATAGTGCTTCAGTGGTCAGCTGGAGGCGTGGTCAGGGAGGAAGTGAGGGGACACAGTGTGGGTGGGCCTGCTATACACACCCCAGACTGGGTCAACCAGAGTAGCTCCCCTTTGATCTGTTTTATATAATTAGTTTCACATTAAAGTTGATTTGAAAAATAATTTTGTTATTTCTAAACCATGAGTGAAAATGACTGATAATTGGTCAACCTTTCCGGACTCCTTCACAGAGAGTCATCCAGTTTCTACTGAACCATTCCAGAGGAGTGTGAGGTCAGCTGCGGGCATGGGCAAAGCGGCCAGAAGCCAAGAATACCCCTCTGCCAAGTCAGACCCCTCCTCCATGATAGAAACTGGGGCCCCTGGCGTTTCCCAGAAAAGGCAGCAGACCCTGGTGCCATAAATAGCTCCGGATGCAGCCGCTCATGCCCGATCTGCGCTGGGGGTGCCTGCTCATCTGCCACCTCACTCAGCCAACCCCCACCCCAAATATCGCATATATGCCTCCCTCCCTCTACCCTGGGCGTGACTTCACCGGCCCCCTGTCTGCGGACCAGTGAACCTCGTCGGGAGGCACAGAATAAAGCACTCGCTTTGCTCAACCCGCCTAATTCTCTGTCTCATTATCTCCCCGCAAGCCTTACAAGGAGGGCACTCATGTCTTTGTCACTTTATGTAACGTCACCACCAGCACCAAAATGGCTTACCTCTCAGGATTTGAAATATTTGGGCCAAGATAGTCCCACCTGCCTTTGAAAACCTTTCCTCGTCAGAACCACATTCTGTCACCAAATGCTATTACAATGAATGACCAAGTATAGTTATTATTATAATCCCAGAATAAATGGAATATCTTTTTCTCTTCCTTCTGATTTTTCCAAAGAGGCTCAGCAACTCCATGAAACGATAATTCCTCCAGTCCTTTTTATTTCTGTTTCTCTCAATGCTTGCAGCCTTTTAATATAAAACGTGTATCGTATAATACAGAGCATGATCAAGAGAGTCCAGAGTATTTATTCTTATCCAACAATTGCATATCCCCAGCCACCTACTCTAGAGTACTGGTCTTGCTCCAGAACAGTGAAAATGAAGAATGTTGGCTAAATTAGAAAAAAATCCATGTCTTTATGTATCTTTTTTCCTACCAACTCTTTGAGAGCAGGGATTACATTTTATTCAACTATCTATCCCCAGCCTGTAGAGCACTGCCTAGCACACAATAGGTATTTAACACATGCAGTTTGTTAATCTGGAATCAGAACACCTGTGTTGAGTCCCTTCCAAGTCATTTACTGGCTGTTTGACCTTCAACAAAGCATTTCACTTCTCTGAGCTTCCACTTCCTCAAATGTAATTTAGTAGGAATAAGAATATTATCTCAGGTTGTTGAAAGAATTGAATGAATGACCATGAAACACTATCAAAAGGCCGAGTGAAGAAATAAACAGGTTATTTGAAGGATTTGAAGTCTAAGCATTTATCAAAATATTTAAAACTTTGTCTTAAGAGCAAATTAAATCATAAGACAGTCACATACTTGTCACATATTATTTGGCTCCTCATAGAATCTCCTTCATTGAATTATCTTTAATTATAATTTTTAATTATTTCAGAGTATATTAAAATGCACTATAAGGCACAGTTATGAGAATCTAGAGGTTGTATTTCCCGTAGGAATGTTGACAAGGCAGACATTTTACTACAATGCTCAGAACTCCCTGTTACTCATTTAACATTTAGTGTCACGAAAAAATGAAATTCTTGTAAAGGACTAGTATACTTTGATATTTGAGAATGATGTAACTGACTATGTTACTGCTTTTCCTTTGGCTGAGGGAATGTCTTTAGATAGAAGGAAAATGATATAATAAGGAAACTTGAAACATCAGGAATAAAGGAAGTACAACAGAAATTGGTAAATATTACAGACTATTTTTCTTCTGTTGGGTTATTTGAAATGTTTGTTGGTTTAAAGTGAAAAATATAACAATTCCTGTTATGTTTTAAGTAGATGTAATACATAAGCCAACATCATCATATAAAAGAGAGGGCAAAGAGATTATATGATGATAAGGTTTCTACATTCCACAAGAAATGACAAAATATTTTTAAGTAAATTGTTTAAAGTATATATATTGCATTCCCTAGAGAAATCATTAAAAATATACAAAGAGATATTCAAAGACAATAGGTAAATTAAAATACAATACTGAAAAAAAGTTCATATAATCCAAAACAAGGCAGGAAGTGGGAAACAGAAAACAAATAATAAAATAGTAATATTAAATCTAAACATATAAACACTTGTATTAAATGTAAATGGTATAAACACGCCAAGTAAAAAACAGAGATTCTCAGAATGGATTAAAAAGTCATATTCAACTATATTCTGTCTATGAGGAACTCACTCAAATATAATATAGATATGCTAAGAGTATAAAGATGGGAAAAGATATAAAGCAAACACTAATCAAAAAGCTGGCGTAGGTATATTTATATTAGACAAAGTAGATTTCAGAACAAAAAAAATTACTAGGGATAAAGAAGGACATTACATGATGATAAAAGTGTCAACTTGCCAAGAAGGAGACATAACAATACTAAATAGGTATACACCAAAGGATAGAGATTCACAATGTGTAAAATAGCAACCATTAGAATTAAAAGGATAAAAAGATACTTCTATAATTATAGTTGAAGACTTAAAAACTCTTTGTTCTGTACTGGATAGAACAAGTAGAGAGAAAACATTTCAAGTATATAGAATTAAACACCATCAACCAAATGGATCGAATTGACATTTATAAAACACTTCACCCAACAACAGCAGTATACACCCTTCTTTCCAAATGCATGTTGAATATCCCTCAAGATAGATAATAAAAGTAAAAAGAACTTAAATCATGCATAGTATTTTCTTGGACCCTGATGTAATTAAAATAGAAATGAGTAACAGAAAGGTAACAGGAAAATCTCCAAACACCATGGGTCAAAGAAGAAGTTTTAAAAGAAATTAGAAAATACATTGAACTGAATAAAAATGAAAACCTCAAAAACATATCAAAATTTCTGTGTTGTAGATAAGCAATGGTGAGAGGGAATTTTATAACATTGAATGCTTATATTAGATAAGTCTTAAGTCAATAACCTAAGGTTCCATCTTAGAAACTAGAAAAAGAAGAGCAAAATAAACACAAACTAAACAGAAGGAAGGAAATTATAAAGATTAGAGCAGAAATTATTGAAATAAGAAAGAAGAAAACAGTAGAAAAAATTGATTATACCAGAACTGGCTCTTTGAAAAGATCAATAAAATTGGTGTATCTGTGTCGAGCTTGACAGAGAGAGAAAAAGGGAGGGAGGGGAGAGGGAGCGAGGGAGAAAGAGAGAAAGAGAGAGAGAGAGAGAAAATGAAAATCAGAAATGAAAGGTAGGATATCATTATAGATTCACATCTGGATGGTTTCACTGGTAAATTCTACTAAACATTTAAAGAAGAAATAACACCAATTTTATACAATCTAGTCCAGAAAAAAACTAGAAAGGAGTATTTCCCAACTCATTTTACAAGGCCAACATTATGCTAGTATAAAAAGCAGACAAATACAGTACAAGAAAAGAAAATTACAGACTAATATCCCTCATGAACCTATCACAAAACCTTCAACAAACATATTAGACAATGGAATCCATATTAAATCGCATTTACCCTGTGAATGTAAAGCTGTTTCAATATTCATGAATCAATCACTGTAGCTGTGATGGTAAATTTTATGTGTGAACTTGACTAGGCAATGAAGTGCTCAGATATTTGGACAAAAATAATTCTGGGTATTTCTGTGAAGGTGTTTTTGGGTTACATTAACATTTTAATCAGTAAGATGAGTAAAGCAGATTGCCCTCCATAAAGTGGGTGGGCCTCATCCAATTAGCTGAAGGCCTGAATGGAACAAAATGTTGACCTTCCTCTGAGTGAGGGAGAATTCTCCTGTCTGACTGTTTTTAATCTGGAACATAGGTTCATCCTGTTTTATGTCCTTCAAACGAGATAGATTCTTCCAGGTTCTATAGCAGCCTGTTGATCTTCAGACTTGAACTAGGCTACTGGCTCTGTAGATTTTGGACTTGCCGGACTTTTGTATTTGTGTGTATCTATACACACAAATGCAAAAGTATTTCGGGGTTTGTTTTTTTTTGGTGTGATTGTAAATGGTATTGCCTTTTAAATTTCAGCTTGAAATAGCAAAGGTATCAATTCTACCCCAAAGTGACCTATACATTTATTGCAATCCCAGTAAAAACCCAAGCAGTATTCATGTAAATACATAAATATGTATATACATATTGATTTTAAAATTTATATGAAAAGGTAAATGATCTATAATAACCAAAACTATTTTGAAAAAGATTAAGATTTACCGTAAAGCTATTTTAATTCCTGGGGGTCATAGGGTGGAAAGAAATATAACCATGAGTAAGAGGTGAGATGTAAAACAGATTAAAAAGTCTGAAGAAATAGGAAACCTAAGTTAAAGAGGTTGTGAGCTAAAAGATAAACCTCCCATTCAGATTTTGAACAATGAAAATAATATGTCTTTGTACAGGGTGAGCTCAGTAAGCCAGAAGTCTTGGGGACACGCAGTTGGCTAATATGAGTTACTATCATATTTCTTTATAATTAAAAGCTTATCTAAAACAAACATAAATTTAATATTTTACAGATCAATTTAAAATGGTTATTATATACAGTCAGCAACTTTACTCCATTTGCTAAGCTTACTGAAATAACAGTAGAAATATAAAAATAAAATGCCTCGCAAAGTAGTACTCGACAACTAGAAGCAATGACTTCAGCAGATCTGACACACCGAGTAATCTCTGGGAGATACACAGAAAATGAGACCAAATCTATGGTGAAGTAGTTGTAGGGCAATCACCATACAATGCAAGTTAAAAAAAGAGACCTCTGAAAAAAACAAAGTTTCCCCAAAGAAACCTGGAAAAAACCCCACAATATCTGGCAAAGGCCGGAAAATGGGAAGAGGCCTTGAGATAATTATTAGGGTTGCTAATGAAAAGGCTGCCCCATAGCTGAGCCTGCCCAATGCCTTCACAGTGATTAGTTTTAGGATTTACCCACAGCATAAATCTACAAGAACACACTCCTAGTAAATGGTGGCTTTGCCTCCGAGTTTTCTTAACCTGTGCCTTAATGTTGGAGAGAAGTACAGGATCATGCCCTGGATAAGGTTGCCTGCTGTCAGGTAGCCAAGAGTCCCCACTCCCCAAAGGCACATCTGCAAAGAGGCCTGAGCCCCTTTTGAGTGGGCCCCTATTATTAGAGTCTGCAATGACAGGAGCTGAGAACAACCTCCTCCCACTACCAGGGCCCAGCTTATCCACTAGGTATAATAGGTATAGTGCCTAGGGCCCATGGCATTGTAAGAAGCCCAAGAAAACATCGAATTTCTTTGAAAATCAGAATTCTAAAAATGAGTATAATCCAACCTGGATTATATTCATTTTATTTTGAAGTGGTCATAAAATATAGTTTTCTTTTTTTTTTGTTTTGTTTTGTTTTGTTTACTGAAGAACAGGTCCACTAAAGTCATAAGGTTGCTGTACCACTAACAATATTCATCATTTTAAATCCTTTTCTAAGTATAAAGAGGAAGTTAAGAATCACCAAATATTTGAAGAAAACAAATAATATAAAAAAAGAAAACCAATAGGACCTTTTGTGACAACATGGATGGATCTTGAGATTATAATGCTAAGTGAAATAAGTCAGACAGAAAAAGTAGAGAACCATATGACTTCACTGATATGTGGTATATAAACCAAAAACAACAAAAGAGCAAGACAAACAAATGAGAAACAAAAACTCATAGGCACAAACAATAGTTTAGTGTTTACCAGAGGGTAAAGGGGGAGGGAGGTGGGAGATGAGGGTAAGGGGGATCAAACATGTGGTGATGGAAGGAGAACTGACTCTGGGTGGTGAACACACAATGTAATTTATAGATGATGTAATACAGAATTGTACACCTGAAATCTATGTAACTTTACTAACAATTGTCACCCCAATAAACTTTAATTAAAAAAAAAAAGAAAGAAAAGAAAGCCAATCTGAAAAAGCAGAGGAAAAATTTCAAGGAAATGTAGTTAATGGAGAAAAAATATATAAAATTTTGAAAATTTTAATTTTCAAAGAGATTTGAGAGTATTTCCCATATAAAAAATAAAAAAAGTGTTCTCTGAAAGTTAGTAATTATTAAGTGTTTCATTTTAAGCCTTTTACATGTACTGCATTTTCCATGCCTTACTTAATCCTCCAAAAATCCTGTGGACTAGATGTTATTATGAACCCCATTTTACAGGAAACTAAGTGGGGTGGTGGGTGGGAGAAATGGGTGAAGGGGGTCAAAAGGTAAAACAAACAAACAAAAACACACTTGTACATAAATTTTTAGGAGAGCTTTATTCATAATGGCAAAAGATCTAGAAACAACCTAGATGTCCTTTAGTGGGTAAAAAAAAAAAAAAAGGAATAAAATAATAAAGAAAACTAAGGCGCAGAGAGAGGTTATATAACTTGTCCAAGGTCATAGAAGTTGTAAGTGGCAGAGACTGAATTTGAAGTAGTTTTTAGAATTGCAAAATAAGATGGCTGAAATAAAAGACTCCATAGAGGGGCCTAATAATAACATGATCACAAACATGGCTGAAGACCATGAAAGACTGAGCGAAGGAAGTCTTCCAGAATAAATGGAAAAGGACAGTGATATAAAAAAATTAAGATTGAAGTAAACATGGGGAATAGAATCAATAAATACATCCAAGACTGATTCATCAGGAGAGAATCAGAAGGCAGAGCAAAGCACTCACAAAGGAAAGTTTTCCTGAGCTGGGGAACCGACATCCATTTTAGGTAGAAGGGCCTCCTTTGAGAAAGTCACCTGCCGTAGACTAATTATGATGAAATTTGGGAGTGTCAAGGGAGAAACAGGAATTACAAGCTTCCTTTAAAAAAGAAAAAAAAGTTGCTGCAGTAGCCAGGTTTCTCCAGAGAAATAGGACTAATAGGATATACAAATGTTTGTGTACTTGTTTGCTCATTTGCTCCTATCTATCTATCATCTATCTATCTATCTATCTATCTATCTATCTATCTATCTATCTATCATCTATCTATCTATCATCTATCTATCTATTCTCTCTCTCTCTCTCTCTCTCTCTCTCTCTCTCTCTCTCATCTCTTTAATTAATTTATTTAATGGATTAGCAGGTACAAAATCTGCAAGGCAGGCTGACAGGCTGGAGACCCGGGGAAGAGTTGCAGTTTGAGTCCAAAAGTCATCTGACAATTCCTTCTTGTTGGAGAGAGGTCAGTCTTCGTTGTATTCGGGCCTTCATGTAATTGTATGAGGCCCATCCATATTAGGGAGGGCAATCTACTTTACTCATGATTTAAATGTTAATCTCATCCAAAAAACACCTTCACAGAAACATCCAGAATAACGTTTGACCAAATATCTCTCTACACTTGGCCTAGCAAATTGACACATAAAATTAACCATCACAGTTGTTTACCAAGAAATGGGAATCTGGGTGGAGTTAAACTTGTTATTAAACAAAAGAGAAAAAAAAAAAAAAAGAAAAGCTTTTTCTGAGGAATTTCAAGCATGTATAAAAGTTGACTGAAGACTGTAACTATCAAAACACCATCACCCAGTTTAAACAATTACGGCCAAAATTTTTCATCCGACCTTCCCTACTTTCTTCTTTTTCACAAGCTTATTTTGAAACAATTCTCAGGCGTTGTATAATTTCATTTGTAAATATTTTATCATATATCTTGAAAAGATAAGGGTACATTTAAACAGAAACATCCATAACTTTAAAATCAACGGTTCTTTAATATCCACTTATTATCCAATCAGTGTTCAAATTTCCATGATTGTCTCATAATGTATTTTATAGTTTATTTGTTTGAAAAGAATCAAATCAGGTCTGTATTTTGCAATTTGCTTGATGTATCCTAAGTCTTAATCTACCACTTCTCCTTTCTCTCCTCCTTTTACTAATTGCAATTTATTTGTAGAAGTAACTAGGTCACTTGTTCTGTGAATTTCCCACTGCATGTATTTTGCTGATTATGCGCCTATGGTATCGTTTTACCTTGTTACCTTGCTCCTGTGTTCCCTACAAATTATAGTTTGACTGTTTTAAAAGCTTGATCAGATTCAGGTATAAGTTTTGGGCAAGAATACTTCATAGATGGCACTGTCTTTCTATCAGGAGGTACTAATATCTGGTTCTCACTTTGTGATGCAAGGCAGCCATTGATGGTCAATGTCAAGATTCCTTCCTTCCTCAGAGTTGTAAAATGGTGCTGATCCAACTCAATCATTTTTCTTCACATACTAGCTGAAGCATGTCTTTAAATAGAAGCTTCCTTCCCTCATCAATCTTTGGGTTACCCTGAGATGCAGTTTGAATGCTTCTTTCTTTTTAAATTATTCATTTTTGGAGTAAATGGTCTGTGCCCTAACTACTTCCAATGATGATTAACTAAAGCATTTTTGTTTTGTTTTAAGCATCATTGTGAACTGATAGATTTTAATACATCAGTATGCTTCAATCCATTGCATTTAATACTCTTACTCCTGTTCAAATTATTCCATATTTGGTCAATAGTCCCTTCAGTTCCTTCCAATAGGACTCTCATAGTCTTTAATTTCCTCTTTGCTTTCTCATTTGACAAAAAGTTTCAGGCCTATTCTTTACATTTCTGTCCTAGACCAGGACTGAGCTATTTCTCCAGGCATCCTTGGCTCCTATTAATGGGAAATGGTGTTGAGATGCACAATATGCATTTTTCCCTTCTATTTTAAGAGCTCTCTTGTCTCTGATATTTGCAACTCTCTTCTCCACTTTGTCACTTATGTTTCATGTTGCTTATGATGTTTTTATTCCATATATATGTTTGTTTACATGTACACCTCTCATTTTAAAGATGCTAGCTAAATTGGATCAATGATTAAAATATGAAAAAGTATTTATAACTGAGACTGATGTGCCTATCTGAAGTATAATTCAATTTTGAGGGATTAAGATATTTTCTAAAATTAACAAAAAACCCTAGTAAGTTTACTACCTGTGTATCTTTTTCTCTTCTTTTTCTTTCTTTTTTTTGAGGAAACACAACAAAACAAATTTAAAAATTTAAAGTGTATTATGGCAAACACCATTAAGTTAACAGCCATTTCCCTTCTTCCTTGCTAACAGAATTCAGCCATTTGCCCAAGTCCCAGACAGCATATGTGCTGTGTGGTTTGCCTACATGGGATCTGTTGAGGTTAGGCTGAGCCAGCCTTGGTGGTCTCACTCTCCTGCAGCGATGGGAGAGGGAGTTGTATTAGGATGCTACTGGAAAGATTTTCCTGGAGCCCTGTGGGAGGAGACTTCTGTCCCAGATGCTGTTTATCTGCAAATGGCACTGGGAAATGCTATTACCATTTTAAAACCATAAGGAGACTTATTGGTCATTGAGCCTGGCAGAACCAAAAGATGGAGGACATTTGGCACCTTGATGACATGGTGGACCTGCTAAATTAACCAACCCAGGAAGGGCCTATCTCCAGGCTTCTAGTGATGAGATAGGAAATGCCCCCACTGCTGGGAGGGGAGGATCTGTTCTTGTCACTGAAAGCATCATGATTGGCACATAAATGCCATAGAAGGGAGGTTGAATACAAGACATACTGATGAGCAAAGGAACCGGCTGAACTCATAATTATGCCTAAGTAATTGTTATTAATGAGGCAGAAATTAAGTGGAAAGGATTCCCAGAACATGAGAAGTATAATGCAAAAAAACAACAACAAAAAAAAATACAATGAATGAATCTGAAAGAAGTAAAATTCCAGGTGTTTTCAACAAAACCAGGTGGAAATGGTGCAGAGGAGAAATAAATCTATGCTAAACATTTTGCCCCCTGGGTAGGCTACAGGAGTGTTTTAGATCAGCAGTTCTCAACCCTGGATGCATATGAACATTACATGGTACATTTAGTGCTGACAGTGAGGCCCCACCCTGGAAATCTCTGGCTGTGGTTCCTGATTATCATGTATTGTTAAAATAAACATTACATGATTTTTAAAACAAGATTAACTCATTTATATCAGGTGGAAGAAAGAGAGAGAGAGAGAGAGAGAGAGAGAGAGAGAGAGAGAGAGAGAGAGATTGAAGAACTAGATCCCCCTCTTGGTGGGAGAATCTGCAAAGTCTCATTGCAAAGGTGCATGGACACAGAGAGGGGTGGTAAATTTCCACCATCCCTTCAGAAGCATCAAGACTTAATCCCATCCCTTTCTTGGACCACGGTTACCATACTGAGTTGCACAGGCTGCATATTATACAATTCCAGGGGCAGGATTCACATTGTAATTTTGTTCCACAAGGAACAAATCCCATAATTCTTTCTTAAGATGCCCTTCAGATACCTGACAAGAGCTGTCCCTGAACACACACACACACACACACACACTTCCCAAGGGCAGCTTAGTCTACTATAAAATTGGTTCCTGGGACATGAAAATAAACTCTGCTTTTCTGAAATTCAGCTAACAATCCTAACACATTACAGGCTTGAATATACTGATTCTCTTTAACTTTAGCTATTTTACATGGTGGTATTAAATAAACTTGCTTAGGCAACAGAAAACTTACCCTGTTGATCCTTGAAAATAAATATTTATAAGCTTTATTTTCAGAAATAATTTTGTAAATGTCTATTGGGTTGCATTATCTACAGCTAAATGTATTCTGCAGGTAGTTTAACATTAAAACTTCCAACAAATAATCCCCAGGCTTAAATATACATTTCTGGTGAGGCTATGAGAGATCATTCATGTAAATGCAGAGGCTTGCCTTTGTTACCTCACTTTCTTATTTCGGTGAAAAAGGGACTTTCATTAGGGCAGAGTTTTCATTTTGAAAAGATTATTCCATTAAGGTTGTTGCATTGCTGGGAGAGTAGATGAGTATCTATTTCTGTACATTAAGACCAAAATTCCGTGTAAGCTGTCTCCTTGAAACTAACGATGCTATTAATAGGCTCCCTTCAGTGTTCTGTTCAGGGAGGAAAGTAGGAGTGAGGCTACTGTCTTTAATTTACTGGGGAATGGAGCACCTTTACAACGATTATTTCTGGAAGTAACCTTTACCTTTCTGAATGATCTATTTGTGCAATACGATGAATGTTACAGGTTTGAGTTACCAGAGGTTGGAAATCCCTCACTTCTGTAATATCTCTTGCAGGCTGATTGCAAATGCACTTTTTTTTTTGGTTCTTTATTGGATTGAACTTGAGGGTTTGTTAATAGTCTCAATTTTTAAAAATACTGCATTTATATCCACTGAATCTCATTGGACATATTTATACCAAAAAAGTTAATTTGACCCTATTCATTAGGAATCTGTGATTATTTGGATAAGGCCTGGGTTGAAGTTCATTCTTTAGTGATATGTGAAAGAGGGATTGATAAATCATAAAACAGTTTGAAGCCAATTTCAAGGAAAATGTACATCTCTTAAGGAACAGTCTGCTCTTGTCCTCTAAAACACCTATTTGCCTCAAAAATGTAATCAGAGGTCATCTTTGTGAAGTTGGTGTTTGGGTGTAGTAATTATGAAGTATTCTTGGCTTTTAATGAGGAAAGCCTGCTATGCTTGAAGGAAATCAAACTGCAAGTCTGTGTGAAAATATTATATAATTTAGTTCACTGCTGAACAATAGTTTATGCACAAGGGTCAATTCAGGAAAAAACAAATGTTTAAAAGCTTTGTTTAATTGCTTTTTATTCAAATTAGAATAAAGTCAATGAGAAAATTGATATTAGTTTCCAGCCACTAAAATAGTTGTATTAAGGGATTGTGAGAAGTAGCAGGAGATGGGTTTTCATCTTCCTTACATTTCAGATCTTTAGGAGTTTCAAGAGGTATGTTTGTGTCGTCCGTACTTTATCTTGTGCTCCGTAATATTAGCAACTGAATTAGGTGCTCCCTTTATAGACAGTGATAGAGAAACTCTCACCTGTCAAGTCACACAGAGGGATGGCCACGGTGCCAGGGTGAATGTGGTCCATTTCTTCCAGGGCTACATGTGTCACAAGCTGGGGTAAACTGTGCCAGACAGAAGGATGCTTCAGATACGTGCGATGGAATCTCCAGCCTCCCATCTTTCTTCCTGACCCAGCCTGTCTCTAGTCCTAGCTCCACCTGTAGGTTCTCTGCGAAACTGAGAATATTCTTTCACTTTCTGAGCTTCAGTTTTCTTGTATACAAAGGAGAGGTTCAGACTTGATCGGTGTTTCTAAAACATCACCCTTCATGTACCATCTGCACAGTTTGGGCCATGGCCATCACTCATTAGCAGTATCCTTTGCCTGGTATTTCTCTGAAATTCAGTGGACTCTGTCTTCCTGAATGTATTTATTTAAAAGGGAACTTTGATCGCTGCCTTAAATGGAAAACCAGCATCATTCGCCATAGAGGAAACCAAAAACAAAACAAAACAAAAAACCCCACAAAAACCTTACATGAAATAAAACAATGACAGCTGTCTCTGCTTAACACTCTGCTACTGAAGCCTACTCTCTTTCTGTTAAAAAGGGAAATGACAAGCGTTAGAGATTTGGGAAAGACAGCACCTGAGGGAGACTTTCTCCTTGACATGACCAAGGAATGAAAGAGAATTGAAAAGGAATGCCTCTCCTCTTTGAGATCCAAGTCACTTAATTCTGCGTGTCTGCAGCACCCAAACATCTTGGCTACCAGCAGTGGCCTGAGTCCTGTACTTTGAGAAACACTGGCAGGAAAATGGGTCACTCAACGTGCTAAGAGTCTATGATTTAACTGATTTTAAATATCCGTGATAGGAATCCAGCCGGGCCCCGGGGCATTCAAGGACTATCCTTTCTAGCTACCAGGTACTGAAGTTCTTTTCTTCTTCAACCCCACCTGCTGTTCCAGAAACTCAGGCTATATTAGCCAAGCCTTTTAGTGGAAACAGCGAACAGCTGTTTTGGTTCTTTATTGGACTGTTCTTGAAGGATTGTTAATAATCTGAATTTTAAAAATACTGGTTTTGTATCGGCCGAGAACACCGCCTCCTTCCAAATTCCTTTTGTGCTTGAAGATTATTCATGAGTTACCAACCTTGAACTTTACTTCTCTAAGCCAAATTAGGTCAAGTCCTTAGCTTTCTTCTTTTCTATCCCATTTCCTAGTTATGTTTGTGGTTTTCGGATTTCCAAGAAATTCTACATTCATTTATTTTGGTTTCTTGAGTTCTTCTGAGTCTCAGACAGGAGAGCTCTGGACTTATTGGGTTGTTATTAGAATTAAGTGAGAAATATATGGACACAGTCCCCATAACAGCGTCTGGCATGTAGTAAACACCAAGTAAATGGTGAGTAAGAGTTTAGTACTTGTCTATTTGGTAATAATGATAATTAGGTATTTAGCACCTCCATGAGCTAAGGCTGTGCTAATAGACATATGAGTGCAAAGATGAAATGAGAGAGGTGGCACATAAATACTTGTACTAAAGGGGTCTGTACAAAGTGCTCTGGGATTGTGGTAGGGAGGAGGTTTTGAAAGATTTGGGGGTAGGTTTCATGTAGGGAGTGGTGGTTTAGCTCAATAGTCAAGGCTGAGTAAGAATTTTCTAAGCAGGAAAGAGAATGAAAGGCCCAGAAGGGCCACCCTGTGTATAAATACTCAGTGATTAAAAAAAAGGACATGGTGTGTTCTACGAATGTTCCAAAAATGATGGTTACTTCCATGTTCCTCAGGTAGAAAGGATGTGGAGAGACGGAGAACATGTGAGATCAGAAAGGTAAATTAGGGTGAACATGAAGGCACTTTCCAAAGGCTCTTTCCCAAACTCGAAGAGTTTAGGCTTTATCTTGGAGTCAGATTTGTGTTTTGGGAAGGCCACTCTCTCATGACAATCACCTAGAAATGTTTTAATTAAATCATGCTCCGCTGACTATGAGAGGAAGACATAGATCTAAGAAAAAATTTTAGAGAAATTTCTATCCAAAATGATGGACAAACATTTTTAAAGGACTGAAATGTCAGATTTGTGAAAAACTTAAGTGAACTATTCCTCATGAATTCCAGTGAGTCCAAGTTCCACTGCATCAGACTTTTCATTTCAGCCAAGTCAATGTAGAGTTTGTGATTGAAACTAAAAATTGCCAGGGTGGTGAGAGTTGTTGTTGCCTTGGCAACACTGACAAAGGTCCAGTGAAGGATTCTGGGTAACAGGCTAGGCTGTAGGTAAATTACTATTTGGTCTACGTTGGGCCAGTAAGTTAACACCACAGAAAAGTCTAGCTTGGCATTTCCTGACTTGGAAGTGCTTTAATTCGCTCCTTTCGGTGAAGTATACCCGTGGGCTTTGCTCTGGGTTGGCCCTTTGTGAGGCAGATGTGTGATTCGATGTGCTTTGACAACCCTACTTGGCAAAAAAAAAAAAAAAAGAAAGAAATCTTGGCAGGCCCAACATTCCCACTCTGAGAGTTTTTCCTATTGGTTAACACATTATTTCCAGAAAACTCTGTCAAAATATAGGTGTATTACTGGAGAAATATGACACATGAGGCAAACAGCAGAGAAAAATATGGGTAAAGAGAGAAACTAGATCAGCATGCAGATGGTCTGGATCCTAGCCCCAAACTAACTTTAACGCGGCCCTCTGACCTTGAACAAGTCAGTTATTATTACTATTATTATGGTTTGAATCTCAGTTTCACCATATACCTAGATAGAATATTACATGTGTTCTCCTCCACTGGGAAGTTTTAAAGGTCAAATGATCTGGTGAAGGTATTTTGAAAACTATGAGGTGCTATACAAAAGATCGGGGGGCTATTGTAAATGTTTGAAGGACTGAGACTTAGAACAGTAATATTTTGATTCGAGCCAGGAGAGAGGGTACAATGACTATAGCATGGGAAGCAAGACCGTGACAGAAGGGCAGGGGAGGGGGAAGGGCTCCCTTGAGGTTACAGCAGGCCTTCCAAGTCTCATTTCCATGACACTCCCAGTCTCAAATGACTTTGCCATCTACCCTACAGGCCATGATGTTTCATGTTTGCATTTTACAAAAACTCCTCTCTCTGCCTGGATTTCCCTGCTGTATCCAGTCCACTTGAATAACTCCCTCTCTTCTTTTAAGATCCATCTGGTATCTCAGAAGCTCCATCCCTAGGAATACATATACCTTTATGGTATTTGTCCCATGACATGGCAATTATGTGTATATACTACCTTTTCCATTTAGATGGTGTCATAGGCAGAATTGTGTTCTCCCCCAAATTCACATGGTGAAGCCCTGATCCCCAGTGTGACTATATTTGGAGATAGAGCCTTTAGCGAGGTAATTAAGGCTAAATGAGGTCATAAGGGTGGGGCCCTAATCCAACAGGACTGCTGTCCTTGTAAGAGAAAGATGCCAGGAGAATTCACGTACTCAGGAAAGGCCATGTGAGGACAAGTAAGGTGGCCATCCAAAACCCAAGGAGAGATGCCTTGCCAAACACCAACCACGCTGGCACCTTGGACGTGGACTCCTAGCCTCTAGCTGTGAGAAAATAAATTTCTGTTGTTGAAGCGGCTGGTCTGTGGCATTTTGTTATGGCACTCCACATAGAGGTAATATAGATGGTAAGACTCTTAAGGGCAAAGGCTTTGTTTTACTTGTTTTTGTATAGTCAGGGATGGAGTAATAGTACATGCTGAATAAGTAATTTCAATGAATGAATAAATTAAGTGATGTAACTCCCCGGGTGCAATTGAGAGCTCAGATGATGCCAGGAGCTAAGACAAGCTGTTTACTCTGGGGCAGTGACCATGACTGGAGACTTGGAGAAGAGACAATAGAAGGAACTTAACCATAGCTCATAGAGAAAGCCAGGGCAAGCAGATGTGGAACCAGGCAGACCCACAGCAGGCCATAGGCAGATGTCCAAACTGGTCGTGGAATAGATGTCAGGGAAATCCAGTATCAGAGGAGGCTTGAGTGTGGGTAATAGTTACCTAAAACTCTCTAAAACCTCCATCATCTACTGAATAAAGTCCTCAGCTGTAACTCGGTCACTGAGGCACTTTATAATATGGCTACGCCCTACTCTGTTTGCCCACACAGCACTGTGGATTCCACAGTAGGTATTCACTTACTGTTTGCCTCTCTAAGACAAAGACCATGTCTTCTTCACTTTTGTTTTCACCTAGCACCTAGAAGAAGGCCTGCTATACAGTAGGTGCTCAATAAATGTTTAATGAATGGGACAGAATCTAAGCAAGTGGCCCACCAGCTCCTGTGACACTGGCCTGTAAAGAATGTATCTCAGCGAGTGAGAGAGGGGCTTGGAACAGAAGTCCTTTGTAGGGTCTAATATGAACATCATATGGCTGGTGTCACAAATTACCAGGAACTTAGGGGCTTAAAACAACAGAAATTTATTGTCTGAAATGATTCTTGCCTTTCCTCTTCCAGCATCTGGTGACTCCAAGTGTTCCTTGGCTTGTAGCTATGCAACTCCAGTCTCTGCCTCTGCCTTCACGTGCTTCGTGCTCTGTGTCTTCTCCTAGCTGTGTCTTCTCCCCTTCTTATCTCTTATAAGAACACATGTCATTGGATTTCAGACCCACCCTCATTCAGGATAATCTCATGTCACAATCCTTAATTATCTTTGTAAAGATGCTTTTTTCAAATAAATTCACATTCACAGGTTCATTGTGAACATATCTTTTGGGGGACCATTATGCAACCACCCCAGGTCAGAAAACAGAATATATCACCAGGGAATAGGCTAGAAGAGACATTAGTGGAAGTTGGGTCTACATGAACGCTCACTCTCGTGGCTCAATCACTCTATGCCTCATGATAGGAAGCAAAAGAAGGTCAGCAGCGCAACTCGATTTGATGCTAAATCCTTGAGCCACTGACCTGGAGCTCCTTCAATTACCTTAGATGAGGAGAGGAAGCTAGAACCCAGAGAAAAGACACGAGGACTAAGTAACTCAGCTGTGGAGTTTGAGGCTGCAAAGCAGAAGACATTTTTCCTTCCCATTAATGAAAATCTAGTTAAAAAATACAGAGTGATATTAACCAGTTTTTAAGAGACGTGTACACTCTCATATACTGAGGGTGTGTTGGTCAGGGTCCTGCAGAGAAACAGAATCAGTAAGATATACACAGAGGGTGCCCCAGAAATGTATACACATTTTAAGAAAGAAAAAAACTGTATTAATATTGTAATACTCAATATATACTGATAAGAAAATATGAATACAAGTCATGTGTATATATTTTTTGGCACCCCTGATATACACACTAATGTATACAAAAACCTGGGGAGCCAATGGTACAAATTACTGAAGATGAGATGAGATGTCGCAGCTCCAGCAGTGAGGCAAGGGAAAAACAAAAGGAGTGAATTCCTCCTTTCTCTACTTTTTGTTCTATTCAGGCCCTCAGTGGAGTGGACGTTAGGTTGGCCCATCTACTTTACTGAGTCACTGATTCAAATATCTCCTCTGGTCACACCCTTACAGACACACTTAGAGACAATGTTTCATCTGGGTACCCCTTGGTCAGTCAAACTGACTTATCACAGATGGTGAGTGCGAATTTAGTGCAGTATTTTTTTAAAAAAGATTTTTATTGGGGAAGGGGAACAGGACTTTATTGGGGAACAGTGTGTACTTCCAGGACGTTTTTCCAAGTCAAGTTGTTGTCCTTTCAATCTTAGTTGTGGAGGGTGCCGTTCAGCTTCAAGTTGTTGTCCTTTCAGTCTTAGTTGTGGAGGGCACAGCTCAGCTCCAGGTCCAGTTGCCGTTGCTAGTTGCAGGGGGCGCAGCCCACCATCCCTTGCAGGAGTTGAACCGGCAACCTTGTGGTTGAGGTCAGGCTGCGCTCCAACCAACTGAGCCATCCGGGAGCTCAGCGGCAGCTCAGCTCAAGGTGCTGTGTTCAATCTTAATTGCAGGGGGTGGAGCCCACCATCCCTTGTGGGACTCGAGGAATTGAACTGGCAACCTTGTGGTTGAGAGCCCACTGGCCCATGTGGGAATCGAACTGGCAGCCTTTGGAGTTAGGAGCACGGAGCTCTAACCGCCTGAGCCACCAGGCTGGCCTAGTGCAGTATTTTTGACTCTATGTATGAAAAGTCTTAAAGAAATTTACATATCCTTTGATCTTGCAATTCCTCAAGTGAAGCAAAGATTTAGCCACAAGTATGTGTACTGTAATTGGGGAAAAAAATGGAAGTAACTGCTATTTCCAATAATAGGTGATTATTTGACTACATGGTGGTTATCTACTTGATAGGAAACCATAATCCCATTAAAAAACAATGACATTGTTAAAATGTACTCCTTGACCTGGAGTGATGATCATATATTGTTGGATTAAAAAAAAAAAAGATTAAAAAGTGCAATGCAATCACATTGCATTGTTTTATTTTGAGATACTACTTATCACTGTTTACAAACTACTTGTTTATTGATTTATTCCTTTGCATATGGACTTGTTTCTGTGCACAAAAATGTAATAATAATAGCTAATATCTATAGAATTCTTATTACATGTTGTATATTATTTTCATGTGTATTTACCCACTTAATCTTTACAAGAGCCAAAGAGGAAAGGACTATTTTAACCATGTTTTAAAGATGACGAGATTTAGGGTTAGAGAGGTTAAGTAATTTGCCCAGTGTCTCACAGCTGATAAGTGAATGTGTGAAGATTTGAACCCAGGTAGTGGGCTCCGAAGTCATTCCAGTAGTCACTGTGCTATGCTCCTCTGTGTATAGATGTGAATATTACAGGTTGTATCCATTGCTTTATCCTTCACCCCCCAAGATACGGTTTATATCCCCATGCCCTAGAAAACGAGTGACTACAGCATCAGATGGGCCACCTCTCCTTGTACTACTTTTCATGGGTATCTCATTCACTGGAATGAATAATGAAGACAAAAAGTCAAATGCTTTTGATTTGACTAAATTATCTTCACTAATTCTTTTGACTACAAACCTAAGATCCACCCCAAAACAACAATAAACAACAACAATGGCAACAAAAACCTTTGTTTAAGCTAGGGTAATTGTGGAAAGGTTCACTGTATTCCTGGGAAGACATAAAACTTCACTTGCTATGGTCCATAAACTATCCAGAATAATTCTATGCATAGTCATTAAAGAACTCTATAAAAGGCACTGAATATTGAGACCACTCAAGCAATCTGATTGCTTAATTAAATCTCCAGAAATGCTCAATAGCGCCAATTGAAACTGTATCACCCATAAAAAAGCGTACGTGCTTTTCTTTTTTTCTTTTCATTTTTAGTTTATAATAGCAATAACGACCTTGGCTCTGAGCATTTCCTGGAGATTAATGACTGGCTAGGCTTAATGGCCCTCAACTGCCCCTCCAGTGGACTATCAACTCCTCCCAACTTGTCATTCATCCTCTGCAAAGTACCCCTTGTCTCGCTCTGGTTTGCTAAGGAATGTCAGCATTTGTCAAAGCTAGTGAGGATTGGTTTGTGAATAGTGATCTGTGGATTCTTGAAACTCTGTGACAATATTGACATCTCTGGTGGAGGGAGGTTCCTAACTAACCTCAGAGGTGAACTTTGATACACTCAATGTATACAAAGGAGCTTGCTTTCCTGCACTCCACATTTCAGTGTGATGATTTAAAGGGGCTTACGAGGAATGGCTCAGCTGTTGAAGTTTTGTTCTCTTGTCTTTGCCTATGTGACTTTCTTAAATATGTGTATGAACGTAAAATGCCTTGGAATCCTAAAAAGAGACTCTTTTGAAATCAAAGACGGCATGACTGCATCTCAGGAAATAATTCCAAATATAGTACAATACAAGCATGTTTAATTTCCTCTACCCATCTTAGTGAGGCTACCAGGACTCTGGGAGCACCTACAGCAGGTTGCAATTCTAATTCTACTTTCTTTGCTGCCTGATTGTCAAAAAAGACTTACTTAAAAAATAAAAAATAAAT
Organism: Rhinolophus sinicus; assembly: GCF_036562045.2. NCBI lineage: Eukaryota > Metazoa > Chordata > Mammalia > Chiroptera > Rhinolophidae > Rhinolophus > Rhinolophus sinicus. The sequence continues at coordinate 10,442,502 of NC_133752.1, read as the reverse complement.
AAAAAATCACTCTCTCTCCAGTTCCAGAAAGTCAAGTGGCAAATTCTTAGCTACTGCTTCCGATCTGTCCACAGACATGTCACAGCTTTGTAAACCCGTGCTATTAGTATGTCCTTGAAGCACTTTGTGTACTGTAACAATGAAATTAGCACAGAATGTTTAAATAGCACTATAGCATTTACAGCCTGCTTTCTAGAGGCACACGATGAATCTTGTTTTACAGAAGAGGAAGCTGGGTTCAAAAGAGAGAGTGACTTGTCCGAGGTCCTACATCCTATAAGTAGGGAAGGTAGTCCAGATTTTCTGACTCCAAATGAGTCTTTTTCTCAGTTCTTTCAATTTTCCATCTTCCAAAGAGAGCTCATTATCCACTTTTTTATCCCTTACATCACTTCTTTCTTGATGTATCAGAACAAGTGAAGGGCCTTAGTAACAATGGCTACTGAGTGTTAACTACGGACACACATTTCACATACATCATTTCATTTTATCTTCCCAACTCAGTGATGCAGGAAATATTACCATATTACAGAGGAGGAGGTCAAGTAGCCCATTGGAGTTCATGCTGTCACAGATCTGACTCCAAAGCCTGTGCATGTCTGGCTGCCACGCTACTCAAAGGGGACTTTTTCTTTGTGGGGTTTTTATGGTTTGGCAATTTTTTTCCTGCTGCACAAAATCGAATATGGCTGTTCAGTGAGCCAGGAATGAAATCTTTGAGAGTTCTGGACAAATAATGGTGCTGACCACAACAAGATGAAAATATCCCCAGGTGGATGGTAACCAGAATGGGGCTTTCTTTAGAGGTGGTATGGTGTGGGCCTTGGTATTGCCTTGAATATGACAGAAATACTCACTCTGACAAATAACTTTATGTCTTTTATTTTTCTCAACTGTGACTTCATGTAATGTATATGAGGAACAGCTGGCTGTCATATTTCTGGACATTCATCTGTAAACTTTGTGATTTGTATGCTTAAATCCTAGGCGCATATTTTATAGCTTCATAGGGCTATAAGGGACAAGAGAAATCAGTTACCTCTTCCCCTGTATTTTTGGTAGTAAGGAAACTAAAATCCAGGAAGGCTGATGAGTTGCTCAGTCTTTAAGCAAGGATTGATTTCATTTTGTTTTCATTGTAAGTGGTTGACGGGGTGCATATCAGCTGTGTGCCAGGCACTACTATAGAGATTGGGAACACTACTGTGTTTCCCCGGAATAAGACCTAACCGGAAAATAAGCCCTAGCATGATTTTTCAAGATGGCATCCCCTGAACATAAGCCCTAATGCGTCTTTTGGAGCAAAACTTAGTATAAGACCCGGTCTTATTTTCGGGGAAACATGGTAGGAGAAATAAGACAGACCCAAGCCCTGTCCAGTGAGCTTAGGGTTGAGCAGGCAGAGATTTGGATCCTTTTCCATCTTCCTTGTCCTGGCATCATTCTATAATCAACTGAATTTGTTACTCATTTGGGAGCTGTGCTCATTTCTTTCCTCATCCCGTATCCTTACCTGGTAAGTTACCACCAAGTTCTTGTGATACAGTACAGGGAATGCCTCCCTCCCTCCTTCCCTCCCTCCCTCCTTCCCTCCCTCCCTCCCTCCCTCCCTCCCTCCCTCTCTCTCTCTCTCTCTCTCTCTCTCTCTTCCTAGCCAGGGTTTTCTCCTTTTAACCTGATGAACTAGAGTGGGATAAGAGACAGACCTTGAAGGTGACCTTCACATAATTCTAGGCTAAAATCAGGTCTGGGTACGCCTGCCACTTCCTAATTGCTCTCTTTTCCCTTAGAGCTCGATTCTAGTGCAAATCTGCAGAGCGATAAGAAAGGAAAGGGGTCACTGCTTCCTTTGAAGCCTCCACTAGCCACTCCTCCCTCCTCTGCCAGCTTCACCTCTCTCCTGTGGATTTCATTCTATGGTGACTCCACTGGTTGTTCTTCCTGTGTCCTTGATGGAGATTAGAGCTCCCCCTTAAGGGACAAGTGAGGAAAGCAGGGATGTGCTCAGAAGTACATATCTGCAGGTATTGAAGAAAATCTTGAGAAATAAGATTGCTCTGCCAGTCTTTCAGGTTGTTCATTTATATGATGTTATTACATGGCCTCAGGAGAACACAAAAACAAAACCAAACAAAAACAACAACAACAAAATTGCACCTCGGAACTCCAGAGTCCACGGGAGTTTATTTTCCTAGGAAAGCTTCCTCCTCTGGCTCCTCACTCTGGAGAACTTGATTTGCCATCAATATTTAAAATGAAAATAAAGTAGTTCTTAAAAGATGAAGATCACTTAAAACATAGTGCTGCTTGAATGTCAAGAAGCCATTATGTTTAATAGCATTTTTAAAACTATTAAAGTTGAGTGGTTACTTTTTATTTTGCATTTAGTCACTCATGGGAGACATTTATTTAGTCTTATATGCTACAAATAGTGATGCTGTTAGTAGAGAATATTCTCATTTTGAATAATGGTCTCATTTATATAATATCTCTTAGTATAATATATTCATATCATACAGAGGAATGAAAATGTACAAACTGTTAATAGAGTGAAAATACTGTGAAATTTATGCCCTTAAAGCTATAGAATTGTGAAATCGAGAAATGCGATAATTATTTTTCATTGGTCAAATACTGCATATATATAATCTCCACATATACATACATATATATATATGTTTCAACCACCTTTAGAGGAAGGGGCAACAACAAAAATAAAGAAAAAGATCTTCAACTTTTCTTGTCAATAAGTTTAGGGTATAATACCACTCAGTCCACTTTCATTATATATTCTAAAAGCACGAGAAATAAAAAGAAAAATATGGCATATAAATAGATTTTTGCTCCTAAATGTTATTTTATGAAGCAATTTTTAAATTGCCATTCTGGTTTACATGGACAGACTGTAGTAACTTTTAAAAGAAAAGCAGTGATTTTGTAGAAATCTTTCACTCTTTTTATTTTTCAGTCTCCTATCAGATACATGGGCTTCTCTATAATATGAAATCTAAACCAGCGAAAACTGCAAATTCTGGACAAAAATAAAATTGTCTTTTGGATATACATATATCCAAAAGATATTTTTTTTCCTGAGTAGAATCGGAAATGTAGAATGCATTGAGAACACAGGACAGGACCTACTGTGTGCAGTAAGGAGCTAAAACATGTAATTCTCATGTACATAACATCTGCTCCATGAGCCCTTGATTATAAAAACAAGTTATTATTCTGGATTCCCCCATCCTAGTTGTCATATGAGTGATAATCTTTAATGAAAATACCAACTATTTAGTGGGTACCTATGTCATGCATTGTGTTCCATCCTTACCAATTTCATCAGTTAAGATTCTTTTGAGTAAAAGACAGAAAATCAAATGAGATGTGAATCAATTCAGGATTCAAATAATGTCACCAGGAATCTGTTTTTCTTCATTTCTCAGCTCTGCTTCTTTGACGTTGTTAGATGTAACTATGTAGTTGGTTAGATCAGGTTTTTCAACCTCAGCACTACTGTTGTTTTGGGACAGAAAATGCTTTGTTGTGTGGGCCCATCCTGTGTATTGTAGGATGGTCAGCGGCATCCCTGGCCTCTAGTCACTAGAGGAGACTGGCAAACCCTCTGCTCTCAGAGTTGTGACACTCCAAAGTGTCTCCAGATATTGTCAAATGTCCCCTGTGGGTGGGTGGTGGGAGGCAGGCAGCTCCCCTTCCCTTCCCTCCAATAACCACTGGGATACATAAAGATAGTTGCCAGGGGCTCCACCTGAAGCTATGTATTTTCAGATTTAAACCCAGCAGAGAAAAGTATTTCTGTCTCTGCAACCCAAGATAAACATTCTGAGGTCTTACAGTATTAGACCTGCTCAGGTTGGTGGCCCACCCTTGAAGCAGTAACCCAAAAGTCACATCTGAAGCAGGCCCTCGTCATATGCTCTGCCCCAGGGAAGGGGAATAAAACCCCACTCACACCTTCTGGATGAGAGTTGGGTGGGGAGAGAATTCCCAATGAAAAGGGACAAAGCTTGAACAGGAGGAGGAGTGGAAACTGGGTGAGGCAAAGAGCGAAAGTCTACTGCAAAAAATTATCTCTCATTTTCACAACAATCTTCTGAGGCACAAAAAGAATAAGTAAATTGCCCAAGGTCACACAGCTAATGAGTGGTGAGATATACAATTATTTCATTATCTGATACAAAATAAATAGGGAATGAATAACATTAAAAAAAATGCCTGTCCTTCTGCAAGAGTAGAATTGTCAAGAGTTAACAAAGTCTTACTATTCAGGTAGATTTGCTGTGCCTTCCTAATGCTCAGTAATTTGTCACTGCTTTGGGGGAGCAGTGTGGGGACATCTGCTCTCCCTAGTCTGACTTCAACATTAAAATATATTTCTCCCCAATTACAGTAACATAAGTGTTTGAATGATATATTTAAAATAATGCTACTTTAGTATTAACACCTACCTCTGGTTCATTAGGAATTAGTGTGTGTTTTTTTGTTGTTTTTTTTTACGAACGTAAGAACCCAGTCACGATGGATGAAACTTTTTATTGGAAAATGCATTCTGACTGCTAACCCATCGGCTTACCAATGAAGTTTTGGAATGCAGTCTTTTTCTAAGCGAGGGGCTGCTGGTGTCATGAAACCGTTGTTGTACTTTTAGGTTATTCATTTCTTCCAGGAGACTTGAAGTATTTGTTCAAAGTTTCAACCTGCTGGTTGAATTTCTAATAATAATGAAATCTACACAAGTTCCCGAGTGTTACAGAGCAGAAAATGACCCAAATCTAAGAACATATGAAACAATTGGAAACTTGCACACCGAACTTGAGGGATTTACCTGTCACAAACCATCGACATTCCCATTTTTAATCAAAGGTCTTCGTTTGTTAATCATATCGGGACAGGTTTTAAGTCACTATATCTTAAGAGATTTCCACTCAATGTTGATCTCAAAGTTGATTTACTTATGTTAGAGGGAAAGGAAACATGATTGTTTTCACTCATGAAATACATTTAGTTCATTTGAAAGCCAAATCCGTGAGAGCAGAGATCTCTGCTCTCTCCAGGGACAGTGGATAGAGATGTCTTTGGAAGTGTGGCATTTGCTGCAAAATTTTCTTACCTGCCTCACACCAATATGCTTAACAATTGAATCAATTCCCCTTAAACAGGCTGCCATTTTGTACTGTTGCCATCTACTTCTCAACCTGGACGCCACACTTTTGCATAATATGATGCTAATTATTGGGGGGGGAACCCCATTACTTAAATTTAGTGAAAGTTTAGCTCACTCAAGAGGCCTTTAAGATGGAATGTGAGAATATCGATTTAAAACAAGGTTAAAAGCGTTACTGCCATAATTTTTACTTTTACAAACAGGTACCTTTGAAAACACATTTATGTCAAGAATATTCAAGAATTGCAGAAAACAGCTGCACAGAATCTTGAAAGAAAGAGCTTTTGCTTTCTATAATTTTTACACTGTTTAAGGACTGCACTGAAGGAATTTGAAATCAAGATGATTGACATTACTAAGCTTTTTTTCATGCTGCACACATGGTCTTTTTTAAAAAGAGTATTCTGCGCAAAACATAATTGCTCTCTCCTTCTGCAAAGGTTTCCCTTCAATAGAATTGCATTTTCCTGATATAACTGATTAAAATAAATTAAATGAGCCACTCACTTATTCTTCCAGTTTGCAAACTTTGAAATTTTTAACAGAATTTTTATACAGGCATACATTGTGCAACTCTACATACTATTTAGTTAAGTGTATTATAAGTACACTTTTGAAAACCTAGATAACAATGTGCTCAGTAAAGGGTAAAGATGACAGAATGTCTAGTTCAGGGACCATCAGGCCTCTGCTCGTAGGCCATCAAGCAGATGATGCTTTGAGGCAGCCATTTCTTGCAGCTGTGTCTGAGCCCTCTCTAAGATGGGAGCTGTCTTGGGTGAAATGTTCAATTCCTTTCAACTTTCTGTATCATCATTCGTTAATGAGGAAGAAGCAAAGTTCTTGGGCTCGGCTACTTTCCATGTCTTCCATGATCATTAGCTTTACTCTTTCAAAAAGACACATATATACGTATATGTATACACACATATATGTACAAGGTCTGACAATTAAGTTCCAGAACTTGTTGCAACAATGTTGCTAACCTTTTTTGATATCAGAGGGATTATTCATTATGAATTTGTACCAACGGGACAAACTGGTAACCAAGTTTACTATTTGAAAGCGCTGAAAAGGCTGCCTGAAAAAGTTAACAACCTGAACTTTGCACCAACAGCTCATGGCTCTTGCATCACGACAATGCACCAGCTCACACGGCACTGTCTGTGAGGGAGTTTTTAGCCAGGAAACAAATGACTGTATTGGAACACCCTCCCTACTCACCTGATCTGGCCCCCAATGACTCTTTACCTGAAGAAAAAGGAAATATTGAAAGGAAGACAGTTTGATGACATTCAGGACAACAAGGGTAATATGATGACAGCTCTAATGGCCATTCCAGAAAAAGAGTTCCAAAATTGCTTTGGAGAATGGACTAGGCACTGTCTTTGGTGCATAGCTCCCCAAGGGGAGTACTTTGAAGGTGACCATAGTGATATTCAGCAATGAGCTATGTAGCACTTTCTCTGGGATGAGTTCCTGAACTTAACTGTCAGATCTTGTGTGTATAGATACTATCTTATATTCACTATTAATTACATTGTATTATGTATAGATGTGTATATGTTACCAGATGAGATTGCTTCAAGACTTTTTATAAAGAAGTCACAACTAAGCTTTCTTCTGATTTATTCCATTTATGAACCTATGTATTATTCCAGTGGTAAATCGATGTCACTTGCACTATAGAAAATACATCTGAGTTTATAAAAATTTTGCAAAATAATAGCTACTTGGCTTAACGTAAGTTATTGCGTATCTGGCAGTTGCATTTTTTTTTTTTTAAGTTGATGCATTGATCAATCGAATGACTGCAGAGTGACAATAAACCAAAACAGAAAGAAGAGAAAACAGATATCGTGGTGGAAGACAGAGTAGCAGAAGAAAAACGAGAAATAATCCACTCATTTTCAGTTTTCTTTCTGAATTAGACCACATCTCATTGTGTTTGTAGTTACCAGGTGTTATAAACCTTAGCTATGTGGTTTATTTTTTTCTCTCTGAGAAATTTGGGGGGAGTTAAGGAGAACAAGCTAGTCAAGTCTTTAAACATTCTGATCAGGTTTCCTCCAGGGTCTTGCTGCTGGAAGAATGTCTTATGGGTAAATTTCCACTCCCTCAGCGGGGAGTGTTTTGCATGATCCAACTCCCAGGAGAAAGTGTTATTCCATAGAACAAAGCCCAGGCAGTGACTTCTGTTCAACTGACCAGGATGGGGGAGGGGAAGCACTGACCTGGAGGGAGGGAAGGGTAGGGACACAATTTACTTTCTAAAAACTGACTAAGGCTCTCTGGGAAATGAAAAAACCTCTGAAGTCTCTGTGTTTCCCTGTGATGCTTTTATATAAAAAGTATTTGCGATGTGTCATAAGGATTTTCTAGGATGAAATGAAGATTCTCAGTCAAGGGAAGAAATACCAAGAGTCTCTTTTGGAGAAAGTAAAAAACTGTCACCTACAGCTGTTAGTTATAATATCAACTATAATTGACGGGCTGGACCTGGCTAATTTAATAAAGCCGTTTACCGCTTACCTCCCAGAAACAAGACTTAAAAAGATACTGATTTTAAAGGAGAGCCATTTCTTGCCTGGATTTGCATGCTTCAATATGACACAACCTAAAAAATGGATTCTTCTCACATTTGTGAAAACAACTTGAATGTCAAACAGCTTTCTTTTTTCCAGGAAGGTTAGAGATTCATAGACCATCACTTCCCTGATGTTTCCTATTGTTACAAGGCTGCTTCTTGATAAAATGATACAGTTCTGCAATTCGATCCTTTTAATTATCTCTTTTATTATTACAACATGCACCAGGGTCCTAAACTTCCGAGGATTTATTGATAAGTCCGTCTTCCACTTGTACTGCTTCATTTTATTGCTGTTTTTATAATGGTTTCTAACTAATAAAATGTTATCTTATTCATTTTGTTTATGTGTAATAAATCAGTAGCCTTTCCCCTTCTTCTGCTAATCAGATATGGGTGTGCAAGTGGGGGAGTGTGTCTCCCTGTGTTAAACTGATGGCGTCTTTTGCATACAAATAGAAATTAGTATAAGAGCATTTCATTAAGAAAAGGATCACTGTTTCTGCATGACCTAGAGAAAATTAACATTCTAAATACAAAATCATGTGACTTGGGGTTTTTGCCTCTTTCCAGCCAACTGAAGCTGTGAAAAGATGTCTGGAATAAAGCCTAGATTTCTTCTCTGTTCCTATGAGCAATATTATTTCCTTCATGAAGGAAATAGGTACGATGGTAAAAAATAATGGGCACAGTTTTCAGGCAGCTTTAAACCCTGGATGTTATATGCATGCAACAGATATCTGCTTAAACCCTTAGAATGTGTCGGACACTGATAGGTGCCAAGGTGAACAAGAGACGTGGTCCCTGCCCCCACGCAGTTAAATTTTTATGGGGAAATAAGACACTGAGCAAATGATTACATCAATGAATATATCGTTTTAATTGTGATAATGGTTAGGAAGGAAAAGCTTGGAAGTTGAGAGAGCATATCACATTAACATTCATTCACTTCTTATTTTCTTTAGACTCAAGCCACCTACTTTCCAGGTGCTGGGCATGGCCCCTGGGGGGAAGGATAGGATGGAGGCCAAGCTGTGCAGACAATCTCACAGCGCCCCCTGATGGAGACACTGGGAATTGCAGCTCTAGCCCCGCCTCACTGATGGAGCGTGGTGGTGGTAGTGCTGAAAGAAGGCTTCCTATCAGAGACACACTTCTTACTGAGTGTTGAAAGGCTTTCCAAGCACAGGATGGCATGGGCAAAAACAAGGGATGGGTAGAACCATGCTGTTAGGGAGGAGTGACTGGTTCTAGGAGGAAAGGACCTGGGTCATGCAGTGAAAGACAGGTTGAAAGCTAATGGCGAAGGAGGTTGTATGTCTGGCCAATGTATTTGGCCTTTGTTCTGAGAATTGTGGGTAGTCTTGTGAAATTTTAAAGAGCAGAGGTTATAGTGGGCAGAGTTGTCTCCAGAGCACCCACACTTCCTGAGAATATCCCAATTTACTTTCAGGTATCCATCCACCTCCCAATAGCCTGCAAGCTCCGGGAGAGTTGAACCTACCTCCAGATGCAGGGCTTGACCTTATTCAGGTTGTCTCCATGCCCTCTTGACACTTCCCTGGACCTGGTTTGACTGGCCACTTTGGCCAAAGCCGATCAACTCACGTCTTCACTTCAGCTGTAAGGATCAGTTTAGGAATGGACACATAACCAATTCCTGCCACTTAGATGCAAAGAGGGGGCTGTGTCAGGGAATTCTGGGAAAGCTGTTTCTTCTCTCTTAAGACACAGCCATTGAAAAAGGATGCTCTCTTGTCCTGTGGAAGTTGTGGGGTACCAACGTAAAACCCCAACTGCTATAGCCAGCAAACTCTCCAGGACAAATTCAACCTCCAGATGAAACCCTCACCCCGAGTAAGGTGCAGGCTTCACGGGTTTGTATCCTAACTCTGCCCCATACTTGCTTGGCAGGTCAGTACCTCTCCCAGCCAATGTTCTCAGTGGAGGTAATAACAGTACTTATCACCGAGGGTTTGACAGAGCGCTTGGTTCATGGTGATTAATAGATATAATTTTTATCCATTTGTTAAATATTTCCTGAGAGTCCACTGTGAGCCCAGCACTGGAAAGCACTGAAGACGTAAGGTGAGGGTGACACAGTCCTTGCCCTCAGTGATTTGCAGGATGTGACTTTTCTTGTATTTGTCTCTTGCAAGTATTTCATTATCCTCCATACTGTAGTTAGAGATTGTGTTTTACTCACAATAAATTTTCCCCATGATGCCTCGGAGGGTGGCTTATGTGTGTCAGACACTCCCTGAACGATGTCTGCTGAGAGGAAGTGCTGAAACAGACGTTCATTGTGTACCTGGTATGGGCAAGCCCTGATGCAGGCGATGTTCATGGAAAGACAGTATTGCCTAGTGGTTAGGGACACTCATGTGGGCTTCAGGAAGGCCTTCCTTTGAACTCTGGCTCTGGTGTTTACTAGCTATGTGACCCTGGGCTACTTACTCTTTCTTTGTCCCTCACACAAGGATAATAGTGCTTGTGTTATTAGGGCTGTTGTGAAGGATGAAATGAAATGAAGGAGATTATATATTATATATAGTGCATTGCTTAGGAGAAAGTACCTGCTCAGTACATTATAATTTCTTGTTATTGGGGTATTTCACTGATATGACAATCACTTTGTATTCATTAGGGCATTTTATTTAACAGTGTAAGGGGCTGTCGTCATTGTGGTCGCCCCCCCCCCCCCGCATGCTTTCCTATTTGAGCAGAAGCCTAAGGAGGGGGCAGGTATTTTCTGTCTCCACCTGTTAACTGCTAGATACTGGACCAAAACGGAATCTTCTGCTTAGTCAGAAGCTTCTGCCCAGGACTTTTATTCATGAGGAAATTATAAAAGAGACAGGAACAGTTAGACATTATTCCTGTCTGGACTCAAGAGTTTATTGGTGCAGGGGTGAGTGCCCAGGGACCCTGGGTCCAGTGCTGTGGGGGTGGGGACACACGCTGTGGTGACAGGGCAGGATCTGGGCTGCACTCAATCTCCTCTAGTACTTTCTGAGCCTGGTTTCCAGTCTTCAGATCCATCCTTTCAACGTCTCAATACCCTCCTATAAGTTCCCTTCCTGTGTACATGACCAGAGTTGGTTTTTGTTGTCATGCACGAATGACCCTTGTAGAACAACAAATGTTAGAATTTCTAAACAGACTTCAGGTTTATTCTTTTATAGAATTGGAGGAATACCACATGAGTTACTAAAGGTTATTTGTGTTATTTAAAAGTAAGCTTGAAAGAATATATATGAAATCCTCTCTTCCTAAATCATTAAAACCCAGATACCCAGTTGTGAGGCCACCATAAATAACAACTTTAGTCGCTAAAATCCAGACTTGATTATGCTCATATAATGTTATTTTTGATGTGACATCTTATTTCATGGCAATCTTCACTGTATGTGTAACTCAAGAAAGTGTTCACTACGGTATAAACCAATCCATGAGGCTAATATTTTAAATCTAAGATCTGTCCCAACTACTTTAGCTTGCCTGTGGAATACTGTCTTTGTGATAGATAAGTATTGTCTTAGTCTTAGAAAAGGGGACCTTTTTTATCAACAATACTTAGGTGATTTGTAGTTAAAACGTTTTTTTTTCCTACCTGGAAGGTGGTTTCAATACAGGACTCCACCGGAAGTGATGAGGCTCTGGGATTTTATGCTACTGCTTTCAGGGTAGATTGGAAGCTTTCATTGCTCATCAAGTCTCGGTGCGCGAAACAAATATACAGCAAGATGAATTTATGGACAGAAATAAATTTGAGGGACGATAGAGATGACCTAGACTACAGAGTCAAAGAGCCTTTCCCAGGCAGTCCTGCTTTAACCAATGGGTGGGGCTGCATGTCAAGAATATTTATAAAGTTGCATCCATGTTCAGTGGGAAAGAAGGCTATGATCAATGACGGATGTCTGTCACAGCAGGTGAAGTGGCGAGTAGTGGCACATGTATCAATCATTTGTGCTCTGGTGTAGTTTAATTCCTTCATCTCACTAGGGAAGAACAGAAGCCCAGAAATGGGAGGGGCCACTCTATAGCTCGTTAGCTAGAGGTGCTCCTTTTCTCAGATAAATGCTTCAGTTCCTCAGTGATTCTTTACAGAATGTGATTTCTAGTTCCCTGTCCACACTTTCCTCTGTATACATTCCAGTTTGTTATGTGAGGACAACATGGAATCCTGACAGACATCAGCTGTGGTTTGATACACCTGGGTTTGAATCTTACCTGATTTACTCCTTCAGACCCCTGAAACTTTGATTCCTCATCTTAATACTAAATTGATAATTATTCCACTCCCATTGAGTTGTAAGGATTCATTCATTCATTTTACAAATAGTTTGTACACTTGCCATGTGTAAAGTATTGGGGTTAGAATAATGAAAAAAAAAAGTCAGGCAAAAACCTTTGCTCTCATGGAACTTTCTAGTGGGTTAAATGCTATTTGTGTGTGTGTGTGTGTGTGTGTGTGTCTGTCTGTCTCCATCTACGAGTGATACATACAAGCTGTGACAATTAAGTTTGCTAGCTTGTTGCAATGATGTTGTTAACCTTTTTTGATATCAGAGGGATTATTCATTACGTATTTATACCAACTACACAAGCAGTTAGCCAAGTTTACTATTTGAACGTGCTGAAAAGGCTGTGTGAAAAAATTAGACGACCTGAACTTTTTACCAATAATTCATGGCTCTTGCATCACGACAATACACCAGCTCACATGGCTCTGTCTGTGAGGGAGTTTTTAGCCAGTAAACAAATAACTGTATTGGAACACCCTCCCTATTCACCTGACCTAGCCCCCAATGACTTCTTTCTTTACCCAAAGATAAAAGAAATATTGAAAGGAAGACATTTTGATGGCATTCAGGGGTAATATGATGACAGCTCTGATGGCCATTCGAGGAAAAGAGTTCCAAAATTGTTTTGAAGGGTGGACTAGGCACTGGCATTGGTGCATAGCTTCCCAAGGGGAGTACTTCAAAGGTGACCATAGTGATATTCAGCAATAAGGTATGTAGCACTTTTTCTAGGATGAGTTCATGAACTTAATGGGCAGGCCTCATAGTAGTACCCAATAATTACCTGTTCCCTTCCACCCCTTGTTGACCCTCAACTCTATGCACTATTCCAGCATGGTCTGACAAGGGCCTAACAGGTAGGCCTGACAATAACCTTCCTTTTTAGGGACATAAACTAAATTTAGTTAAGAGCACTCTAAATTCACAGGAGATTTTAGCAGTTCTCTTGCCCTAGGGGTCCTTCCTGGCTCGTCTGGGCCTTCCCTGGCATTTAGGGGTGGTCATAGACAATCGCTGCCCTCTACTCAAATGGTGAATCCAGCAGGGTCCTCTCCTGCACATGCCTCAGATATTGATTTCTTTGTCTCTCCCTCTACTAATCTCCTCCCTCCTCATCTCCTTCCCCTGCACATACAGCAAGGGAGGAATGAAAGGCAGGAAGAATAAAGCCTGTCAGCCCTCAGAACACAACTCCTCTCTCACTTGCAGAGGGAAGAAGGACTCTAAAATCTAGCTGCTCATATCTCCTTAAAGGGGATTCTGTTTGGAACATGCGACAGAGTCTCTCACACTCACCTGCCCATCTTGTAGTTGGGATTTGCATGTCTCCTTCCAATTTCAATCCTGTACACTTTAGGAAAATCACAAGTAGCTATTTATCCAGGAAAGACTAGGTTGTTAACAAACAGATTCAGTTCTTGTTGGAAAAACATGAAACCTAAATACAACGAACTAAAATGTCAAAAGATTTCAATGGACAATTCCTAGAATCTGGAGAAATACATATATTTATCAAACAGTTCTGGTAATGTGGCCCAGAATTGGATCTGTCTCCTTCCCTCCTAATATAATTATCTTCCTCGGATGGCACATGCTCTTACAACCAAAAGGAAGAGCTAAATGCCAAAGGAAGTTTTTGGTTCCCTCTCTTTCCTGCTTGGTTTGGGTGTGCCATGGAAAACAGTGCTTGTGGAAAATTCTGTTGTGTTCTGTTACTCAAGGTTCACTGCAAAAGAAGCCAATTGGAAATCAGATTTAAGTTCAGATATGCATAGATTATTTTTTTGCAGATATCCAGTGCAAAGATAATGATATTCGTGGTGTGAGTAAGAGTTGGAAGACATGTTCTGGGCATAAGAATTTGGGGCCAGCATCCACTTTTGCTTTTCACTTCCCAGCTGTGTGAGCAAAGAAAGTAGTAGGGTAGATACCTTTAACATGCACAACATCTTGGTACGTGTAAAAAACTGTATAAGTTTTGAAAATGCTTCACTGCCATTCACATATTTTGAAACTTAGAAGTGACCTTGTGAGGGAAACCAGCAGATCTTATTTTCCCCACTTAGTATTTGAGAAAATTGAGGGATGGCAGAGCAAACTACCTTGATTATGCTCATGAATGAGACAGGGCAGGACCAGGACTAGAACCCACGTCTCCTGCACTTTGGTCAGCTCTCATCTGGCCTCTACCTGATACTGGGGGACACACTTGTCCAGAGGTCGGGAAGTCCCAAAGCTCTTCTTGACAGTTGACCAGACTGCTGGTCCTAGTCTTGGAGAGTTTGTCATCTAGTCAGGAGGCTCACAATCTACAACTGTTGTCAGTGACCTAAAGCTGGAGCAAACATGGACTTCTCTGTGTCCACCCAAGCTCCCAAAACAAAAGAGGTCAGTTGAGCTTGAAGCCACACACGGATCACAGGATCATAAGACCTGGCTCTTCCATTCACTAACTCATGGTCTTCTACAAGTCAACTTGTCGGAGTTACAGTTTTATCATACGTAAAGTAGGGATGACAACTGTTTGCCTCATGGGGTTGTCGTAATAACTAAAGGAGAAAATTAATGTGGAAATGCTTTGTAAAGGATAAAGGATTGCATAAGTGTAATTTATTCGTGTATTACATAGCGGTTACTGTGAGTCAAGCCCTGTTTCAACAGATTTACAAATATTAGCTCAAGTAATCTTCACACTAACCCTCTGAGGTAAGTTTTATTATAATAGCAATCCTCATTTTACAGATATGGAAATGCTTGTCCATGTCACACAGCTGGCAAAGGTAGAGCTGGGCTATGAACTCAGGCACCTGGCACCAGAGTCTGCATCCTTGGTCACGATCCTATGCCACTGTGATTTCTAATATTAGGATAAGAAATACGGCTAGATTGGTGTTAACTACAAAAGATACAAATAGATACCACTGTTTTCTCTTTTAAAAGCCTATGAAAATAAAATTAAATTAAACAAGGAATGAATAAAGGAATCCTGAAGATACAAGCAGAAATTAATAAATTAGAAAAGGAAAAAGATGCAGAAATGAGAGATACTTCAAGAGCTGCTTGCTAGAAAAGATCCATACAAGAAGAAAACTTACTGAAGTCTCATAAAGGAAAATAATAAGTAAAGCCACAACTGCAAACACTACGAATGATCAAAGATACGATCACAGATAGGCAGGAAGCAGAAAATGTATAAGAATACACGATCTGCAATTCTATTGTAAGACGTGAAAACAATAATGTTCCTAGGTCAACTTTCTAAGTTAATTGTGGTAATTTAGATTTCCTAAGGAAATTGATCTAGGAGTTTTTTTGTTTTCTCATATTTTGGTATGGAACATTCAGCATAATCCTTAAAGGTAACACTTAAAAGCATTCCCATAAATGTGAATATATCTACTATTATCACTGTACTACAACCTTGATTTGACAGTTAGATAAGGAAAAGAAATGGAGCATAATTTTTGGAGGCGCCAAAACTGTTTGTAATGATGTTCTTCACAATATAAGAATCTCAACAGAAGAACCAAATTAAAAGGAATTCAGCAAAGTGGTAGGTTAGAAAATAAATATGCAAAATTAAGTTTCCTGCATACTGACAATAATTTTTCAAATGTCATGGAAAAAAACACCCAATTAATAATATCAACTACAATTATAGAATAGTTATGGATAAATAAGAAATGTACAAGGTACATGTACTAAACTTCAAAACCAACCTTTTAAAAATGCTGACACTTTCCCCACATTGGGGTGGCTATGGAGGGAGGTTACTAACTTCTCAGCAATTTAGAGCCTGAAGCCTGAAGCCTGCAGGGGCCACACCTCTGGCTCCAATAAGATTCACCACACAAGGGGCCATGTCCCAGGGGCTACTCCTCCCACCCAATGAGCAAGCACGGTAGGGTTCTAGCCGAAGGTCAAGGCTATCTAAAAGAACCCACAGCCAGGCTGAGACTCTCTCAACGCTGCACAGCAGTCAGAGGCTCTTTTTACTCATTCCCTCCCCCTTGTCCATTTCTCCACTTAAAAAAAAAAAATGGGTATCAGACTTCCATTGGTGTCTGAAGATGCTTCTGTATTCTCCTGCTCCCTTACCATTCACTGGCTTTCCTCCAAGTATAAATCTCTTACACATCTGATTCTCTCAGCATCTGCTTCAAGAAGAACCCGATTGAAAACCACCAACAATGATATTTCATATTCTCCTTCCCAGCTTTATTTTATCTGTTTAGCTCTTGCCACTATTTAACAAGCTCTGTTGTACTTATTTATCTTGTTCATTGTCTTTTTTTTTCTCTGCTTAGAATCTAACCTCCACGAAGGCTAGGATTTCTGTTTGCTTTCTATTGTATCTATCCTCAATACATAAAATGATTCCTGGCTCATAGTAAGTGTTCAATACATTTCTTTCAATAAATATTTGATGAGTGAATTAATGAAGGAAAGGACTTTAAAACTTGAATAATGTTCCTGGAAAAGATGAAAATTTCAGTGGAATTTTTTAAAGTTCAACTTGAAAAATAAATACTTAAAAATTGGCAAGAAAAATGTCAAAAAACAGTAATATATGACATTATAGATTGAATAGGATAAAGATGCAATAATTAAAGCAGCCTGATACCATTTGGACATAGATTGGGCAGCAGGACAGAATGGAAGTTCAGTCTCAAGTATTTTTGAGAACATGGTATATGGATAAACATGGCATTTAAAATTTGTATCAAAAGGAAGGATTATTTAATAAGCAATGTTAGGAAATCCAGCGATCTGGGGAGAAAAATAGATCTGAACTTTTTTCCATGTACAACTTCTATACCATATGGATCAAAGATTTAAACATAAAAACAAAATCCTAAAGTACAGCAGAAATATGTATTTATATTTGGGGGATGAAGAAGATATTTATAACATGCTACTAGAGGCAAAAACCTTAAAGAAAAATGTTAATAGATTTGATAACCTGAAAAACAAAGCAGTCAACACATCTGTACATTAAAAAATATAAATAACAGTGGAATGTTTCCAACTAAATTAATGTTTGGAAAAAATATGTGCAGTGCATATGAGAAAGGTTAATTTTTAATGATGGTATCATTTTACTAATATCAAAAATTATAAACTTAACAAATAGTGAGTCTTAAGAAATCAATAAGAAAATAATGAAAAGATAATTCACAAAAGAAGAAATGCAAATAACCTATATAATTATGAAAAATATTTAATTCGTAGAATTGCAATTAAAGACCATAAGGTACCATTTTCTTCTTTAAAAGCTAGATAGAATGTTTATACCAAATAGATAAATCATCTATTTTTTTATGCCAGTGATGATTTTCTCAACAGTCTTTTTTGTAGACTATTAAGCACCATATTTTTAAAAAACTTATGGTTTTATATATTGTTACATATCTTTTGAACTGTGACTTTCCCTTCTATGATTGCACCTTAAAGGAAATAACTATGAGCAAAAATTTAACTAAAAATATGTTCCTTACAGTATTGCCTGTAAGTTGGAAGTAATTTAAATATCAATAATAAGAGACTGGCTGAATAAATGATGATGAAATGTAAATCAGCCTTTTAATGATTTTGTAGAAAAATATTTAATGTCAGAACAACGCTGAAGATTGTACAGGTCAGAATAAACTAGGTTATGCTGCAGTAACAGCCCCAAAGTTTTCTGTCTTACGCAAAGAGACATATAGGTGACTCTTAAGGGCAGTTTCACCCCATGTGTTGGCTTAACACTTCAGTATATTTCCATTTTATGATATCTCCATGTCACAGCAGAGAAAGAACAGCTTAAATGCTTCCACCTCAAAGTGACATGTGTCACTTCAACTCACATTTTCTTTGCCAAAGTCAATGGCCACATCCAATCTCAAAGGACAGAGAAGTAAGTCATGTGGTGGACATGGAAGGAGAGAGGAACTGGATATTAATGAATAGTGGTATTGCTTACCACACAAATGTATTGTGAAGAGTTTAAAATGACAATACAATTTTGTAAAAATTGTGTGTGTGTGCGTGTGTGTGTTTGTACAGATTTATATGACAGATGCATATATACAAACAGAGTCAGTAGGGAATCTCTCAGGGAGGCAAGACTAGGAATGATTTTAATTTTCTCCTTTTTCTTTATCTGCATTTTCTAAATATTCTACAATGAGCAAATGTTATTGTAAAAAAATGAACTTATAACATTTTTAAAAAGTAACAAAGAAGCTTGTTGGATATATTTTCTTTACCTAGGTAAATATACAGAGGGTGCCAAAAAATGTGTACACATTTTAAGAAAGGAAAAAAACTGTATTAAAATTGTAATACTCGATATAAATGGATAACAAAAGATGAACACAAGTCACGTTTGACACCTGCAATTATAATACAAGAGTTGCTCAAAGTGGTTACCATCAGTGTAATTTTAATACAGTTTTTTTCCTTTCTTAAAATGTGTATACATTTTTCTGGCACTCTCTGTATATTATATAACTGTTTAAAGCCCAGATTTTGGGGTCTTTTAAGAGTAAAGTTCTTTAAATTTTACCCTTTGCCATTTTTGATTATTCCTAACTCTTTCTGGACTGCTTTGCTCAGGTCCTTAAGCAGAAGAAATTGTTAAACTTTTGTTTGAGATGATAGTCTTTAATTTTCATCCCATTCCAATAAGATGGTGCTCAACTCATGTGACTGAATTATGATTACAATAGCATTAGTCCTCTTAAGGAGACACAAGGAACAGACAGATGGAGTTAAGTGTATTCTGATGGCATGTGACCACTTGTCACTAAAGAGATTTAAGATATGACCTTTTCTCTTTTATTCTCAGCCACAAGTATTCTTAAAGAGAAAAAAAAAGAAAGAAAGAAGGAAAAGAACTTTGTGCATTTTGGTTATCATAGGACCTGACCCCATTTTGCTTAGCAAAGAATTTTGAAGTTTGAAATGTACCCCGGTTCCTACTTCATTCTTACCCCTTCGAATTCAAGTGTCTGTTGGAGGAGCAAGTCCTGCTTGTCGTAGGTGTCCTCTGACTCCAGCTGAGCAGGGCCCCTCAGGCTCTGTTCGCCATTCCCTGAGTTTACAGAACCATTCTGCACCCTGTTAGCACGGAGCCTATTGTGTAGCATTGAGATTAACGAGTTGAATCTGCCCTAGGTGACAGAATCTCCGGCATGCACCCAGACCGGCCTACACACAGGACTGATTGTGTGTATAAAGCTGACTCTTCAGAGAGATATATTTGGACTCCCACACATTCTTATGAGACCCTTACTCTCCTTCTGATTTGAGGATCCGGAAGGAGGACTTATGGTCCAGAAACTTGCATCTCATTTGCTCCTGGAGAATGTTGCTGATCTGTGTATTGTGAATTCTGATTTATTAACCTTTTTTTTCCTGAAGCTTTAAAGTAAACAGGCCCTATGTAGTTTACCCAAAATATGTTAGTCCCTCAGTCGGAGGCAGCTATTTCCATTGGTCAATATGGTGGCCATGAAGGAACAGAAATAAACTTGAGCTCACTTAAGCAGAAAAGTGCGATTTACTTTAAGGAGCCGTAGAGAGACACCCCAGATCTGTGTTCCGGTTCTGGGAGAGAGAATCAGGATGGTTTTTCTTGGATCAGGGAACTTAGGACCCCATGCCCAATAAACAGAAGCCTTGGGACAATGTAGTGAATTCAATCATTTCAGCTGATAACTCCCAATGGATGGTGTGAGGCAGTTTTCAGTGGAGGCTGATTGTGGATTGTCTCGTAAATCTTAATAAAGACGCATGTTATTGAGGACTCCCTAGTGGCTCCCACAGTAGGCACGTCCACAGTAGGAAGTGTCCTTCTCTTCCTATTCCTCGTGCATGGAGTACCACGTCCATCAGCATCCTTGCAGTTAAGTGAGGCCATGTGATTAGTTCTGGCCAATGAAGCGGGGTGGGAGTGAAGATGTCACTTCTGGGTGGGGCACAAAATGGACCCTATGTCATTACGTAGTCTTGCTCCTTCCTGTTGAATCAACCAAGGAGGCTGCACAGCAAGGTGGCATCTGCAGCGGCCTGCAGTGTGACATCACCCCATGGAGAATGGTTGCCCTAGAGAGAGACTCCTGGGCCAGTAGCTGAATTTGCTTTGGTAAGAAATGTAGCTTTGTGGTGTTAAGCCACTCAGATTCTGGGGTTGTTATCACAGCAAAATCAGTCTATCCTGACTAATGTACTCTGCACGCTGCTTCTAATCTATCTCCAGCCTGGACCCGTCTGGCTTTCTGTCTTTTCTGATCTGGCTCCCACTTCACGCCATTGGTGAATGCCGGCCACGGCTCTAGCTGTCCATTCAGCACCGGGTCTTCTAAGTCACTCTTAGCCACCAAAAAACTAGATCCCATCTCTAAGACCCTTTAACCAAAGAACTGCTCTAAGGATGCCAGCCACTGTGCTGCTCTTCAGGTGTGTCCCTTCTTCCTTCAGTCTTTATTCTATAAAGTGTTTATGAGAATAGGCTTTGGAGTCAAATAAACTCGGGTGCAAATCTAGTCTCAACCATTTCTAGCCAAGAAAGTGGAATAAATAAGAAAGTTGCTTCTTCGTCTCTCTAAAAGTTTTGTTTTTTATTTACAAAATAGAGATGGCAATATCATGTATTCATATGACTGTTGTGGAGGTAAAATGATATAATGTGAGTAAAATACCTCACAGGAAGTGCCGTCACAAAACTCACCCTCCATAAAAGCTGGCTCTTATTGTTTTTACCAGCGCCTCCAAAGTTCAGGCTCAGTTTTCTAATTCCTAAATACTTTCCTTAGGAGTCACACCGCAGCTGTTATCACCTAATTCTGAAAGATGCGGGGTGACCTGACATTGTGCTCCAAAGTCTTCATCTACTGCCTTTCTCGTTGGGTTTATTTCTTTATTAGTTCAGGAGTACAGAACAACATAGTGATTAGGCATTTACATACCCCACAAAGTGATAACCCCAAGTCTACTACATATCTGACACCATACATAGCTATTACAATACCATTGACTGTATTCCCTATGCTGTATGTACTTTACATCCTGTGACCATATATTTTTAAAAATTGTAGTTGATAGTCGATATTATTTTATATTAGTTTTAGGTGAACAGAGTAGGGATTAGGAATTTATATAATTTATGAAGTGATCCCCCAAATAAGTCTAGTATCCATCTGACACTATACATGGTTTTTATATTATTGCCTATATTCCCCACACTGTACTTCACATCCCTGTGACTATTTTGTAACTACCAACTTGAACTTCCTAATCCCTTCACCTTTCTCACCCAGCCCCTAACCCCCCTCCCATCTGGCAACCTTCCGTTTGTTCTGTACTTTGTATCTACGAGTCTATTTCTGTTTGTTTGTTTATTTTGTCCTTTAGGTTCCACATATAAGTGAGATCATATGGTATTTGTCATTCTCTGTATGACTTATTTCACTTAGCATAACACACTTTAGGTCCATCCATGTTGTTGCAAATGGTAAGATTTCATTCTTTTTTAATGGCAGAGTAATACTCCATTGTATAAATGTACCACAATTTCTTTATCTAATTGTCTAGTGATGGGCATTTTAATTGTTTCCATATCTTGGCTATTGGGGTTTAAAGGCTAGGGATTTCACCTCTTAAATGGAGGCTTATAAAAAGAACAAGTGGCAGGGACTTAGCTCCCTGTTTCAGCATATGTGTTCCCCAGCAATCTCTGTTGGCTAAACAGCTGGGAAGGAATGAATAAACAACACATTCCACCCAACCTCCCTTGCTTATTGGTTTGGCTGATGCAGGTGAGCTCTGCTACCAAGAACGAATCCTCTTTATTCTCTGCCCGTCATCTTTCTTTAGTTCATCCATCCTGTGCTCCTGACATCCTGACATTTATCATTTTCTTCAAAGCCATGCTTTGCCCACCTCCTGGCATTGACTCATATTCTTTCCTTGGCCTGGAAAATCCTGTTTCTCCCTGCCACCTTCACTGGGCTAACTCTTATCCAGATTTAACTTTTCGCTTTAGACATTGCTTTTTTGAGAAGTCTTCCCTGACTTTGGAGGCCTGGAAAGGCTGTTCCTACTTTCTTCCAGCTCTACCAGGTATATCCTAATTGATTGTTTATTTGCTTCCCACTAGAATGTAAGCCACCAGAGAGATTGTGACCCCAGGATCTTACACAGGAAATTGGCACATAACAGATGCTCAATAAATATTTCTTGACAGAATGAATGAATATCTTCTACTCTGAATTTTCACATTTATCTTAAAATTTCATAGCCACTTTCATCTCATTATTTAAAAAGAATTTTCCAAAGATCCCTTAAGTTCTACATAACTCTTTATCACATTTCCTGTCAACATCCCCTATCCACCCTCCCTTCCCTCAATGTCCATAGGCCAGCTAGCTCCAGTTCATTCTGGAATGGCACAGTGAGGGCCACAGAGAGCGATCTGGGCTAACCTGGGAGCAGCATTGGCCTATCCTGGGAGCCTGTTAGAAGTGGGGTACACAGGCCCCATCCCAGACCTACTGACTTGGATCTGCCACTTAATACGATTCACAGCTGTTTGATTCTGAAGCTCATTTAGGTTTGAGAGGCACTAGTGCTTGAGTTGTTACTTTAAACATCAGTTCCCTTTTATTCAAAATGAGAAACATAATACCTACGTCATTGAGTTCAGGTGAGGATCAAACAAGACAATTCATATACAACACTTAGCACAGTCAAGGTGGCTAGTATTAAAATACCCTTCCTACTGCAGGGTCATTAGAGATCCACAGTGTCTTCTGTTTGTGAATGACAGTCTCCGCTTTGCCCGGGATGGTC
This sequence comes from Rhinolophus sinicus, assembly GCF_036562045.2. Lineage (NCBI taxonomy): Eukaryota > Metazoa > Chordata > Mammalia > Chiroptera > Rhinolophidae > Rhinolophus > Rhinolophus sinicus. Next base: position 10,419,590 of record NC_133752.1, on the reverse strand, counting down.
CTTGTTATACTCCATTACCAGTTTTGAAATCCTAGAGAACCCACTTCTGAATTTTAACTTCTGTATTTCCTGTCCTTTCTTTTCTAGAAGCGACTTTTCTTCCAATAAACTCTTTCAGTGGCCATCACACTTATGGAATATACCAGCTTTAGTGCACATATTAACATTTTAGAAATGTCCTCATTATCAATTAAGTTGTGAGCGCCTTAATAACGGGGCCATGTCTTAAAACCCTTTTGTCTCTAGCAGCTAGTACAATACAGCGTGTTAAAAGAACAAGGGCTCAAATATAATCTGATTCTGATAATGACAATTGCTTTCTCTGACCGTGACTTGCCAGAGAGGGAGCATTTTGTTACTCTCGTGTTCCCAGCCGAATGTAGTGTCATGGTTTTCAAACTTTGATTTCAGGCATGGAACCCTACTGGCAATACAGTATCACACAACCCCAGTAGATATTATAGATCAGAGCAGACCAGAGCTGAGCTGCTCTGGCTGAAATAGCGGAGGGAGCCCAGAGTGCTCCACTTTCCATCTCTCCATCCTCTAGTCACAAAATTACAGGAGTCTGGGAGTCAGAGGAACTAGCATGGAGTTGTCCTCAAAGCCTTGGCAGGTGAAGGTCTCGATCAAGTCACTTTAACCCTAGTGACCCTTAGCTACCTCGTCTCCACAACAGAGAATTGTTTGCATAATGGAGGTAAAGAGACAATATAAAAATATTCCATTAATGTTGTTGCTTTATTTTTAAAGTGAGACAAGGTCTCTGCAGTCCTATATTTTTGTCCTCAAATGTTGTGCAACATGAGAGAGGTCCAGGGTCTAAAACCAAGGTAATTGTGAGAAAGAAAAATTGACAGTGTCCTGGTTTTAAATATAGATAGATAGATATAGATATAGATATAGATATAGATATAGATATGCATATCCTTGGGGAAGGGGTATAGGCTTTAAAAAGCCAATTTGGCCTTATGTGTCATAAAGAGGAGTGAATTGGGGACATTATTTCTAGAAGTCTAGGAAATGGCCTACAAACCTTCCATCTCTTTTCCTCTCCCCCCAGTGCTCTGCCACATCCTTCTTCTCTTCTCATTACAGTTTCCTCTACTCCCATTTGAAAAGGCCCCATGCTGACCTTTGGGGAAGTACTAACACAGTATACCATTCCCGGAATACTTCTCAAGGTGTAAATAATTATATTTCAGAAATTTTCGTATAGAGAGATAACAAAACCAGGGGTTGCCCCATCCATATAGAGCTGCCCACGAGGGCAGGATTGATTGCTGTGAGCAACCAATGGGAAGATGGGGGCGGTGGTGTAAATAGTGGAATCCTGCATGGGGTAAGGCACCAGCAAGGACTCTTTTGAAGGTTTGCATTTTCTTTTTCAATCCCATCTGGTTCACCGTGCTTCCTCAGGCTGGGCCCTGAATAATAAGCTAATATCTTTGTCCTCTCCTCCAGGGAGGACATCTGAACGAGGCAGGGCTCCTGGATGGTGGCCTAGAGCATTCTCCACTTGTTTTCCTGCACTCTCACAGAGCAGGGAAAGCATGTTCTATCTTATTAGATTTCAGACATGGGGGCACGATGCAATATGCCTGATTCAAAACCGTCAGCTGAAAAGAGAGGGCTGAAGTCTTGGGTTAGTAATTTGAAAAGATGTGGAGTGAAAAGGGAAGAAAGTAGTTGCAAGGGCTCCGATCAGAAAGGAGTCTGCATTTCTCACCCATTATCCTTATTAAGACATGAATTGATCACGCCTCTTCATATTTTCATGGAGAAGGTAATGGCCATGGGTGGTAGGAATGGAACCAGCTCAGGGATTTTCTCAGAGTCAGATGAAGAGAAAGAGATGGAGAGGCAGGTTGGGGAGGACAACGTGCATTTACATTTGGATGAAACATCATGTAAGATCTTGATAAACAGGCAAAGGAAATGAATGGAAAATTCACACCAGAGGACATTTAAATAGCAAGCATGTTAGGAAGTGTCCATCTTGTTTTACTAAGTCCACAGGGCAGAGGGCAGGGAATGGTTAAACTGTAAGCCCCTAAGCTAGGCAGTGGCTAGGATATTTAAACACGTTTCTGGGGGAAGTGCCCTTGGGATCCACATTTCTACCCAGATCAGGTTCGTCTGAGAGTTACTTTTCCTATCTTCTTCCTTTGGAGCTGGGATTACCCTCCTCTGGCAACTCCCACTGTTTGGACCCAGTTTGTCACTTGAAACTCTTCTTCCATTGCAAATAAACTCTGCAGTAATAACAGTTCTCATTTGGGGGGCACACATCAAGTACCTGACATTGCTCTAAGCATCCCTGTGTTAATTTGTTACTACCACCCTATTGTATAGGTCTCCTCCTCTTCCTCCACCATCTTCTTCTCCTACAGGTAAGTAAACTGAGGCACAGAGAGCAAGCAGTTAGCCCAAGTAATAGAGGTGGGAAACTCCTGAGCCGGGATTCAAAACCAGGCCAGCTGACTTTGGATCCCATATTCTACCTCTATATATTCAACCTCTTTACCTTTTCACTGAGGCCTCTTTCTTTCTTCTTAACTCAGTTTTCCCCTTGCCATAAAACACCTATTTTGTGAGGTGTTACTAGGTATGCCCCCAGGGTAATGATTCAGTGGTCAAATACAAGGTGTGATCAAACAATACAGTGAATGTTTCAATTTAAAAAAATTATTGCAATAAAAGACACATTGCCATTAATCCCCCTCAAATTATTCCCCCTTGCTTCAAACACACTTATCCCATCGTTCTTGCCACTTTCTGAAGAAGTTCTGAAAGTCCTCTTCCGTGAGTGTCTTTATAGTTGCAGTGTCATGGCTGCCTCCATATGCTGAATCGATTCAAAACATTTTCCTTTCATGGTCATTTTGACTTTGGGGAAGAGCCAGAAGTCGCAAGGTGCCAGATCCCATGATAAGGTGGATGAGGACACACCGTAATGTGTTTTTTTGTTTTTTTTGTGTGTTTTTTTTTAAAGATTTTATTGGGGAAGGAGAACAGGACTTGATTGGGGAACAGTGTGTACTTCCAGGACTTATTTTTTTCCAAGTCAAGTTGTTGTCCTTTCAGTCTTAGTTGTGGAGGGTGCAGCTCAGCTCCAGGTCCAGTTGCCGTTGCTAGTTGCAGGGGGCGCAGCCCACCATCCCTTGCAGGAGTCCAACCGGCAACCTTGTGGTTGAGAGGACGTGCTCCAACCAACTGAGCCATCTGGGAGCTCAGCAGCAGCACAGCTCAAGGTGCTGTGTTCAATCTTAGTTGCAGGGGGTGGAGCCCACCATCCCTTGTGGGACTCGAGGAATTGAACTGTCAACCTTGTGGTTGAGAGCCCCCTGGCCCATGTGGGAATTGAACCAGCAGCCTTCGGAGTTGGAGCACAGAGTTCTAACTGCCTGAGCCATTGGGCCGGCCCCGTAATGTTTTTATTTGACAGAAATTGCCATACCAGAAGTGATTTGTGACATGGAGTGTTGTCGTGATGGAGGTTGAAACCATTTGCCCATTTCTCAGGCCATTTTCTGTGCACATTGTTTCTTAAATGCTCTAATAAGCCCTTATAATATTCAGAGTTCATCGTAGTGTTCCTGGGTACAAACTAGCTCACACAATTCCATCAAGGTCAAAAAATACAATTAACATCACCTTGATGACACTGGCAGCAGCATTCACCATATTTGTCGATCACACCTTGTCCTCATACACATGAAAACGTTAGAATAAAACACATTTCTACTCCCCAGGACTTCCTGAAATTTTTAGTCTGTAACATGATTCCTAGAGGAGGGTACATCATGCAGTATGTCTCAAACTTAATCTGATTATGAAATCTTTCATTTAACATTACTTGGTTGTGCATCTCTAAGATCTAGAGGAGATACTATTGTGCAGGACACAACTGGGGACACCACTTTACCTACATACCAGCTGGACCTGAGCAGACACTAACTTTCCCTTTAGCTAGAGGCTGAGTTTTCCCCCACACTTCACGTCTCATGGGGACACAGGCTTGGGAGAAGTTATTCTAGCTGCTTCCAGACCATTAGTCTTTGATCCACATGGCAATTAAAGCCCTCTTCCTTTGAGGCTAATGACATTCATCCATACCACTCATTACTACTTCTCATTGTTTTTATTTGCTTAACTCCTGACCTCTTCCCTTTTTCACTGAAGACTTGGGCAATTGCAGAGCTATTTCCTTCTCCACCCCAATTCCTCTAATTGTCATGGGCAACATCTACGTAGATGAACCACCTGATAGCCAGACCTTGGAGCTCTTTTTTCTCTGTGACTCCCCATGATCCTTACACCCCTTTAACCACATACACCCATGTTATTGCCAAGAATCCCCCATCAATAGAGTGTAAATTTCTGTATCCGGTGATGACCTAAATCTTCCTCCATCTTGCTTACTTCCTCCTTTGCAATGCTTCTGATTCTTCACCATATCAAGACCACATCTCGACTTCCCTTTGCCACGTGGCCATTGCCCCCTTTTTCTTCACTGCCCAGTCTAGATCCCATAGTGCTGGTACCCTCAAATTCCTCACCCTCTTATCTTTTTGTGACACCTTTGTACTTCTGCTTGGTTATCTTCATTCCTGTTATCTAAGGTCTTCTTTTCAGTCTAGTAAAATCTACTGCCTGGATGAAAGAAGGAAGATGATACCGTATTTATCATTCTCTCTGTCCAAACTGGGTTACTGTTCTACTTCTTCTTCCAGTCTGTACAAGTAAAAGGGTTTACCCTCATCTTTCCTTCCTCATCTTTCTCCATTACTTCCTTCCAGGATTATCAGGGATCAACCTCCAATACTTGTTGTATCGTCAATGCAATCAGTTTTAAGAGTGAATGATTTTGATAAATTTCTTTCTGTGATCAGATTATCACAGATGTGCATTTTCAGACCTTCTCCCTTCTTCAGTAGGCTTCATATTTTCAACATCACTTTTCATTACAATTGTCAATGGGTTGAGCCTGTCTCTTCCACCAACATCCATATTGCAGAACAATTTCTGTTCCTCTTAATACCACCTTTAGTTGCAAGCCAATTTAGGCCAAATTAGATTTATCCTGATTTAATTAAAATCCCTGCTGTTAAGAAGGTATTTTTTGATGTGCAGCCAGGATACCCAGTAGAAATCTACATGTGTGTTGGCGGGGGAAGGTGGGTGAGCTTTCATGGTTTATATCTTCTGGGTGCTAGACTCTTGACCTAGCAAATATCATATCGAGTCCTCTCTGGTTCATAGCTGAATACAGCGGTACCTCGGTAGGTTCTTTAGGATTTTATCAAGATGTTGTAAGGATTAGTTGAGCAAGACTAATCCTTTACTATGGTAAGAAAACCAAATACAGGTGATTTGACAGAAATAATTACAATAGCCTTTAGTACAACGATGTTGTAATATCACCGTGTTGGTCTTCCTCTGTAAGGAACTGGAGGTAATCCTAATCCCGTTGGACCAAGAAAGCATCTCTTATTCAGGCCCAACCTAGATTCTTTTTTCTGTTTTTTCTTATCCTCCAGTTGATCTCCAGGTGTATGGTCTATACCATCTTGTCCCATTGATTCTATTCTTAGCCGTCACTTCTATGGTTAATCACTGTTCACTTCAAGCGAAGTCTTCTAAAAAAAAAAATTGTATTAAAAATATCGCTAGCACACATTACATTATAATAGTTTCAGGGGTACACTATAATTATTCAACATGTACATACCTAAAGAAGTGATTACCATGATAAGTCCAGCAACCATCTGACATTGTGCTATGTTATCACAATATTATTGACTATACTTCCCATGCTGTACGTTACATTCCCATGATTTATTTATTTTATGATACCTGGAAATTTGGGCCTCTTATTCTATTTCATCTTTCCCCCTTTTTTAAATTTATCAATTACAGTTGACATTCAATATTTTATATTAATTTCAGGTCTACAGCTTAGTAGTTAGACATTTATATAATTTAAGAGGTGATCCCCCTGCCTAGTCTAGTACCCACCTGGCACTACACATAGTTATTACCATATCATTGACTGTAGTCCCTATGCTTTATTTATACCCCCATGATGATTTTGTAACTACCAGTTTGTACTTCTTAATCCCTTCACCTTTTTCATCCTGTCCCCCACCATCCTCCCATCTATCACCAACAAATCTAGTACCCATCTGACACCACACATTATTATTACACTATTATCAACTATATCCCTTATACAATACCCTACATCTCCATGGCTACTATGTAACAACCAATTTGTGCTTTTTAATCTCTTCCTCTTCTTTCACCCACACCTCCAATGCACCTCCCATCTGGCATCTATCAAAATGTTTTCTGTATCTATGAGTTTGTTTCTGTTTGTTTGTTTTGATCTTTAGATTCCACATATAAGTGAAATCATACTGCATCTGTCTTTCTCTGTTTGACATACTCTACTCAGCACAATACCCTATAGATTCATCCATGTTGCCACAGATGGCAAGAACCCATTCCCTTCCCTGGCCAAGCAATATTCCATTGTATATATGTACCATCTTCTCTTTATCCATTCTTCCATTAACAGACACCTAGGCTGCCTCCACATCTTGGCCATTGTAAACAAAGCTGCAAGGAACATATAGAGGCACACATCCCCTCAAAGTAGCATTTTGGGTTTCTTCTGATAAATACGCTGAAGTGGGATTACTAGGTCCTTCATTGTTTCTTGTTATAGCCTTTGTTTTAAAGTCTATTTTTTTCTGGTATGAGTACTGTTACCCTAGCTTTCTTGTTTTGTTTTGTTTTTTAATTTCCATTTTCATGAAATATATTTTTCCCATCCCTTTGGTTTCTGTCTCTGTGTGTCTTTCAATCTGAAGTGAATCCCTTGTAGGCAGCATATGTAAGGGTTTTGTTTTTTTATCCATTCAGCTCTCCTATGTCTTTTGATTGGAGCATTTAATCCATTTCATTGAAAGTAATTGTTGATAGATATGTAGCTATTGCCATTTTATTATTCATAATTTTTTTTTTCCATCATAAAGAAATCCCTGTAATATACATTTTGTGGTGATGTGTTTGGTTTGGTGGTGTTGAACTTCTTTAGATTTTTCCTGTTTGGGAAGCTCTCTATCTGTCCTTTGATTTTAAATGATAGCCTTGCTGTTAATCTTGGTTGTAGGTTCTAGCTTTTCATCACATTGAATATTTCTTGCCAATCCCTTCTGGCCTGTAAAGTTTCTGTTGCAAAATCTTCTGACAGTCTCATGGGAGCTCCCTTATAATTACTAGTTGCCTTTCTCTTGTTGCTTTTAGGATTCTCTCTTTGTTTTAACCTTTGCCATTTTAATTATAATGTGTCTAGGTGTGGGCCTGTTTGGGTTCATCTTGTTTGGGACTCTGCACTTCCTGGACCTGTATGTTTATTTCCTTTGCCAGGTTAGGAAAGTTTTCAGTCATTGTTTCTTCAAATATGTTGTCAATCTCTTGCTTTCTCTCTTCTTCTTCTGGTACCCCTATGATATAAATGTTGTTATACTTGATGTTGTCCCAGAAGTCTCTTAAACTATCTTATTTTTTTAATTCTTTTTTCTTTCTGCTGTTTGTTTGGGTGTTTTATGCTACCTTGTCTTCCAAATCATTTGATCCTCTGCTTCATCTTATCTGCTGGTGATTCCTTCTAGTGAATTCTTCATTTCAGTTATTATATTCTTCACTTCTGACTGGTTCTTTTTTATGGTTTCTGGGTCATTTTTTATGCTTTCAATCTCTTTATTGAAGTTCTCACTAAATTCCTTGAGCATCCTTATAACCATTGTTTTGAATTTTGTCTCTGGTAGGTTGTTTGCCTCCGTTTCATTTAGTTCTTTCTCTGAATTTTTCTCCTGTTCTTTCATTTGGGATGTGTTTCTTTGTTTCCCCATTTTGGCTGTCTCTATGTTTTTTCTATGTATTAGGTAGATCTGTTATGTCTTCCAGTCTTGGCTGGTTGGCCTTATGTAGTAGGTGTCCTGTGGGGCCCACTGACACAGTCTCCCTTGTCACCTGTGCTGGGTGCTCCAGGAGTGTCCATTGTGTGGGTTGTGTGTGCCCTTCTGTTATAGTTGAGACTTGATTGTTATTGGCATGTAAGTGGATTGGGTTGACCCTCAGGATGACTGACTGTGGGGTTTGGCCACATCCATAGCTTGTGGGCTGCTGTGTGGAAGTCTTAACCCATTGAGTGGGATTCGCCCCAGCGAGCTCTGGTGCCTATTGAGACCACCCTTTGTGTGTACCACTCGTGAGACTAATTGGGTGGTGCTCTCCTGTGGTCTGAAGCCAACCTCCAAGTATGTTCATTCTGGGGCTTCTTGGGAGGTGCTCCAGTGGAGGCCCATGTCAGCCACTGCCTGTGACTGGCTGGGGACTACCTGAGAGGAGCTACAAAGCAAACCATAGTTGTTTGCTGCCTGTGCTAAACCTGATGCATGTGGGAGAGGCCACGCTGCGAACCAAGGATGGCTGCCACCATTACCAGGCCTGGGGTAGCTCCACAAAAAACCAGAACACCCCAAGGCCTGCTACCACCTGCTGTCTCCCTTAAGGTTCAGCCACTGATAGAGCCTCATGTGGTATAAGAGTTGGGTGAGACAGTATTTCAGGGAGTAACTATAGTAGGAAGAGTTGTGGTCACCAGGTTCAGGTACACTCTGGTTTGGTGCTGATACTGAGCCTGGTGTGACTCAAGAAAAGTCTCAGAGCACACTGAGGCCAGTCCACACTTGACTGGGGCCCATGGACTCTGATAGTTTTCCAAGAAAGAATGCAATTCAGGAGGGCCTTGCTGTTCATGGAGACAGTGCCTCCAGCTGTGCCCAACTTGGGTAGGGTGGGGGGGTCCCAGCTGAGTCAGCAGGGCCGAGCAGTGGAGCTCACCAGACCAATCAGATTCAGATTTGGCCTGTGGAGGCAGGTTCGACATAGGGAAGATGCCGCCACCCACCCTACCCCCCGTCCCCCGCCAGCTGCATGGCAGGAGTATCCCTTACCGGGAAAATGCCAACTGTACTCCAGTTCTTCCCCTAAAGCCACACTCCTCAGTCTGTCCCTAGTATGTCTCCGAGGCCCCCAGAGTCACCTTCCCTCCTCTAGAGCCTAATGGGGTGGGGGTGAGTGAGTCTGTGCACTAGCCTTTTAAGAGGACATCTTGGTTTCCCACAACCTTCCATCCCACTTGAATGGTTGGAATCCCCATTGTTTTTCATAGCTATATTTTGGGGGCTCCAGTTCCTGGCACCAGTATTCTGGACTGGGGAGCCTCAGGTGGGGGGGCTGGGGTCCCTCACTCTTCCAGTTAGAGCCAAGGCAGCCAAGATATCCCCCCGATTCCCAACCACCACAGGGAGGCTTCAGGATGGTTCCACATCTTCATCTCTCCCACCAGTCTCAATGTGGCTTATTCTTTATATTTTCAGTTATAGAACTTCTGTTCAGCTAGACTTCAGATGGTTCTTCAGGTTCATTGTTTTATAATTTAGTTATAATTTTAATGTGTTCACTGAAGGGTGCAGACACAATGTTTATCTACTCCACCATCTTGGATCTCTTTTAAGCAAAGTCTTTATTAATTACTTTTATTGCATTTTTGCTTGCCTTTGATATGCTCTGTAAAATTCTGGGTGCTTGCTTTCCTTGCTAACTTTGGGGAAAGCTTTTGTTGGCTTGCTTGATGTTGCAGCCCTTACATAACCTGAGTGCTGGGTCCTACTGACTTTACTGTCATGTGGGGCTGAAGCAGGTGCACATTTATCCTCATCTGTTGAGTAGGAGAGCTCTTTCAGCTGGCAGCTTAAAATGGGCCCCTATATTGTTTAGAGATAGGAAAGACAAGTGCTGAGTGGTAGAACTGTAGTAGACATTATCAGTGTCTAGCCCATATCCCTCTCCACCTACCTGCTTGCTTGTACATGCATCTCTCTCTGTGCTTGGGACCTTTGCCCTTATTCTCCCAGGTTCAACTGTCAGAGTGAGATACAAACGTGCAGTGTCCAGAAATCAACAATCCCACATAACTGTCAGTCAGTCAATAACTCTTGGATGTGGCTGTGTAAATATCCCAGCTCCCTCCCTTCTTGAGCAGGATGTTTATGATGAGCATGTTCTGTGTCATTTCCCACAGTTTCCCCTGGGATAAAGCTCCAGTCACCCCCCAGGGTAGCTGGCTTAATTGCACGCTCTTTGTCGACCACCTTCTCTTCCCTGTATTATTTCCCCTGGTCCCCTACTGGGATTCCCAGCACATCCCAAATAAAGTGTCTCACTCAAATCCTTGTCTCAGAGTCTGCTTCTGAACTGACCAAAATTAAAACAAGCATTACACATCGTTTGAACAGCATTAACTCAGGGACATTCCATTTAACTATTTAACACACTCTGCTGTGAGCTATACTTGCCAAGGACTTTGAATTTCATTTTTGTCCCCTCAAATTTTTTATTGTGATAAAATAGATATAAAATGTACTATCCTAACCATTTTAAGTGTCCCATGCAGTGGCATTAAGTGCATTCATGTTATTGTGCAACCATAACCACATCCATCTTCAGAGCTCTTTTTCTCTTATAAAACTGAAACTCTGTCCCCATTAAATAATAACTCACCATGACCCCTTCCTTTAACCTGGACAACTGCCCATTCTTTTTTTACAGCTTCTTTTCCTCATGCTTCAGCCTCTGTAACTATGTTACTATGTATTAACCACTCTCTGTTACTGAGTTCAGCTTATTTTGGTTATTTTTTAAATATTCCATGTGTAAGTGAGATCATAGACATCAAAGATCTAAATTCTCTGTAAAGTAGCCCAAGAACAATTCTACCTAAAGAAGGGTTATATTTCTCTAGGGCCTGCTCACCCTTCTTAAGGGAGTTTCTTTGGCCATGCAATACACAATCATTCCTGGAATAACAATAGTAGGTTTAATTCTTAGGAGAAAAAAGGAGCCAAGAAAACGATTTCCAGTGATTTTGAGATTGTTAGAGGATAGTAACAGTGTGAACTTTTTGAAATGTGGTTGATTAATGTATTACAGATCTAAAACAATTTATTGAATTATATTCTGAGCAGCCTAAAAGTAAACGTGTTCAGTATGATTAGAGCAGCTGCTTAGTGGTCCAGAGGAATGCATTCAAATGTTTCCTGCTAATAGAGAAAGTCTTCACATGTAATATATTCATGCATTTGTTCATTTATCTATTCTGCCAAACGTATTACTGGGCACCTACCATGAGGAACATACTGTGTTAAGAACTGAAAACATAGAGATGAAATTCGAGATTCCCTCCTTCAAGAAGCTCAATGTCAAATGTAACAACACGATGAGTCAGCAATTTCAGTTGAGAATAGAAAGATGTAAGACAGAAGCAAAAACAGAAGAGGGATCCCTAATCAGACGGGGTATTTAGGTGGGGTTTTCTTGATGTCCAAGCTTAGTTTTGAAGGATGCATGGGAGATGATGGGGCAGAGAAGGCAAAGACATTCCAGTAAAAGGTATCACCGGGAGGAAAAACCTGCAGGGTGGCTTGCTGTAGTGTCTCCAAGGGCTTCTTTAGGGCTGACTCCTAGCGTGGTGTCACAGGAAAGGTCAGGCTCAAGAACTGACCAAATAAATTTTCAAGAGCTACCAACGTGGTTGTATGTATGTAGTAATTAATGGGGAGTCAATGGAAAGTTTTAAGCATGGGAGTAATATAGAGTTTTATGAAACATCTCAAGCTGTAGTGTGATAGTCTTTTATGTTTTCAGTTTGTTTGTAAGGATGGTTATAGTAGCCAAGGAATAAAGCATTTTATCATAGGGAAAAGAAGAGCTCAGATTGCCCATGAGATATAAAGCATATTGCTCTAAGAAAGGCAAAGCCCTGTCTCCATCCATCCTTTATCTTGTTCCTTCCAGTCTAGCAACTTTGAGCTTAGTTTTTTTTCAAGCAAGCCAAGCTCATTGCACTTGCTATTCCTTCCTGCTGGAATATTCTTTCCTCATATTTTGTCAGGGCAAGCACTCCCCATTTTTTCAGATCTCTCAGCAAGGCCTTCCCTTAATCAGCACCCCTTCTTTTTGTCTCTCTATCCCTTTCTCCGGCTTCGTTTTTCGTTTGTTTGTTTTTGTTCCATCTATTATCTACCTATGTATTTACCTGTTGGTTTTCTGTCTCCCCCATTAGGATGTAAGCTCCATGTGGGTGGGCAGGAGCTTTGAATTTTTCATTGCTTTACCTTCAGCACTTCTAACCGTGCCTGATGCTGTTCAATATCTGTTGAATAAATAAATGAATAAAACCCAAGTTCTTCTCAGGCCTAGAGACATGTAACTGACGAAACAGACCTGAAAATTCCAGCAAAATGTGTGGTCGTAATTTCATGATTTAGGATTAAGCTGACTCTATCCTGTTCTGTTCACAAAAAATCACTAGCAATTTTCACAGTAAATCCATTTTTCATGGACACATGCCCTTTGTTTGGTCTTGTGGGTTGGTTACAACAAGCATAATTAAAGCAATAAAGAAAAATGTCACTAACTACAAGGGATCCAGAACTCACTCCTAAGGGGGTCCCATGGGTTCTGACTCCTGTTTCACTAAATACACACTTCAATGGAGGATGGAAAGTACTCATCAATAATGAATGAGTTGATGTCTGTCCATTGGCCACTGCCCTCTGTAAGTCAAGGCCACGGCTTCCATGAGGTACAAGTCCTCCAGGTACATGGAGGTGCTGCTCACAATATTGTTTCTAGAGACCAGAGCGATTTATAACATGTCTCTTTTCTATGGTTCTATGCCATGGAACTGGTTCATTTTCTGAGTACTGATGTCTACAGTGGGTGTTGGGACACCGTTTTGCACAGAGCTCTCACATTTCAGCACACCCTTCAAGTAGGCATTGATGATCTTTGGTTCTGAACTATCTTTCTGAGAAAATCTGTATGGCAAACAGCCTTGGAAGACAAAGATCATGTCTGCTTTGGGAGCAAAGCTGGGCAGGTTTGCTTGTAGTCCATTAAAATGATGGGGTTTCCTAATCCTGTGATTTCTTTTCTATAATGTAACCCACTGTGAGTTCAGGTGTTACCTGGCCCCCTTCATATCTCTTTGGGGGAACTGGGGCTTGGGGATCTGGTACATAAAATGTTGATCCTCCTGCTATGGCTATTGCTGTCCCTGCCTCTGACCTAGAAGTCTCATGTCTTTTGTCAGCATCCATGAAAGTGTGACAGGTTAACGTGTTTACTTTCAAAGAGTGTAAAAGCTCTCATCTTTACCGTCTCAACAGTTGACATTTAGTACCTTCTTGTTGATTAGGCAGGATCTGTATAATATATACAACGGCTGGTGACCAAGATGATGACGTACTATCTGAAAATCACATCTCATGAAAAGCAGTTGAAGGGACCCAATGAGTTCAGTCTAGAGAACAAAACGCCGAGAATCATGACAATGGTCTTCTACTCTGTGAAGAGTAATATAGAAGAAAGAATGCCCCTTTCGCCGGGCTGCTACAAAGGGTGTAGTTCAAAGCAATATGAGGAAGATATTATCAAAGCAGATTTCAGCCAAAGGTTAAGGAGATGCTCTGACCTGTAAAGAGCTGCAAGTAATGCACATGCATGGATTGGAATTTATAATAAAGATGTAAATTATTTGGCTCAGACTCTAATTAGGCATGCTCAGTAAGGGAATGGGTTTCCTTTATGGGTCCTGTGCTCATGATATGGAAGGTATTTAAACATATCACTGGGATCGTGTATAAAAAAACCCACTCTTCTAGGTGAGAGATTGTTTCAGATGCTATCTTAGGGTTCTTGAACAAAACCAGATTCTATAATTTTTTTGGTTATTTTCATGTTGATGAATCCCTTCTAGACCACAGACCCAGGGAAGTTAGAATACAGTTTTCTATGTGAACATGCTTGGAGCTTAAAGACATTCTATATACTTCTTTCTATAATACTCTGGTGACAACTCAAAGCAGAACTCTAGTCCTGAAAGGAACTGGAAACAGACATAGGAAACTGGAGGCAGGTGCCAAGTTACACTGTCTGCTTCACTATTTACTCATTTATTCACTGCACAGTTTCTTAGCATCTACTTTGTACTAGGCCCTGAGCTGGGTCTAGGGAATATGGGAAAAATAAAAACATGGCTCCGTGTCCTTGAAGCTTTCATATCTAGTTGGGGACACAGAAGAGTAAAACGACAATTAGAGCATATTTTCCATAGTACTAAGACAGTTGCAAACCCAGAGTGTTGTAGGAGCAGAGAGGGGAAGCATACGAAGTAGACTTACTGATAGAAAGAGAGTTATGGATGGTTTCCCAGAAGAGACGACAGCAGGTCCTTGAATAACATCATTTCATTCAACGTCATTTCATTATAATGTTGAAAAGATGCTGTAGGAACTTAACTCTTGTTTATACCAATTAGCCTGTGGTAAAATTGGTTTTGTTATACAACATTTTGCTGCAATTCCCAGAATCTATCAACAATGTTAAGTGAGGACTTACTGTACATGTCAGCTGAATCTTGAGGGACAAAGCAGAACTATAACATTGCTCAATTTTAAGTGAGATTAGGGTATAACCTACAGAAGAAAAAAACATGTCCTAAGGCACAGGACAAAGTGTGAAATAGTCTGGTGTGCCCTGGGACTAAAAATATGATTTGTCCAAAGCAAAGGGTGCATGTGGAAGATTGGATGGGCTGGAGAGTTAAGCAAGAACCAGATCTCAAAAGGCCTTGTTGGATAGAAATGAGTAGACATGGACAGACACAGTTAGAATTTTCTTTCAAAGATGATTGTGACTGCAATGAACAGGATAGCCTGGAACAAGGAAAGATTTAGGGACAGAAAATCAGGGAGGAGGTGGCTGCAGTAATTCAGGAGAGAGATGTTGAAGGTTGAATAACTGAAATTAGGGTGCACTCTGGATTATGGGCATAAATGTCTTCTGGGTTTGCCTTAGAAACTCTTTATGAGCCAAGAGGAATTGCGGGGTACTGAATCTTGGACTCTGTAGCCTGCCCAAGCCTGGATTCCATGATATGAGTGGGGACCAGTCTCACATGTGGGAGCATCAGTGGTATCAGGTAAACCAGGGTAGGAGGACAGGGCCATCCCCTCCCATCCTCATTAGTCTGGGTTTTCCAGTTCCGCTGAAGGGCATTATGGGTGCTAGGTGCACACTACAGTGTCTGTGAAGAGCATTTGAAGACAGTGCAGCAATATTTCTGAAAGGAAAAGGGCTCGGTTGCTAGGAAACCAATGGCCGCTATTAACCACACCTACAGGGCAGCTCCAGATGAAGTCCTTTCTCTTCAGAAAGGAATTTCTAATTCCTCCCTTCAACTGCCACTGCCTACATAGTTAATTTTCTTTTGGGGTGCAGCAAACATCTGGCCTGCTAACAAAGGGTTTCTAACTAATTATGCAAAGTGTTCAGAGCTAAAACTTGGCCAGATGTGAGTCTTTTCTTTACCTCTCCTCTAAAACCAGAAAAGAGAAAAAAGAAAAAAAAAGTCAGGTTTTTTTCTTTCTTTCTTTGGGGCTAAGAACAAATAACATGGTGACAGTACCTTTTAAATTTTCCACATGTATTTCTTTTTCTAAATAGTTTTTATTGAACACTCACAACTTTAAGCAAATTACTGGACTAGTCATGGAGGTGGATAAGAGGTAGATGTGGAAATTTCCATCTAATAAGTCATGATCAGGTTGGAGAGAGATGTCAAGCAGGAAATGTAGATGGTAAGTGTGAGGCTGTGCTGGTCTTCTTTGTGCTGTGGCCCACTACCTAGCATGACTGCACAGGGCCTGATCCTTGGGTGCTCAATGCAGATTTGGAGCAGAAAATAAATCTTGACTCAGAGCTCACAATGCCCAGTCTTCCTTTGCACACACCATGGGTTCCTTACAAAATGAACATCTGAATATTATTAAAGCAGTTCAATGACATGAGCCCAGGGGGAAAAACAAAACAACCAGAAGCTCAGGACAGCCATGTTGTGGGGAGCACCATGGGAAAGCTCCTATTTGGCTCTCACCCCAAGAGCTGTAACCAGGAAGTCAACTAAATCTTGAGAATTGTTCTGGGCTGAATTGTGTCCTCCTCCCTCACCTCTGCCCCCACAATTCATATGTTGAAGCCCCACCCCCAGTATCTCAGAACATGACCTTATTTGGAGATAAGTTTTTTAAAGAGGTGATTAAGTTAAAATGATACCATTAGGGTGGGGCCCTAATTCATTCTGACTGGTGTTCTTAATAAGAGGGAGAGGCCTCAGAGATGCTCATGCATAGAGTAAAAACCATGTGAAGACACAGCAAAAAGACAGCCTTCTGCAAGCCAAGGAGAGACTCTTCACAGGACACCAGTCCTGATGGCACCTTCATCTTGGACTTCTAGCCTCCAGAATTGTGAGAAAATAAATATCTGTTGTTTAAGCCACCTAGACTGTGGTATTTTGTTATAGCAGCTCTGGCAATTACTGTAAGAAAACTTATACAGACTGTCCAAATCTAGGGAGAAGCAAACTTAATTTATTCTTTCCCCCTTCTAACTGGAAATTAGTGGAAATAACTTATAGGGTGGGACTGGTAAGACATGAGAAATAAAGAAGTCAGGGAGAGTGATGTGCTCTATGAAATGAAACTCTAGGGATCCATGCTGAATCAGATGAATGAAGGAAAAGGTATATCCCTCCCACCATGGAATAAGTTACTCTCCCCTACCCTCCAAGTAAGTCAATACCAGAAGAGGACATTTAATACAACCTCAGAAGTACGAGCAGCCACGGGAAAGTCTAACAGTGCTGTGATTAATAGAAGTTTGCACATAGGTCAGCTGGGCTCCCTCTCTCTCTATCCCTGCCCATAGCCATCCAAGACCTCAGGCTCCAGAAAAGATGCACCAAAGGGAATACTTGATAGGTATTCTCAGAAGTTGCCTTTGAGGAGAAAATTAGAGGTCACTAGAAAATATCAAAATAAAGAGAAGTTCCATCCAGAGTTAGTAAGAGCAAGACTGATAAGAAAGAACGGAAGAAAGGAAGGAAGGAAGGAAGGAAGGAAGGAAGGAAGGAAGGAAGGAAGGAAGGAAGGAAAAATAAAGAGAAAGAAAAATGTATGCAAATATAGATGGAGAACCCAGTCTAGAAGAGAATATAACCCAAGAAACAGAAGGCAATTCCCCGCCAGTGTTTCTAGTTATTGAGCAACTTAATAAGAGTGTGAATTCAATAAAAACAAGTGCTCAAAGATGAGAAAATAAAGCAATAGAACATGATGAAAAGGGACATTGCAGCCCTGAGGAAGAAAAATGGTTGAATACAGTACTTTCATTATAGAACTAAAAAGTAAATTTTGAAAAGTAAGGAAAGAAACAGACATTGCTGAAAATTCAATTACTGAAAATGTGAAAAGACTTGAAAATAACACAATGAAGGCAGATTACAAAGAGCAAAGGAAGCAATCAGATAGATGTTATTAGGGAGGGCAAAAAAAAGATAAATCTAACATTTATTCATACTCATTTTACAAATAGTATGGAGTACATCTATGTGGACTCTGTCTTCAGTGCCTTTACAGACAATAAACAAATAAGCAAACGGATATGTCAGATGGTAGTAGATGCTAAAGAGAAACAGAAAGCAAGGGGAAAGGGATGGTCAATGTGGTGGTGCAGGTGTCGCTAATTTATAAAGATGGTCAGACAAGGTCTCTTGGATAGGGGGACCCTGGATGTGTGACCTGAATGAAGGGAGGAAGCTAGCTTCAAGGCTATTTAAAGAAAGAGAGTTCCAGGGAGAGGGGCCACAAGTATAAAGGCCATGAGATGAGAACCTGCCTGATATTTGGGGGGAGCAGCCAGGGGGCCAGTAGGACTGGAATTAAGTCATCAGTGGGGAGGATGCTGAGAGATGAAGCCAGAGAAGTAGCAGGAGCCAGGTTTCTGTCACTTTGGAGGCCATGATGGGAGTTTGAGTATGTGTTCTGTAGACTGTTTTGAGCAGAGGAGGGACAGAATCATTCTGACTGATTTGTTGAGAATATTCTATTGCACAGTGAGGGTGGAAGTAGGGAGACTAGTTCAGAGGCTACTGCAGTGTTGAAATGAGATGATGGTGGGTTTGACCAGGGCAGAGGGGGAGATTGGTAAGAAGTAGTCAGATTCTAAGTGTATTGAAGGTAGAGATAACAGGATTTAGAGAAGGACCAGATATGGGGTATGGAAGCAAGAGAGGAGTCAAGGATAACTCCAAGGTGTTTGGCCTGAACATCTCGAAGGATGAAGTTCTCACTGCTGAGATTGGGAAGACTGGTAGGAGCAGGTTTGCTGTGGGAACCAAAGTTTGGTTTTGGATGTGCTAAGTTTGCCTAATTCAAGAGGAGATACAAGGAGGCGGTTGGATGTATAATTCCAAAGAGAACTGTCTGACTTAAAGATAAAAATGTGTGAGTTATCAGTGCATAGTCTGAGTCCTTGAGGTGGAGCACACAACAACTAGAACAGAAAAATTATTCAAGGATATTATGCAATAAAAAAAATCCATGACTCTGCAGATTAGAAGAACTTGCTCTACTTGAAGAAAATTTGATGCACAGCACCTAAGTAGAAAGTATGCAATGCAGAGACATATCCTGGTTCAGTTGCTGAAATTCAAGGGTAAGCAGTGGGCTTTTCAGGCACCCAGGAAGAATAAGTCAATAACAGAGGAAGGAGACAAAAGGCTGACCACAACACTCAATAGTCAAAGGTAATAGACCAATGTCTACATTTTTTGGAGGAAAGAGCAATTCAAGAATAGAAGATCTAACCAAGACGTTGTTCAAGAACAGGGCAACAGGCAGATAAATAACTCACACAACTCAGGAAATATGGCACTCCTGAGCTCTTGGTGAAAAAAAAAATTACTTGAAAATGAAATCAAGGCACTTAAGAGATGAATCAAAGTATAGAACTCAAGAATGGAGGATGTGGTTAAAGTGAGCAGTGAATCAATTTATTTGTAGACCTGATGCTACATAATGATGGAAATTATTCTTACAAAGCAGAATGCAAATTCTACAAACCTTGACAGTGTCAAAATGATGCTCTAACTAACAAGAATCAGGAGGTGGTGGGAGGGATGGTGGCAGAAAGAGTGAGCGTGCTAATGGCTTCGTCGTTTATGAGAGTCAATCAATGCTGCCTAAAATTGAAACCTGCAATTTAAAAACACTAATGCTTCTAATTAGGATCTTCATAATTTTATTTCTTAACATCAGAGTATTTTAAAAATTTATTATGGTAAAGATTCATTTCAAGATGAGCAATTCCTCCCATTTCATTTTAATTTCGTTGTTTTGATGAATTCAAATAAAATTAAGCACTTTTAATGAAAAATAGGCTTATAGCATGATTTTATTTTTAAAGAAACATCTATCAATCTATCATCTGTCTATATTTCTATAGAAAGAAACATATGGAATGATATCCACCTAAAATATTGATAATTAATTTGGGGTTGGATAATGTGAAGCAATATTTTAATTTTTTTGTGCTTTTCTACATTGCTTGAATTCACACTGAGCATATATTATTTTTACAAAAATACAGCATATTTCTTTTTTTTTTTTTTTTTTTAAATATACCCATGAGAGATTGCTTGCAAATGGCTGCCAGAGTGAATGAGAAAGGAGATTACTGTGGGATTGGTCAGTAAGTCTTCTTGGAGGAGGGGCTTTAAACAGAGCATTTACCAATGGGAATGAGCTGGATTTGCCTAAGGGAAGGAAAAATATATGAAGCTGTGGGATCATATTGGAAAAATATGAAGATAGGTATTTTTTATTCAAGGACTAATAAAAGCTTTCCTATATTCATTGTCTATTATGAATATATATATATATATATATATATATATATATATATATATATATATATATATATATAAATCTTGTCTCTTTCAAGGTAAAAGTTATTATTGCCACGTGTGGTAAGGGGTTGACTCAGTAGACTTGGTGTGGTCAAATCCTGCGTATTCCAAAGAAAGGATGGTCATCAACCAGCTCCGGGAAATAATCTCTGAATCCTTGGAATATTCTGCCCCATAAGAGTGTCTTTGTTGTACCTGGCCCTTGGCCCATACCAGATAGTTCAGGTAGCTTATGTTAGCAATGTGATTTATGGTGAACACTTGCTTTTGTTCTGCTGGCCCTATCCTGTATCGGTTTGTTCCCTGAAGACTTATTAAAGGTTAGTCACAATGGCACTCCATGACTAATATTAGCCTAATGACTGACCCCCAATAAAAACCATGGATACCTAGGCTTGGCTGAGCTTCTCTTGTTGGCAATCGTTTGTACATGTTGTCACACATCATTGCTGGGAGATTTAAGTGATGTCCATATGACTCCACTGGGAGAGGGCAACTGGAACCTGGCATTTGTCTCTCCTGTACTCTACCCTAAGTACCTTTTTCCTTTGGTGATTTTAATTTGTATCTTTTCACTGTATAAATCATAACCATGAGTATAACCATTTTACTGAGTTCTCTGTGAATCATCAAATCTGAGGGTGGTCTTGGGGACCTCCAGCAAGACCCCACTTTACAGATGAGGAACTGACGCTCAGAGGATTTATATAACTTGTTCATGATCACACAGCCAGCAAACAAAAGAGCCAGGATTTAAACCCAGGTCTTCCTGGCTATAAAGCCTTACTTTCCCCCCTACAACAGAGGTCTTCAAACTATTTTTTTCAGTACTTTTGAAAACTTTGGGATGTGTTTACATGAAAATGTAACAGAATCCCCAATATACAACAGAATTGCTAAAAATATGGTACCTTTATTGAAGAGTGGGTTTTGGGTCATATTGTCTGGTTCCAAGCACTCCGCCCTGTGGTAGCCACTGAAGTATTATCATCCTAAGCTAGATCTCTGGGAACGAGGTTATAAACCCACACTGACACATTTGCTACCTTTAGGCTGGTGGCCCTCATCAGCCTTCTCTACCTGCCTAAGTCCTCCATGGTCATCTCA
Source organism: Rhinolophus sinicus (assembly GCF_036562045.2). Lineage (NCBI taxonomy): Eukaryota > Metazoa > Chordata > Mammalia > Chiroptera > Rhinolophidae > Rhinolophus > Rhinolophus sinicus. The sequence continues at coordinate 10,398,535 of NC_133752.1, read as the reverse complement.
GGCTTCCTGTGTTCCTGAAAGTTGTGTTCAGCTCTGAAGTTATAGTTTAGTGGTCCTCTGTTGAGGATGACTGACTGTTCTGGTTTGCCTGAAGCCATCCTGTTTTTAGCACACAGGTCCCTTGACCTAGGAAACTCCTCAGTCTCACATAAATCAGGATGGTTGGTTACTTACTTGAGCCATCTGTCGCAGCTGTCCTCAAACAAGAGTTTTTGGACACTAGTTTTGTCCCAGGTGTACAAGAGTCACCTGGGATCTTGTTGAAATGCAGACTCTGATTGAACAGGTCTGGTGGGGTCTGAGATTCTGCATTTGTAACAAGTTCCTGATGCTGCTGCTGTTGCTGCTGGTCCCCAGGTGCCAGGACCACACTTTGAGTTGGGAGGGATGGAAGCACACTCTGCTTTCTCTATCTCAGTAATTATTTCAGTGGGTTAAAATGTCCTGTTTGTTGGTTTCCCTCATAACCTGTAAATTCCCCAAGGAAAGGAACCACGTTCTAAGCCTCCATATTTCCAATCCTAGCAAGGTAATTAGCACAAAGTCAGTGCTGAAAAGATTCCTTTTGGACATGTAAAATTCTTTAAGAGAGACCGAGAGTTCATGCCTGAGGACCAGCAAGGACCAGTATGAATCCAGTTAACTGAAGACCCTTCTTTAGGGCCACAAAGGAACCCAATGGCCAGCGAGGCATTCTTAAGTCGAGCCTGATGTCTGCCCTGGTTTCTTACACTGAGTTTCACTCCCAAAGACATCACTGGCAAGCACGACCAGAGTCTAGAGGACAGAGGGAGCACACAGGTCTGAGACAGGATGAGTTAACTTCATTTGAACACTCACAAAAATGGGTGTTAGAAAATGCCCCCTGAATTGTGTCATTAAACACAATGGGTGAAAACTATTTTCTGCAGACCAGTCATCACACTCTAAGATGTTGCTTTATGGAAGGTAAATGGAATCTGAGCTATTTTGACTCTGTAATTCCATAATGGCTCATTAATAAATCCTATATTGGCTTGACGATTTGCATCACGTAGAATCCAGCAAGCCTCCATGAGATGGCCTATTCGACAGAGGAGAGAAAAGGCTCTGAGAAGTTAAGCAACTTGCCTAAGATCACACAGAGAACAAGCTGGGCTGAGCCGGATACAACTTACTGAATCCTAAGTTAGAACTTTTTCAACAGGAACACACCAAATCCCAGAGCAAAAAGCCATTGCATGCCAGCTGGGAGAAATGTGCAGCTGTGCCCCCACTGCGGCATCTTCAGGGTATCTGGGAAGTGTCATTGTTCCACTCACAAACGGAACTATCAAAAGTTAAAAAAATTCAACTTCTCGGAATTCTAAAAGAATGGCCATTTGGCCAATGACCTCTGAATTGAGCTGATTGAATCTGCGGGAGGCATTGCCTGGAGACGGCAGGACTGCAGCTTGACATAATTCCTCATCTGTTCAAGGGATAAAGGGGAAAGCAAAGTTGCCTGTTATCAGGGAATTCCCCTTATTTGGAGGATTTTGACTAGACCTTGATGTTAATTAAATTGTTTCTAGGGCCTAATGTATTATATGTAATGTTTGCTTTCTAATGACCACCAGATGTTTTTTCAATGCTAATGAGGGGTGCATAATGACTCCCAGATTCCTAGTAGAAGCTGTGGAAGTCAGCATGCTGTCAGCCAAATGGATGCTGTGGGCAGACTTAGCACTCCCCAGGACTTCGCAGCAGTGAAGCAGGGGATTTGCCACACTTGTGTTCACGTTAGGCTCAAGGCAAAGTGGGTGTACTCAGATGACAAAGTTAGCACACAGTAGATACTGAATGGAGCCTGCTTGTTGAATTCAGAACAGGATGTCATAGTTGGAATGCATCTGAGAGTCCCGATTTTCCAACCTCTGATGAGTATGGGAAACTCCTTTTGCTATTTAAAAACTAACTTCCATTTTTTTCACTTTATTATCAAAGTCAGATCTCTGCCGAACAAAATTTGGAGGTATAAAGAAGTAGGAAGGAAGAAAGAAGGAAATGAAAGAAAGAAGAAAAAAGTGTAGAAAAAAGAAAAGAAAATAGATCGATTTGCCTAAATCTGGTTTGGCTAAAACAAGTTTGTCCATGAGTCATTTGCCGATTCACATGTTTGGCCAAAAATTCAATACCGTTTGCATTTTTTTTGGATCTCACTCTTTGTTCTTCTATATTTTTTGGCATTTAAGTATTCTTAACAAACACACATTTCTAACTGAAGAACAATTTTGACTTATTTTTGTATATCTAATTAGGATTTATCAAAATTGAAAAAAAAAACATCTGAAAGAGGGATAATTTTATCAAACTACATGTAGATATTTAGAAAACTGGTCTTAAAGAGCACTGTTTTTAGGGAAAGTGGCTATTACAAAGCCCTATTTGGTCTCTGTCCAGTCTTTTTGACATGGGCTTACTCAGTTACTGTTGATTGTGTGTGTATATATATATACATACATATATATGTATATATATGTATTTATATATACACAAATATATACATACACATATGTTCCATTATACATATATATAATGTATTTTACACAGCTATATTTAAACAAAAACGATATTTTAATTTAAAACTTACTCAATTAAAGGAAACTATGTATTTCTAGAAATTCTGCTATAACATTACTTTAAATAGCTGAGTAGTATTTGAGTCTACTGATAGGTTACCGTTGGATATTGTAGATATTTCCAGTGTCTGGCTCTTACAAACAATGCACTCTATTGCTTGCTTTTCTCTTTGTCTTTAACATTATATCTCAGACATCTTTAATGGCAGTCTGTAAAGATGATTCTTTTGGACAGTTACATACTGTGTTTCTCTGAAAATAAGGCCTAGCTGGACCATCAGCTCTAATGCGTCTTTTGGAGCAAAAATTAATATTAGACCCAGTCTTATTTTACTATAAGACTGGGTCTTATATAAGACTGGGTATAATATAATATAATATAATATAATATAATATAATATAATACTGGGTATAATATAATATAATACTGGGTCTTATATTAATTTTTGCTCCAAAAGACACATTTGAGCTGATGGTCTGGCTAGGCCTCTTTTTCTGGGAAACACGGTAGTAATCTACAGAGTGGATGTACCGTGATCCTTTAAAAATATTCTTTATTCCTTGGGGCTAAGTTTGTGTGTAATATTTCCTCAGATTAAGATTCCTAGCGGAGTTACACATGTTTTTAAAACTTTCAATATACATATTCCCAAATTTCTCTTTAGAAATACAGTGCCAATTTCTATTTCCACCAGTGGGATATGATAACGGCAATTTCCCTACACTGTTACCAACTCTAGTTTATCCTTTTTTCCCCTCCTTTAATGTCAAAAACAATACAGGCTCATATTAAAAACAAACAGAAAACAGAGCAACAGTTCAGATTTATAGAGGGAAAAAGGACAAAGTTCCCTTTCTCCTCTGCATCTCTTCCCCTGACTCCCCCATCTCATTTCCCTTCCAAGGGGAACCTCTATTAAAATTGGTGAGCATGCTTCCAGAACATGTTCTTATGCATTTACATTGCATGTACTTGATCATAAATGGAACCAAATGATATGTTTACTCTATTGCTTGCTTTCCTTTTTTCACCTAGTAATATATCTCAAATATTTTTGTACAGATGATTCTTGGAACAATTACATAGCAACATACAGAGTGAATGTGCCACAATCTTTTTAAACTATTCCTTATTAATAGACATTTGGTTTCCATGTATCCACTATTTCTAACATTAAAAAAATTTGGCCAATTTGATCAATGAGAAAATTTACATTACCTTTATGTTAATACACATGTCCCTGATTTCCAATTTGGGTAAACATTTCTCATATACTTATTGACCATTTGTATTTCTCTTGCAAATTGTCATGTTGGTTGTTGAGACAGACATTTCTAATAATGTGCTATATTGCATTTTCTAGGTCTATTGCTTCTAAGTGGGGCTAAGTGTCTGTTTCTTGCCAATTGAATGTGAATGGACGAAATGGGTATCACTGCCATGGTGAGGCAGTTAAGAGTGGGTGTGGAACATCGTGGAGCAAAACGATGGAAGGGGCCTGGATCTCTGATTGACTGTGGAACAGACACCCCCTATCAACTCACGCTATACCCTGATAAGAGTGAGGAATAAACTAACTCAGTGCTAAGCCACTGAGATGGGGCTGGTTTACCACAGAATCTAGCATTACTCACCCTGAAAAACATATGTATAGGCTTTAAAAAAAAAATCTACAAAAGTCGTCCCTGACCCTCAGATAATAGTAGTTTTATTTTTAGTGTTTAAGAATAAACATGCTTAAATTCAATAGCCTTGGAGCATTTTCACCACTTTCCCTGCTGGGAACATTTCTCCCACACAGCTGGCTGGTTCCTTTTCATCTCTCACGTCTCAGTTTAATCATCGCTACCTCAGAGAGGCCTTCCCTGATCACCAATCTAATAAAATAGACTCCCTGTGCCTTAGTCTCACTCATAGAGGGATGAATTTCCTCATAGCACTTCCAGCAATTTTGATTTCTACTTTTACCTGGGTATTCATGTTTGTTCTCCATAGTAAGTCCTTGAAGGAAGGGCCAGTGACTGGATTGCTATCCTCTACACTGAGCACTTAGCAGAGGGTATGAGCTCCAGCAAAGTGTGCTGAACAATAATGATCTACAACATTTTCTACGTACATTTGAAAATAGGCAGAAGTCACTGGACAATGTTTGGCACACAGATAGGTTTTCTGATTTCTTATAGTATAATTCCATGGTTTCCAAGAACTTGGGCCCCCTGGTTAAAGCCATGTGGTATGACCAGATAAATTCATTTCGCAAATGGCAAAACTGAAACCCAGAGAGAAGTGATTTGTCCATGGTCACCAAGACAGTGATTGCTTAGCCAGGACTAGAATCCAGTTCTCTAAAATGGACAGCAGTGCAGTGCAGTGCAGTGGTTAAAATGGGCTGTACGGATGTGTGATTTTAAGTCCCTAGCTCTGTCACTTACTTGCCATGTGGTCTTTGGTAACTTTTCTAAGCCTGTGTCTTTCCCCTTTGTAGAAAGGGGACGGTGATACCTCAGTGTTGTTGGTCATAGATGTAAGGTTATCCTGATTAAAGTATTCCTCCTCGAATAAGTGGTCAATAAACAATTCTGATCACTATAACAGTTTGAATTTAGAGAACTTTACCCATCACTCACTTATTTCCTGATTCACTTTTGTTTTACTGCCAGATCTTTACTGGGTGTTGAGACACCAAAGATGTGTGAGACATTATCTGCGCCCTTGCCAGTGTCAGGGTCCAGTGTCCTGAGAAAGAGTATGAGCAGATGGTTTAATGAAGCAGGATGGATGCTATTTACAGGTACATACAAAGGCACTGCTGGGCTCTGCCTAGGGTGGGACTATAGAGCACAGAGAACTTTCCTTGATTTCTCTCTCTAGACAATGGGTGCGTGTGTCTCTACAAATGCATACATTTCTAGGTGGGTAATGTAAGGAACAGGAGCACATAAAGTTCCAGACAGGGGACAGTATGGTGTTTTGAGGGGATGAGGTTGGACAATTAAGTTTGCGAACTTGTTGCAATGATGCTAATCTTTTTTTATATCAGAGTGATTATTCATTATGAATTTGTACCAACTGGACAAACAGTTAACCAAGTTTCATATTTGGAAGTGTTGAAAAGGCTGCATGAAAAAGTTAGATGACCTGAACTTTTGGCCAACAATTCATGGCTCTTGCATCATGACAATGCACCAGCTCACACGGCACTGTCTGTGAAGAAGTTTATAGCCAGGAAACAAATAACTGTATTGGAACACTCTCCCTACTCACCTGATCTGGCCCCCAATGACTTCTTTCTTTACCCGAAGATACAGGAAATATTAAAAGGAAGACATTTTGATGACATTTAGGACATCAAGTGTAATACGACGACAGCTCTGATGGCCATTCCAGAAAAAGAGTTCCAAAATTGCTTTGAAGCGTGGACTAGGCACTGGTGTCATTACGTAGCTTCCCAAGGGGAGTACTTGGAAAGTAACTGTAATGATATTGAGCAATGAGATATGTGGCACTTTTTCTAGGATGAGTTCAAGAACTTAATTGTCTGACTTCATACATATACACTCTTAAATCACTGTTGCAGCAAAGAGTTCTCAAACTTGAGCATGCTTCAGAATCATCTGGAAGGCTTGTTGAAATCCAGACTGCTGGGCCCACCCCCAGAGGTTCTGATTCAGTAGGTTGAGGGTAAAGCTCAAGAATTAGCATTTCTAATAATTCCCAGGCAATGTTGATATTGCTTGTCAGGAAATCACACTTTGAGAATCACTGGTCTACTACAATGGGTCTCACTCACCATGGCTGCATATTAGAATCATCTGGGAAACTTAATGAAATAGCAAGGCTGGAACCCCACCTCCCAAATATTTTGTTTCATTTGATCTACATTGGAGCTCAGATGTGGGTGTTTTTAAAAAGCTTTCTAGGTAATCTTAACACATCAGCACTGAGTATCATTCTACCAGCTCATGGTTTGGCATCTTTCAGGGAGCCCAGCAAGACAAGACTAGAACCATCACACATCTACTCAACTCGTATCACTTGATTAGTTCTTTAAAACTTCCATCCTCTTTCATGCCACTGGCCAATATGTGCAAAGAATAGTGCATTTTCATAACATCAATCTCTGTAATCTCAGGCAAATCATATCTCCATGTCACATCTCATGAGATGAAAACATTAAGTGCACTTGGATGAATCTGATAGGCCTGGGACCTCCTATTACAGTGAGGAATCAGGGTCCTAGGAACCTGGGAGACATTTCTTAATCTCTCCTTACAAAGGATTGGGTCTACAAACCAGGTTAAGGGTAGAAAGTGAGGTGCAGGGAACTGGGCTCTGCCTGATCCTCTGCTCTTCTTTCTTCTAAAATGTAAAACACAGAAGTGTCAAACGCCAAAGGTGAAAAGCTTGGATTCTACGTCATGAACGTAGCTACTGGTCCTTGAGATCCCACCATGTGCTGATGCCTATACTAGGGCTTGGGCATGCATTCCTTCATGGAAACTCACAACCTCTTAAATAAGATATTCTCACTTTTTTTCCCACAGATGAAAAAACTGAGACTCAGAGAAACTACATATCTTCTAAAGAGTACTGGTTGCTGAACTGAGATTCTATCACATTGCCAATCCGTGCCTCTACCTCGATTTTTGGCCTAAAGTCCCCTTAGCAACCTCGCTTCCCTGCCCCAATGCACCATCACAATCAGCATAGTTGGGTATTGCCAGGTTGTATTAGTGGTTCGTTGAATTCAATATGAGACTTGTCAGCATGGTTATATTTTTCTCTTGCAATGTTGGGTTATATGGGTGCAAATTCCAGTAGGCAGAGCATTGGCTGTAATCAGCACTGGGGTTTTACCAGACTTAAGACAATGAGAGGAGAGTACGTCAGGGGACTGAGGGACTATGCAAGGGGAAGTATTTAATTATGGACTGTGGTATCTGGCTTGGAGAGTCAATATGTGAGGATGAAGGAGAATAAAAATGAGATGGGATCAATGGGTTGGAGGTTCCCAAGGGTTGAAGAGCTGTTGGAGTTGGAGTATGAGAGAAAATGACCTGGAAAGTTAGAAATTGGTGGCTGGAGAATGGGATACAGAAGTTGTGATTGTGGAGAGGGTACAATTTTTGGTAAGGACAGGGTCTGGAAGGGTATACCCAGTGGTGTGAAGCATTAGGGTGGGGGAATTGATCACCTAAGGAGAGTTGGTCCAGAAATTCAGAGACCAGCCAAATGAAAGACTCATCTACAACCCAGGCTCTCAAACTTTAGCATGCATCACTGTCACCTGGAAGGCTGCTCTCCCATTCCCTGCATCTCCCCTAAGTCCAAGAATTTGTACTCTCAACATGTTCCCATAGAATCCTGATGCTGCTCTTCCAGGACCACCCATTGAGAATTACTGATCTATATGGATATTGCAATCACAAAGAATCCTGTCAGGAGTAGAATCTTAACCATCAGGGAATCAATTAAAGAAAGGGCCTTTGCCAGAATACATTTTTATTACCAATTAGAGAGACATATGTTGTAGGACAGTGAGTCTCAAACTTTGTTGTGCATCATAATTACCTGAGTAGTTTGTGAAAAATACAGTCCTGGAGAAGCCGAGGGATTCTGAATCCATAGATTCAGAAATATGTATTTTAACAAATGTCAGGAGTGTCTCTGAGTCAAGTGGTCAAAGGACCACACTTCAGAAACACTGGTACAGAGTTAAATATGCATTTCAGCTGTTTGCCTTGGTCCTGTTTATCAACTTCTCTGAGCTGTGGATTTCTTATCTATATAATGGGAATAAGTAATTTGCCTGCAACATTGTTGTTGAGGTTAAACGGAATATGAGGTGTGATCAAAAGATACGGTGAATGTTTCTTTTAAAAAAACATTATTACAGTAAAAGGCACATTGCTGTTAATCCCCCTCAAAATACTCCCCCTTGTTTCGAACACACTTATCCCATTATTCTTTCCACTTTCTAAAGCAGTTCTGGAAGTCCTCTTTCGTGAATGTCTTTAGCTGCACTGTCGTGGTTGCCTCAGTGTCCTGAGTTGATTAAAAAAGTTTACCTTTCATGGTCATTTTGACTTGAGAAGAGCCAGAAGTCGCATGGTGCCAGATATGGTGAATAAGGTCAATAAGAACGTACCATAATGTTTTTATTTGACAGAAATTACCATACCAGAAGCAATGTGTGACAAAGACTGTTGTCATGATGGAGGATGGAGTAAAGAACTCATGAAAGAGGACTTCCAGAATGGCTTCAGACACATTTATTCCCATTGTTCTTGCTTTTTTAGTGGTTCTTTTTAATGTTTTCTATCTCTCTGTTGAAATTCTCCCTGAGATCATTGAGCATCCTAATAACCAGTGTTTGGCACTCTGCATCTGGTAGATAGCTTGTCTCCATTTCGTTTCATTCTTTTTCTGGAGCTTTGTTCTTTTCTTTTGTTTGGAACATGTTTCGTTGTCTCCCCATTTTGGCTGTCTCCCTGTGTTTGTAAACATTAACTCTCTATCAACTGTTTAATTTTTTATTAATATAAATAATCATTTTATTGACAGAACTTTATCTAGTTATAGGGAGGAGGTGAGAAAAAAAATTTCCTTTGAGTAGGTGACATACTAATTTTCTACTATGTGTAGGGAACTATAGCAGGCAATTTACTTATGCTTTTTAGTTTTATTCTCACAGCAAACAATTTTCAGGTAAAGAATCTCTTGGGGTTTATAATGGATGCAATGAATAAGATTCATCTTCCTTTTGAGTTTTTAACCAATTGAGAAATAAACACAGAAGTCATATAAGAATCAAAAGCCTTCATAATGGTAATATTAGACTAGAAGTAGAGGTGAACTTTCGATTTCCCAGTGCCATTTCACACACACACACACACACACACACACACACACACACACACATGCACACGAACGGACACACACTCTACACACATCTTGTACCAGTTATTATGCTGTTGTCTCTTGCCTCCAAACCCACCCTTTTATACCCAGCTCTGTGCTGCTGGGGATGAGGCTCTGCATTTTTGCTTGGTCAGCTGCTCCCTGTTAGGATGGGCCAACAGGGGGCACTAGAGATAGAGTAGGAGGCAGGAAGGAAAAGGAGGGACCTATTTATAGGCTTCCGGTCTTATGTCTATTCCTGTGAGCATCACCCAGCCTCGCTTCTTTATCCTGGCAGTGGCAGGACCTTCCTATAGCAGCCGCTGAATCTAGCTTGCAGCTTCTCAATACTTGCAGAACCGGCCTCATCACATTCCCCTCCCCAGCATCAGTAGCTTAGCCAATCTCCTCCCCAGCGTTCTGGGTCCCAGCTCTGTGGGCTCTTCTCCAAGGTTCTAAGTTTCAATAATTCCAATCTCTTCCTCCTGTTCCCCCGGCACTATTGGTGTAGCTGCTTCTAGCAGTTAACAATTTCTCTGATACTCTTGAGTTCTCTTTTATCCTTTCAGTTTCCTAGGTAACAACTTTATACCTAGTTAACAATTCTTTATATTAAATTTCCTCTTTTGAAATAACTGGTGTGATTTTTGTCCCCTGAATGCACTTTGACACACACACACACACACACACACACACACACACACACACACACCAGGCAGAGCAGATAAACAACTGTAGACCTCCCTCCATTCCCCCAATTCCAGGCCGAGGCCTGCCACGTGGAGGAAGAAGAATGTGTGTGTGTGGGTAGGTTTAGCCCTTATTCTGAAGAGGAAGAGGGAGCCACAAAGGAACAGTGCTACACACAGGCCCGGTTCCCTGCTGAGGACACCACTGATGGATTAAGTCACTTTTCCATTGGCAGCTTTTCTCACACTTTGAAGTCTTTGCTCAATAATATCCTTACCCTAGCCTTTCACTCCCCTCTCCTCTGTGAAAATTAATGCAGTGACATAAAAAGTCTGAGTGTGGCAGACACTCAGACTGTGTCACCTATTCAAAACTTATAGGTAAGCGACCAGCTCAGGCTCAGGTCTGTCTGATGCAAAGTCCTATTTTCCCCATTATATTATGTGACCTTTCTCACCAGCCTAAGTCCCACAAATGGGGCAGGGGACCAGATCTCAACTGACAACTCCAGGGTATCATTTCATTTTTTAGGAAGAAAATACTTTTTTGTGGCCTCGTGAAGGTCCACCACTTACCCCAGACAACAGTGCCTTCTTTTCTATGTTTAACAATGGCCAAACTTTTAAAAATAGGGCTACTTCTGATTATTCAATGGTGGGGGGAGGGGAGTAATTATACTGGTCATTGAGGTTCTCATCTTTTCCTCTCTCCTCTTTCCCCTCCCAACTCTCTACTACATAGATTTAGTTATTCATCCCTATGTGACAACAGGACTCAATGTGCCCCTCTAGGGCTGACTTACATTATTTCTGTCTTTGTAAATTTTTGTCGTGCAGTTCAATGTAATTCGTCATCTCATAGAATTTCTTGTTCATGTATCTTTCCCCTCTCTCTGGAATGTAATTTCTTTGGGGGCAGGGACCACATTTTATTTATCCATATATTTCTGCAACTCAGGAGTTCCAAACCAGGCTTGAAATTCAAGAGGCTGGGAATGTGAATAGAAACAGACTACATCTTTATTTTCACTAACCTTTAATAGAAATTTAGCATGTCCTTCATTCATGAATGTAGACAACAACCATAATAGAGTCATTGTACCTGTGACTTTGCCACCGATAGAAATCCCAGATGTTTTTATATCACATTGTAGTTTATTGCAGACATTTCAATAGCTTAGGCACATCAACACTCTAAAACTATGGTAGTTATTAGACTAAGTAAAACTTGTGTTATGATGTTTAAATAAACACATATATTACCATGTCAGAATTTTTAAAAAGTATTTTGAGAACTGTATATCAATATGATTGGTTTCCTTTGTGATCCTGTTTTTATTTTATGCCTTTAGATATATTATTCTAAGAAAGTAATCTATATAGATAACCAAATTGAAAAAAAATTCTTGTCTTTGTAACTCAGTTAACCTAGTTCAAAATTTGGTGAATGAAATATATGGTGAATGAAAGAGTTGGTTAAATAATTTCTGTTTCAAGGAAGAATATTTGGTCTAAATTAATACATAATGCTGGTATAACATAAATAATTTGGCAAAAAAATCCATTTAAATTCATAGTTCTCACAGTATACCAAAACAAATTCTAGATGACTTAAAGAGTTAAATATATATTAAAATTAAATTAATCAGATTTATTTATTTGTCAAATATGTATTGGATGTCTGCTACATGACAGACACAATTCTAAGCAGTAGGACACCGCAGTCAGTAGAAAGAAATTTCTAGTCCTAATTGGTGCTGGATTAATCGGACATCCATAGAATGGACCCCAATCCATATCTTGTTACATATATGATAATTCACACAAAATGGATGATACTTATAAAATCAAATCCTAAATATACAAACTTTTAAAAGAAAACATGGTAGAAAATCTTTATAATCTTAGGTTAGGCAAAAATTTATTAGACACAACACCAAAACAATCCACAAAAATAACTGATGAATTGGATTTCATCAAAATTAAGAACGGCTATTTTACAGACACCATTTAGTAGAGAATAAAAGACAAGCCACAGACTGGTAGAAAATATTTGCAAATCATAAAAGACTTGTGTCTAGAATATATGAAGAATTCTCAAACTCATAGTAATAAGGAAATAAACCAATAAAAAATTGACAAAGAATTTAAACAGATATTTCACTAAAGAACATAAATGGTTGGTAAATATGTTCATAAAAAGATTCTCATCTCAATTTGTCATTAGGGAAATAAAAATTAAATCCACAACAAAATACCATCACTTGCCCATTGCAATGGCAAACAAAACAAAACAAAACAAAACAAAACAAAACAAAACAAAACAAAAACACTGACAACTGATAATACCAAGAGCTGAAAAGGATGTAGAGCAACTGGAACTCTCATGCATTGCTGTTGAGAGTGCAAAATAGCCCAGCAATTCTGGAAAACAATTTGGTACTTTCTTATATAATTAAACATACACTTAATATGACTTAGCAATCCCCCTCCTAGGTATTTACTTAAGAGAAGTAAATGCGAATGTTTACAAAACAATGTGTATGCAAATAGGCATAACAGATTCATTTGTCATAACCCAAAACTGAAAACAACCCAAATGTTCTCCAACTGATGAACAAATAAACAAACTGTGGTATGTAATGCACACAATGTCATACTTCTTAGTATTAACAGAAGGAGCAGATTATTTGTATGTGCACCAACAGGGATGAATCTCACATATATTATGTTAAGTGAAAGAAACCATGAAATCTATAGACTACATGATTTCACTTTTATGATATTCTGGAATAGATAAAACTAGAGATACAGAAAAGAGACCAGTGGTTGTCAGGGACTGGAGTAAGGGGATGGGGCTGGTTACAAAGGGGGAACAAGGTGTTTTTGGGGGTCAGGGGGAGCATGATAGAACTGTTTTCTATCTTGATTGTGGTAGGGGTTATATGACTATATATTTGTCAAAACTCATAGAACTCTGAAAATTTTTAATTTTTTTTTTTAAATTTAGGCCAGTGAATTCCCAGCTCTTGTGGGGAAAACAGATTTACAAAAATGTATTCAAATAGATAGAAGTCAATTGATGTTAAGCATTCTGAAGAACAGGGGAGCAAGGACTCAGAAATGAGGGATCGTGTGTATAAGTGTATAGAGGCTGGTCAGGGAAGCCCTCTCTGATAATGTGAGTTTCGAACAGGGACTTTAAGTTAATTGCATTTTAAAAATTGCAGAAACAGGGATGTGAATACAGGCATACCTCATTTTGTTGTGCTTCGCTTTATTGCTCTTCATAAATGTTGTGTTTTTTACAAATCGAGGGCAAGACCCTCTATCAGCAAAAACATTGCAACTTGCTTTATTTGAAACTCACTGTGTTACAGTGGTCTGGAACGAAACCTGCAATCTCTCTGAGGTATGCCTGTATTTATGAAACCTCTGCAGAGTGATGGTTTTCTCAACTTTATAGTGGCAGAAGAAAGAAAGAAGGTAAATAGAATTTCCTTTCTAGTATTTAAAATATTTTGGAAAATCAACCCCTTAAATTGTTGTAGAAGATAAAGCTGGAGCCATTGGAGCAGAGACATACGCATGAGTGAGTGAGTTAGAACCTGGCCTGAGAATGGGTCTTAAGCAGAACATGAGTGACCATGAGGAAGAAAGGGAGGGGGGCTACCAGGAAAGAAAAGCACCAAGATGGAATCTTTGGAAGGTCCGCTCTTACACCCTAACTCAGGGACCTGCCCCCCCAGCCGGAGGGCTCTCCATCAGAGCCTCAATGCCCTCCTCTCTCTGATTGGAGTTTGGGAGATTAAATGATTAACGTCTCTTTGCAGGTGCTGTGATCAGGTGTTCTCATTCTATATATAAAACTCCAATGCTCATGTGCAGATATCCAGAAAGCTCAATTAATCCCAAACATTCCTTCCCACAGAGCTATCCCAAAATAAAATCTTCAGCACATGTAAAGTGGCTTAACATTTTCCTTGACTTAATGACTGAATTTAAGTTTATGAAGGGCTTTTATGAGGGTGATGCTGAGCTTTATTCCCCAGGTTCATGGGCAGCTGAGTAAGAAGATAGGATCTCAAATTAAAACGAGTTTGTGGCTGAACCAAAAAAAAGAACTTCTCAACCCACTGGGAGATTAAATGTAAGAATCGGCTATCTGGAGCAGTTAGGGAAGTTCTATCTCTACAGATGTTCAAGGAGAAAAGAGACAAGTCGATTGTCTCGTTGACATTTACTGAGAGGGCAGAAAATCGATCATATCGTATTTGTCTTTACATATAGCTAGCATAATGCCTGGTACATAGTAGACAAACTTGCTTGAAAATGGATAAATAAAGAAGTGAATAAGTGAACAAACTAGTGAAATAATGCCAATGATGTGGCAGATATAAACAATAATAAGATTTGATCATTCCCTAATGCATACAATTTGCATCAGTGTTGGGGTGGGGGGAGAAAGAGAGAGAGAGAGAGAGATTTTAAAGAGTTGGCTCATGCAATTATGGAGGCCTAGCCAGTCTAAAATCTGCAGTGTGGGCCAGCAGGCTGAAGACCCAGGGTAGAGCTGATAGTGCAGTTCCAGTCCGAAGGCCATCTGCTGGTGGAATTTCCCTTGCTCGGGAGAGGTCAGTCCTCATATTTTCTAGTCAGGTCTTCAACTGATTGCATGAGGCCCACCCACATTATGGAAGGCAATCTGCTTTACCCAAAGCCCACTGATTTAAATGGTAATCTCATCCAGAAAGACCCTCACAGAAACATCAAAATAATGTTTGCCCAAATATTTGGGAACCAAGGCCCAGCCCTATTGACACATAAAATTAACCATCACACGTGGCTTCCAATCCAGAATTTGTAGTTGCCGCAGCTCAGTTGCTGAAAGACCATTAAATACTAGGCTTGGTACTGGGTTAAGGCAGGGCAAGAACAATCAGCTGATCAGCTGGGACAGTGAATAGTTAAGAAGCCCTACTGGCTTTCTAAAGTGTTCTCACCCTGGTGTCTGGTGTGGGCTATACAAAGAGTGCTGGCCTGAGTGACGACCCGTTTCCACACCAACTGGTTCTCTGACCTGGGTCTCCCTGCCCTTTCACTCCTTCCTTCACACCCTGATGGAAAGGTTGTGCTACAATGCAAGTCTGCCATAGAACACCCTCTGTCACCACCCTTCAGGAGTACCCTGATACACCCTACAGACTGCCATATCCTGTCTCTCTTTCCAGACTCCTTGCTGGTCTCTTCTCCCACCTGGCACCGTACAAAATCCCGACGTGTGACTACCCCAGGCCTTTGCTTATGCAGTTTGCTCTGTCTGGATTGGTTTTGGTCACCCGGCAGAAACCTCCCCTTAATTCAGGGCTCCCCCTAAGGGTTCCTTCTTCTACAGTCTTTCAGATCTCTCAGTCATCCCCCTACTCTAGACACACAGTAGGCTAGCCTCCCCTTTATAGAATCCATGACACTAGTGCATGCATTCATTTGTTTATGTGTCTGGGTCACCCCCTAAGAATTATGCTTTGCACATAGCAGTGCTCAATGCTTGTTGACTCGATGCAGAATGAATGGGTGCATGGGCAGGAATGAATGGTGCCCAAGGTTATAGCACTTGCAGTGACAGAGTTGGATTTGAACCCACATTTCTCTGACTACAAAGTCATTGATATTTGTCTTAAAACAATACCTGCATAATGACAGTCTGTACATGGTGCCAGACTGGCTATATCTGAATCTCCACGGCAAGTATTTGGTATAAAATGCAGATTTCTGGGTGCCATCCAGATCCAATAAATCAAATCTTTTGGTGGACTGAGTTTAAAAAAGAAAGGTAGGGTGTTAGGATGCCTGGATTAAAAAAACTTTTACTTGTAGTCGCACCTGTAGGCGTGCGTCCTCCAGGAATAAGGCAGAGATGCACATGGAGATAGTACATAGGTGTTCTGTCACTTTAAGATCAAAAGAAAAAATTAGAAGCAACCTACATTTTCACCAAAAGGGGGAATGGTGGCCAAATGAATTACACTATATTTATACTCTGGAATACTAGGCAGACATTACAAGAGAATGAAAAAAGCAAACCGACATGAAAAGATCTCAGAGACACATTTTTAACTGAAAAAGGCAGGTTATGGGAGAGAATGTATGGGATGATCCCATTTATTTTAAAACAAAAAAATCCAACACGTGCATAGCTATTATTTACTTATGTATGTAAGTGCATGAAAGCTTTGATAAAAGTGTGGGAAAATATGCTGTTAACAGTGGTTTCCTCTGTAGTTTGAGAATAAAGTGATTTAAAGTCAAAATCAAAATTAAAAGCTTTCCAGGCACAAGGGAATATTTTGGGGTGACAGAAATGTCACAACTGAATTGTAGCAATAGTTGCACAACTGTATAAATTTACTAAAAAGTACCGAATTATACACTTAAAATGAGTGAATTTTATGGTATGTAAATTATACCTCAATAAAACCTGTTTTAAAAACAAGCTTCTAGGTGATTTTGATGTGCACCTAATTTGGGGAAACCCAGCTGTAAAATGCTTTCCCCAGTTTTTCCCTCCTCCCCAATCTATTTTCTTTTCTTAAATGAAAGTGTGTTTATTCTTCATCAGGAAAGATGATAATAAAATCAAAAACACATAGTAAAAATCAAAATGTCATAAACATTTCTATAAAGTTTCTATTACTTTGCATATTTAAGGATTAGTGAAATAAAAACACATCAGAATTAGAGTCCCTTAGAGAATTCAAACATTTCTCAAGTTTTAAATTCAACAAAATGTCTGGTCTTGGGTCTTAACCATTGGCGTCTATAGCTAACCATCATCTTTGAAAAAAACCATGCCTACGGGGATGCATTTTGAAACACAGACTTAATAATATCTACCTCACAAGGCTGTGTAATGTAAAATGAAATAATGTTTGTATTAGTTGGGAATCTACTGTATTCTGCATATCTGTCCTGCCCTGGTCCCCACACAGGAAAGCGGACTCTGGGATATCCCCCTCCAGACCTCAGTGTATTGATCAGGCCCACTGGCAGCTGATTTATAGGTTGGCAAGAGCCTGTGTGGCCGCTGGCTAAGAAAGAGCTTTAACTGCCAAGACCCATGTTGACCCAACGAACCAGTGAGCTTCTCTTTCTAGTGGCATTTGAAGACACCTAGCTGCAGAGAGCATCGATTCCTTGTCCAAACAATAGAGCATGAGACTGGGAATGGTGGACTATCCATTCAGTCATAACTGTCACCAGATGGTGCAGGGTAGTGCTTCCCATGTGTAAAACAATATTCCAGTCTCTGTATGCTCTGGCTGAGGACACAGCCCCTGTTCTCCCTCCTTTCCTGTGCATTTAAGGGGAAACTCTTCATTCTTGTTGGAACTTGAATGAAGCTCTGCACTTGCCACGTGAAAGCAGTCCTATTCACCCAGCCCAAGAAGTGACCCATGAGCGCCCAAGAAGGGTGTTCACTAATAATGGTTATGTATCACTCATGATGCTTTTAATATATGCACTTGGCTCTATTCAAAACATGTTGAGTACATTAACTCCTTGACTCCTCTCTGCCCGCTTGAGGTGGGCACCACTTTTATCATCATTCCCATCTTAGAGATGAGGAAATGGACATAGTGAGGTTGGTCACACAGTTGAGAAGTGGGGCTGGGGCCAGAATGCGTTCCCAGCTACTGTGCCATTCTGCTCTCAGTCAACACTAGTCCCTTTTTCCTTCCTAGTTTTTCTTCATAACACAGTTTCGTAAGGGTCTTCCATCTGCTTGTGAGGTCAAACTAGGTCACTGCTTAATCTTTCTATTTACCTTCAAGCCCAGTGATTCAAGAATTTCTTCCAGAGCACATTCTGCCTTTTTCCTGCTCATGCTTTCCCCTGTGATTTGCATAACCAACTAGCTCAGATTTCTTGTGCCTTAACTCAAGAGAGCTAAAAGCGCTCTGCAGTAGAAGGAAGCATAAAATAGCAGGGAATGCCGTAGAAGCAAGACAACTTCAATATCTGACCTATTTTCTTTTTGGTGTTAGAAACAGGTATAACTTTAGAAGTGCAAGGTACAACTCGAGGGACCACGGAAATTTTAATCATTCTGATACAATTTTTCAGACAATTCTTCCAACAAAAAATATTTTCTTTACTTCGGACATTAACTTTTCTTTTAAAATGTAAATGTTCATGAAGAAGAAATGCATGTGACAGTGTGAACAATTTTATTTCTGGTGCAAAGAAAGACTCTGAGTTAGAGGACCTTGGTATCCAGTCCCTGTTCTGCCCTTTGCAGGCTGAGTGGCTTTGGGGAGGCCACTGAATTTCCCTGAGCTGCAGATTCTGAGAGGATGACACATCACACGTGTGAAGTACCTCACACACTACTGGACCTGCCCGTGTGACAGTAAACGCTATCTGGTATTGCAAGCAGAAAGTAGTATGTCCTTGTGCTTTATTCATGCACTTAGGTGTAACCTTACCTTCATGAGCCATGAAATTTTTCATCTGGGGAAAATCTCACATTCTTTGGAGGATTCATACGAGTATTAAATAACATGCAAAATGACTTTGAACACGTAAGTTGCTAGTAAACATAAGGGATTATAAGACCTATATTAATTCTTCAGTCCAAAGATATTTCTTTTTTTACAGTTTATTTATTTTGACATTCAGTATTATTTTATAGTAATTTCAAGTATACAGCATAGTGTTTAGACATTTACATAATTTAAGAACTGATCCCCCTGACTAGTCTAGTACCCACCTGGCACTATACATAGTTATTACCATATTATTGACCGTATTTTCTATGCTTTACATCCCCATGACTATTTTGTAATTATCAATTTGTAGTTACAAAACTACAAATTGAGCTACTTCTTAATCCCTTCACTTTTTCATCCAGTCCCCCAACCCCCCCATCTATCACCCCGATAAATCTAGTACTCATCTGACACCATGCACAGTTATTATAATACTACTGACTATGTTCTTTGTGCTATACCCTATGTCCCCATGACTACTGGGTAACAACAAATGTGTGCTTTTTAATCCCTTCCCCTTTTTTCACCCACATCCCCAACTACCTTCCCATCTGGCAACCGTGAAAATGTTCTCTTTATTTATGAAATTGTTTCTGTTTTATTTGTTTCTTTAGTTAGTTCTTTAGATGCCACATGTAAGTGAAATCACATTGCATCTGTCTTTCTCTGTTTGACATACTGCACTCAGCACAGTATCTTCCAGGTCCGTCCATGCCACTACAGATGGCAAGAACCCATTCCCTTCCATGGCTGAGCAATATTCCATTGTTTGTATGTACCACCTACTCTTTACCCATTCATCTATCGACCAACACCCAGGCTGGCTCTGGATCTTGGCCATTGTAAACAATGCTGCAAGGAACATATGGATGCACATGTCCCCTCAAAGTAGCATTTTGGGTTTCTTCAGATAAATATCCAAAAGTGGGATTACTGGGTCCTTCTTTTTCTCTTATTATAGCCTTTGTTTTAAAGTCTATTTTTTTCTAGTATAAGTATTGCTACTCCAGTATTTCTGTTGTTTCCATTTTCATGAAGTATCTTTCCCCCACCCCTTTACTTTTAGTCTGTGTGTGTCTTTCAATCCCTTGAAAGGCAGCATATGTAAGGGTCTTGTTTTCTTATCCATTCAGCCACCCTATCTTTTGATTGGAGCATTTAATTCATTTACATTTAAAGTAATTATTGATAGATATATAACTATTGCTATTTTATTACTTATATTTTTTATCTTTGTTTTCTTCTTCTTCTTAAAGTAATCTCTCTAACATTTCCTGAAATACTGGTTTGTGGTGATGAATTCCTTTAGCTTTTTCTTGTCTGGGAAGCTCTTTATCTGTCCTTCTATTCTAAATAACAGCTTTACTGGGTAGAGTAATCTTGGTCTTTGCTTTTTATCACTTTGACTATTTCCTGCCAGTCCCTTCTTGCCTTCAATGCTTCTGTTGAGAAATCAGCTGACTGTCTTATGGGAGCTCCCTTGTAGGTAACTAACTGCTTTTCTCTTGCTGCTTTTAAGATTCTCTCTTTATCTTTAACTTTTGGCATTTTGATTATGATGTGTCTTGGTGTGGGCCTTTTTTGAGTTCACCTTGTTTGGGGCTGTCTGTGCTTCTTGGACTTGAATATCTACTTTCTTTGCCAGGTTAGGAAAGTTTTCCGTCATTATTTATTCAAATAGGTTTTCAATTCCTTGCTCTCTCTCTTCTCCCTCTGGTACCTCTAAGATGGGAATGTTGGTATGCTTGATGTTCTCCCAGAGGCCCCTTAACCTCTCCTCAGTTTTTTGGATTCTTTTTTCTTTTTGCTGCTCTGATTGGGTGTTTTCTGCTACCTTGACTTCTTCATCGCTGACTCGATCCTCTACTTCCTCTAACTTCTGTTGATTCCCTCTGGTGTATTCTTCATTTCTGTTATTGTACTCTTTATCTCTGACTGATTCTTTTGCATGTTTCTATCTCTATTTTTATGTTCCTATCTCTTTGTTGAAGTTCTCCCTGAGATCACTGAGCATCCTAATAAGCAGCGTTTGAAACTCTACGTCTGGTAGATTGCTTGTCTCCATTTTTATTTAGTTCTTTTTCTGGACCTTTGTTCTGTTCTTTTATTTGGGATATGTTTCTTTGTCACCCCAATTTGGCTGCCTCTCTGTGTTTGTTTCTAGGTATTAGGTAGGGCTGCTATGTCTCTCAGTCTTAGTAGAGTGGTTTTATATAGTAGGTGTCCTGTGGGACCCAGTGATGCAGTTTCCTTGGTCACCAGAGCTGGATGCTCTAGGTGTGTTCCTTATGTGGGTTTTGTGTGGCTTCCTGTTGTAGTTGAGCCTTGCTTGGTGTTTGCATGTTAATGGGAGTGATTGATCCTTGGGCTGAATGTGAGGACTGGTTGTGACTACAGTGGAGAAGCTGTGGTACAGAAGCTGACCCTACAGAGCAGGGTTCAGGTTAATGGGGCTCTGGTGCCTGCCTAGTATGCCTCTTGTATGTGTCATTCTTGAAGGCAGCCAGATGATGCTCCAGCTTGTTTTGAAGCTGGCCACCAGGAGTGCCAGCGCCCAGACCTCGTGGGAGGGGACCCACGGCAGGCCATGTTTAGCCACAGCCTATGCTTTGCCTGAGGCCACCTGGTATGAGCCACAAAGCAGTCTGCAGATGGCTTACACTGGGCTTGGGGTGCCTAGAGAGGCCAATCTGTGAGCAAAGGCTGGGTTTTCTCGTGCCAGTCTTAGGATTGCTCAGCCAGAGGTACAAGACACACTGAAGCCAGATGCTGCTTGTTTGGGTCTTATGAACATTTGGGAGACTTTGTGAAAGTCCACAATGTGAGTTAAGGCAGGTTGTTTGCACAAAAAAGCCACAGGAAGTGGCTTGGTTGTGCCCCAAAGTTGGGGGGGTGGTATCTGGGAATCACTATTATGGGGAAGATGAAAGGTGATAGCCAGCTCGATGGATACTCAGATATGACATCTGCCTGTGTCTGCATGCAGGGAGCAGGGAGCTCTCAATAAAGAAAATTGTTTCTGCCAGCTCCTCGCTCCAGGGAAAAGCTGCCCCTTCAGCCCTCATCCTGAAGCTAGACAACTTAGTTCCTCCTCATATGTCCCTGGTGACTTTTGAGTTGCTGCCCCAGCACTGGAGCTCAGAGTAAGTGAGTCTGTCAGTGAGTAAGTCTGTGCGTGGGACCTTAAAGAGGAGTACCTGGAACTCCAGCCACCCTCTGTCTCACTCAGCCATAATCTCCCCTGGTTTTCACAACCAGAAGTTATGGAGTGTTCTCTCCCTGGCACTGGAACCCTGGGCTGGGGAGCCTGGTGTAGGGCTGGGACCCCTCTTTTTCCCTTGGAATACCTCTGCAGCTGAGACATACTTCCCAATTTTTAAAGGTCACATGCAGGTGTGGGAGCAACCTGTCCTGTGTCTCTGCCCCCCGTAGCAGTCTTGAGGTGGTTTCTTTGGTATGTCTGTAGTTGTAGGGCTTTGGTTCAGCTAGACTTCATGTGATTCTCAATGATGGTTGCTGTGAGTTTAGTTGTCATTGATGTGGTCCTGAGAGGAGGTGGGCACAGCATTTATCTACTGCACCATCTTGACTGGACTAACACAAAGATATTTCTTGAGCAGAATACATGCCATTGTCAGAGAGGGCATCATGATGGCTATTGTAATCACTATATTGTGGGGACAGAGATGATGGTGCTAAGGAACACTAAAGATTCACAGAAGGATGGAAGGGTGTTCGTGAGTGGGTAAAGGTGGTCGGGGATAGATAAGGATAGTTGAGGGGAGAAAAGTAATTAAGGGTAGATGGGGATCAGTGAGGGAGCTTTTGAAATGGGGCCAGGGAACATCAACTGGAGAGGGGAGGATACAGAAGCATTGTGTGTGGGGACTAAAGTGAGGCCATCACAGTGGTTCCTGTAGTGAGATAAGATGGAGTTCATCCTTTTTGAGGAGGTCAAGAAAAGAGATGGGTAGGATTTTACCAGTGCTGTGAACTGAATTTTTGTGCTCCACCCCCACCCCAAATTCATATGTTGTTGAAACCTAATCCCCAAATGTGATGGTATTAGGAGGTGGGGAATTTGGGACGTGATTGTATCATGAGGGTTGAGCCTTCATGAATGGGATCAGTGTCCTTATAAAAGAAACCCCCACAAAGCTCCTTAGTCCCTTCCATCATGTGAGAACAGACATCTATGAACCAGGAAGGGGGGTCCTCACCAGACACCAACCTGCCAGCTCCTTGATCTTGGCCTTCCTAGCCTCCAGAACTGTGAGAAATAAACGTTTGTTGTTTAAGTCAACCTGTCTATATTATATTCTGTTATAGTAGCCTGAACCAACTAAGACAACTAGGATCCTGAGCCCGAGAGTGAGGGAGGCTGCAGAAGCGAGAATCTATTGTCTAAGCAATGTTGTATCATGTTGTTATGCTACAAGCACCAAAAAGCAGCTGTTTTTCAATTTTCAGTTTTTGCTTTCACTTAAATTTTTCATGCTATTATCAATTGACCACCTCTTATCTGGGCTGTGAGAGGGAGGAAGTTATGATTTCTCCAGAAAAGGCTCTCTGAGCTCCTGGGATGATGTACTGACAGCTCTTCCCAGATGAGAGAACTGGGTAGACTACAGGTCATGGCTGCAGGTGCTTGTGAAGGTGGGTTTACGTTCAAGACCTCCCCCCTCTCCTGACAAGCCTGGGCCAATGCAATGACAGCTGAATGGAAGAATGAGAATGGGAGAGAAAGGTTTGTCTCTCTGAAGGTGCCTTGGTGTTTCTGCCATATTCAAAACAATAACCAGTTTCCTTATATAAAAGTTAAGACAGATCATCTTAGACAGTTAATTACCTGACACATTCACTTTGGGTTTCAAGCTAAGATTTAGTCTTAAAAGTGACTTTTCAAAAAGCATTAATCTGAATATAGCACTTCCTGCTCTAAAACCTTCCACGGCTCCCCACTGCCTATAAATAAAGTTCAAATTACCTAGAAAGGTATTACCTGACCCCACACTACCGTTTTGGTTTCCCCACCATTCTTCATATCTCATACTCTTGATGTGGTCCCTGGATCAGTCACCGTTTCCCAAACATGCCATGTGATTTCCGGCCTCAGGCTTTGCCTTGCTCCTGAAATAACTACCCTCCCAGCACCTATAGACTTTGTATCTGTCCTTTGACACATCCTTTACAGGACAGTGTACTCCATTCCCAGGGGTTGCTAGTCTATAGTGATTGAATGCCTTTCTCTGGCTGGTCTCATCTAGTAGTTTTGCTGACACGTCTTCATAAAGGCAGGTGTGAATTTGAATGTAGTACTAATTTGTAACTTACATGTTGTTATTTCTAAAAAGAACATTCTAGGTGGCAACTGTATTTTTTGTCTATCCAGGCTCACGTGTACACACACATCCCCATCTCCCTGCTGCACATATGGGCTGGCCCATGTTGGGTTCCCGTGGGTTCATAATCTTCATGAGTATTGCAAGCATTATTATTTTATTTCCCGGCTCTTGTTTTTCACAGGCATTTTGTACTATCTTCCGCAAACCAGCCTCTTGCTGACTCACTAGGCAGCATGTTTAAGATTGAAACACTCCCCCTTTCCCCTCCTGCATTACCTAGCCTGGATTTTAGTTTCCGAGGAAGAGCCATAAATCTGTGTCCTCCGATTTGAAAAGGCACACTGGGAATTCAGCAGTAGGGCAAAGGAAGCTAGAGAAAAGGTTTTCCAAGGCAGAAATAAGGAGGTGCACAGCCACAAAATCAAGAGGGGCCCAGGGTGTTTGCATGCCGATTCCTTGCTGCGCACAGAGCCCCAGAGATTCTACTTGGGAGGCAGGAGGGAGAGGCGTCCTCAGCGCATGCAGAAATGACAAGTGGCCATACATCTGTTATTCCAGCCTAGAAGGGCAGGCAAGGTCTGCAAATGACCTGATTTCTGCTGGCTAAGCATGCAGAGGGAAAGACCACAGCAGCCTCCCCCAGCTCTGCTGGGCTGGGACTCAGCTTTGTGACTTCAACTTTCAGCCTGGATACTTCTCTGTGGATTTTCAGGGAATATCTTCCCAATTTTTTATCCAGGCTCCCCGTCAGCTTGTATTTCTTTGGTAATGCTTTGTGATCCCTACCCAGTTGTTATTTTGTTGGATTGTTATGCAACAGTATTGCAATTGTACCGGAATCTTTGTTCAGAGCGAGATATATCACGTTTCCATGCCAACAAACTCCAAGAGGCAGTCAGTATTCCTTCCTTCTTTCCTTCCTTCCTTCCTTCCTTCTTTCCTTCCTTTCTCCCTCCCTGCCTCCCTCCCTCCCTCCCTCCTTTTCTTCCTTCCTCCCATCCTTCCCTCCTTTCCTTTCCTTTCCTTTCCTTTCCTTTCCTTTCCTTTCCTTTCCTTTCCTTTCCTTTCCTTTCCTTTCCTTTCCTTTCCTTTCCTTTCCTTTCCTTTCTCTTCCCTTCCCCTTCCCCTTCCCCCTTCCCTTCCCTTCCCTTTCCTTTCCTTTCCTTCCCTTTCCTTCCCAACACCTTTTTACCTTTTCTTCATTCTTTTCAAATGTTTCCTGCAATACTCAATTTTATGCATTGAGATAAAACACAATTGCCGGAGGGACAAACACAGTAGACCCTCTGTGGGGAAAATCTTAATAGTTTATCATTCAATCTGCATGCTGACCTTTCAGTTTTCAGTTTGTTTGTTTGTTTTTTCATATATGGTTACAAAACTAATTTCCTGGGGGCTAGTTTTGTCCAGACATTGGGCATACAATGACAAAGACATTGAGGAAGCTTTTAGCTGACGGTGTCATTTTTCCTGTTGGGACGGGAGAGCAGCTCATAGTACAGAGAGTGAGAGAGAAGGTGGCAGTGGAGTGGGCTCTGTAGAGGGAGGGGCCAGAAGCAACGCGACATTTGCTCTGACCTGAATGGATTGTGATCTTTTTAAGGGCACAGATCATTTTCTTATATCTTTCTATCTCTCCTCTTCTATCTAGCTTTGCCCAACACACTTCCTTTCACGTAGCAAACCCTAAATATATGTTTGCAGAATTGACCTAAGCCACCCCTTTACCTCCTCCCC
Organism: Rhinolophus sinicus; assembly: GCF_036562045.2. Taxonomy (NCBI): domain Eukaryota; kingdom Metazoa; phylum Chordata; class Mammalia; order Chiroptera; family Rhinolophidae; genus Rhinolophus; species Rhinolophus sinicus. The sequence goes on along the minus strand of NC_133752.1, from coordinate 10,372,714 downwards.
ACAATGCTTGCCTTTTCCCCACAGTTGCTCCCCCATCCCATCCCTGGTGCATTTGGACTTACCAAATTGGGCTTTTTAGGAAATCAAGAACAGAGGGGCTGCCTAATGAGTTTTGGTTGCAGGTGACAAAAACCTAATTCAAATTGTCCTGAGGAGGGAAAAAAACAGGTGAGGGAGGGTATATTTTCCTACAAAACTGCCAAGTTCAGGGAGAAAACCTATCCAAAGAAACAAACTAAGCATCAAAATATAGATGCTTTGTCTCATACAGTTTTATTTCTTTCTGGGTGGGGTTTCTTTCCCCCCATAGTGACCCTCCAATACTTCAAGTTTATATCTAAGTGGTAGGAGAAGTGCCTCCATCAAACAGTTCCAGCAAAACATTCTGCGACTGAGTCTCCTTGACTGGGTTTGTGCTATGTGTCTCGTTTTGAACCAAGCACTCTGGCCATGGGGATGGAATAATCTAATTGGCCAATCCTGAGACTTGTATCTGGCTGGAAGGCAAGGCGTGAGGTTAGACCCATCCACATTCAAGGATTAAAAGTGGGAGAAGAGTATCTTTTCCTGGAAAAGTTGGGGACAGTTAGGAAAGGAAATGAAGACAGATACCAATCAGGAAAAATGGAAATGGTGTCGGCCATGTTCTCCTTTCTACTTTTTTTACTCTAACCCTCCCCACAATCGCCAATGTTTGTTGGGACTATTGAATCTTGAGTTACTCAGGCCATCAAAAAGAGAGGGGACTAAAAAGACCATCAACCCACCTGATCTAAATTGGCTCCTCTTTTATATTTGATGGCAAGTAATGAACTTCAAAGTGGCATTTCTTTGCATGTGGCCAGTCATAAGCGGCTGGCAGTTAAGCCCAAATGCTGTAATGACTAACTCAGAAAGTCCATTTGCATGCTCTGGCTCATCCATTCCCAAAGATATTTATGAGCACTTAGAATTGCAGCTTCCGGGCACCGGGAGAAAACATTGCCATCACGCGACATTATGATTTTAATACCAATAAATGGGAAAGGAAGCAGAAATGATAATAATCTGGGGAAAAGCCTTCTCCTCCTCCTCATTTCCTGCCTATCTGACAAGCTGTGCTGTATTTTGACAGGAATCAAGGGACGCATATCGAGTCTGTCCCTCGTCACTGCTGTAGTTTTAGTCCTCATGATATCGTTCTTGGATCCCTCTTGGGTGGCCCCGCCCAGAGCCCTCCCCCGCTCCTCCCCTTATCTTAGCTCCTCCTCCACTCTGCCACCTGAGTGACCTTCTGGAAAGCACAGCTCAGCCCACGGTGTCTGCAGATCCCATCGTGTCACTCGTGGGGCTCCCACAGCTAACTCCGTAACAGCGTTCCTCACTTTTCCATCATTTGCTTCCCAACTTTATGATTGCTTGCTGTATTTCTGTGTCATCTTCACAATGCTTTCCTTAACATTGTCTTTGAATTCACTTACTCCCTTTTTTAGACTTCCCCTTGTTCTAAGCAATAATCTTCATTAAATTTCCATTTCTAGGTGCTAGGATTTTTCCTGCCCCATTAAACATGAAGGGAGATCAAACTAAGTAAATACTGACTTTTAGAATGTTTCTAAAGAGATGTGGTGTAACAACAAGGGCATACGAGTCCTTCTTTGGGAACACTAGCCCTCAGGATTGAATCTAAACATAACATGACACCAGGTTCTTCTTGATCTGAAGCTAGTTTACCTTTCTGTCCTCGTCCCTCTCCTGTTGTTCCTCCAGATACCCGGAATTCCTCACAAATACACATGTGGCTTTGCACATGCTCTTCCTCTGCCTGGAATGACATCCTTCCATTTTCTTTTTTATTGGACAAACTATCTTTACCCTAAATACTCGCCCCCTTGGTGAAACCCTGCAAAGGAATTATTATTCCTTCAAACGATTGGTCTAACTGTGAGCTGGACATAGTGTACTGTGTCTATGGATTACTTTGCCCATTTTTCACCTCCTGCCATTGACGAGCTCTCAGCAGGTATGGGGCAATCTGATTCATATCTGTTTCCCAGTGCCCAGCACAAGGACTCCCCTCCCCTTCAGCAAAGGTTTGCTATACTTGTCACAATCACATTCAGTCACATCTGTTCTATTCTTTTCTCCTCAATACCAATGGGGATCATTTTACTTTGAAGAACTGTAACAGTAGGTATTTGCTGAAGGTCCGTAGCCCACTTCATGGGTACGATATGTACCCACAGACCCGCCTACTATGTGTATTCTACAAAGCAGCGCTTCTTGCTATTTTTCTTGTCCACTGAAGTAGAGTAACGACAGAAAACGTACACATATGTACAACTTTCTAAATGCTAATTGTAACTATCCTATTCTCTCTCACTCAAAAAAAGCAAATTCTAAGTGACAGTAAGAGTGATATTACCATAGAAATAAAGTTGAATCCATCCTGGTTTATTATTTAAAAAGAGAATCATTTGCAAATTTAAAAAAAAAGGTTTTAGTAAAATTCACACAACTGAGTTAGTTTTCCCTACTGAGATAAAAATTCCAAGAAAACAGAGTTTATATCTGTTCACAAGTACATACCCAGTATCTGGGCATAGTCCCTTAAACATAGTGGACGCATAGTAAATATTTTTAATAAGTTATTTCAACCTATGTATTCCTGATTGTATGAGTGAAATAACTGATTTATGTTGGGGGGGTTAAGTGGGGAGGGGATGTTGCAAGGTAAGAAGACACATGCACAAAAGTTAATTTATAGTCTGAATAAGTCATACATGTACACTACTACATTTCAAGTGTGTATCAATGCTAAATTCACAGTATCTGCTTGTCACTATGAATTTTATAATCAATAAACAATAACAAATTAACTTTTCTTTTGTGAGGGAGTGTGGCATGGTAAAATTATATATGATGTTATATCCCTTTAGCACATATGATCCTTTTAATAGGGGTCCACACAGCTGTTATCTTTGAGTGGGACAAATTATGGGTATATTTTATGGGCTTCATTTTTACTTGTCTCCATTTCTGTAATAAACAGAAGTCGCTTTAAGAATATTTTTTGTTTTTAACATAGATAGGTTCCCCCTCCTCCCCTTACAAGAAGGAGGGACCTTCCTTCATCCTGGGAAGTTTGGGATCCACTGCTCTAAACACACCTCCTTCTTGCCTATTGCTCCTCTCCCTTCTCTGTTTTCCTGGCTGGCCCTTCCCTCACCCCAAGAATCCTGATGCTTCAATGACCCCTTCATTCTCTCAGCCTCAGCCCCAAACTCCTTCATCCTTCACCACGTAGTTGATGTGACAGTAGAGGAGCAGAGGCTCTGAGATACCACAGCAAGTAGAAAAGGGGAGTTAGATGCTTTTTGTGATCCCTTCGCCATGAAATGATGGGCTTTTCACTGTGAGGTACCTAAGCTGAGAGAGTGGGGAAGGCCTGCTTTGAGCTCCGCACTTCTCTTTCGTTGGCCATTTTCCTTCGCTTTGACAATACTGACTTCATAGGCTGGCCCAAAGCTCTGGCCGTGGTCACTATGGCGGGGCATTAGCCATGTTTAAGGATGGGAGGAGAGCTGAGGCAGAAGCGTTAAAGCTTCATGTTCCATGATGTCTAGGGGAATCCTAGAAATATGGGTGTGCCCATTCCCATCACAACCCCAGCGCTGCACATTGCCCCAGAGTGCCCTTCACCTCTAGTGTTTCACCTTGCCCTGAGCAGAAGTTAGGTCCTTAATGGCTTCTGAGCCGAAGACTGAGCATTCTTTCCAAAGGAAATGCATTTTAACGTCAAGCCCCATGAGGGAATATTAAATACCATGAGAAAACAAACCAAGGAAGGTAAAAGACTTTGGGTTGGGACATTCAGGATGTCCTTTTGGTATATGAACAATGGCCAGAAATGGTCCCCAAAATATCTTATGGAATTTCCAAATTAAAAATACCATGGGCTTTAACACTTAATCTAAGCCTCCATCATCTGAGCCTCCTTTATAAATTGCAACTAAGACTATTATTTTTAAATAGTTCTTAAAATCAGAAGTCCATTTATAAAGAGAAGATCAAACTTGAAAGGAAATATGAATTCCCCCAAAAATCAGAATTTCGAAACTTAATCATAATAATGCCAGTGCAATTTCATCCTCATCTCTGATTGATGCTTTCCTACAAATAAAAATTGGTAAATTAAAAGTTTTTATTTGGCATTTATTGTACATTTTGGAGGATTTGTAAATCTGGTTCTTGATTTGTTGACATTATGGCTCCCTGGTAGGACTTGTAAATCAGTTTTCTGATGTGACAAATCAATTTTGTTTCAGAGATGAAGCTCAGTGGCTAAATGAAGTGGAAAAGTAAAGGGACATAAATACTGTGAACTTTAGACAGGAGAGTGTCATGCACTGGGCCAGTGAAAACCCTATTTGCATCCTGGGAGAATGAAGGTTTCTACATAGACCTTAGATTATGGGTTGCAAACTGGCTTCCAAGGGCCAAAATACAGTCCATAAACGTGTCTTGTATAGCTCGTGAACTATTTTTAAAAATTTTGTATTACTGTCATCAGTGGGAGAATTCAAGTAGAAATTCAAGTAGAAGTGCTCTCTTGAAAAACAATCAGAAGTCCTGGCTACTTGGCCTGTGAATGGGCAAAGTACTAGCCAGCTGGAGTTGGGGACCTTAGATCCCTGTTGCTGGTCCATGAGGTTCCAGGTTGCCAGTTTCCACCTGGCCTGCTCTCCTCACTTACATCACTGCCAAGCCCTTGCGAACGTTTGACCTTATGACCCCATCATTTTAGACACTAGACCATTCCAAAGACTAGTGTTTGGGAAAAATCACACTAAAAAATTAGTTGCTGTTTATCTGAAATTCAAATTTCACTTGGTATCCTATACTATATCTGATACTTCGACTATGGTAGCCAGAATTCTAACATGGCTGCCAAGGTGTCCACATCCCTGCTGTATGTGGCAACCCCTGGAATGTGGGCAAGACTGAATATGATAGATTTCACTCCCAAGATCAGGTTATACAACATAGGTGAAGGGATTTTGCAAATGTATTTACAGTCCCAAATGAGTTGAACTTGAGTTAATGAGAAAGGAGATTGTTTGAGGTAGATGTGACTTAATTGGGTGACCCTTAAAAGAGATGGTCTCTTCTTGAAAAAGATTTGGAGAGTGAAAGATTCTTCAGCTGCTCTTGAAGTAGACTGCTGTGTCGTGAGAGGGCCTCTGGAGGAGCCCACGTGACCAGAACCTGAGAGCAAGCCCCAGCCAACCATTAGGAAGAAATGGTTATCCCAGTTATGAGGCCAAAGAAAATGAATTCTTTCCACAACCAGTGAGTTTGGAAGATGACCTGAGACTCAGATAAAACACAGCCGAACCAATACCTTGATTTCAGCTTTGTGAGACCCTGAGCAGAGAACCTAGTTGATCCATGCCCAGACTCTTAACCCACTGAAACTGTGAGATAACAAATTTGTAGTATTTTAAGCCACTGGGTTTATGATGCTGTATTACACAGTAATAAAATACTAGTACACCTATCAAAGTGAATTTCTTTGTCTTGATTTGAGAAAATTTCAAATACTTTTTGGTAATTACAGAGATACTCATAAACAATTACTGATTTAAGTGATAAGTTATTTCCCCTCTTAGCTAGGTGGTACTCAGGTAACTTTTATCCTTAGAGTTCTGATATACTGACTACCAGTAAAATCTATGCACTTGTCTGTGTAGGGGAAGGTTAATATAAACATGCATGTGGCAATACAGGGGCTTGGGTTTGAACTGGACCCCATCAGTCTTTTTATGATTCCTCTTGCTGTATGTCTTCTCCCTTTCATGGCCCTTTTCCCAATTTCGTGGACTTTTGATTTCTCTTGCTGCTGCCAACACTTATTTCTCCATCTTTTGTAATTTAAATTCCTAATAACAAGAATCTAATGGGACCAATAGCTCCCTGTTTCTGAAGAGTTTTGTGCCAGCCCACATTATGATATCTGAAAAGCAGAGACTGAGTGAGTAGCAGTTCTGGTTATCTATTGCAGTGTAACAGACCTGCAGTGTGGGCAGAGCTCAGTGGGTCCAGCTCATCTCTGCTTCATGTGGCATCTCTGAGATGGCCCAAACAGAGATGGAGGATCCCTTCCTTTCCAAGATGATTCACCCACATGCCCGCAAGTTTGATGTTGGCTGTTGGCTAGGAGGTCCGTTGCGGCTGCCAGTTTCTTTTTACATGGGCATCTCCACAAGGCTACGACTTCTCCACAGCATGATGACTAGTGTCCCAAAAGACAGGGAGTAGAGGTTACTGATATTATAAAGCCTAGGTCTTGAAATTGGTATAGCACCATATCCACTGCATTCTTTTGTTAAGCAATCACAGAGTCAGGGAGGGGAGATGGAAACCTCCATAATTCTATAACAATGGGTGACATAGAATTTGCTGCCATATTTTTCTACCAAAGTATCTGAATCATTAACCTATTATTTGACTGTCCTTAGGTTTGGTGACCACTTTTGGCCAAATCATTGTGGCTGAGGAGTGGCTATGTAGCACTGAATATGGCCCTCTGCATGAAGGGAAAGACAAAAATGTTTGATGAACATTTGTATTTCTAGCAAGAAATGTGGCTGAGGAAATTTTCCTTAGAAAAGTTCAGCTAGTGCAGCAGGCAAGTCCTCCGTTAGGTAGGGTATGTGGGGCTCAGGCAAATGTTTTTTGTGGAGCCTCTGTCTATATGAATCATTTGTTTAAAAATGTATTTTCAAATGGGTCCATGATCGTATGATGATTTCTTGAAAAAGATCTAGAACAAAGAATAGAGAAGAAGTCCTTATGTATTTATTTGTGATCTAATCAGTACATGTGAGAGTCACACGAACCAGTGAGTCAGCATTACCCTGGGGACCAATTTTGTACAATCCTGTGCAAGAAATATGATGCCCACGAGCAGGAGCAATCCACTTGCTATACACTCTGATAGGACTAGGGACCAGCTACAGGACCCAGGACAACCTTATAGCACTTTGAGCCCTCCTCAGAGCATCTGGTCAACCACACTTGGAGTAGAGGGTCACCTCATGCCCTGGAAGAGAGAAGCAAGGACTAGGAAGTGAAGAAGAGCTTAGAACATTTTGAGGAAGCCTTCCAAAGTGCACAGCTCCTGGGGTTTGGTGAAAAAAGCCTTCTTACTGGGGTCTAAGAGCAGTAATGGTGACAGACAACATAAATGAAGTGTCTAGATCTTTTTTCTAAAGTAGTAAGCAAATGAGACAATAAAATGGGTTTGCTAACAATCAGGCTTATTCTGTAGAGTGACAGATAGATATTTACGTGGGTCTAGTACTCCATACTCCTTTCTTCAAGTGGACACAGACCCTCTTAAGAGCATTCCATTCTGTATATTTCAGAAAGATCTTCCCTGACCTGGGCCTGGGCCACAGTGGTGGGCATATGACCCAACCTGCTTACTTCCTATTTCACCTGGCCATGGTAATTCATTTAGAGATGGGCATTTAGGCGGACAAAATATTCTTTGAGATTTTATAGATGACTATATGACTACTCAAAGGAAGAGAATGTTTATTCCTACTGGGCTCCCAGGAAGTAAGCCTGCAGTAATCGGAAGATGTCTGCAGCCCTGTTTTGTGCCCAGTGAAGGAAACCACCTAAATTAGAGAAAAATGGCACCAATACACAAAGGAAAACAAAGAGGGAAGGGAGATCAGTAGAAAGATGACACCATCTGAGACCCTGGATTCAGTTGTGCCTGAAACTATGATTAACTCAAGGTACTTTGGGTGACTCTTGGACTTTTCAGTTATGTGGACTATAAATTTTGTTTTGTGCTGAAGCTGTTCTGAGAAGAGTTCTGTCTTTAATAATCAAGAGTCCTTGAATATATTTATCTATATAAGAGAAAGATGAGTAAACTCTTCTTCTTACACACATACCAATATAATTTCAGCAAATTTTAGCACAATTAAATTTAACAAAATGTTCCCATGTTCTATTATGTTTCAATTATTGTCCTCAGGAAGTTAGATGATACAAATTTTAGTAAGTAACTGTGTTAGGTCAGGTTTCCTAGAATCAGAATTTGAGAAAGGAATTCATGTGTAAGTGATTTATTGAGGGTATACTCTTAGAAGACCCCTGTAAGGGAGTGAGGAAAGCATAGGGAAACAAGAGATGCTGAGCAAGGTCAAGTTTAGCCTTAGTCTTATCCTGGGGGGAAAGGTAGGGAATGAAATTTGCATCACAGAATTTGTCCAGCTTTAAGGCAAGAAGACTTTGTGTTCCTGTGTCAGTCAATCATTGGCTACTGGCTGCTCCATGGGAGATATAAACTCTAAGGCAGATCCATTTGCCCAAGGGCAACCCTCCTGAAAGGACTGCAGGTATGAGCCCTGAGCAGCAATGCTAGCAGCAGTTGCGGGGGGGGGGGGGGGGGGGGGGGGGGGTTGGGCACACCCAGCCTGTACAAGGGATCCCATGGGATCTGGTGAGGTACCAACAGCATCTGCTACCAGAACAGTCTTTGCCATTTAGGTACTTACAATTTGAAAAAAATATTGGTAAAGTTAATAGAAATAACTTAGACAATTTTTAAAAAATAGTGCTTAATAGCATTTTATGGGAATGCAAAGGAAGGAAAGAAGTGAGGACAGAGGGACTAACTAACATTTTGAATAAAATTGTGTGTGAGAACCTGGGGCATATGTGTCAATCCAATCTCCTGTATTTCTTTGCTCTTTCTAATACATCTCTGTGTCTCTTTTTTCTATTACATTTATGTGTCTGTGCTAAAAAAGGTAGATATTAGTTGGAAAAGCTTTAATAAACATGTTGAATTGGGCCTTCAAGAATAAGAACTTTGGTAGAGCAAGAGGGACTAGAAGAGCAAAGACATTTAGTGGAAGAAACAATTTGGGGGAAATTATGACATCTGTGTGCAAGGTTAAAATGAGGCATAAAAGTCCAGGTAAAGAAACATAGGCGAGTCACTGTATATTTAGTAAGTGATCTTGAAATGCTACCTGTGAAACAAAGTTAAGTTTTCTTTATAAAAACAATGTAAGGTGACTTCTCTTTTAAAATTTGTTTCCAGTATGCATGAAAGTGGGTTGATTATAGTCCTTGGTTTATATCACACTATCGTCCTTGGTCTATGCAGGGACCGTGGTTATTTATTTATTTTTTATTTTTTTATGCTGTTGCCTCCATTCCCTTTCCTCACCTTGGTTTGCACCTCCCAAGTGTAATATAATACTAGAGTATCCAAATAATACATAGATGTAGTTCAGTAATACTCACGGCTGTTTGAAAATGTATTTTGTGACTATACCAGAGTTTATCCATTTTCTTGGCAATGACATTTGGATTGTTTCCAGTGGTTTTTTTTTTTTTCTATTTTAAATAGTATTACTAAGAACATCCTTGTACACATCTTCTAGTATACATGTGAAAGATTTTCTCTTGGGTATACGCCAATAAGGGAAATTGCTGATTGGTGGAGTATGCAAATGTTTATCTTTACACGAGAATGCCAAATTACTTTCTGAATTTGTCATACCCGTTTTCATTTTTGACAGCTATGTGTAAGAGTTCCATTTGATCTACATCTCAAAAATTTGGCATTGTTCAAACTTAAAATTTTTGTCGTTTACAAATGTGTCCAATAAATTAATCATTTGCTAATCAATTGTTTATAAAATGACATTTTTATCTTGGTTATGTTTTCCTAATTACTATGGAGATTGAGCATCTCTTTGTATTTTTAAGAGTTGTATTTCTGCTTCTATTTCATCCCCATTCATACTTTTTAAATCCATTTTTCATTTGAGCGTTTTGCCTTTTTATTATGGATCTAAAGAAGCTCTTCATATATTCTTTATTCTAGTAATTTGTCAATTAATTGTGTTGCAAATGCATTCTTCTAGTTGGTAATTTGTTTTACGTTCTTTGTAGTGTCTTTGATGGATAACTAAAACCTTTTAAGTTTTTTCCCAAATTTTCTAGAAAAAAACACACATTTGTTTTTAAGTAGAAAAAAAAATTTACATCCCCAGGTGAAGGATTTATTAAATCTATATTATAGATTTCATTTAAAAAATGTGCATGCAGGTGTGTGTGTGTGTGTGTGTGTGTGTGTGTGTGCTTATTTGAAAGAAGATATACAAAATTTTTAATATTTATTTTAAAAATTAAGAATATCAATATTAAGTATCTTCATGTTTTTATATTTTTAATGCTATGCAATGAATGTTTACTTTTTGGAAATCAATTAAGAGATGACTGGAATTTCAGAAAAGTTTAAAATCTAACAAAGAAAGGAAAAAGAATGTTTTCTATATCAAAATAAGGTGATTCTAACACATGTACCAAGGGAGATAATTAACTATATCTAAGATATTATGTAGTGGGGCCATGGGCCATTCATTTCAAATGCAAAACATGTAAATTGCCTTAATATAAAATATATATTAAATATATAAATATATATAAATATATATAAATATATATAAATATATATAAATATAAATATAAATATATATATATATATATATATATAGAGAAGAAATTTAAAAATAACAATCATTATCATTAATTAGAATTACCAATATTGAATGAAAGAAGCCAAAATTCAATACTGGGGCTTTATGATGGAAAACAGCAGAAAATAAATTATACCCATTTCCTGGGTTCCACTGTGATAAGACTGAGTGGAACTTAATCCAGAGCTAGGCACGCAGCTCATTATAAGGCCACAGCTAGGAAACTCATTACTAAATTTATACTCAAACAAATGGACAGCAGTAGGCTTAGCATCTCTGTTTCACCACTTAGAAGTATATGACATGGAAATTTCTGAGGCTAAGGACAACTCTTAAATCTCACTTCATGGTATTGGGGGAGGGGTTGTTAATAACTAATTCAGTAAAAATTGGAATATATTGAGTTCAGCATTTAGTATTAGAACTTTAAATAGTAGTCTTCACTGATTTTGTTGCTGGAAAGATAGTCCTTATAATGTATATTTTTCAAAAACAACAATTAATGAAAAGAAAAGACCAGGCAGGAGTTATAAATTTGATTTGAATTTTCTATATAATAAGAACAATTGTTTGTATAATCCATCGAAGTTTTAAAATGGCTCTCACTTTCATTAATTCACTTGATCCCTACGATAACTTTGTGAAGCAAATGAAACAGTAATCATTAGTTCCAATGAGGCAATCAAGTCTCAGAATGTGCACGTTCCCAAGGAAACTTAATGGGCAAGTGATGAAGCCAGCATCAACATCAGATCATTTTTCTCCAGTTTCACTGTTTGGTTTTCGTTTAAGTATTTTTTGGTTTTTTTCTATAGCAGAATAGGACCTGGGAAATATGGCCACTCAGTAATAGCTGCCAGAGATATCTGGTTTTCCATTTCCTAGATGTAGTTGAGAAATTAATCAGTTTTACAAGAGAAAATACATTTCATTATGAAATAATTAGATCAGCTTCTCTCTTCCAGGGAAGATAGAAAAGCAGCAGTTTAGCTACTCAAAGAAACCAAATGGAGGAATAGGAAAGCCAAGGAGCCAGTTGGAGAAGACTTAACAAGTAACACACAGGTCAAAATACAAACAAATCAGGGGAGAAGATGGCAAGACTCCTGCCAGAGTCTACCTTAGTTAAGCATGCAGCTATATGTATGAGTCTTTTGGTTGCAGTATACCTGGAGTGAGGGGAAAGGAAATGTCACCAGATTAAATATGGTGTGTTTGGTTTTATGAAGCAATTTCAGAATGGGGTGAAGGAGGAGGGAATGCAAAATACATGAGCAAAGATCTATAGTTGTTGGGTCAGAAGGACTATGAAGGGGCGTGATGAATTATAAACTTTAAAATAAGAAAGTAAAGGCCTTGAAAGATAGGAAGAGTGTCCACTGAAAAAGATTTGATGTGTTTTATAACCAAAAACAGATGAAAAAGAGTTATTCATTCATTTATCCATTCCATGAGTAAACATAAATCCAGTGTTAGAGGGCTTTGATTAGGAAATAGTGACTTAAAAAATGGACAATTCAAGAGGTGGCTGGATGGCTCAGTTGGTTAGAGCACGAGCTTTCAACAATAAGATTGCCAGTTCAATTCCCACATGGGATGGTAGGCTGTGCCCCCTGCAACTGAGATTGAAAATGGTGACTGGACTTGCAGCTGAGCTGTGCCCTCCACAACTAGATTGAAGGACAATGACGTGGAGCATGGGCCCTGGAGAAACACATTGTTCCCCAATTTAAAAAGGGGGGGACAATTAAAAAAATCCAAACTCTTACTGAATATGCAACTTTGTTAAGCAAAATCATTTGATATTATTGGAAAAGAGCACTTGGCTTAGACCTAGATTACAGAATATCAGTGGAGAAGAAACCAAACGGCATCTGGTTTTAACCTATCTAGAGACAGTGACCAACTTAGTGGTTTTAATTTCTGAGACTCTGGAAATTCCATTGCCCCAAATACATTTTATCTATATAACATCTAAAATTCCAGTATCAAAACTTAAGGATGATAATGTATCAAGGAAGTAAAATAAGAAACATTAATTTTATACCTAGCTCAGATACAAACATAATCAAAACATGTTTGAATGTATAGTTCCTATGAACTCTTCTTGAAAGAACTGGAGTATTATTATTAGCCAACATGATGTTAGTCCATAGCAGAAGTAGAAATCCATAAAAAGAAATTGATAGCATAATACTCAGAAGTGGAATAAAGACTAAATAAATATGAGTGTTTTAGCTATAAGAATAGAATGTAAATGCTATAAATATTAACAATGTAGAAATGATGCAAATTACAATAGTTGGAAGAGTGAGAAAAAAATGAAGAAAATATAAGTATGTTGTATCATTATGCTTTATAACCAGGAGTAAAAAGATGCCATTTAAAAATGGTAATTCATTAAAAAATCATATAACCAACTAAAACTGGATGATGGGGCAAGGGAAGATGTGGACATGTATCAAATTTGTCATTGTTATCATAGAAATTCAACTGACATTGTCTAAAGAAAAATAGGCTTAAATGTATTATGTTGTTATGATTATAAAGAAATTATCTAGATGAAATATGTAAATCTTCTAAATGATTAAAAAAAAACCAACCACTATATATAGTAAAAGTTTTTTAAAAGGTAAAGAAAATCCATAGAAACAGAAAGTATACCCTGATGCCAACATTAAACTAAACATAGCTGGCATGTCTGTAGCTGAAAATGGGACAAATATAATAATTTAAAAAACACCATTGGATTACAGAGCTAAATCTAATTATATGCTGAGAAAAGAGACAAAGAATAGGTGAAAATAAAAGAATTAGAAAAGGCATACCAGGCAAAAAAGAGTAAATAAAAATAAAAGCAGGAAGTAATGAATGAAAAACAATTGTTGAACTAATAAATAAAAGCTGAGTTTTTAAGGGGACAGGGCACACAAGAAACAGATAAACTCCCTTGGATAATCTAATCCAAGAATGCACAAATTAAATCACAAGAGGTAATTATCTATAGACATAAAAATTGAAAGAATAATGAGACTATTTTGTTTAACAATATGTAAATAAATTGGAAAAGGTGAATAAAATGGATGTAATGAATGATTATCTGAGAAAACACAGATCACTAACACTGATCCCAGAAGAAATAGAAAATCTGAAAAACAAAACAAACCAAACCATAAGATGCAGATGTGTGTGTTTATATACACAAACACACACACACAAGAGCAGAAGTTGATTCTAGTCTTTTGGGTCTCAGTGCTTAAACAATTTTGTCACCCTCTTTATAAAACAAATGCAAGTTTTCAAAACAAAAAAAATAGCAAAGTCAGTGTATATTTGGAATAAAATTTTAAAAAAGAAAGTTACGAAAACAAACACTAAACCCAAATGCATATATTACAAAACTCAGATAAATAGTATAATATTTTCATTAATTAATTTATCTATAATACTTTTTTTTTTACAGTTCTCAGCGACATGCTTTGCAATCTCTTCATACAACAATAATTTTTGAGCATCATTCTCCATAAAAAGGTAAGAAAGATAATTTGGTCTTTCCTCTAGCAATATTGTTTAAAATTTATCTTTTATTATTGTCTTTTTATGTTTCTTTCAGCTTCACAGCTCATTACTAATAATATGAAAACACTTTAGGATTGTTAGCAAATTCAAGAAAACCACTATTAACTTTCATATAGAGATATGTATGTTCAGGTATTTTAAGTTTTCTTGTGCAGTGTTTAACCTTAAATTTTATTTGAATTGATACTACTCATTACCTAACATTACCTGACATTGTCTAAAGAAAAATAGGCTTAAATGTATTATATTGTTATGATGATAAAGAAATTATCTAGATAAAATATGTAAATCTTCTAAATGCTGTTATGTTGCATTGCTGTTATGTTGCATTGAACATGATAATTGTGTGATCAAATTGCTAATAAGCTACATACACTGACATACGATAAATATATGTGGATTTGCCACTGGGATACTTGTTTATTCAGGCACTTTAAGTTTTTGGTGGTAATTAGACATGTCATTTATCTGGATCCTGACCTTGCTAGGGTGCAAATCAATATATAGCGATACAAAAAACAAAAACAAAAAAACCCCCACAAAAAACAAAAAGAAAAACAAAAAAACCCAAAACACACAATTTCACACACAGAGGTACTTGGTGTTTGCAGCACTGCTACAGATTTATGCCCTACACCTGAAAATTCTAAGTTCTAGTTTGCACAATTTGATCTTTTAAAGTGTGGTGCTTTTATAAACGTATATACTGCATTACTGAGTATTTTCCTTCCAGGAGAAATCTTTCATTTGACTAGGTATTGATTGGAAAGAAATCATTTGCTTACACAGTTGTGTGTGACAATTGAAAGACTTTTCACAGATTAGTTTCTGGTCCCATACACTTCAAATTTTGTTTCGCCTCCACCCTAAATACTTCCAGAACTTGGCACCATAAGACAAATTCGTTTATACAATTATGCTGTTCAATGCAACGTAACAGCAATTTAAAAATGCCAGGTAGATAAATATAGTGGGAAGTAAGAGTACTTTGGAAGCCATTTTGACGTACCCTATTAACTGACAGTAACGTAATACACAGAAGAGACTGAAGATTATGTGCGTGTGTGTGTGTGTGTGTGTGTGTGTGTGTGTGCTGTATCCCATTAAAACCAAAGTAGATGTGTACCGAACTGACTTTCCTACTGCAGGTTAAGTTCTCCAAAAGCAGGTGCTGGGAGGCAGTTTGGGGTTCAAGATGATCACTAGCGATGGGCACCTGTGCTGGGAAGGAGAGGAAGCAGGGTGGCACAGGGCCTGTCATGCAGAGAGACCTAGAGACCTAGAGACAGCATCACCTGTCAGAGTGCTCTGCATTGGGCTAAAATGTCTGGGCTCTGATTTCCCTCCTCACTCAGTCACCTGAGAGGGCTGCCCTGGGAAGGGTGTGACCTTGGGCATGGTGGCTCTCTCCAGCTAAAGTAGACCCCAAACTAGCTGATGGCTACAGACTGTCTCTTAACTACACTCCTGTCAGTTGAGGTGCAAGTCCTTTCTTGAAGGGGTTTTACGGAGGTTACCATCTTCCCTTTACCCAGATCCCAAAAATGTCTGCAGCCACTCCAATATAACCTAACAAAAACAGAAGAGTG
Source organism: Rhinolophus sinicus (assembly GCF_036562045.2). Taxonomy (NCBI): domain Eukaryota; kingdom Metazoa; phylum Chordata; class Mammalia; order Chiroptera; family Rhinolophidae; genus Rhinolophus; species Rhinolophus sinicus. The sequence goes on along the minus strand of NC_133752.1, from coordinate 10,356,990 downwards.
ACATAGAGATTAGCATGGAAAGAGACAGTGGCCTTAGCCAATTGTGAATTAAAATGTCGTACTTTATAGATTTCTCAAATCGTATGACCATGTGGACAAATTTCCAGGCCTCTTCCAGGGCCTTCTTAGGGTCCCATATAAGGTGCCCTAAAGCTTAAGTTTCATTAGCATACATTAAACCTGTGAGTATAGTCAAAGTGTTTTATCTCCCCAAAGCAATCACACAGATGGTTTCAGAGTAATTCTACCAAACCTGTCAGGAAGAGGTTAATCCAGTGCAACTTAAACTGTTCCACAACACAGAAATATAAAGCAGTTTTTGAAGTCCTCTTTTTATAAGGTTAGTATAACATTGAAATCTGAACCCTACAGAGAAGGAGAAAAATGTATATTGCAGACCAAACTAATTTACATATATTGATATCTGCTATGGACTGAATCCTAATCCCCCAAAATTCCTATGTTGAAGCCCTAGCTCCCATTTGATGATATGTGGAGGTAAGGCCTTTAGGGACTTAGGGAGGTGACGAGGGTTACATGAGGTCATGAAGTTTGGTCCCTTGTAATGAATGGGATTAGGGCCTTTAAAAGAAGCAATGAGAGAGAGAGAGAGAGAGAGAGAGAGAGAGAGAGAGAGAGAGAGAGAGAGAGATGATATAGGTATAAATATAGATATATATACAGATATAGATATAGATGATATAGATATAGATGATATAGATGTAGATGTAGATGTAGATATAGATATAGATATAGATATAGATATAGATATGGCTGGTTCCTGACCTCACCTTACATATAAAAATGGCATCCATATTTTTTTAAAGATTCAATACAAATTGAAACTGTAGAATAGTAGAAGAAAATATGGAAGAATTCTTTAAAAATAATCTTGGAGAGAAAAAGCCATTTTTTATCATAACACAAAACCAACATGAAAAACTTCTAAATTTAACCACACAGATGAAAAAAAATTCTGATTCTGTAAAGAAAAGCATGAACTTGAAAGACAAACCACAAAGTAGGAGCAAATATTTGCAACTTATTGCAAATATAGAGATCATCTCTTTTAATAGAGGGCTTCTACAAGCCAATAAGAAAAATACAAAAATCTTTTAAAAAGTGAGCAAAAGATTTCAATAGACAGTTCTATACAAAAATCAGATCTATGCAAAATCATAACTACAGAGGGTTTTTTTATGCATGTGAGAGGACACTCAGCTTAAGAATAAAAATAATGCATATGAAAATTGCAATGAGTTACCATTTTCTACCTATCAAATTGGTAAAGTTAAGAACATTAAATAACATTCTGTGCCAGTAGGGTGTGTGGAGAAATAGGAACTCTCACACACTGGGAACATGATTGACACATTCTCCTTGGAGGACAGTTCAGCAATATCAATTCAGTTACACATGTCCAGTCCATTTAATCCAAAAATGCCACTTCTAGAAATTTATTCTATTAATGCAAATGAGGTTGAACCAAATGAAATTGTTGTTTAGGTAGGCCAAAAGTGGTTTACTACCTACAATTTTGTATCATCCAACGCAATACTTAAAAATAATCAAAATAATGCATGTACAAAGAAACATACAATAGGAACAACCGACGTGTCCATCAATAGGGGACTAGTTAAATAAATTATGAAACATCCTTTCAGTGGAAGACCAAGCAAATATTTTTAAATGAAATATTTCTATTTATACTGATATGGAATAATTCTACTTTACGTTGTTCAATTAGCAAAATAGTATGCATAGTATGCAACCACTCGAGTTAAGCTATAAAAAACAATACATTCAGGTATATTTTCTAGTATATTCTAAAAGTGTCCTTGCATAATATACACATGAAAATCATTACATTGTTTGCTTTTGGTGAGGAAAATTACATCATTAGGGACAGAGATGTAGAAGCACTCTTGTAATGTTTGCAAAATATATATATTTCAAAAAATAAATAACCTAAGATATGAGCCTTGGTAACCTGTAAATTTACTAGATATTTAAGTAGATATTTATCAAGTAATTACACTCTATGCTAGACATAGTTGAAGGTGTTGGGTGGCAACCATGAACAAAACAGACAGATTCCTTGCTCTCCTGGTGATTACATTCTAGTAGGGGGAGAAAGACAATAAAGAAATAAGTATATGCATTTTTTAAGCACGTAAAGGTGATAAGCACCATTGAGTACAATAGAGCAAAGCTGGGAAACAGGAAATACACAGGGTGGCCAGAGAAGTTCTGTCCAATAAGGCAACATGTGAGCAAAAGTGTTCAGGAGGGATTTAGTATTTTGTCAGATCCCTGTGGCTCCTACTCACAGAGCCAGAACTAACTAAAAATTTCACTCCTCATGGGAGTGTTCGCTGAATTAGAGGCAGATTATCTCTCCAGACTCTCTCCCAAGTGAACAGAGCTAGGGTAGGAACCTGAATCACAGACCAAGGGTAGCCTAGGCTGAGTTTTCTAGAAGGAAGCCCTGAGATAAGGAAGCATTCCTAGGAGATACTAATACAGGAGTGGGGAAGCAGGACAGGAAATGGCATAAAACCAAACAAGGGTGCTGTTTCGGACAAAGTCCAAGCTTTAGTCTGATCCCATAGGGAACCTCTGGAGCATAAATTTTCAGAGTTTTCTCTGACCTAACGCAAGTGTACTGGGCTTTCTTATTCCCATACCAGCCAGTCATTGGCTAAGAGCTACATGGGAGATTGAAAGATATTAAACTCCTTGGTTCTCTGTGCTTTTGGGGGAAGAGACTTCAGTAACTCATGGGAAGACCTCCAAAGAGAGTCACAGAAATGGATCTTTAGAAGCAAAATAAAATCCAGAGAAAGGACTCACAATAAAGTTAAAAGAATGTAAGGGGATTTGGTCAGAGGGCTAACAGTGCCTCCCACAAAGGTCATAGCAAAGAAATCAGAATCCAGCCTTAAGTCCAAATCCTAAGACCATAAAAATGGTCACAAGCAGATGGATCAGAAGCAAGTTCAGATATTGAATGCAGAATGGTCGCAAGTGGTTCAGGACAGCAGAAGTTAATTGTGTGAGAGTGATGAAGGTTTAAATGTATGTGTATATCAGTCTTCTTCTCTGGAAAACCTTACTTTTTGCTGGGTGGGGGTCAGTAGATGGAAAACCACCAAGAAGAAACATCAAGAATAAGGAGATTCTTGTTAAGCCAACTCAAGGGTATTCTTGCTGAAGGCAGGCCAATGTGATCAGAGATCACTTGGGCAAAAGTGAGGGATGCAGAAATTTGATGAGATACTGAGGTTAATCAGATATTAATGGTGGTAGATATTCTCTCTAAACTGACTTAGCAGGATTCTTGCTAAAACTTTACAAGGACAGAGACAGAAGCCCAAGATCAGGCCTAGGTGAGCAGAGGAGCTTGATGAAAGTTTGGTCAAAGAGAATCTTTGTCACTTGAGTGGAATTGAATGTGCTAGAGCTTCTGCTTGAGACTGAACAGGCAGACTGAATAAGCTTTAAGATTCCTTCTGTTGACCCTCTACCATAGCCCTGTGACACGAATTACAAATGTTCTCATTAATGAATTTGTTCTTAGAAGTCTAGAGTGAAGCAGTGGCTTCTTTGAGGCTCTATATAATTTATCCAGGGCCACAATAATGCTGCACAATGCACAACCATGAATCCTCTGTGGCAAACCACAATAAATGTTTGACTTGCGAGTCTTCAGGGTTCAGCTGATCTACGCTGTGGTCAACTGCAGACAGGTACAAGTTAGCTAGGAGTCTCTGCTGATTGAGAGCTGTAAGCATTTAAGGGGCTCTGTATCAGCAGTTGGTCCAAATTTAGCTATTTGGGGCACTGGGCACAAAACAGAAATACCCCAACTTCTCTCCTCTCCTTCCCTTTGTCTCTCAAATCTAGGTCATAGGATGTCCTGCTTTAGTATACTGTTTTATTTCTGATATCTTGTTAACACCCTATTTTAATCAGTAGGCTAATCTCCAAGCTTTGCAATTGCCTGTCACTTCGTAAGTGTTCATTGAATGGTAGCTATAATCATTAGAGTGCAGATATTCAGTATAAGCTGCTATATTTTGGAACAGTTCCAAAGTTCCTTGGTTAATAAAGTACAAAAAAGGCCTTATTATAAGTCTGTCTCACCCATTAAGAGTGGTCTCCCAGGGCAGTCATGTCACTCGCGAGCATGGGCGCTCCATTGCAGGATTGCCTGTTAGGAATATCATCCAGCTTTTAGTCATGAGATCTACACTCATGCAATTGTGACTGTTCATTTTATTCAACGTTCACACCTCCACGAGCTTAATTAAATGTCATTTTCTTATGGGACTCCTTTAATAGAGGGAAGAGGGTGCATTAAACAAATAAGAACTCCTAATTATTTTTCCGCCATTGGGCGTTGACTTATCAGTGCTCTTGTATATAATTAATGGTTTCGCACAGCTTGTGACAGCTGGTTTGTTACAGCCAAGACCAACCTTACTAAGTTAAGATTTGGACGTTTGCCACACGAGGCTAGTTAAACCTGTCACTGACTCCTCATTTAATATTTTAATGGGCTTTTCTGGCAAAGGGGCCATTTGCCTGGACTCTCTTTCCTCTCAACATAACGTACAAAGGCAAGAGTTCAGCTTCATCACTCTGCATATCCTCGTCTTGTCTTAAACACTCTAAGAATGGGGATTTGAAAAGGTAAAATCAGCCCCAAAAAGAAGTTTATGGAAAAGCGCAAATGAACACACCACGAAAATGCAGAGATGATGTTTAGGATTAGTAGCTCATAAAACAAAAGCACGTTGGGAACTTGTCCAAATATCAGCAAGTCCTTTTCCCAAAACTTCCCAAAGAATAAAAGATTAGGAATAAGCATGGAGGGTACCGTTGGAGTCATCTCGCTGTATGTACAACATTGTTAACCAGGTTTCTGAGGGAAATGAGGAGACTTCCATGCAGGGAGGCACTAGTATGTGTTGTATCTGGATGCATGATGTCGTTTGTCCCTGGCAAAAATTTGCTCTGCAGAGTTGTGATGACTCGCCCCATTATAAGTGGGAGACGGTAAAGCTCACATTTAGCCATGATTAGCCCATGGTCACATGGCTCCTAGAGGCAGAGCCAGACTTTGAACTCAAGGGTACCTAATTTTAGGGCAAGTCTTCACTCTGCAAGGATGGATAATTCAGTCTGTATAAGGAATTTAGGATCCAAGAGATATTTGATGTTGACGTTGATGGCAATTGGTACTTCAAGCACATAGAACAGTGTCAGTCCTTTGCAGCTTAGTGTTGGCTGGGAGAAGTAAGCGTAAGCATTCACTCATGAGTTCTCGCTAGTGTCACCTGTCCTGCTACCTGAGAGAAAGCTCTTTTTGGATATGGAAACAAAGCAGGCAGAAATAGCCCTTCAAATTCCTCCCGAGTGCCTTATTAGGTACTTATTATTTGTCAACAACCACTGTAGTCCCTTCTTATAGGGCATCCTATTTTCATCTGCACAGCAATCCTTGTGCAAATATTGGGACTCTCAATATTATATACCGGGGGTGCCAGAAAAATGTATATACATTTTAAGCGATGGTATCTTAAAATGTGTATACATTTTTTTGGCACCCTCTGTGTTTTGAAATTGAGACTCAATTTCAGAGGCATGAAATAACTTGCTCAAGGACACACAGCTAGTAAGTGACTATTTTAGCATTTAACTCAATTTTGTCTAACCCCCAAACCCATGTTGTTTGGATTTTACTCGTTTTTCCATGAAATTTTTATGCCACTAAAATGAATATCTTGATCGTGCCTATTTTCCTGAGAAAAGACACCTAGAACCAACACCAGAGAATGAATCTCCTTCATCAGGACAAAATTTGCTGACATTTGGGATTAGCTAGAAAGGGTCCAGATCTTCTGGATGAGGCATCTGACATGGATTGAGGCCAAGGGGGGAAGGGAAGATAGCTTTATAAAGATGGTCCTGGGGACCTCAGGTTCTGTGAAGAATTATGGTCTGGCTCTTAGGTTCCTGGGGCCAGGAGTCCTGACTGGCTATGCTTTGGGTTTCCAAACACAGGAAGACGGGGACAAAGTAAGGCTACAGTTGGTAGATTCACATGGATAGGACCCTACTCCCCCACCTCCCAGGTGATCTCAGATTATCGAGTTCTGATGGAAAGTTTTGTCCTTTTCCCCATATCTATCTTCCTTGACCCAGGAGACTACTGCAAATGTTTGCCACTCATTATTGAGCCGATCCTGCATAAAGACATGTTGGAGTCTCCTAATGTGTCATAAATGCTTCAAGAGGGTAGGAGAGACCATATGAACCTGAGAAGGTTTGTGATTTGGGACGATCAGTCCATTCAGAGCAGAAGGTCAACCAGCATTCAAGAGACTAGATCCCCACCCTTGCAACTTTGGAATGGGGGGTCCTGGTTTACAAGAAAGGGTTAGACAGGCAGTGGAGATCCAGGTCAGTATCCCAGGCAAGGTTCTGGTCTCAGTGGGACTTTGAGTTTGGGTCAGCTTCCAGCCTTTGTGTGAATTAAGAAAAAGGCAACTTTCCTGGGTGGATAAAAGCAAAACATGTTTCTTCCTCTAGATGGATGTCAGCCTGAGCCAAGTCTGACAGTGTGGTGGGGGATTTGGGCCCTGATTCTTCTCTAAAATGAGCATATTTGGGCAGTGAGCAAACTGCATCACTGTTTATGGCAACCTGGCCTGGTTAGGGGTAGGCAATGGAAGCAGGATCCTTTTATATTATAGATATTATGATAATAATGGTAATAATGTTTTTATGAGGATCAAAGGAAATATAGTATAATATAATATAATAAAATATAATATAATATGCCTGGCACATACTAAGTGTTAGATCAGGGTTTAACTAAATAAATCCCAAACTGGTCAATTTGGCAGCTTCCTTTCAATGCTTATAGGACCACTAAGGATAATTTTCCATTTTTAAGTCTGTAACTATTCAGAATTCACTCTTGAGAAGACAAAGGTTTTCTATACAACTTAAAAATTCATCCACTGCAGTTAACTTTTCTTCATTATATATTGGTCCATTATTTGATTGCTTTTCCTTTTTCTACTGGTCTTAACAATCTTATAAATCTGTGACCATTTAGACTTCAGATGCTCGTATACAACATCTATCTAATAAGACTCTCTCTTTAAGACCTCTCTCAGAAGACAAGCAGAGAATATCTTGTGGTGCTGTATTGCTGGGAAAATGTTCGCTTTTCCAAATGCCTAATATCTACATATCTAAGAACCGTGTATCACCACAAGCTGTTAACAATGACCTTCCTTTTCATTGTGTCGTCAGCCTCCTAAGTGTTCCTGGCTCTACTTCAGGCCAGTAATCTGCAAGGGCTTTACACTTCCTTCCTCTGCATCCAGGGAGTCCCATCAGACCCTTTTCCTATACTACCTCTTCCTTAGTTCTTACCTAAACCATTGCAATAGATTAATAAACCTAACAGATCTTTTGCCACCAAATCATATTTCTCTAACCTATTTTCCAAACTGCTAGAAGGAGCTTTCTTAAATTAAAATCTTATCATGAAATTATTGAATGTCTCCCCGTTGCCTTAAGGGGAACAAAATACTCTTTACTTAATAAGCACTTGAAGGGCTCTCTGTGGCCGGGCACCAGTCTAACTCTACAAACTCATCACTAGCTTCTTCCCCCTGGAGAGTCTCCTAAGCCTGATGAACTACATGCAGTTCTCTATATTGGTTCAGACCTCCATATCTTTGCTGATTCAAAAACAGAAAAAAAACTCTCTGAGTATGTCTATCCTTTTTCTTGCTAAAATGATGATCTAATCATCCTTCAAGATAAGATGCAAATGTTTCTCCTAGTTGATGATTTCTCTGTGTGTGAATGATGATATTCATCCCCTGGGTTACAATTATGTCTATCTGTGTCTCTGTCCTGTTATACTAAGAGGTTGTGGATAACAGAAAGGTGCAGGGTATTTTCTATTTATCCTTCTAGATCTATTCTCCGTACTTTCTGATTTTGATCTGTGTCCAGGTCTGTATATGAACTACATCCATGAAATATTTTGTTCCAGCTGTCCAGGTAGTTTCAGCCAGTGCGAGATAATGTTGGGAAATCTGAGGAAGAAAGTGAGAATGAGATTGGGGTATTTTTTAATAGCTCTCCCTATCCCCAAGCAGGGTGTGCATTGGCTGCATTTGGATTCCCCTACCAGAGGCCAGAGTCCATAGTTCCTATCTAGTGGCTGTTGCTACTGTCTCTAGGATCCAGTGACCACTGGCTCCTCTTGTGTATTCAGACCTAGGGGAAGTAACAGCTGCCCACTGTTGCTAGGGCCAGGGTGCTCCACCATCCCATGAGATTGCTTATACTTTTGAAAATGGTCCCTCCATAAGTTTCCTTAATTAACAAATATGTGTAGGGCATCTGTTTCCTGCCAGGTTCCTGATAGTACATGGACTGTGCCTTTTTCATCTTGGTGTCTCTATGTTTAGCACAAACCCTGGACACCAGATAGCTACACTATACAGTGGTTAAGAGCTCAGGTTCTGGGGCCAGACAGAACTAGTGCTAATCCGAGCTCCACTATTACCCTACAGAGGGCCAGTTACTCTAAGCCTTTGCTTCCTCATTAAATGATGGGAATAAAAATAATACTTACTTACATATTGGTGAGGATTCAATGAGATGAGGAATAGAAAGTGTGTATCACAGGGCTGCGTGTAGTAAAGAATTTGGTCTTACCCAAAGAGTGATCTGACTTTTGCTCCCGGATCCTTGGAGGTTACCTCTAAACCCTTGGAATTTCCTGTATGGTGGGAGAGATAGTTTATTATGCTAATGAGGTGACCCATGCTGGGTCCCTCAAGCCACATGATATCATCCCCGACCTCCATGGTAGAAGGTGTCTAGAGACTGAGTTCAACCCCAGGAGTAATCAATCAATCATACCTAAGAAATGCAGCTTTTGTAAAAGCTCTGAGCACGAAAGCAGGGGTCATCTTCTAGGCTGATGCTAAGAGTGGGAAAGTCACACACTAGTGCTGGGGGGGCTTGCATCCTGAAGTCAAGGGAAGCTTTATCCCCAGTACCCTCCCAGACTTGGCCTTATGCGTCTCTTTTCTTGTCTGATTTTAAGGTATCTTTTGCCTATTTTCACAGTCTGGGGAACCTTGGTTGTGGCCGTTCGTTCCTTATACTATAAATATGCTTTCAGTCTTTACTAAATTTACTAACAAGTTTCCTTTTGAGCAAGAAGATTATATTTGATTTGGGTACTATTTTGGTTATAAGCGGAGAAAGTTGAAATGGAATAAAAATTTAAAAGATTAAAACTTCCAAACTACCAGATCAGAGAGATTTTTGATTCCAGAATGTTTATTTTAAATGTTGTTTTAGTAGAAATCAGTTGAATCCCACATATCAATGGAATGGTCCTTGAGACAGATTGGCTCTCCGATGTCAGGAAGCTTTTCCAGGCTACTTGATCTTTACTACGTGGAAGGTTATCCTCAGCCGCACCTCCTCTGCAGAAATTTCTCTGCAGTGACCAGAAAGGTGACCAGCTGTCACACTTTGCCTCAGATTGAGGAGGTTCCCTGGGACTTTTCATTTTATAACTGACTGAAGGGTTTCCTGGGATGCAAGACTTTCAGTGCCAAAATCAGGAAAGTTTCAGGAAAACTATGCTGAGTTGGTTAGTTTAGGACCATGTGAACCTTGCCCTCTAGCCCCAGAATTTTGGAGGAGGCAGTGGTCCCAAGAGTGGCCAATCTCTAGACTGGAGAGTGACTTCTGAGGGGTTTTGGCTTGACAGCTGGGTAAAACAGAGGCTACAATGGCTAATTAGGCCAATCACATTTCTCTCTGAGACTGTTAGAATTTGAGATGGAGAGAATTGACTAACTGGTAGAAAGATGTCAAGACATATGGAGAGAAGAGACCAAAAGGGTAAGCCAAATCATAATGGCTGAGATCTAAGAGATGATCAGTGAAGTCCTCTGCTGGCAAGAATTGATTGTGCCAAAGCATCTTTGGATTCTGAAAGGCCATTTATTTTCCATATGCTGCTCCTGTGTCCTTGAGGTCTGCTTTCTTCTCATGGTACCTGGTTAAACAGTCAAGATTCCTGCTTTTCTATCTCAAATTAAACTGAGCAAACTCTGCCCTTCTAAACGGAAAAGCTAAAAGGAACATCTACACTGGATAAGTATGGCATTGTGTATTGAGTGATTTTCTTTGGTTCACCTACTGTAGAACCAAGAGCAAGTGGATTAACATCTATTTAGTGCCTATGATGTGTTGAATACTTTACATAGTTTCATCCCTTTAATTTAGTTTTCTTAACAACATTATGAGGTAAGTTAATTATCTCATACATATAAGGAAACTTCATAGAGGTTAAGTAACTTGACATTGGCTCTCCATGGATGATGCTTCAATTCCAGATGGTCTGATTGCAAAGGCATTAGATCCCACTGCTTCTTGCATCATAGGAGAATTAATTGAAGTGACTCTGGGCAGGGACAAGTGTCTGTGGAAATGGTTGAGCATCTTTTTGGAACTTTGGACACATTTAGTGGACAGCCAATTCCATGGTCTCTCTGCCCACTGTTGGGGACATTTCGCCTCCAGCCTCCTCTGTCTCTTTCCACCCGGTACTGACCCTGATCCCACTTGTCATGCGGTCACTCTCTTCATATTTTTCAGAATACTTTCACAAACAGGGTGATAGTTGGTCTTTTCATAATAACTAAGGAAATGTAGGCTTAGACGATGAAACAACTTGCCCAAAGTCACAAAACTAAATTGTGTCAGATTCATGATGAAAATACCAGGGGATGGGGGAGCAGAAAGAAGGGAGGTACCCAGGAAAGCCAAGGACTTAACAGTCGTGGAGTCTTGGGAGAGGGTAGGGACACCTATGCCTGCTTGCCCATGGGCTGTCCACGTGACCCACTGGCCATGGTCACTCTCAGCTCCCCAGTGCCCTATGCACCCACATAGAGCTCTTTCAATTAATAAGCATGCCGTGCTGTCCCTCACTGTGGGCTTTTGACTCACCATGGTCTGAAGCTATGTGTCTCTTCCACACCATCCTGTATCTGACTTGATTCAACACATGATTCAGGTATAACTTAAGTTGCCTCTTCCAGGAAGCCTCCCTGGTCCCCAAGCCTGCATAAAATTTCCCTCTTAGGTGTCTCTCTAGTACCTTGTTCTCCCCCATCCAATTTACTGCAATATCCAATTAATTTACCTGTTTCTACTACTAGACAGTGAACATGGACCATATAGTCATCCTGTATAGAATTGTGGCTTCAGTGTGCCCGGCACAAAGTATATACAATAAATAATTGTCAGATAAATTACTCAATAAATCAAAAACATGGAGGCATAAATAGTAGCCAATACCAAGAAACTTAGGAACCACCAAATAAAGGAACAATGAACAGCAATCCTTGTTTTTGAGGTGGCCAGTGGGCCTCAGGCATTCCTTCACACTGTCTATTTAATTCTCATAATGGTTCTGTGAGGTGGGCGTTATCATCCCATTTGAAAAGCTGAAGTTACTGCAACTTCCCAAATCGTGCAGCATGAGAGCTGGAATTCAAAGACTTGCTTCTCTGATTGCAAACCCATGCCTAGAATCCAGAAATATAATAGGAAACCAGAGTGAGAGAATTGAGGTGCTCGACGCAGGGCAGCACGCTGGGCATATGGGACGGGAGCAAGCAGCCAGCTTGGTGTAAAGGTCCAGGATGGGGCAGCTGCTTGGGACAGGGCTGGCCTTTTGTGAAGGGCTCCTTCAGTCTGCGGTGGAAAGCAGATCCCCAAAGCATGCTTTTGTTTGTCAGCATTTCTCATTCTGCCCACGCAACATTTCTTCTAGAGTTTGGAGTGAACCCAGCACGGCTTTCCAGTCAAGTTTCTCCCATTACTCAGTGATAGTCAACCCAATTGGGCCTGTTTTCTCTGCTATTTTTCAGAACTTTTGTGTTCCCCCTTGGCGGGCCTCTTTCCCTTCCCTCAGTAAGGTTGAATTCCCTGATGGTAATCGTAATTATAAGCATATGTTGTTGCTCTCAGCTACCATTGGACTTGCAAACTTTAGTTTTAAAGGCAAAAAATAGAAAATGATTTTTGGAATATATTTCCTGTCAAGGGCCAGTTTCTGTGGACAGAAAAGTGATTGTCAAATGCATTCTTGGAGCAGATTTGCATACTAAGCACGAGTTCAAACCAGGTAGCCATGTCAGGCAATTACTGCAGCAGCAGAACAATGTTTTATAGCTTCATGGTCACAGGATTTGAATCTCAGAGACTTGTTGGCTTACAGAATGCTAATGGGGAATCGAAAACTCCAGAAAACATCCCAACAAGCTTTGCAAGTTAGGCCAAAAATTATTCAAAAAGTCAGGCATTTTGTGAACAATTTGATTTGTTTAACTCACGGTAGCCCCCCTTTTTTTTCTTTCAAATTGCTCTCCTCTGAAATAGAGGCACGCACATTCGAAGGCAAGCTGTCCCAGGCTTGGTTTGTGTAGGGATGGAGCACAAGGCTGTGGGTGGAGGTGTGGGATGTAGCTTGGACTCTTCAGTATGTGTGTTGGATGTTGGTCAGCCTGACATTGCTTCTAAGGGCTCCACTGCATGACAGAGGCAAAGCAGAGACCACATGTCCCCAAACCCTTTTCCCCCGATTTGCTAGTAAAAGGCACTGGCTTAAGATCTGGAAGGAGAGCAGAACCTATGATTTGTGGGTGGCAGTTGTAGCAGATGTGTGCACGGAGGTGAAATTTACAGAGGCTTCCTCACATATCCTTGAGGACCACCTACCTCAGCGCTTCAGTCCAGGCACTTCTGTGTTAGCGTCTGTGACTTTCAGAGGTGGCCTTTCTGTCGTTTGCGTCCCAGCTCTTCCAACAGTTGTACAACCCCCTCCCCCTAGTTCTTATACCTGGAATGCACAGAGTAGCTTCCGGTTTACTGGGTGAACCTTGTTTAATACACTGTGCTTTGCAGAAAAGCAGAACACTTCATGAAGCAGCAAACATCTGGCAATTTCTTTTCATTGTTTCTTACAGAATCATAGTTTGTTGAAGCTGGAAAAGATCTTTGAGGTCATGTTCGCTGATGGCTCCTCAAAACTTGGATTTCATTAACAACATTTTAAAAGTTCGTGGGACTAACATGGTGTTTGCAATTTTTATTTTGCTAAGAGTCCTTTGATGTTTTTCAAGTTATCTATCACAAGCATTTTTAAAAGAAAGTGCGTTTAACACCCCTTTCCAGCCAAAAAGACCATAATATCAGTAAAAAGGACAGTATTTCAAAGTGAATACATTAGCTTTATGAAAACTTTGCTACAACTTTATTTATTCATTCATTCATTCATTCATTCATTCATTCATTTATTTTTACTTTGTTGCAGGCACAGCTAAGCCGAAGCCTTCATTTTACAGATAAGGAAACTGAAACCCATGTAAAGGAAGGGCTTATTTATCGCAGAACTTATTCGAGGCAGAGTTAAGACCAGGACCCAGATCCCCTCATCTCTGGTCTAGGGTTTCTCAACCTCAGAATTGACAATTGGGGCTGAATAATTCTTTACTGTGTGTGTGTGGTAGGAGGTGTGGGGGTGTTGTGCTGTGCATTGTAGGATGTTTATAAGTATTGTTGCTCTCAACCCACTAGAGGCTATACTATCCCCCAGTAGTGACACCCAAAAATGTCTTCGGGCATTGCCAACAGTCCCCTGGTTGAGAACTGTTGCTCTGATCTAAGAGACCTTCTATGATAGGCTAGTTGTGAATTTGTTTTGGCTTTTTATCACCAAGGACCAAAAGGTAAATGAAGTAATTTTTAAAAAATATGAATTATCTTTTAACAGATGATAAAAAAGAAGACTTTGGGGGGCCTATGATAGAGGAAGAGGCATGTAGAATATGTGAAATGTATGCCTGGGACTATGGGGGAATCCTTGTACCATCCCAACTGATAGATTAATTCACTTCATAATAATAGCCCTTCTTTATTGACTATGCTGAGTGAGGCACTTTGCAGATATAATCTCATCTTTCATTTTCTACTCAACAAGTCTGCAAGGTAGGTGTTTTTAACCTCCATTTTGTGGAGGTAGTAGCTGAGGCTCAGAGAAATCAGAGCCACCTACTCAGAAGCTGCAAGTGAACCAGATATGCCCAGCTCTTTGCACTCAGCCAAGTGTCTATGATCCAGCAGCAGTGGAGGCACCCACTCTGCCCCCGTGACTCCCCCAGGTAGCTCAGAGTACGTCAGGTCTGCAGGCAGCTGCTTAGGCATGAAATCTGAAGAAGGCTGATGGAGCTGGGAGGAACCATTGTTACCACAGTTTTTAAATCCCCAAAGAGACTTCTGGATTTCCAAATGTCTTTCCAGTCTTTTCTTCTGCGTTTCTCCTATAGAAGCCTTTCTCTGGCTGGGCAGTCTTCCTCTGGTGCCCTGGAAACTGTCATAATTTTCCACCTTCCCATTTTATTCAACCCATTCCTTCCACTTAAATGCCCGTCTTTTCACCTACTCCATTGAGCGCATGAATCCTGTTTTTCAGGATCTAATTCATAGCCCGCCTTTTTAAAAAATCCTTTAAGACCACACTGATCCTATGGCTCTGTGTACACATTACATTATTGTTACTGATTTTTTTCATGGAAATACACATTTATACTTTCCCAACTAGATATACATTCCTAAAACAAGAGCATAGGATGCTTAGTTTCCATCTTGATTCTGCCACTTACTAACTTTGTAATCTTGACTATGTCATCTAACTTCCCCAAGGTCCAGTTTCCTTATATGAAATATGGGGATAATGGTATTTCCTCTGTCTGCTGCCATCAGGATGGAGTAAGAGGGCAAGTTAACATCCTTTATAAATTGCAAAACTTATCACAAGTGCTTCTATTACAACGATTATTAAAATTTCAAAAATTCTCATACTCCCTGTATTAAATATATTGTCAATAAATATTGCACGTTGATTAATTGGAACAGTTTCATTGGCAAATGTGCTATGCAAAGGCAGGACTAGATCAGGACCTTTGAGGTTAGGTCATGCCCTCAGGAGCCTGCACTGGGGTGATGCTGGCTGCTAAGGAGTTGGGTGCTTATGTGTAGAAGAGACCATGGACTGCTTGTGGTAGGCAGTGAATCACGCCTTTGTATAATCTCCTCCCCTTGAATATTCAGGGAATCTGCTACTTGTTTCTAGCCAGTAGTAGTAAAGCTGACAAGATTTTTCTCCCTACATTACATTATGTAAGACTCCATCTTTGAAGACTAGAGGGAGAGATTCTCATGCTGGCTTCGAATAAAAAGACTGCCCTAGTGTGAGGCTGCTGTGGGAGGGACACGAGGAAGAGACGCAGGGACCTAGGGGATAAATCACTCTATATTTGTGAGTCATCTTCCTGGGCTCATTTGGAAGGACCCAATCTGAGCATTTATCTGCTGCTTGGGTACAGAAAGTACATCCCCACTCACCGCCCAGCAGACTACAGGGAGTCAAACTCTGGCAAGTTGGTGTTTTGCTGCATTCTGTCCCCCAGCATTCTTTTTCCATCCACACCCTTGGGAGAGTCCCTACAACACTGTTTTCTTACTCTTTCTCTTTGCCAGTTGCTTCCTATCTCCAGAGCGTTGTGGGTATCACTTCTGTGGAGAAAGTGGCTGCATGGAAGCATTTAACAGATAAGGAAAGTGAGGTTCAGAGCAGTGAAGAGACTTTCCCAGAGTCACACACAGAGAATAGGCAGCCAAGTGGGATCTCAGGCTTCCAGTGCAGTCTTATCCTTCCGAGACCCCACCTCGTGGCCAATCCAACACGGTCTGTTGGGGTCTGGTTGACGGCAGACATCCAGCTATTTGGTTTGCTCGGTGTCTGCACATAGAGAATCATATTATAAATATTGTTATCCCCTAACCCAAATTAGGGTTGGTGATAGGTCTTGATTCAGTTTTGAGAGGGAGCTAGGAGAAATATAAAATGATGCTCAAAGACATTGCTGTTGGTTTCAGTACTTGAAAGCAGATGGTGAAAAATAGCTCCAAAGCTGTTTAAAATGTGTGTCTGGTCCAACTGCTTTCTAAAGTCCCAGCGCACAGCTGCAGAGAGAAGACAGAGAGAAGCAAGAGGAGGTTGGACAACCCCGGGAGGATCATAAAGTCCCATTTTTTCTGGGATTGCACTGGGAGGTTGAGGGTGTCAGCAGTAGCCCTTTCATGGTGGTTTACTTGGTGCTGTAGATAACAGCTGTGAACAGGTTGACAGGAAACAAATGTGGGAAGAGCAGAATTCTAACACACACACACACACACACAAAAGCTGATTACTCCTGAGAACGCTGGGAATGCCTTGGAAACGTGGGCAGGCCTTTCATGAAGGATGCTGCTGACAGCAGCACGCGGCCTCCAGTCACCAGAGCAGTTTTAACGTCACCAGTCAGATGCAGGCCTTTCAGCATGTGGTTCACACTCCCCCCTCACGGCCTGAAGAGAACGCAGGCCCATCCAGCAAGCCAAGGGTGTAGATTTGGAATTGAGTGAAGGCATTTGAAAGCAACTGATTAATGCAGAAGAAGATCTGAAGAAAACAGGACTTTATTTCAGAGAGTGAGGAGATGTCAGAGTTCAAAGGGATTTCAGACGTCATGGAGTCCCAGCTCTGCTAACAGGTTGAATCTTGAGTGGCATCCCTGGTGAATTTTCAGTGCCTAGTGTTAAAGGTGGGCTTGGACGCAGTGGGAAACAGTGTTGTGATGGATGCACAATGTCTATCCAAGGGGCAGAATTAGGAAATAATAGCATGTAACATGTATACCATTCACACTCTCTAATAGTTTAACCAACACATTTTACAAATGAGTGAACTGAGATCTGAGAAAAGAAAGGACATTTCCAAGAGACAAATCCGAGAGACAATGGCAGAGCAAGACTTATATTTTGATTAGTTTACTACTCTTACCCAGGATTCAGTCATTCATTTGTTTAACAAATTTTTATTGAGCATCTACTTTGTGACAGGTGTCTTTACATTTCAGCCTTTAGCATTTAATGCAAATGTGATCTTAGCTCCTCATATTTTTGCAAAGCATCGATGTCCTGAGACTAATTTGTTTTAATTTCCTGAATGGTGACATTGAATGCTTGCCATGTAGTAGGAACTGTCTTAAACACTTTGTGAATCTGAAACATTATAACATACGGGTCAACACCATAGACTCTGAAGCCAAGCTTCCTGCGTCCTCATCTTGGCTTTGACTTACTTAGTTATAAGCAAATTATTTAAGCGCAGTGTGCCTCCATTTTTTCATCTCTAAAATGAAGATAATAATAATGTCATTCACTTCATAATATTGTTGCAAGGATTAAAAGAGTTAATCCATGCAAAACACTTAAAATAGTGTCCGGCAAATAATAAGTGCTTCATAAGTATCAGTTATCATCATCTTTAAAATTTAATCTTCACAACAACCCTATAAGGTAAATATGATTAGTGTCCCCATTTTATGGAACAGATAGTCTTAGTTTGAATCATACCTCTGCCACTGATTTGTTATATAATCTTGGGCTTGTAATAAAACATACAGTGCTGTTAAAATAATAAAATAATGCATAAAACAAAGTAATTGTAAATGAGCATTATCCATCATCATCACCATCACCATCACCATTGCCATGACCACCACCATCATCACCATCACCACCACCATCATCACTACCATCATCACCATGACCACCACCATCACCACTACCATCATCACCATGACCACCACCATCACCATCACCACCAACTCACCATCACCACCATCACTACCATCATCACCATCACCATCATCATCACCATCACCACCCCTATTATCTATCATCATCACCACCCCCATCATCACTACCATCATCACCATCACCATCATCACCATCATCACCATCACCAGCACCACCACCACCACCAGTATCACTATCATCATTACCATCACCATCATCATCACCACCACCACCACTGTTATCACCATCACCATCATCATCTCATTAAAGATGTAAAAATGATAAAGTGGCTTAAAATCTGAAAATTTAAATACCTTTGCTTAAATCTGTACAGCTAATAGATAATCTTCTCATGCACCCATACATCCAACTACTCTTTCAGCCTTAGTTGAAATGTCTCAAAATCACATCACTTTCAATATTATTGTAACCAAACTGATGTCTCTCCTCTCCCCTTCCTGTCAGAAATCTGATCCTTCTTCCGTAGGGAGTCTCATCTCAGGAATGATATGACTTCAAGGAGTGCCATAACATCAAACTTACAAACCAGACACTTTGGCATCTCTCATCCTGGAGATCTGATCCATCCCCAAATCCAATCGGGTTTATTTACTCTTTCTCGAATCCTGTCACCCCTCTTCACTCTACCGCCTCCTTCCTAGTCCAAGTCACCATCACCTCTCACTAGACGATTGTAATAGGTGTCTAAAGAGCCGAAGAGATTTATGTAAATTACAAATTTAATTATTTCATACCCTGCTTTTCTGCTCACCTCACTCTAAACACATACTAAAAGCTTAAACACTTGAAGCCATTGTAGTGTTGTTATGAGAAGGCCACGTTCCATGGCCTGTGGTCTTTAGAACACCAAGGTCACTGCTGCAATGCCCATTGTCCAGGCTCAGAAGGTTCACTCCTCTATGCTGGGCTTTGCCTGGGCATCAGTGCCTAGGCTGGGAGCATTCATGGCTGGTGCCAGTTCCCTGGGCTCACCACTGCCCAGCTGTTTACCCATGGAGATCAGGTCCTAGCATCGCCCTGTGGTACTGCAAAAGGAGTGTTGCTGCCTTTTACTGGCAGGACCACCCAAACTCCATCCCTTTCCCAATACTAGGGCATCTCTCCCTCTCCCAGAGTAAGTTATTTCTGTTTCTACTGCCCCAAGCTATTTCCTCAGGTCCCATCTCCTCTGGGGTGACTCTTACATGGGCCTTTGGAAATGCAGTGAAGATCTGGGGTAGTAATGGGCGCAGGAGATTCTGACACCAGTTTTTCTTAGTGACTCACCTAGTTACATCGCTTGAAAAGAAAAACAAAGGATTCTTAATCATTTTTGTATCAAAGATCCTTTGGCTGTCTGATGAAGCGTATGTACCCCCTTCTCAGAAGAATGCTTTTAGATCCATAATCTACACAGGAGCACAGTTTTACTGAAACAAGTTCTTAAACAATTTTTTAAATTGCGGTGTCATAACAAATATACTTCTTCATTAATTCATTAAATACAGGGTCTTGTGGTACGTCTAATAACTGTAATAATTTCAAAGTAGTGCTGAGCATAAACACCATTTCAAGACCTCTGAGACTTTGCTACTGGAGCATTTGTTGGCCGCACTTAGAAAGTGGAGCACATGCAACATTTCAGTTAGAGTGTAGTGATAATAAAGCTGTACTGTTTTTCCTTTCCAAGTTCAAGTGCTCCCGTCAGGCCCGGTGAATTGTTAAGCCCGGCTGGCGACGCCCTTCCTCCTGACAGTCTCCTCCACCCTCCTGCCCATTTGTTACTGAGCACTCTGTGCTTTTCTGCATACTCCTTTTTATAGTTTGCAATTGTACTTCGATCTGTGTGACTGTTGTAGCATACAACAGACTATAAACTCACTGAGGACAGAGAACATGTTTATTTGCAATGATATTCCTGTACAAGCACAGTCTCTGGTACTTAACAAATCGCTGCTTAATAAATGCTTGATGAACAAGTGAAATGAATGTTAGTCAGTTCAACATTATATGACTTGGAGAATGCACTGTGGTTATTTTACTGGTTTAAACTTCTTCCCAGAAGTCTGGCGGCTCCCTTAGGAAGGAAGCGAGGGAATTTCAGGGGAAATGTGGAGGTACAGCCTGTGGGAGAGGAATTAAATGGTGCTGGAGGTTGTGTAAATGCAGAAGGGGGTCCAGTCGTAGAAACTCATTCAAGTGGGTTGTTGGAACAAGAGATCTTGGAATGAGTTTTGGAGCTATGTAGTTTAGGATACTTTGGGCTGCAAGTAACAGGATATTGAACAACAACAAAAAAAATGACTAAAAGAGCAATGGTAGTTGCCCACTTGTGCCCAGAGCTAGGGAGTTTTAAGGGTGGTTTAGCAGCTCCACGATGTCATGAGTCCATGCTCTTTTCATCTTCTTATTTGGCCAACCCCAGTGGGTTGGCAATGCTTCCTCTTATGGAGACAAGCAAGATGGCTGCAACAACTCCACACACCAAACTCTCCAAAAAACAAGAAGGGAGAGAAAGTTCTCATGCTGCCTTGGGGAACTAGGTCATAGGGCCACTTTGAAACCAGTCTTTAGCAAATAGGAGGGAGAATATACTGTCTTAGACCAATCATAAGTCATCCCTTAGACATATTGCCAACTAATGTCTGAAGTGATGGGAGTTCTTCTAGCAAGGAAGAACGGGGTCATGGCTGCAAGTAGATAATCAGCTGTGTTGACCGAAGTATGGCGCCAAGGTGGCAGGGATAGGGGATGAACGACAGGAGAAGCCAGAACTCGATGAATACCCTTTGGTAATGAAGTGACTCACTCCTTAATTGCTTCTATTAGGGCATTTGCATTGAAGGGGTAAATCCATATTGAGAGCAACGCGGGGTAAATCATAGAACAAATCCCAGAGTTGTTACAACCATTGCTTTCAAAATCTGAAGAGTTGTAAGAACTCCCAATTTCTTAAATAAAGGTTTTTTTCCCTGAAGTATTTATACACATGAATACCTGTATTTGCATATAATTCTCTAGAAATTTATATAATGATTAACAATGGTTGCTTCTAGGAAGAACTGAGAGACTGAGGGTAAGGTAGAGGCTTATTATTCATGTCTGCCCTTTTGTATCACTTCAGTTTTTAGCATATGCATGCAATACTTTTTCAATTTAAAAAGACTGGTTAATTTAAAAAATAGATTCAAGTGATTTTTTTTCCATTATAAAAATTTCACTAGTGAGACACCTAGATAATATTTTTAAAGTGGCTTCAATTTAATTAGTACCTACTATGTGCCAAATAATTGGTGTTCATTTGTTATTTCATTTAATCCTCACAACAACCCTGTTAACAACCTTATAAGTGTTACTTCCATTTTACAGATCATTAAATTGAAGCCCAGTGAAATTAACGATCTTGCCCCATATCACGCAGGTGTAAGTGGCAGACCAGGGATTAAAATCCAGATCTGTTTAACTCTCACGCCTCTGGTTTTTTAACTATATTAAGGTGCCTTTCAGTATGTGGCTGTGGAAAGAAAAGGAGAAAGATACAGTCAGTTCTCCTTTGCTGTAGTTATGTTCTAGAAAGTCGTCATGAATACTGAATTAGCAAATACTGAACCATTTCTCCTAGGGGAAATATAGAATTAATTTCCTGTGAGCTTCTGGTGGCAATTGTTTTGTCAACTGATCAATACGTAACTTTATTTTATGTGCATTTTTGTTTAAAGACTCCTTATTTAATGTATACTGTGGATTTTTAACACCAAACTCAGCTGATGGCAAATGAACGAAGCTTGTCTAACACACATGTTTTCTCCATAAGGCACATCACAATTTTCTTGAACTTAGGAAAACTAAATATCATTTCGACACTACTATGCTTCGGGAGAGGGGCATTTTACACAACAAATCACCAAGAAAAAGCACAAATGTGAAAATCACGGCAATAAATAGACCTCGAAAAGGACATTTATTTGCAATATGAGAGCTGAAACAAAAAGGCAGAGCATTGCTACTGGACCTCAAGTGGGAACACAGGGTGACCCCAAGTTTTTGCCACTCTGTACATAATACCTGCAAATGACCGAAAATAGTGTGAATATTGATTTTGAAGTTACAAATAAATTTTAGCAGGTAAGCAAATTCCCAAATAATGAATATGTTAACATGTAGGTCAATTACCTTCTAGTATTTCTGAAGTAAAAAGGATAACTGAGACTCTTTCCTGAGAGCTCACATAAAATGCAGTCTCCTCATTCATTGGAATCCACTGGGATATAGCTTCCATCCATTTCAGTGCTCTCTACTTTTCTTACCATGATTTATCTTTTATACTGCACTTATCCCCTCCTGGTTCATTATTTGTTTAATGGTCTGTCTCTCCCCCTAGAGTATAAGCTCCATGAAGACAGGCATTCCATTTTGTTCAGTCTTGTATTCCCGTTGCCTCTAAGAGTGCTTGTCTCATACCAGACCCTTGGGAAATGTTTTCTTGAATGAGTGGCTACATGAATGACTATTACGTGCTTGGCATCTGAGTGGGATGGACCGCCATTGCCTTACTGCAAAGTGCTCAAACATGTATGACGTCTCAAAGGCAGTTTGATGGTGCTGCCAGAATTCTTCGCTTATAACTATGTGTATAAAATATTCCCACCCACCACCGTAAGGGAAATCCAGCACAGGCTGTGTTTCTGAAACTCTAGTGAAAATGCGTAAAGGTTAAGCTCTGTGCTAAAACCACTGACATTTGAACAGCCTCGATGAGAAAGCAAAGTGGTTGTGAGAAACATTTATTTGAGGTTTTATGCTAGAAGTGTGAGCGCCCACAGTGATGACTCTTAAAAAACCATATAGACTTGCTGAGGATTTGTATGGGGGGCTGGAAACGCTGTTCATTAAAATAACAACACACATATGCTGGGTCCTCCCAACTGAAGGTCAGTGAAGCACAGCAAATGCAGTGTCAGGCTTAATTATCAATGCCCCATAAACAGTATTCTTTGCTGGGTAAACTCTCTTTGTCCTGGAATACAGTTATAGCTGCTTGTCTTAATTTAACTTCAAGAACAAACTCAAACCATTCTGCAAGAAGCCTTCTCAGACTCCCTGGCTAGGAAGTTTTTCTCCCCATATCCTGCTGGTGTTGAAGCGTGCCTCCCGTAACACGACCAAGCTTATCCCATCTGTTTGGGCAGGGACTGCCTTCTCCATCACATGTTAAGTTTCTACCTACTTTCCCTGTTTCAAATCCATCAAGTCTCCCTGTTGTCCTTCTGGTAAAGTCCCAATGCCTGTGTGGTTTATTGTCCATTTGCTTCCTGCTCCCAGGTCCACAGAGCAAAGAACATTGAACGTAAGATGACAGTGTTGAAATTGAGCACATGGGGGTTCATTACAGTATTCTTTCTACTTTTGTAAGTGTTCAAATTTTTCCTGAGAAAAAAAGAAAAAAAAATTGATCCCTGGAGGTAGATGGGTCTTAACTGTGACTTGAGTTTGAGTTCCTTAGGTGAAAGAGATTAGAAGGAGGCATTGTGGCCCGAGGTAAGAGCATTCACAAAGCCCTAAAGTTTGCACTGCAACTTTATACAAGCTCAGATTCTTGACAGAGCACTAATCTAAAAGGCAGTTTGCAGTTCCCTCGTCAGACCGAGCTGTGTCCGGGCATGCCATTAATACGTTCTCAATTTTGTCAAATTGATTATCTCAATTTATCTGACTTAGAAGGTATTAAAATTACATTTTGATACATGTTACAAAAACTGAAAGTTATACTGAGAGACATGGGCCTGTTGAGGACCACAGGGGTCAGGGTGGCTGTAGTTTGATGTGGGAGTTCCAGGTGTTGAGGGCAGAGAAGGAACAGGCCGGGGGTTCTACAGTGAGCGTTTGATGGCTGAGTGAATGAGTGTAGCAGATAGGAACAGAAATGGATGAGACATGAAGAGACTTGAACTAAGAGTTCATTTATGGAGAAGACACTCACCACTGTTAGAGATGGCTATTAGAGTTTATTTGGCAGTAGTGACAAGGACCTTCACAGCAAGAAGGGCCCACGTTTGTCTGGTATCTATGATGTGCTGGGCACCATCCTGAGGCCTTGGCTTGGGTTCGTGTTTTTAATTTTAAGCTTTACGGAGAGGTGTTCCGTAGGAGCTTGTATAGTAAATAATGTTTCGTGGAGTACCTGGAAATTCAGATGGTCTTAAAGTGTGGACTTTAATGAATGACGAAAGAGGGAAAGGGTGTGGAAACATCTGGCCCTTGCTCTCTGATTTGTTTAACACTAAATTGACTGTTTAAAACGGGGCTCCCTCAGCAAAAATTGTCTCAGTTGTGGGGAATGTTATCTGTTGTCATAATAGCTCTGTTGATGATTTTTTTGGTTGAAGCATTTAAGGAAGAATTAGATTCCGTGGCAAAATATGAATCCAGGGAAGATAAAAATTTCCAGAAGTTTAAAACTCAAATAGCCCTTGAACCAGAACAGGTAACATAGAGCTCGCATACCTCCTATTGTGTCCTTTCTAGGTCATGTTTCGTGGGTATAATCCCTGAGAAAAAGGAACTCTTCTTAATAAAGCTAGTCTGTCCCTTAGGAGCCTATACAAGCGGTTTTTGTTCTTGTTACAGAAGTTCATCACACAAATGGTCCAATAGAAAGGTATTTTTGCAGTGCTGATCCATTTAATAGTTATTTTAAAAATTAAGGTTATACTGTTTACCATGGAGGATTCCTTTTCTGAAGAAAGCATCAAGGATGAGAGAGGTGAAAGATGTTGTTTGTGATGTATGGATTTTAGGGGGAGAAAGAGAAAGGAAGGAAGGAAGGAAGGAGGGAGGTAGGGAGGGAGGGATAGAGGGAGGGAGGAAGGGAGGAAGGGAGGGAGGAAGGGAGGAAGGAAGGGAGGAAGGGAGGGAGGAAGGAAGGAAGGGAGGGAGGAAGGAGGGAGGTAGGGAGGGAGGGATCGAGGGAGGGAGGGAGGGAAGGGAGGAAGGAAGGAAGGGAGGGAGGGAGGAGGGAGGGAGGGAGGGAGGGATCGAGGGAGGGAGGAAAGAAGGAGGTAGGGAGGGAGGAAATGAGAGAGAGAGAGAGAGGAAAGAAGATATTTTTTCCATTTTCCAACAGGGACCTTTGGCTTGTAAGATCACATATCATGTTAACACAAAGGCATTTTTGTGATTTGTTTGTGTGTGTGTGTGAAAAGAAGATGAGCTTTGGTGTTGGAAAGACCTAGGTTTGAATCCTGCCTTCATTAGTTGTACAATGAGCTTCTGATGTGTGTAAAAGAAATAGAGGATGGTTATGAAGATTAAATGAGATTATAGGCAAATAGTAAGTATTAAGCAAATGTTTTCCTTCTTTATCTTCTGTTCTTCCACCAACATGATTCCCCTTAACTTCCCTCACGTAAACATACAAATCAGGAAAGAAAACTCAGCTAAATTCCCATAAACCAGTCAGTGAATCAAACAAATATTCCAGAGCTTATAAGAAGAAGTGATCTATGTCCTAAACCCTAAGAAGATGATTTTTAGCAATGTATATGCTTTTAACAAAATATAGGAAAACCACCCAGTTGTTACCTGAGGCTTATTATAATGGTATTTACCTTTGTTTGTAATACCGTGTTTCCCTGAAAATAAGACCTAGCCAGACCATCAGCTCTAATGCATCTTTTGGAGCAAAAATTAATCTAAGACCCAGTCTTATTTTACTATAATATAAGACCCGGTCTTTAATATAATATAATATAATATAATATAATATAATATAATATAATATAATATAATATAATATAATATAATACCGGGTCTTATATTAATTTTTGTTCCAAAAGATACATTAGAGCTGACGGTCCGGCTAGGTCTTATTTTTGGGGAAACATGGTATTTATCTAAACACTGTGTTCCACTTGCCGTTCCTCTTAAAATATTTTAAACTAAGTTTCCTTATGTCTGTATGAAGGTCAGCAGTGACTGTGGCTGTGTTTTGAATACAGATCATGGTAATGGGGATGCTCTGTGTCCCAAGGACTGACCTCTATCCCCCAAGACTCAGTTGCCCTCTTGTTTCTGGTTTGTACCAATGGCAGGTGCTGGGTAGAGATGGGAGGCTACAGAAGAGAGAGTTGGAAGCATGGCCTCCTATTTCCTTCTTCCTGCCACAGGGCCAGAGTTCTGGCCACGGCTGGGTCCCTTTACAACAACATCTCCCGATGGGTGACCACCCTCACAGCCCCAAATCCCACTGTTTTCTTGTTCCCTCAGGCCGGAGTGATACTGGCTTCACCTGCTTGTTAGAACTTGGATCCCTCAACATCTCTTGTTGGTTCCTTGGCCTGCTCCAAGAGTGGTCCCTTCAGTCTGTTCCTGCCAGGACCCTGACCGATGCACTCCTTTCCCTGAGGCATTATGTTTCACCTTTTTATCCCCAGATCATATTACAGTAACAGGCAAATAATAGATGTTCAATAAATGCTAACTCACTGAGTGAAAGAACAAATGAATGGGTTCGTATCTCAGAGAGTGGTGGTCTATTGCTTTGCAGTTCTCACCTTTTAGTTAAATATAAATGGGGGTAGTTACAGGTGTCAAAAGAAAGCAGAGTAATGAATACTAGATGTTAAAGAACTAGGTGTGTTGATGGACAAAGGGGGTTAAATAAAATTGTAGAAAGAGAGCTGAGCATACACACAGCTTTCTTATACTTTTTTGGTGTTACGACACTTTGTATCCTTAAAAATTATTTATGAGAAAATGTTCATGACCTAGGGCTAAGCAAAGCGTTCTTAGACTTGATCCCAAAAGCATGATCTATAAAAGAAAAAAAATCAACAAATTGGACATCACCAAAATTTAAAACCTTAGCTCTGCAAAAGATCTATTAAGAGGAAAAAAAAAACAAAAAACCTCAGACTGGGAGAAAATATTTGCAAATCATATATCTGACAAAGAACTTGTATCCAGAATATATAATGACAGTAAGAAAACAAATAATCCACACTGAGACTTGAATTTTGCAAAAGAAGATATACAGGTAAGGACGTACAAGCGTTCCAGATCATTAGCTCTTAGGCAAATTCAAATAAAGCTACAACAAGATACAACTACACACCTATTAGAATGGCCAAAATGAAAATATGGACAATAAAAAGTACTGGTAAGGATGTCAAACAATTAGATCTCTCTCATACTGCTGATGGGAATGAAAAATTGTACAGCCATGCTGGAAACATTGAGCAGTTACAGTTAAACACATTCCTCACATGACCCAGAAAACACAGTTCTGAGTATTTAGCCTAGAGAAACCTACACACACAGATTCCTTAGCTTTATTTGTAATAGCCAGACACTGAAAACAATGCAAACGTCTTTCAATGGGTGAGTGAATAAATGAATTGTAGCACGTATTCAATAGGATACTACTTAGCAATGAAAAGACATGAACTATTAATACACACAGGTACTGGGATGAATGTCAAAAGCAGTGTGCTAAGCGTAATGGTTACATGCTGTATAAGTCCACTTACAAAATGTTCTCGAAGTGACGAAATTGTAGTAATAGAGAAAAAAGATCAGCTGTTGCCAGGAATTAGGGTTGGGAGGCAGGTGTGACAATAAAGGAGGAGCATTAGGAGGTGTCTTTGCGGTGATGGAACAGCTCTGGTGATGGAACGTTGGTCAAGGTTATAGTTACATGCATCTACAGGTGTGATAAAACTTCATAGAACTTTAAACACACACGTCACACACAAGTATGTGTAAAAAGTGATGAAATACACATAAGCTCTGTAGTTAAGAGTACTGAACCAATGTCAATTGTCTGGTTTTGACAATGTACTATGTTTGCATAAGATGTCATCATTGGGGAAAACTGAGCAAAGAATACATAGAATCTGGCAGTGCTATTTTTGCAATTTCTTGACATTCTTACACTATTTCAAAACTATTGGGGTTCTTGAAGAACTTTTGTTTATGTGTGCTGTCTATCAATACTTCATATATTAGAAATTGATACTGAGCTTTAGTTACATGTTTATTAATTCATTTAAAAACTATAGTAAACAATTATACAATAACGTAACTAATACATTTTTATGAAAAATGACTATATTTTCCTAAACAAAGCAATAGTAAAAGAGTGGCATTGTTTTACATTTTGCAAACCCTGTTAGTGTCTGGCTTAATAGAAGACAGTTGGATCGTCCTATCTGATTCTGTATTCAATCTGTTGTGACTTTACATATCACGTTGCCTCTGGAAAACTCCACTGGACACTCATGAAAGAATGAGGCTGAAAAAGGCAAATGACATGTTAGGTGTTTTGTTTTTGTTTTTTTATATAAAAATTGTTTGGACCTTAAAGATGCTCTGAAAAACCCAAGGGTCCCTCTCCATACATTGAGAACTATTGATCTCAATAGACAGTTAGGATATGTCCCGTCATATTCTAGCCATTTGTTTTTGTGTTGTTGTCCCCTCCAAGTCTGAGCCACAGCAGAGTAGGAACTCTGTCTAACTCACATGATGTCAAGTTCTTAGCATGAACTTCATACATATGGCAGCAAGAACAAAAAATGGACGAAGGAAACCATTTGTTGTTCTGTTTCTTTAAAGGTCTGTTGGTGATTACAATTTTTCAAATTTGTGGAGAAATTTGAGTCTCGGGAGATGTACTGTCTGTAGGAAGAGTCAGTTTGGTCCAGGGAGCAGTGGACAGTGGTTGGGAGACCCAAGGAACCAGCCACATGATTTGCATTCATATTGCCCCATTTGACTTCTCCCTCCCCTCGTCTCCTGCCATCTTTGATTTTTATGTTCCTTGTCAGAACACAGGAATACATACAGGATATATAGCATGTGTTGCAAGGTCCAGGAAGCCTTCTTTGCAGGACCAGGCACAGCCAGGATCAATTAAGTAACAAGGAAGGTAGAAAATATAGCTGCAGCTG
This sequence comes from Rhinolophus sinicus, assembly GCF_036562045.2. Lineage (NCBI taxonomy): Eukaryota > Metazoa > Chordata > Mammalia > Chiroptera > Rhinolophidae > Rhinolophus > Rhinolophus sinicus. The sequence goes on along the minus strand of NC_133752.1, from coordinate 10,328,227 downwards.
GAACAAATCAGTTTGTCAGGCATGCGGGTTGCAACCCATAAAAGGTCAGCAGGCAACTCGTGTGAGTAGCTGTGAGTGAAGCCTTTTGGCCACATGGAGCTGAAAGGAGCCAAGCTCTCAGGCATCCTCTCATCCTCATTTCTAATCGGCATCTTGTGGATGGTAAAGACTTTGCAAATGATGGGCCACGTTGTGCCCCAGTTACATTTTTCATTTGTCTTCTTCTCAGTTGATTTCTCCCCAGCCTAGTGTGAGTTATTTCCCCACAGTGACAGGTTGGTTTTACAGATGAAGGCGGGCCTCAACTACTAAATTTCAATGAGTGAGAGGAGCTGGACCTGTGTATGAATTAGGGCCCTTCTTGGAAAGAGGAGCAGAGCAGCAGTGATGCCTAAAAAAAAAACAACCAAAACCTCACATTTCATTTTACCACACGTGTATGTAACTAGAGATCAAATTTCAGGTTAATTTCCAGCCATGAATAACTTCTTGGCAAACCGATTAGCTATCTGCTCTCTGTTAGATCAGTAACAAGGGATCATTATTTCTTAGCATGACTCATTTCCCCACCCTGTTTTTCTTAGAATAGTTATTCCATATACTATTATGTATGTATGTATGTGTTTACGAGGACAGACAATTAAGTTCGAGAACTTTCTACTGTGAGCTTACATTCAACTGAAGATAGATTAGGAGGTGTCATCCCCAGAGAAAGAAGAAGAATTCTCTGAATTTGAGGCAGCATTGGGTAGTGTGGAAACGTGGGTTCTTGTGAGTGAGAAACGCTGAATGTGTTCGGGAAGAGCATGTCTGAGTCTGCTGGGCAATAGCGTCTCCTTTCTGAATTTTTTTTTTTTTCTGGAGAGAAGGATGCAGTGTAGATAGATGGAATAGCCTTGAATCTATTCCATCTAAGTCTTAAAATTTTGCCAAAATAACCAAAAGCCTGGAACCAGAGCAACAGCAAGTCTGGATTAGAAAGGAAGGGCAGGAAAGCAAGTGAGAGGAAGAGAAAAGGTTACGAAACCAGCTGAGGTCCTTGGTATGACCACGGTTTGGAGTCCGCAATGAAGGACTGCTCCTGTTCTTCTTCCTAGAAAGCTCTGAGATAAGAGAAGTTGGAAGCATTTAACCCTGGAATTTCCATTGTATCGTAGTTACTTTGGGGTAAAATTATGACTGTCCCTGGCAAAGACGCCCATCAGTTTCTAGAAGGATGGATGCTTTGCAGATTAATATGTACTAAGTTTGGATATGGAGCTGAGTTTTATACTTAGGTACCTTATGTGGACAAAAAAAATTAGAACAAGAATTTTGTTGTTTGTATGTAAAATTGAGGAGAAGCACTAGTAAGAAATGCTCTGTTCTACCCATCATTTTTTTTTTTTTCCAGAGTAGGTTGAAGAGATGGAAAGGGCCCCAATTAGTTCAGGAGTGAAGAGGTGGGCTGGAAAGACAGCGTGAGTCAGTGTTGAGTCATTTTTCTTATAAAATAAAGCTCATGTTCACCAGGAATGAAGGGAAGGGAAGAAAATTCAAAGGCTGCTAAAGAAAAGAGCACTTTCCCTGGAAAGTAAGTTCCAGAAAGGCTGGGTGTGACCTTGGATAGTCACTTGCCCAAAGAGACCACTTGAATGTGCTGACCCAGGAGGTCCAGGACAGTGGGACCAAACAGTGGTCAGACCATGTATTACAGGGGATGTATTAAACTAGTTTCCACCTCAGACCCCCAGAATCTACTCTCTCCAAGGGGCCCAGAAAGCTACTTATTTTAACAAGATCCCCAAGAAGCTTCCTTCTAGCCAGAAATCTGTCATTACCCAGCAGCCCTCAGGAGCAAGGGACAGTCTTATCTCTTCTTTGAAAAATCCCAAAACGGGAGTCTCTTAACACAGTTACTTCTCAGCAGGGGTTTGAGTGGAGGCACTGATCAGGCAAACTAGAGGTGGCCATGTGGGGATTAAATGCGACAGGGGTCGGTTTCAATATGAGAAGCGTGGCTGGGGGCTGAAAGGGAATCAAGTTGGACAGAGTGTTTCTAGAGCAGCAGAGACATAGGAACAGGCCCCTGGGATGGAGAGGAAAAGGGGTGCGCATGCAATGCAAGCTTCCTCTGTTCTCTGTGTGTGACAAGGATGAGGAAGATGCTCTTTAGAGCTGAGAGTGACACAGAAAGAGGCCATGTGGCATCAGGTACAGCTCTAATGGATCCCAGTTGTGCCCCGTCTGGTGGCCTTGGGTCCTGGTTCTGTCGAGTGGGACTTTGAGAACTTGGGTCCATTTCTTCACTGCCTTGAGCCTCAGTTCCTAGTCTGCATGACAAACACAGGATGGAGACTGACCGCAGCTCTTGCACCAACACGTGACCAGAGTCCTGAGGAGTCCCTACGGCTCAGTGAAACGACTCTTGGACCAGGAATGAGAAGATATTGGTCACGTGGAGTGGACGCAGTGGCTATTATACCACTTGTATTCCGAAGCACTGTGATGTTGAATGAGTAGCTGTGGTGCCCCTCAGTGTGACTTTTCAACTGACTGGCTCAGGGGTGCCTTATAGGATGCCGCTTTAGACACGATAGGCTGGGTGGAGAAAGACATAGAAGCAGAGATGGAGGGCTTGCCCTCAGATGTCCTGCAGAGCGTGGCCCTGCTTTCTGAGACCTGCTTAATCATCGCTTGGTATGAAATGAAGTTCCTTTCCTCTAACCATGTGTAGAAAGACAGCATGGTGGCTGAGAGCATTTGTGGCTAACTACTAAGCCCTGTTGCATGTGAATGTCCACTGCTATAAAGTGGTGAGATCACAGGACCTACCTGACAGATGTCAGGTGAGGAGTAAGTGATTTTAAAAATCAGAAGTGCTTTGAATAGCCTGACTCAGAATAAGTGCTTATAAACATCAGTTCCTACTATTATAAATACTGTCAGGGGAGAAGTGATAGGCAAAAAATAGAATTAGGGGTTTGGCCCATGTGAGGAGTTCATTTGATGAAGCTGTAAAATCCTTCTGTAATTTATTCCTTTGTGCACCCTTTCTCCCAGGCAGTCAGGTGAGAAGCAGAGCCCAGTGTCCTCCACTCAGGACTGAGGACTGTTGCAAGATTATTCTCAGCCACTGGCCACTTAGGCTCAGAATTTTCCAGAATTTTCAGACTGGAAAGGATCTTAGCTTAGGCAATTTGCCTCCCTGCTTTTGCAGGCAAGGTTCCTATGTGTGTGGGTCTACCTGACTCCAAACCACGAAAGCTGGGATTACAAATCCTCGAGTCTAGGACCCTGGGTTGTGTCAGCCGACAGAACCAGCCATGGAGCGTGCTAACATTGGCTTTCCTGCTCACTGGCTTTCTCTACTTGAAGGGATATTCACTGTGATACATTGTACAAATTAATTTTGTTTCCCAAACAGGAGAAGTCGATAAGAATGACTAGGGGCGTTTATGTGCTCCACACTTATGGGAGTACTTACAGTCAAGAGTGGGAGAGGGTAGGGGAGGTTTTGTGAGGCAGGAGAGAATGGATTTGTGTAGCAATGGAAGTGAGTGTGGGACACGCTTCCTTTTGTTTCTGAGTTACCAGAACTCTTTACCCAGTGGCCTCTCAGAAGCTGCAGCTGTGTCCTACCACTTGCAAGTTTGGCTCTCTCCTCTTCTCCACATTCTGCACATGCTCCTTTGGCCTGACAAGTCGTTTCCCTCTTACCCACCATCCCTGCTTGGAGGGTCCATCAGTCCTGGGGGACCTCTCTCCTGGCTGGTATATTGGTGAGCTGCTGGGCTCCGCACAGAGCAGTGCCTCCCAGGACTGCTGCCTCGTGTCCTGGGCCACCATCCCAACGTAGCACAAACTGAGTGGCTCAGACAGCAGAAATTTAGCCTCGCACAGTGCTGGAGACCGATGTCCGAAATCAAGGTGTCGGCAGGGCTGTGCTCCCTCCGTAGATTCTAAGGGAGAGCCCTTTTCCCGTCCTCTATCTTCTGCTGGTGCTGTCTGTCCGCGGTGCTCCTTGACTTGTAGATGTTTCCTCCCATCCCTGCTTTCAGCATCACAGGGCTTCTTCCCGTGTATCTCCACATGCCTTTTCCTCTCCTTAGAAAGATACCTGTCCTATTGGATTTAGAATCCACCCTAATCCAGAACATCCTCAAGTTACCTGAACTAATGACATCTGCAAAGACCCTATTTTCAAGTAAGCTCACATTCTGAGGTTCTGGGTGGACATGAATTGTAGGGGGACACTATCCAACCCAGGACAGCTGGGGTTCCACAATGCTTTGGAGTGGTTCTCCAGGCAGGTGTCTGGCCACCCTGTGTCCTATAGCTGTCAAATATGTGCTTTTCCAGGATTAGTGGGGTTTAGCCCCAAAGCCTCCACAGGCTTGGTTCTTACCCATCGCTTCTAAGTCCAGGCTCTTTATTTATTGCTGACCAAAATCTGTTAATTTCACAAGGGACATTTAAAGCCAAGTAACTAGAATCTTGTCTGCCACTATGTCCCCTCAAATAAATCCATCTCCAACGTATTTTCTTCCTCCATCCACCACCTCCGACACCCCAGCATCACACAACCTACCCTTCAAACAAACTACCCAGCCTCCCCCAAAATGGTCTCCCATGCTCACCCCTTAGGGCCTTTGCTCAGCCTTGAATGCCTCTTCCCATTCCAGCACTTGCAACATCATGGCTCGGTTCCTATGGAGCCTTCCCCTCCCCCCACTTCTTTTGTGTCCTGTCAGCATATTGTTCACACTTGGATTGCAGCACTCAGCACACTGTGCTGAAGAGATCCCTTTAGGAATCCACTCCTTTATTAGACAAGGCTCTCCATGGATCTGTTCTCCCCTGCCTGCCCTATGGACATTCTCCCTGGAGACAGCCCACCAGGCACATGTGGGTTTTGCTGCTCTCTTCTTCCCTCATCTTCCTTCTGCTTCAGGAGACTCTTGGAAGAAGATGGCCTGTGGGATCAAGGAAGGGCCGACCTTTTCTGCATCCTCCCCCACCTCCTGGAAGAAAAAGTAATGAGTGTGGAAGATGAGTCAGGTTCTAGAATATTAATCAAACCACATTACTGAGGGATAGAGTGTTAGCTGGGGAGTATAAATAAACCTGAATAGGGGATGGTGCTTTCTCTCTCTCTCTCTCTCTCTCTCTCTCTCTCTCTCTCTCTCTCTCTCTCTCTGTGAGATGGTGCCTGAGTATCTTTCTTCTAGTGAAACCATGCCCCCCACATCTCTTTCTCACTGCTTCATTGCCACCTTAGAAAATCCAATAGAAACCAGAGGGAGGCCCCAGAAACTAGAGTCCATGGAGGCCTGTTTGCCCAGGCTAAAGGAACCTTTATGAGGCTTCACCACATAGGTCAGCTCACCAGGGACACAGGGGACACACGGGATTTGCACGTTGTACAGATAGTCCTGGTGGTTCCCAGCATCTGTTCTCCCATTCTTCTTTAATAAGAGATCTTTCAACTTCCAATTGGGCTCATTGTTGCCCTGACTAAAGACTTTATTTGCAGCCAGATGGGGTCATCTGAGTGAGTTCTGGCAATGGGATGTAAGTAGAAGTGATGTGTACCAATTCTCCGAAACGTCCTAAAGGGGAAGGAGTGCGCCTTCTGCTTCTCTGCCTTAGAGCTACCTGTGCTTCAGACATGATGGCTGAGCTCGTGCAGCCACTTTGAAGCCATGAGGAAGGAGCAGTGCCCATGGTCATTGTGTAGCATGCTTAGATTTCTTACTTCTGGGATCATTTATGTGAGAGAAAAATGAAGTTCTCTCTTACTAAAGCACATTTTGGGGGAGTTTTCTGACACTGACAGCTGAGCTGGGATGACCAAAGTCTCAGCTAATAATGAGCGTCAGCTAAGACTGGTTATCTTTCTGTGTCTCTCTTGGAGGCTCCTGGTAAGTGATGGTGGAAGGACATCTGATGATTTGGAATTCCAGGTTCCTGCTGTAAAAGGAAAACTTTTCACTTACATTTGAGTGACCTGATGCTAGGCCCTGAATGGATCTAACTCAATATTTCTCAACCTACTTTCCAATATTAACTCCCAAAGGACGCTTTTTAGATATTTGTTTCCTAATCAACTCCCCCCATGAAATTTGAATAACACAGATATACTGTATATTTGTTTAAATACTACATATACATATGTGTTCATAAATAAAACGTGTACGATTTTTTTGTGCTTCTTCCAAAGAACAAAATTGTGCTCTCTTGGGGGACAATATCACCCCTGTTGAGAATGTGTGGCCTAACTGAAGACAGTGTGCTGACCCAGGAACGAGATTTGTTTTAAACCATCCTGTACAGACTTATGGACTTGTTATGTTTGTCTTAGTTTCTCAGGCTGCTATAGCAAAACACCATAGACTGAATGGCTGAAACAACAGAAACTTATTTTGCCCCAGTTCTGGAGGCTGGGAAGTGGAGGTTAAGGTGCCAGCATGGGTTGGGTGCTGGTGGAATCTCTTCCTGTCTTGTAGATGGGTCCTCACATGGCAGAGAGAACAAGCTCTGGTGTTTCTTCTTTATTTTTCGTTATTATAAAGCTTTTATTTTTAAACTTCAAATGTGGGGTAATTTCAAACATATACTAAAGTAAAGGGAATGGCCTATGTAAACTGCTATGTTATCCTTCATCTTCCTTCTTCATCAATTATCAACTCCTGGGGGCTCTTTCTTTATTATTAGTTTCAGGTGTACAATGTAATGATTCAACATATGTATATGTTGTGAAATGATCACCACAGTAAATCTAGTTAATGGTGTCTCTTTTTTTTTTTAAGTTACAGTTGACATTCAATATTATTTTATATTAGTTTCAGGTGTGCAGCCTAGTCGTTAGACATTTATATAATTTATGCAGTGGTCCCCCATTAGTCTCGTACCCACCTGGCACTATACATAGTTGTTGCAACATTATTGACTATATTCCCTATACTGTACTTCATGGTGTCTCTTCTTATAAGGCCACTAATCTCATTTAGGAGGACTCTGCCCTCATGACCTATCACCTCCCAAAGGCCCCACCTCCTCAGGCCATCATTGGGAATCAGGTTTCTACATGTGAATTTGGGAATCTACAGCACCTTCCAAGTTTGTTCCAATATCCTGCCCTTGCTGTCCCATCTGCCTGGAACATCTTCTCCTAGATTTTCAGGTGGCTTGTTCCTCTTCACCGATCAGGCCTCAGAACAACTGTCCCCTCCTGGAGATTCTTTGTTCACATTCCAGAAAAAAATAGTATCTCTGATTCCTGCAATCTGTCGTATCACCCCACTTTTCTTGACACCATATTCTGAAATTCTCTTGTTTATTTATTTGTTTACTATGTTGTTTGCCTCCACCCTCTGCAATGTAAAGTTTCCTGAAAGGTCTTGCTCGCTGTTGTATCCCAAGTACCTAAAACATGACCTGGCACATAGTAGACACTGACTAAATGAAGAAACACCCCTTTTACTGTCAGATACAAAGCATAATGAGCATGCATCCTGTTGTTTTCTTACCCTTATCAAGCACCCAAGATCTTAATCCCTCACAGGGACACAGCACACTAGAATTTACAAAGGGCTCCCATATCCATTTTCTCATTGAAGGCTCTCAGCCTTTCAGGCAGACAGGTATTATTAGCCCTGTTTTGTTGGGAAGAGCTTCTCAGAGTCATGTATCTGACTGGTGGAGCTGACGCCTTCTGACCCAAGGCCGGCCTCCCTCCATTACACTCCCTCCTTCACCAGGTAAGGGCCCTCCCTGTCCATTACAGAGTCTCCACTTTCTAGCGTTGGACATGAGGAAATGTCTCTATGCCTCGATCAACCAGGCTCCAGGTCAGGTATTGATTCAATTGATGGCCACTAAACCTTAAGTTGCACTTAGGAGTAACTGGAAAGATCTTATCCCACTCCTGTCTTTTAGCTTTTTCCCAGCAGATCTTGGCCTGGTCCCAGCCTCTTTCATGGCGTCAGAAGCTCTCTGCTTCCCCTGCACTTGAAAGGCTGGTCCTAGCAATGGCTTGGATAGAGGGACCTGCTTCCAAAGATCCTACAGTGAGAAGGAATTCTGGTGAGAGGCCATCATCAGGCACATGTGATGGCTTTCGCGCAATTAGCTGTCATTTGCACAGTGCCTTTGGAAGAGTCCTTCCTTAGACAATGAAATGGATGAAGTGGATCGTCTTTTGGGTGTTTCTCCTAAGAAAACCACCCCCAAATACTCAGCAATGCAGAGCTTGTTTTTAAAGAATTAGACAGCCTAAATGTCCATCAAAATGGGAATGGTTAAACAAAGCACAACTGATGCATTGACTGTTACCCAACATGGAATGTTACCATTATAAATGTTAGGTAGAAATATCTAATAATGATCTGGGAAAACACTAAACACCAACAAAATGTTAAGTGACAAAAACAGGATGCAAAATTTTATGTACACTCTTAATACCACAAAGGAAAAACGATAGCTAGAGAAAGTCTGCAAAGAAAGATATCCATTTGTATGAGACTGCAAATGACTGTATTACAATGATAGCATTATGAATGGGGTCTTTCCCTTTGTTGTTCTCAATTTTTTGTAGTGCAATATTTGTTATTTTTCTTAAAAAGCTTTGTTTAAATTTTCTTTTTGTAATTCATAATGATTAAACATGTTTTTAAAAACAAATATCAAAAAAGGAAGTTAAAAATTTACTGATATTCCTACCACTGGCAATATATTTGGGATACAGCCTCCTCATTCTCTCTACATGCATATAAATCTGCATTATTATAAGCAAAAATAAAATCATACTGTACCTATGATTTATAGTACATATTTTACTCAATGATATTTTATAAACATTTTAACATGCCAATAATCTATATTACTTTTTTGACATTCAGTATTATTTTATACTAATTTCAGGTGTACAGCATAGTGATTAGACATTTATATAATTTAAAAAGTGATCCCCTGACTAGTCTAGTTCCCACCTGACACTATACGTATTTATTACCATATTATTGACTATATTCCCTATGCTTTATTTTACATCTCCATGACTATTTTTTCCCCATGACTATTTTGTAACTACAAATTTGTATTTCTTAACCCCTTCATCTTTTTTACCCTGCCTCCACAACTCTCCTCCCATCTATCATCCATATAAATCTAGTACCCATCTGACACCAAACATAGTTATTAAAATGTTATTGACTATAATCCTTATGCTATGCTCTACATCCCCAGGATTACTGTGTAACAACCAATTTGTACTTCTTAATCCCTTCTCGCATTTTGGGTTTCTTCGGATAAGTACCCAGAAGTAGGATTACTGAGTCCTTCTTTGTCTCTTGTTATAGCCTTTGTTTTAAAGTCTATTTTGTTTGGCATAAGTACTGCTACACCAGCTTTTTGTTGTTGTTGTTGTTTCTATTTTCATGAAATATCTTTTTCCATCTCTTTACTTTCAGTATGTGAGTCTTTTTATCTGAAGTGAGTCTCTTATAGGCAGCATATGTGTGGGTCTTGTTTTCTTGTCCATTCAGCCACCCTATGTCTTTTGATTAGAGTATTTAATCCATTTATAGTTGAAGTAATTTTTGATAGATATATAGTTATTTATTGCCATATCTCCTCTTCTTCTTCTTCTTCTTCTTCTTCTTCTTCTTCTTCTTCTTCTTCTTCTTCTTCTTCTTCTTCTTCTTCTTCTTTTTCTTCTGGCCCTCTAAATAAGTCCCTCTAATATTCTACCTGGAATGAGCCACAAAGCAATCCACAGATGGTTGCAGCCCACACTGTGCTTGGAGTTACCTTGAGAGGACGAGCCATGAACCAAGGCCAGCTGTTGCTAGTGCTGGGCTTAGGGCTGCTCAGCCAGAGGTATGAGACATGCTGAAGCCAGATGCTGCTTATTTGCATTTTGTGAACCTTTGAGAGATTTTATGAAAGTCTGAAGTGTTAGCCAAGGCAGGCCATTTGTATGAAAAAGCCACTGGAAGCAGATTGGGTGTACCCAAAAGTCGGGCAGGGTGGGTTTTCTGGGAATCAACAGGTAGGGCGAATGAATCATGTTAACCAGGTTGATGGAGACTCAGACAGGGCAGCTGCCTGCATCTGCATGCCGGGATAGGGGAGGGCTCAACAAAGAAACAATGGCTTCTGCTAGCTCCTCTCTCCGGAAGAAAGCTGCTCCTCCAGTCCTCACACTGAAGCCTCCCCATATGTCCTTGGTACCTTTCGAGCTGCTGCACCAGTGCTGGAGCTCAAAGTGAGTGAGTCCGTCAGCAAGTAAGTCCATGTTCGGGTCCTTTAAGAGGAGCTCCTGGGAGTGTATCTGCCCTCAATCTTACTCAGCCACAATCTCTGCTGCCTTTTGCAGCCAGAAGTTATGGGGACTTCTTCTCTGGCACTGGAACCCTGGGCTGGCACTGGAACCTGGTGTGGGGCTGGGACTCCTTGCTCCTTCAGGAGGGACCTCCACAGCTGAGCTATTCCTCCTGATTTTTGTTGGTTATAACCAGGTGTAGGACCAGCCCATTCTGTGTCTGCTTCTCCTACCAGTCTTGAAGTGGCTTCTTTTGTATGTCCTTAGTTCTAGATCTTTAGTTCAGCTAGATTTCAGGCGATTCTCAGTGATGTTGTTCTGTAGTTTAGTTGTAATTTTGATGTGTGGTCTAGGAGGATGCAAGCACAGCATTTATCACTCCATCATCCTGCCAGGAATCTACAATATTATTTTAAATTCTGCTTAGTTTGTATTATATTGGTGTATCACTATTTATCTAATTTATCTCCTATTGTGGTACGTTTAAATTAGTTCCAATTTTTTGATGTTATAAATTACAATTGTGGATACTCTTTTCAACCAGCTTGTCTCCTATATTATTGATTACTTAAAGTTTTCAAAGTGGAATTTTTTGGTGCTAGGGTATAAACATCTTTAAGCTTATATATATAATGTGTATTTGTGTGTATACATATATACATATATATGACAATTTATATTAATGTAAGTTGTATAGGAGAGAGACTATTTTCCATACTCTTTCCAAATTTTGGTCAATATTATTTTTACAGTTTTGTTCATGTAATAGCTATGAAAAGGTACACTAGTTCGGTTTCTTTCCACCAAAACTTAAAAAACCCCAACTCAAGTAACTCAAGGAAAGAAGGCAGGTAATAAGGGAGGGAGAGATTAGTAGCTCATGTAACTGCAAAGTGCCAGGAGTAGGTTTCTGTTTAATGAAGTTTGATTTAAGTTCATAAACATTGCTAAGACTCATTTTTGGACTTGGCTTCTTTAGAGTTGGGTGCTTTCTCCTCTCTGTGTGGTGTCATCTCAACATCCATACCACAGAAAGGGAAAATCCAATAAAAATGGTGGCCAAATAAAAACCTGAGAATTGAGTTTTGTTGGACCTGGCTGGGCCTAAACAGGACATGTGGCCAACAGTGAATCAGCCAGTGGCCAGGGCATTGCTGGAGCATTCTGGCATGTTCCTCCCCAGAATCTTCTGGGCTACAAGTAGAGCAGGGGTAGCTTCCTCAAAGCCAAAGCAGTGTATGGCTGCCAGCAAGAAGAGGGAGTGGATGTTGGGTGGCTAAACATAAAAGTGTATTGTAAAGGCGATATCATCATTTGAAAAGATAACATCAAAACCCACATCAGATCATATTTGTATGTTCTTGAAACACATCTACAGTTTTAAATTGCTCATGAGATAAAATCTTTAAGGACTATTAAGGTCCGGAATTGTGGCCACCTTCTTTCCTCACTCCCCCCAACTCTTTTTTTCAGCCTCACCTTAACAATACTGCTCTTTGATCTGGGTGGGATAAGCCTTAATCTCTCTGAGCCTCAATTCTCTCATCTGTAAAATGGGGTTTTAACCCTACTTTAATCTAACTGACAGGATAACAGTGTCATACAAAATGAGCTTATGTATGATAAAATGCTTAACATCTCGTTTTTGAATAGATGTTTCCTACCAGCTCCAGGAAGTAGACTCATAGCAATTGACAATGATTTTTGGACGACCTCTACAGAAACTTGTTGTGTGCCCTTAGGAAAGAAACTTAATTATTTGACATCTATTTTCCCTGTCTATAAAACAAAAGAGGCTAGGAATTCCTGCCTTCAAATATATAATTTCAATGCAAAGACTATAAGCCCTGCATAAATGTAAGGTAGATTGTACCAAACAATAAATGAGGTTCTCATTTGTGCAAAGGGTCTTCGTGCTATTTTATGTTCACTTTACAGTCGCAGCAGTGGCTGCTGTGCCAAGTCTGAGCCCTGAGGGACACTTTCTTAAGATTCTCTCCGTGTGCTGTTCATGGAGAAAAAGCCTGCAAAAGTGTGTAAACTCCCCTTATTATCTGTGGCCCCCAAGAGCACTGTGCTGTCTCACTAGCCTCCACCCATGAACTCTTCTAACTCGATCCTTCTTACTGGTTTCCTGCTACATGTGAACTAAGTAAGCAAGTGCTGTGTCCTGTCTCTCTTTTTAGGCGACTGTTTCTCCTTAGATTTTGAGCTAGTCCATTGCCCTGTGACCTTACATCTTTGACTAGACAATATTCATAAACTTAGAGTTTGCTTTGTTCCTTTTGCTATAAGATCAGGAACATACTCCTCCAGACACTCTATATACTTGAGGAGAAACTGGGACTTCTGCTCTAATTCTAACGTGAATCGTTGCACTGATTGATTATAGAAGGTAGGCACTATTACTGTCTTCTTTTTAACAGTGAGGGACTGGCTCAGAGTTCACTTCAAGGTTCCACACAGCTCGGAAGGGAAGGAGATAGGACATACATGCAAAGTATTGTAACCACTATGTAAACTTACTTTCCTAAGTATGTCTTTCAGGAATGGCATAATCGTCTGTGTGGCTAGACTGCAGCTGAAGTGGGGATGAGGCTAAACAGTTGAGGGCAGTTCAAAGAAGCCTTAGAATGCCAGATGAGGAAGTGTGACCTTCCGGCCTTCAGTCAACGATTGCTGACCAGGGAGTGACTTAGCACTTAAGGAAAATAACATTTGTCCTTTAAAAATGAATGACCCGGCATCAGTGTGGAGGATGCATCAGAAAAGCCAAGACTGTAAGAACTTGAATGGAGACCATGGGGATTAAAAATTTGAGCTATTTGGAACGGGAATCTATAGGACTTGATGTAGGAGTGGAGAACAGGTGTTGGAGAATCTGATTTGCACTTTTGAGCAGAGGAGAGTGACAAGAAATGAATTTATTCAGAATCAGGAGTAGGAGTTTGGCAGGGAAGGTGGATAATGAGCTTGGTTTTAGACAGACAGAGAAGTAAGTGTCCAACCCATGGAGAGAAGTCTGACAGGTCCTGGGGAATGGGAACGCAGAACCCTGGAAGCAGGTCACAGTCATGGGCTACACAGAATGGGCATCTCCAAGGCATCGTCCCTCTGATCCATGCACCTGTGTATTGCCAAGCAGGGCCTCCAGCTTTTGGAAAAGTTAAGTAAAATCAGCACCTCAATGGGAAATTTCAGGAATTTTAATGTAACTTGCATGAAAAACAAGCAGGCCTTTCTTCCTCTCATGCTGGAGCTCATCATGCAGTAACAATTTGAAATTTACAGCTCAGGCATTTAACATGTTTCAAGGAGAACATTATCATATGAAAACCTTGTAAAGAGAAATGTGTCTGTGCTAATAAGTGACGCTGTCTTCTTTTTGTAAAGAGACCCCAATCATTTACATTTTTACTTTTGCTTCCCTTATTGGGTTAAATAATTCTGACATTTTCAATTGCAAAATATATTTCTGAAAATTCTTCCAATGTAAGGTTTTATTTTTCTGAGAGAGAGAGAGAGCTGTGACAAGTCTGGCCATTTCTTGGGTCTGGTTTTGAAAAGAAAAGGTACTAATTTCACCTGGTTTTTATGCCTTGCAATGTGACTTCTACTAGAAAATGGCTCCTTGAATCTTAAATGGCAGAGGAGCTAGCTAGCTCCTCTGTGTTCAATATTAACATAAAACCTTAACATTGGGGTTTGGAGGCCCTTCAAAGTCATCAGAAGAAAGATATTCCCTTCCATCACTGAATTTCCATTAAAACTCTTCACCAATTGGATATTCAGCCAGAGCTTACCTACCTCCAATGGTTGGTGGAAAAGATGTCCTTAAAATAAGATAATGAAATTATATTTCATTTTCATTTGAAAGCTTCCACCCATTGGTCCTACTCAGCTACTGCAGCCTTATCCTAGGCAAGAGAGGGAGTATAGAGCTGTTGGTTGTACTTGGACCTTGTAGTCAGACATATTTGCCTTCAAATCCTTCCCGACTCATGGATCATAGTTTAAGCATCATTTGCATCACCTGAGAGTTTGGCCTCCACCCCAAACCTACTGAATCATAATCTGTATTTTAATAAGATCCCCAGTGACTCCCCATACACATTGAAGTTTGAGAAGCATAGCTCGGAAGAACTTAATTATCCATACAACTCAGCTTCTTGTCTGAAAACTGAGATGGTTGGACTTGATAATCCTTAAAAGTTCCTTTCACCTATAAAACACTAAAATCATAAGTGTAGAGTTTATAAAGCTCTATTGGCAGGACAGGAAGGAGGGAAGGAGGGAAGGAAGGAAGGAAGGAAGGAAGGAAAGGAAAGGAAGGGTGTTCAGTTTACTCTGTGTCCACTATATCTCAATAAAGGCGGTAAAAAAAAAACAAAAACAAAGCAAAACATGTACCTGGCAGTGGAGCAGCAGGTGGACCTGGCCTCAGAAAGCGCTGATGCCAAGGCCTTGAATCCCAGTAGGACTTTCACCTTGACTTTCTGTCTACAGATGGGCTTCTCTCTCTGAGACTGACTTGTCTGTAGGGAGGTGCAAGGCGTGGCTGTGCTTTCTGGAATAACACAGACCAAGCCTTGTATGGGGGCCAAGTAAAGTTCTGGAAGGGACCTGGGTGTCCAAGACAGATATACTTGAGTGAATTCAAGAGCCATCATTTACTGACTTCATGATTCTGAGCAAGATCAAAACCTCAGTTTTCTAATCAGGAAAATGGGGCTTTTGATTACTTTGCAAGGTTGTTGTAAGGGTTAAAGAGATGAGTGGGAAATCCTAAGACATGTTTGGTGTACCCATCCCACCAAACATTTGTTCTCTTTCTTGTTTCTTCTTCATATACTGACTAGGGTTGCCCTGAGAAACAGAACCAATAGGATGCATGTATGTAGAGAGAGTGATTTATTTAAAGGAACTGGCTCACAGGATTATGGGGGCTGGCAAGTCTGAAATCTGCAGGGCAGACCACAGGCTGGAGCCCCAGAGGAGAGGTGACGCTGCAGTCTTGGTTCTGAAGGACATCTGCAGGCCACATTCCTTTTCCTTTGGGGATCTCAGTCTTTTCACTTCAGGCCTTCAACTGTTTGGATGAGGCCCACCCAGGTCATGAATGGTAATCTGCTTAACTCAAACTCTACTGATTTAAATGCTAATCATGTCAGAAATTCACCTCACAGCAATAGCTAGATTGGTGTTTGATCAAATAACTGGGCACCATGCTCTAACCAAGTTTGACACATAAAATCAAACAACACTTCAACTGTTCGAAGAGGAAACTTGATGGTTGGCACTCTTTCTCGAAGCGAAATACTTTCAGATTCTCCTTCCCACTCCATAGCTAGTGATTCTTCTTTTGCCCTCAGTCCTCAGCTCTCTCATGTCTTTCTTCCCAGTGACTTAGAAATTTCCCCCCAGTGATATTAGATCCAAACTCCCACATTTATCAACTATATTTCCTTTGCGTCTTGAAGTGGCCTCACTCTTAGAGATCAACCTACTGCCCTGTTTAAACAACTTGGGTTCATAATGAAGTACCTACGCATTTTTAAGATGCAAAACTCTTTTCTTCCATCAGCCCTCGACAATTTTATGAGACATCGGAAAACACAAGATGAGCCCTCAGGCCTCAGCTATGGGCCATATGCCATAAGCCAGACTGCATCAGAGCAAAAGAATTTTAATTCCTTCACAGCAAGGTTTAGTCTTTGCTCATAAGTAAGGCTGTGCCTGGGCTGGGAATGTAAATGTCTAAGAAGAGGTAAACAGGTTGCAATTTCATTGCTTCTAAACATGCGACTGCCTCAGGGGTTTCTGATTTATTTATTTT
Organism: Rhinolophus sinicus; assembly: GCF_036562045.2. NCBI lineage: Eukaryota > Metazoa > Chordata > Mammalia > Chiroptera > Rhinolophidae > Rhinolophus > Rhinolophus sinicus. Next base: position 10,312,085 of record NC_133752.1, on the reverse strand, counting down.
TTTAATGGAGTGCGAGACCATAAACCCTTCCTGCTGGCAGGCTGGCAGGCCAGGCACACTTTTAGAGGCGCACCAAGCTGCAGCAAAGAGAGGTATCGGGAAGCTGGCTGAGCCCTGTAATTAAAACCATGCCCAGAAAATGCTCCTGATTCCAGGGGTCACATCTGATTTCATCTAAAACATTCTTTTTGGTCCCCTCTTAACCCAGTCTTGACTTTTGAGCATTCACATCATTACCAGAGTGGAGGGTGGGAGGAAGTGGGGGGATGGGGTGGTAGGCAGAGGAATGTAAGTTATACATTGAGGGTTCAGGGGTTTTGGGGTTTTTTTTGTTGTTTTTGTTTTTTTTTTGCAATTTGATTCCATTTGGACATTTGCAATACAGTATTGGGGAGTGGCTGTTGTTGTGTTGTGTCTCTAAATCACTAAGAGTTTCTTTTTTCTTTTTGGGGGGATACTTTGAAAAAGTAAGACTGAAAATGAGCTGCTTAATATGGGTGGGTACCCCTTATCATTTTTGGCCTCATATCCGACTCCTATCTTTTTCTAATGGAAAACATATTTTTGTTATTATTCACTTTGGCCAACACACATTTCCAAATGTCAGCAGATTGTTTTTTTAACTTGTAGGTATCATCTGTTGTAATTAGACTCGGACTTTACCTAAATATTTGGCTGTACAGAGCATTGGTTTCACTTTGGATTAATGATTTGTTCAGCGTCTGAAAAGTCTGGGTAGTGAATGAGATCTTTTACTGTTCAGAACGGGAAGCCTGAGTCCAAAATGGCTTTGCAGATCTGGGCCATACGTTGCAGGTCTGCAAGGGATCATGTTCTAGCACCTAATTTGATGAGGGAAAAAAAAAAGGTACCCAAAGCTTGTTATTGTGGAATATGTTAGCGATTTATTTTTCTCTGTTAACACCCAGAGTTACGTTTTCTAAAGTTTGGTACATATTTCTTCAACCACACTTTAGTTTAGTATAATTGCATAATCTTTTACCTTTTCACATACATTTATCAACACCTCAGGGAGCAGGAGAAAAAGAAATTTGAGTGTCCCCATTTTAGCGAATTGATAAATATTTATTGAGCACCTACAGTGTGCCAAAGAGCATGCTGGTGTAGTAAAGAAGACTAAGAAAAAACACACTTCCTCTCTCTGCCTCAGTTTCTCATTTGGAAAATGAGGTCCAGCTAGTGTGCTGGGATACTAGCTCTCCAAAAGCGTTGGGGAGGAAGCTGTGGTTTTGGTGTTTGCCGTGTCTGTGGTGCCAAGAATCCTGCGATGGCCAGTTTCTAACAACACACAAAATGGGACTGAACACAGAGCAGGAAAGAGAAGTGAATGGTCGCCTTGCCCCAGTACAAGCCGTCTCCAGCACCCCAGTCGGCTGGGTCTAGCTCATGTTCTGCCTTCTCCCCAGAGCCGTCTCTGAGCCTCGTCTTTTCTCTACCCTCTTCTCCCCACAAACAGCAGAAGGTCTGCACCCCTAGGGCAACTCAAGTCTTTTTGTGAATAAATGAATATTAAGTAGGAAATGAACACCCTGAATTTTGAACATTAGCTAAAGGCTACATGCAGACATACCCCTGTGTGTAATGTTGTTGCCTCTCCTATAATAAAGAGAGTAGCTGTTCCCTTCTCTTTGCGGTTCACGTACTTTAGAAGAAATGGCAGCTCCATAATCACGTTCTCTTCCTAGAATGCCCGGGGCAACCTGCACACCGCCATGGGTGCAAGTGTGGTCGGTGGCTTGAAGCCTTGCCTTGCGGTTTTCTTAACTTCCAACCTTAAACCAAGCTCTTGAAAGAAGCTACACGAAAAGTAATGATCCTCAAAAACGAATGCATTGTAGCAGCAAAGAAGAAATGTAATTAGCCACCGTAATGGCATCGTTTAGGCTTCTCTCTTTTCTTTCCTTTAAAAATAAGTTTAGTGACTAGAAATTGTGGGCACCCTGCCTTAGTGCCTTTAAATCAATGACTGGGACAAAGTTGGGAGGCAGGGATGAGTCTATTCTCTACACTCTAGTTTTGCAAATAGGCTCATCTGATGTTTTTAAAATGGTAATAATAGTAATATTCTTTTAAATGGCCCCTTAGGCACGGAGGGTGAGTTGTCATGACACAGTGAAGGAGTGTAGACCTAAAGAGGTGGGGGCCCCCTACCTTTCGGGCCTACCTATGGCCAGCATTTTATGGTCTTCAAGTAGTAGTTTCCACTGTATCTAATGGGACTTCCAGAGCCACAAAGAAAGGGGCAGGCAGGAGCCTGGCCAGTGGTCATGGAGCGTTTTTGTATTCAGAGATGTGGGAGTGATCACAGGGAGACAGGACCAAAGGTTGAGTCTTTTCAGTGGAGCCTGTGTGAATTAATGTTGTATGGGGATGGGCTAATGGACATGGATGCAAAGAACCCAGATCGTCACAACTCACAGAAGCTGCCATTTTGATTGGCCACTCTCTCCTTCCACAGACGCCCTCCGACTGCCCTGAGGTGACTTATTTTCCCTGTGAGGCTGCCCTTTAGCATCCATCTGTGACAGGCAGTGTTGTTGGCATTTAGAAACACACAAGTATTAGTAGTTGTCACTTTGGGTAAATTATTTAACCTAATTGGGACTCAGATTCCTCATCTGTTAAATGGGGGCAATGTAGTCCTGACCTCAAAGGTTGTTTGGACTATGAAATGGGATGACGAGGTGAAGTACTTAACACAGAGATAGACTCACATGGTTTTTCATTGAGAAATAGTGAGAAAAACTATAGGAAAAAGTTCTAGACAGGCCACTGAAATCAGCAGGGCACTGACGATCCTATTTAAAAGGAGTTTACAAGAACAGGTATGCAGATGAGCAGGGAGATTCAGCGAGCATATGAGAATGGGAACACTTGTGGGGGATGCTGTGCTGTGTCCTCCCCCCTCCGCACCCCCAGGTCCCCTTCAGGCCTGAAGGATTTATGCCCCCATCTTGGGAAGGTTGTCACAGATCTGAGCTGCCTGTTCCCAGCAGTGAAGAACTACCTAACCCAAGGTGGCCTGTCTTCCCTGGGGTGCCCCTACCCTGTGACTGATACGGGGATACAAAGGCTCAGCTCCTCACCCTAGTTTGGGACAACTCTGAAGGACCTTCCCAGCATCAGAGCTCCTGTTGGATTGGCTGAGGCCTTGTCAGGCCGAACCTGTGACATAATAAGAAATGCATATTTGGTCTCTGCCCTCCATCCCCTGCTTTCTGGCATACAACTCCTAAAACCTTTGGAATCTCTGAAGTGAAAATGTCATTTGGCGTAATAATGTCTCTTGTATGCAAATGAGATGCCTGTTGGCTGGAGCCTCCTGGATAGTCTCAGGATGGGGGCTGGTTGCCAGGGGAACTAACCAAGTGAGTACAGATTTGGAACTTTCAGCCCCACCCCCACCTCTAGGGAGGGGAGAGGGACCAAAGGTTGAATTAATCACCAATGTCCAACGATTGAATCCATTATGCCTATGTAATGAAGCCTCCATTAAAAATCCCAAATGACGAGGTTTGGAGGCTTTGGGCTTCGTGGAGGCGCTGACTCACCCAGAGACGGCATGGAAGCTCTGAGCCCCTTCCCACACACCTAGCCCTGTGCATTAATTTCATCTGGCTGTTCCTGAGTTGGATCCTCTTACAATAAACCAGCAATATAAAAAGTAAACTGTTTTCCCAAGTTCAGAAAGCTGTTCTAGCAAATTATTGAACCTGAGGAGGGGGTTGTGGGAACCTCGACTTATAGCTGGTTGGTCAGAAGCACAGATGACAGCCTGGACCTATCAGTTGGCATCTGAAGTGGGGTGGGAGGGATGGTCTTGTGGGCTGTAAGCGAACCCCAGGTAGCGTCACAATTGAATCTGATTGTAGGACCTCCCCCCACCCGTTATGTCAGTGAAGGGGTGTGAATAGGAGGATAGAAGAAAACAGAGTTTTTTCCTTACCGTGTGGAGAGTACAGAGAGAAATAAGGTTTTCCTTTTAGCACCACGGCCCAATCTTCCCGTTTGCCCACTTCTCCAAGAGTTCTCCTTTGTGAACTTCCTGCTCCCTGCTTGCCTTTTCAGAGCCTAATTCCCAGGAAAGCCAACCTGTGATGGCAGAGGGAGCACTAAGATGGGAAAGATGAAAAAGACAGGCGAGGTTCCTGGTGATGAGTGGTTGCATTGGTGTGAGGAGGAATGCTGTAAGGGGTTGGCTCTCACTGTCTGCTTTGAAGTTGTTGCCACTGGGGAAGCTGATGTTAAAAACAAATGGTGCCCTGATTCTCCACTGGCTTCTCTCCAGAAGCCTCAGACACAGAAAGCCGAGGTTCTTCAACTGCATAAAGAAAGGGCAACTCAAGAACAGGTCTCCTCCTTCGACAACCCCCAGATTTCTTCCAGAGATAGCCGAACTGCATGAGGTGAACCAAACTTCAGGGCACGTTGCCTAGAGGTAGCCTCCAGCGCCCTCTGAACTGGACGCCTGGAGCCTGCTGCCCTTTCCTGAATGACACTTGACTAACAGCGGGTACACAGTCTGATGACTTCCTGCCCCCACCCCAGCGGAGATGATGGGACCTAAAGAGGGGCTTCTTCCCCTCCTGTCTCTGCCTTTTCTTTTTCCTGTACAAACAATTTTTAAATAGATTCCAGTCATTCCATTGTGGGGATATTGCTGCATGAGCAGAACTAATAATTCTATTTTAAAGGTAGGATTATTAAAGTAATATATGCAATTGATTAAGCAATTTCGAATACAAAATAAATAAATGAGGCAATGTCTCTGGCTTACCCCAAAATTCCCAAACATCCTCCTCAGAAATATTCACAGGGAACAGTTCTATGTTTCCTTCCAAACATGCTCTGTGCAGAGCCAAGCACATTTGCGTATATGCATTTTTAATTTCTTGGCTTTTCAACACAAATGAATAATACATTCTATACTTGCTCCTTGCTTTTCCCCCCTTACCTACAAGTTTCACTGCAAGCAACCAAAAACCAAACTCAGACTGTCCTGAGTAATAAACAGGATGTGCTGACATACAACCGGAAGTTCAGGGTGAGACCGTGGTTCAAGGTTCATTTGACTCTTTGGCTTCACCGTCATCGGAGGTCTGGTTTCCCTTTCTGCTCTGCCTTTCACGCTGTGATTGCAGAGGCTGGCTTCCCACCCTGGCTGCAGTATGACTTGCTAACGTCCCTAGGGCCGCATACTCACATGTCCACATCTAGGCAGGGAGAAAAGCTATTTCTTAAAGTTCTCTTGGAAGAGCCAGAAAGCTTTAATTTTAGAATGTTTTCCCCGGGAGGCCCAAGCCAACTGCTATTCACCTCTCTTTGAGTCATGTGCCTTTATCAGAACCAGTCTCCCTAGAAGGAGGTGGGCTGACATGAGTTAGCCCGAAGACCCACCAGAGCCAGGGGTAGAGTTATTGTTTTCCATGTATATGGCCTGGGAGTGGTAGGTATGGGTACCCAAGAAAATTTAAAGTATTTAGCAACATTGCTTACCATTATGGTATGTACTTCTTTTCATAGCCACACAGCTAGATCTATTTCCTTTAAAAAATAAAATTGTTAGAATAAGGTCCAACTGTGTGGATACATAAGTTATTACATAATTTATGTAAGCACTGCCTATTAATGGGCATTTAGGTTATTTCCAGCTATTTCTTGATATGAAGCCATGCTTTGGGGAATGCCCTGCATGCATTTTGACATACACATGAATTATCAGTATATCTTTCACTAAATTCCCGGAAGATGAGTTCAAGAAGATAATCCACCCACATTTAGTTGCAGAACAGCCATGAGGTAAAGACTCAAGTTTGAACTTTCAGGACCGACCCAACGAAAGAGCTGCTGCCTAATTGAGAACACACAACAGTCAGGAACTCACTACTATGGAGCCAGAATCAGAAACACTAAATCAGGAATCAGCGAGGACCAGGATGTCGCTGCTGCTGCGGTTTCAGAACTGACCTGCAGTGCAAGTGGTGCTCTGTGCCCTGATTTTCGACACTCACAAAGCTGGTGACTACAGATACAGCAGGAGCATCTTCCTGATTGGAAAGCAAAGACACAGTCTCTTCCAAAGGCAGAAGACAGAAGATGCGCTCTTGACCTCTTTGGCCAAGGTCGAGCATCTCTGTGGGCCAGTTTCTGCACCAGTCAATGCTCACATATCCCCAGGAGGTGGGTGTCATCATCTCCAGGCCATGTGGATAGGCAAGCAGTGCACACTGGTACAGCCCCAAAGGGCTCACTTATCTTTTAATGGCTGGGTGCTGGTATACCAGTTGGTAAATATTTTGAGTATCACTTTTGATCATCCCAGTTTTATAAATAAGAAAACTGAGGTTCTAAAACAGTACGACGTTTCCCAAAGACCAGAAGGGTAGAAAGTAACCAGGATTTGAGTCTAGAGGCCTATAGCTCCAAAGGCTGTTTTTTTCTATCATGCCCACTGCCTTTCTGCTGAATCTAATACTATACTAAAAGGCTTGTATGGTATGGTGTAGTTTTAAAAGACTCTGCTTTTAAAGTACGTTAAGATATACCTCTTGGCGTTGGCAACTATATTTTCCAGGAACAAAACTGGGACACGGTGATGGTTAATTTTATGTGTTGACTGGGCCATGAGGTGCCCAGATATTTGGTGAAACATTATTCTGGGTGTATCTGTGAGGGTATTTCTGGGTGAAATTAGGCTTTGAATTGGTAGACTGAATAAAGCAGATTGTCCTTCTCACTGTGGGCCTCATCTAATCCCTTTAAGGAACAGAACAAAAAGGCCGAGAAAGGAGAAGTCACTCTCTGCCTGCCTGTCTCTGAGCTGGGACATTGTCATCTTCTCTTGTCTTCAGACTCAGACTTAGACTGGGATTGGCTCTCCTAGTTCTCAGGCCTTTACACTTGGACTAGAACTATACATCTATTCTCCTGGGTCTACAGATGCCAACTGCAGATCTTAGGACTCTCAGCCTCCTGAAACATGTGGGCCAATTCCTTATAATAAATCTGTGATGGTATGATATGATATGATATATTATAATATAAATCCTGTAGGTTCCTTTTCTCTGGAGAACCCAGAATAATATAACCACCATTTATGACACATGGCCTGGCTGAACTGAATTGGGAATTGACATAAAAATACAGAGTAAGAGACCCCTCATCATCCGATGCCAACCAACTTCTGCACAGCCTCATGTCTGCCCACCAGCCCCAGGCCCCTGCATGCCACGTGCTTACAGCACTGCTGTCTTTTGTCCTTACCCAGACTTCTCCATGAAACGCCCTTTTCCTGAAGGCCATCATATTTTGAAGCCAGTTCAAGAAGTTACTTCTTCAGGAAGCTTTTTCTGACATCCTTATTATTTATGTCCTCTCACCATGTAATTTTATCTTTGTCATAGCTCCTGAATAAAGGTATAATCTTCTGCTTTTCTTGTCTCCCATTAAACTGTGAATTCTGAAAAATTCTCTCTTAATCATTTGGGACATCCTTAGTGCCTGGCATATAATACATAAATGTAGAGGGTGTGTGTATATCCATAGGAGTGTGTGTTTGTTTTTCCAATTAGAAGTCTAAAATGATAAGGTTCTCTCTGTATCCCTTTCCTGCGCTGTAACCAAATCCTTGTATTATGAAAACCAATATATTGTCAACTGTTTTAGAATCATAAGTACTTTCTTTTCATGAAGCAGAGACAGCAGTAAAATGTAGTGGGGTAGGGAAAGGCTTGGGGTGAGAAACTTTTGAATTTGAACCCTGCCTCTACCACTTACGACTTTCACAACCTTGAATGACTTAACCCCTTCTGACCCTCATTTCTTCCTCCGTAAAATGGGGATCATAAAAGCAATCATGCAGCTTAATAAACTAATGCACACAACGTGCCTACAACAGTGCCTGGTACTCAGTGTCATCCAGTAGTGACACCAGAAAGAGAAGAAGAGGAAAATTAGCCGTGTCTACATTTGAACATGGCATTTCACACTTCTTCCCCAGAAAAAGAACGCACTGGGATTGCTCTCAGACTTTCATTTACATTAAAATCTCAGAATTTAAGAATTTTGCTTCATGGGTGAAATGTATCGTGCATGTGTTTGGAGTCACCATTAGAAGTAACCTTTCCAAGTGGCAGCAGCCACCATCCAACTGTACAAAGCAGAGCTAAGCCCAGAGACGTGAATGAGGATGTTTTTCCTTATCTCCACAACAGCGTGTTACTAGGGAGAATCACTGTAGGAGGTTAATATCTTGATCCTTGGATAAAATAAAGATATAATTCATCAGAAAGAGGACCACAAATGGCGGCACAGCTGGGTAGGGAGTAAGCAAGGAAACATTGCAAAGTAGAGAACATTTGAAAACTAAAGATTTAAAAAGGTCATGGCACTGTGCTGGCTTTGACCCTGGGACCTGGGGTAGAGTGCTATGAACCTACCAACTAGCTGTGTGTCTTTGAGGAAGCCATTTTTATTCTTTCACAGGCATTTTCCTCATCTATAGAATGAGCCTAAAAATTCCTATGCATTGCAGCTCACAGGATTTTACAAAGAACCACTCAGATGCAAGGAATCTGATATTAGTGAGGTGAAGGGAGTATCAACAAACCCCCCCTCCCCTCGCTGGTATCTTGCCCTGAGTGGCACCATCTTGGACGTATAACCAGACAGGTGATATCTCAGCTTCATGTCCTGGGACAGGAAGTCATTGGAATTGAAAAGTAAATTGAAAAACTCATATCTTGTGTTTTCTTCAATCTGTACATTTACTCCAAAGTTTAAAAAAAAATGGTTTCTAAAATATAAATATATTCCAAAACCTCAGTTTAAAAATGAGTATGTCATTATTGTACATATGATTTTTACCGGAAAGCATATTTTATTAAATCTTTAGTATTCTTCATTTTACTTATTTTTCTTTTTGTATTTGTCTGTGTGTGTGTGTGTGTGTGTGTGTGTGTGTGTGTGTTGGGGGAGTGGGTACCACTGCAAATCCTTTATGGAACCAGGCAGGATATACTTACAGGTACTTAAATATCTCATTTAATTCTCACCACAGATTTATAAAGTGGTCACAGTAGCCCCTTATATAGATGAAGTAACCACAAATTAAAGAGTTTAAGTAAGCTGAGTCAGGAGATGGCAGAGCCAGGATTCAAACCCAATTCCAATCCTCAAGTTCAGGGTGGGGCAGGAATATAACTTAACAGTAGCCTTTTCCCACTGCCTCACTGGGCCTCAGAGAAGGAAGGTTGCCAAGGCTGAGCTGGATAGACAGATGAGCCTGACGTATTTGCCACTTGACCCTTCTATTGTGACAAGGGCAAGTGGAGCCAGCCAGATACAAGAAGTGGATTCAGGTACCTTTCAATGAGGAAAGAAAGCACTGGGTTAAAGGAAGGAATCCAGGAAGCTTGACAAGAAATTCTGGATGGAGACAAGCCCTCTTGGCTGGTTATCTCTTATCTGAACACTTTAGCTAAGAATCATGGACTTGGACTCCCAAATTTCTGTTCTATCTGAAACAGCGAGACGCCTCAGTCATCTAAGGACACCTGGGCCAGTGGATGTGCAAATTTGCACATCAGTTGGTTAAACGTATGGAATACCCTTTTATCCTTGGCTTTATTTCACGAGTCCTCTCTCTTGGCCCCAAACTTGCTAATTCTTTCCTTTCCCAAAAAAACATCACCAGGAAGTGAGGCCCCATCCCCTGGTGTAGGTGTTAGTGAAATTGTGTTCATGGTAAACAAACCTACCTAAGTTTCTTTGAGATTTGGGCAGTTTTCAAGATCACAGTTTTTTTCAGAAGGAATCTGGGATTTCTGCATTTCAAGGCTAACCATTGAAATGCAAGCTCTTGTTTTTGGAAGGCTGCTGTCAAGGGGCTTCAAACTTCGTTTTAGTCTTTTCCTTCCTCTTGCCCAGCCTCCTTTTCAAAATGCTTCCTCTTCCTAGAAAGTGAGGCTTTTTTTCATCATTGCCTATAAACTATGTTCTTTCCTGATTTTCAGTAAGGCTGGGAATTAGGGGTTGGGGTGTCAGGGTTTTCAACATGATTTGTTTAGTTCTGTTGGGGGGTAGTTACAGAGAATTTAGTTAACACCTTTGTTGGCACTGCCAAGAAGTTTTCAGAAAAGTCTTCCCTTGTCGTCACACAACCGCTCACTACGAGAATGTCATTAAATGAGCCTAAGAAGGAAAGAAACAAGTTCCTAAGGTCACTGCAAATGGCTGTGGCCAGAAAGCACACTATTTCACTTAATAATTTTAAAAAGAAACATATTCATATAAAATTTAAAAATATTCCTGACGTCTAATCTGAAAAGGGCAACTGAACAGTAAATTTTACTTTCAAACCAGTGAAACCAAAGTATTTTTGACGGAATAAATTATTTCTCCCAAACCTAGACATAGGTGATCTTTTTAAAGCTGGCTGCCTCCAAACAATCCCTGAAGCAGAGTCTTAATTTGGGCTTCAGAAGGAGTTCTGAAAAGTCATGCATATGCTTGCAGCAGTCAGTGTGCACTTAGAATTTTCCTCGGGATGAGGTCCGTAACTTTCATCTAATTTTATGCGGAACTCATGGCCCTAAACATTTTACATTAATGACCTAATGCAGCAATGAGAAGAACTTCCTGGAATGAAGTTGGCCTGTGCCTTACTGATTAGACCCGAGGAAGGCCCTCATTTAATGATCTGCCATCAGTCTGATTCAGTTAGTCAGTCAACAAACATCCATCCAGGACTCACTCCAGTGGAAGGCATGAAATTTGATTGTCTCTCTTTCAGGAAGTGCGATCATAAATGCAATTGTTAACTGCAAATTGCCCAGCCCCTTTGAAGTCTGGCTATAGGATTGAAGCCCAGAGCTTCCCAATTCCTGGGGAGAAGGGGGTGAATACATACCGTGTGATGAAGTGTTCATTAGTTGATTTGTGTAAACTGCTTTGAAGATCTGAGGACCCAAAGTGCTAGGAAGTATCATCAACCTCCTTAAACTTCCTTTGTCTCTCTTTTCCCTGAAGGAAATTTACAGTACCCCAAAGTCCTCATTATTGATAACAGGCCACCTGAATGAGGGTGGCCTTATTCTTTTCCTCATAAGAGGCTAGTTTAGAACAAGTGCTTCCCTCTGTTGAGCACAGTGGCAACCTTATATGAAGATGCTCAAAGCAAGTTAAAGCCTAACGTATCGGTGATAAATTAATGAAATCTGCAGGCTGGGTTTGGGAGGCCAGCTCCTGGGTGTGATCTGCAGGAAGCTGGGGAGGCCTCCACAAGGCATGAAAGGATCAGAATTTACAATCTAGTAGGGACCAGAAGGTAAAGAAACACACAGATGTAAATTATCATGTGTTCCAAGCTCTCTGAGAGATCCAAAGACCAGGAATGGGGGTGGAAATGGGGACTATCACACTTCATGGACTGAATCAAGAGAACTTTCAAGAAGAGAGTGGCTTTGGAAAGAGTAATACAAATTATGAATGACATTCATTGAGGCCTCCTTGTGTGCTCATTGGGCTAAACCCTTTTCATGTATCATCTCATTTAATGGGCCTGGAGCGATAGGCAGGGTCGTGGTGCCGGTGGTTACGGCTGGGGACGGCATGGCAACGGGAAAAGCAAGGACAAGAGCCAGTGTCTCAAGCTCTTCTCTGCAAAAGTTTCTGCCTGCCTTTCATCTCTCTTGTCCTGATTCCTTACATATATTTTTTTATGTGGAAGTTTTGTTTTGAGTGAGCGTCTACTTATCCTACTAACATGTGTCAAGAGCATCAAACTCAATATTTCAATGTTTATTCAAATCTCTTGATTACAAGTATAATGTGGGGTGTGATGGCAGCTCGGGAGTGTCCATGTGAATAGAGATGAGACACCCATCTGTTTAGAAGGGCTGTTGGGGACTTGTCCAGATAAGGCATTTGCCTAGTAGGCATACCATATTTAATTTACTTGAATTTGCTTGGGTCAGATCCTGGACCAGAAAAAGGACATTGGTGAGATAATTGGTAAAATTTAAATCAGGTCTGTGAATTCCCGGATAGTTTTGGATCAATAGTGATGTCCTAATTTTGATCACTGTATGATTGTTAAGTAAGAGTGTGATATTTGGGGAAGCTGAGTGAAGAGCATAAGGTAACTCACAGCAGCATTCTTTTTGAATATTTTTTATAAGTCTGAAATCATTTCAAAATGAAGAATTAAAAATAAATAAAAATATTTATGCGAATTAGGAGTGAGTAGAGTGGAAGTGTGTACTGGGGGAAGGGGAGAATCCAGACAAAGTTCCAGTCTCTTCCCTGGATTTTGTTGCTGCTGGAATGCCTATTGACAGCACAGACTCACGTCCCCAGAAACTTCTGGGAAGGGGCCTGAGAATCTATATTTGGACAGGCTCTCTCAGATGAGCCTTCTGAAGGGACGAGTTTAGAAAACAGCATTATCTCATTTGTGTCTCTAATTCCCTTGGCAAGGGAGAACCTCATTTTCCACATTGTCAGGAGGGGGAAACTGAGGCTCAGGGAAGTTCAATTGCCTGAACTCACAGGTCTGGTACGTGGCAAAGCTGAAATTCTCCTGAACTCTCTAGTACAGCTTTCCTTAGGTCTCTCATCTAACCTCACCTTACATGAGTCCCCGGCCCCTTATCCAAGTTTTCACTTTCTGTAGTTTCAGTTATCGGCGGTCAACCACAGTCTGAAAATATTACATTGAAAATTCCAGAAGTAAACAAGTCATAAGTTTTAAATTGCATACTGTTCTGAGTAACGTGATGAAATCTTGCGCCCTTGCATTCTGTCCCGCCCGGGGTGTGCGTCGTCCCTTTGCCTGGCATGTCTATGCTGTAGTCACTCCGGCCCACTAGTCACTTAGCAGCTGTCTGGGTTATGAGATTGGCTGTCCTAGTGTCAGTGCACTACTTGTGTTCAAGTCACCCTTATTTTACTTAATAATGGCCCCAAAGCCATTCACGTAAGTTTTAGTACAGTATATTGTTATAATTGATTTAGTTCATTGTTAGTTATTGTTGTTAGTCTCTTACTGTGTGTAATTTATAAATTAAACTTTACCATAGGAATGTATGTATAGAAAATAACAGGATACATAGGGTTTGGTACTCTCCGTGGTTGCAGGCATCCATCGGCGATCTTGGAATGTGTGGTTCAGGGGGAACTACTGTATTTGTATACTTGCCATTTCCAGAAGCTCCTGGCAGGCACCCCATCCTCCCCTCCCCATCTTCCCAGCACCCAACCCGATCCTAAGACAACAATGGGACTACTCTTTATATCCTGACTGGCCTCTAGTTACCATCAAGTGGTTTTGATTTCATCCGTTGTCCTGTGTGTGTGTCCCACCTAGGGAAGACAAATTGAATTGCTATTTTTGATTGGGAAAACTCTTGGACGTGTAGCCTTTTCTGTTGATTTTTTAATTTAATTTGAGATATGTAAAACACAGAGACATAAGTGGAATAAAGCCATTTCACCTAATGTCAAGCATTAATTAAAAGTTTAGGAATATAACTTTGATTAAGTGATGAAGAAGCCAAGGGCAGACTTCTTTTTATAATGATGTTCAATTCCAGAGCCACTTCTGGGCATTTTCTCTCTCCTGTTGGAGAAGCCTCAGGACGGACCTTGCAGGTCCTGGGAAGGAGGAAGGCACCATGCTCGCTGCATGACTGAGGGCACCGAGCAGAATCTAACGTCCCTGGCCCTTGCACTGCTGGGCACTCTGCTTTGCCTCTCCCCTTCTCGATCCCAGCAATAGAAGAAAGCCAAGCTGTGTGAGTCTCCGTGGAAGGGAGCAAGAAGAGTAAGAACCCATGTCATCCCTGAAAACTGTGTTGTATAATTAACTACCATTTTTTTTCCTGCCAGAGAGTGCCATGTTACCCTTTCCACAATGTTTCGGAATATATTCATTTTTAAGTTTTATATTTCAAGAGAATTAAGATGATAAAAGCATGAGGTTCAGAGACAGACAGACCTGAATTTAGGTCTAAGCTCCAAAACGTAGTGGCTGTGAGATTAAAGCAAGTCCCACACCACCCTTTCTCTCTGTTTCCTTGCTCATAAAGCACAGCCAATAGCACTCCCCCACCCCAGGGTTGGGGTCAGCTTTAATCCAGTTGATGTGTGTAAAAGCACATGGCACCATGGATGTGAATCTCAGGGGGGTTACCCACCGCGAAATAGTGCCATCTCCCCTCCACGCCCTGCATGCCCCTCCCCTTTCAGCATCTAAACACCATGCACCACGTGCTCCCGTGTTCTCTGGTTAATTAGGGGTACCGTGGTTCCTTCCGTTCTCAGGGGCCCTGCGGCACCCATCTCTCTCATCTCATCACATCTAAGCTCGCCAGTCCTGTGTCCCCTTCCCTGGGGGCACTGCCCTCTGCTCACCCCTAGCTCTAAGCAATGAGTCCTGTCTAAAGTATTCATGGTAATGATGACTTATTCGGTCATTTCTGGGATGATGAGACTTGTCCACAGTCCTGCAGTAAATTAGTAATAAAGCAAGGGCTAGATCTCAGGACCTCTCATGTCTAAAGCCAGCCGGGGTAGTTTCATACTCTCCTCCCCGTGCCACCTGGGGCCCCAGAATGCTGTCCTTCAGCCCCTCTAGTTTGTCTGGGCTGCCGTGGCTACACACCACGACACCATTTACAACTTCAAACATTCTCTGGGTTTAGGTTTCGGCTCAGAGACTTCCAGAACCAATGGTGCACTACATTTGGGGGCCTTGTGTTTTTGTTTTTTGCTTTTTGCATTTCGTTTCCTTAAACCAGTACCATGCTTTGAAACGGACAGTGTGTCAGCCGTAGCCTGGACCTCATACCTTTCCATTTATTTTGCTCTTAGCTGTGCTTTGAGGAATTGGAGAAAATGCCAATTCCTGCATTGCAATACAACATATTGTGATAGATGCTTCTTCTGAAATCCCATATGCTTCATATTGCTATGGAGAAAGCACTGGCATAGCAAGATTTTTTTTTTCTGTAAATTTCCCCAGAGATTGAATTGGATTTCTGTTGGTTGCTTTTACAGCAACATTGTCTCAGCAAGGAGGGAGGGAGGGGGAGAGAGAGAGAGAGAGAGAGAGAGAGAGAGAGAGAGAGACCCATTAACAAATAGGTTTTAATGCACATTTGCTTCAAGACGGCAGCTTGGAGGACATAGCCCCCGAATGTTCCTGGTTATGATTTTACGAGCTATTACTTGAAACTGCTCGTCTTGGAATAATGGAGAATCAGTGACGTTAGGAGAAGAAGGCCACAGTTTCTGACTTGACCACTCTCCAGCTCTGGATCTGGGGAAAGTGTATCAGTTAAGTTGTGCTGAGATGATTCACACATGTTATTATTTCTCCCATTCTGATGTGGGCAGGCTCTGATAGGACTGGATGGTCCAAGGTCATCTCACTCATGTGTCTGGTGGTTGGGTGATGTCAGGGGGGTGTCAGTGATTTGTACTAGTGTTTCTCATCTTCCAGCAGGCTAGCCCCAGCTTGTCCCTAAAGCAGTGGTCATGGATGGTATTGGCAAAGTGACTTTCCAACCCCCGGCTTGCGTCACATTTGCTAATACCTGACTTGGTCAAAGCAAATCACACATCTAAGCCCACATTCAGGGGCAGAGAAATAGACTCCCTCTCTTGATGGGAGGTGTTGAAGTATCAAATGGGGCAGTAGAAACAATCTACCGTACCAAAAATAAAATATGTTCTCTGAGCCTGAATGCCCTCAAAGTCAAAATGGGTGACCACTCTATACTATCTACCAGTTCAGATTTATCATGTCAGACGTGAATTCTTGACCCGCTGTGCTTTCCTACTTTTCCTCACCTCCCTCAGTGGCACCACTGTTCACAGATTAGCTGAAAGCAGAAGGCTGGGAGTCGTCCTTTATTCCTTCTTTTCCTTATTCCTGCTACCCTTCATATCTAATCTATCCACAAGAAATATCTACGGACTCTGACTCCGAAAATGATTCTGAATCTGTCCACGTCTCTTCCTGCTCCTGTCCTTGTTCCCTCAGCAAGGATGATCTTTCCTCTTCTTGGAACAATTTTCCTGCAGATATTCACATGGCTCCTCTTGGTCTGGGCTCAAGATCGCATTTAGAAGGAGACCCTCCTTGATCGCCAGGTGTTATTGTGAACCCTACTCCCATCACATATTTCATGTCCTCTATGCTTTATGTCTCTTCTTTATACTTATCAGCATGTCCTTTATTTTTTAATTGTCTGTCTGTCCCACCAGAATTTCAGTATCAACAGGGAAGGAGGACATTTTATTGTTTGGTTCACCATTGGGTCCTCAGTGCCTAGAACTGTACCCAGAACATAATTAGCAATACCAATTTCTTGGATAAATAATGAAGGAAGATTTTAAAGAGTGTGTTTAACCCTGTTGTCTAAATTGGTGTGTTGCCCCCTAAGCTCACCCTGAATTGAAATGGCCGATTTCCTTGTGCAAAGGCCATGTTTTTAAATAGTGATGACTAACTTTCACAAAATGGACAAGCCACTTGGAAAGATTTCTGCAAAGAAACCAACTTGTATTAAAGAAATACTATTAAACCAAGCATAAAAGAAAAACAAGAAGGCAGAGCCCTCCTAAAAACAATGACATATTGTAATAGAAGCAGATCAGATTAGGAAGTTCGGGGGTGCAAAGATAAGATTGCGATTGTCAAGACAATTTGAAAACTAAATTTTCATAATTATTGTCAACAGTTATGAACAGATTATGCTGAAGCTATTAACAAACCAATGATACGAAACGTCATGTTGAAGAAGATATAAAATATTGTTTATGGAAATTTTTGTCTTATTTTTAGTTTCTTTTCCATGGAGGTACTATTTACAGACAATACATTGCACAGATCTGACACATTTGGTTCAATTAGTTTTGAACAATTTTGTACAATCATGTAATAACCGCCCCAAACAAAATAAAGGATATTATCATCAACCCAGAAAGTTTCCTTATGGACGCCTTTGAGTCAATCCCCCCCACCTTGACTCAATCATTTTCTAAGTCTATTCTTGTACTTCATATAAAGATAATCATATAGTCTCTCTCTCTTTCTCTTTCTTTCTCTCTCTCTCTCTCTCTCTCTCTCTCTCTCTCTCTCTCTCTCACTTATTTTGCTCAACATGTCTGTAAAATTCACCTCTGGTTTTCTAAAAGTAGCTTCTTTTTTTTGATTGCTAAATAGTACTTCACTGTATCCATTGACTACAAACTTTAAATGTATTCTCTTATTTATGGACATCTGAGATGTTTCAAGTTTCTAGCAATTGTGAGTACGGTTGCTATGAACACTTTTGTACAAGTTTTAGTGGACATTTGATTTTATTTCTCTTGTATAAACACCCAGGGGAGGAATTGCTCGGACAATGGGTGAATTTTTAACATTATAAGGGGTGGTAGCATTTTGCATTGACACTAGGAATGTATGAGTGTTTCGTTGTACTGTATCCTCGCCAGCATTTCCTGTTATCAGTCTGTCTCATTTTAGTCTTCTCAGGCAGTGATATCTCATTATAATTTTCATTTTATTTATGTTTCCCAATATCAGTTGAGCATTTTTCCACATATTTATTCATCATTCCTATATCTTCTTTTAGTGAAGTGTTTGTTCATGACTTTTGTCATTGTTTTTTTACTATATTTTTCATTATAGAGTTTATGTTTTCGGAAAGGATTCTTTTATCATATACTTGGGGTGCCAAAAAAATGTATACAAGTGAACACTTTGGTCAACGTTGCTCAATCAGTCGTTCGCTGTAATCAGAAGTGTCTGGACGCTGATGGTAACCACTTTGAGCACCTCTTGTAATTGCAGAAGTCAAACGAGACTTGTATTCATCTTTTGTTATCAGTATATATTGAGTATTCAATTTTAATACAATTTTCCTTTCTTAAAAGGTATATACATTTTTTGGCACCCTCTATATATGTATGAAAATATTTTTCCCTTATCTGTGTCTTGACTGTTTTCTTAATGGTATCTTCTGGTAAATAGAAGATTTTAATTTTGAGGAAGTATAATTTATCTTTTTTCCCTTAGATGTTTCACGATTTCTGTATCCTCTCCAGGAAATCTTCACTTATCCAAAGATTGTGAAGATTTTCTTTTATGTTTTCTTCTAGAAGACATACCTTTCTAGCTTTTACATTTAGATTTATGATCCATCTCAAATTAGGTTCATGTATAGTATGAGGAATTGGTTGATTTTATTTATATCATCAATTCTATATGTGTAGAGTTGTTTATAATATTCCCTTATTATAGTTTTGATGTCTGCAAAGTCTATAATACCTCTCATTTCATTCCTAATATTAGACATTTTTGTTTCTCCTTTCTCTCTTTTTTCTTTTTTTTGTCAGTCTTGCTAGAGTTTTGTTGATTTTACTAAACTTTTCAGAGAATTATTACTTTGTTTCATTGATTTTCTTTATTGTATTTCTGTTTTTAATTTCAATGAGTTCTGCTCTTTTTATTATTATTACTTTTCTTCGGCTTGCTTTGGGTTTATTTTGCCCTTCTTTTTCTAGTTTCTTAAGATGGGAACTTAAATTATTTATTTGAAACTTTTTATCTTTGTTCATGTCTACATTTAGTGCTCTAAATTTCCCTCTTAGCACTGCTTTAGCTGTGTTTTACAAACTTCAATGTGTTTTATTTTCATTTTCATTCAGTTTTAGATATTTAACATTTTTCCATTAAGACTTGAATTGAACCATGGATTATGTAGAAGTGTGTTGTTTAGTTTCCAAGTATTTGGAGATTTTCTTATTTTCTTTCTGTTACTGATTTCTAGTTTGATTACATTGTGGTTGAAGGATACACTGTATGATTTCAGTCCTTTTAAGTTTATTGAGGTTTGTTTTGTTCTCCAGGATATGGACTTTCTTGGTATATGTTCCCTAAGCACTTGAACAGAATGAGCATTCTGCTATTGTCCTATAAGCGTTGATTCAATCTTATTGTTTGGTAGTGTTGTTGAGTATTCTTAAATATCTGCTGATTTTCTGTCGAGTTGCTCCATCAGTTATTGAGAGATGGTTGTTGAAGTCTCCAACTGTACCTGTGGATTTATCTATTTCAAACAGTCCCTTTTGACTTTTTGCATTATAGCTACTCACATAATTTCTCTTATCTGTTTTATTTTTATTTATGTTTTAGTACATGTTTCAGAATAAAATAATATATTAACACAGTAGTATATAAACAGATATACATTAGGAGTGCATGTTCAAAAATATTTTTTCTGATAAGGATGTATGATCAAAAGTTCAGAGAAACCACCTGGATCTAGAAATAGTATCAAAGACCGTAAATTAAAGAGCCTTGTAAATCATGATAAAGAATTTGTATTTTATCCTGATGACATAGGGGAGTACTAGAAAACATTAAATAGGATGCTAAAGTGATGAAATAGATTGTTACTTTTTAAAAATATATTGTTCTTGCTACAGAGTAGAAAACTGGAGTGAAGGGTATCATTTAGAGGCTGGTAAAATTCGGATTCCATCAACTTTCCCTCATGAGTTTATGCTGGTGTAGGCCATATGCATCTTTACATATGACATATGAAAGTAGCAAAGCATTTAACTGCTAACTGATTTCCAACATCTCTTTTCTACCATTATTTTTGTCCCATTTTCGATGTCCTTAATATTCCAATGAACCATGCTTCTCTTAGTCTCTGGGTTTCTCAAACTTCTTAACTTTACGATCTCTTTTTCTTTATTCATCTTACACTCCCACTGTCATAGTTACATTCTAGACCTTGTTACATCCTTGAATTCAAGCATGTGTTTCTAACCATCTCCTGTCCTTCCAATGTAAGTACTGTATTTTGCTGTGTATAATGTGCACCCACGTTTTTGGCCCAAATTTTCAGGGAAAAAAATCTTCCATTTTAATTTTTTAATTCAAATCTTTATTTGTTTACCTTTAGGTACTTGGTTTTTGTATTCTAAAGGAATTTTGGCATTTTTAAAAACATATTATGGCACAAGAAATTTTATGTAACAAATAATTACAAAACACAAGAGCAGATACAAGATCCAAGAAATTTATGTACTGGTAGCAAACTTACAATATTTACACATCATAGAAGGCCAAGAACTCTTCCCGTTGCACGTTTAGCATAAATTCAACAAAACCGATTATCGTATTCCAGGGTATTATTTTGCATAAGGATATAGTTATTGATTTCTAAAATTACACTTTTAACTCATAAGCATACATAAAAGAATTAAAAACATTTATATAGGTATGGAATTCATACCACCCATGTGTAATGGTCATCCTTATTTCCCCTCACAAATTTGGGCAAAAAAATGTGCCACTATACATGGCCATACACGGTACTTCCATACTCTCAATTTACCAATTATTTGATTTGATCAAGACCCCAAGTCCATTGACCTTATCATTTTCTCACTGTCAATGACACTATCAAAATCAGGTTTTTGAATCCAGAGTGTCAATATGAGTTCATCAGGACAAAGCCTTCTGGTGAGGGCCCGTGGAAGGAGTCAAGGTCACCACATTTGATCACACATCTTTATTATAGGGAACTATTAAATTATTCTGTGCAAGTCACAGTAATGAATAGTTTGAAGGATAAACACATGAATAAGACAAACCTTGTAAACTTCAAGAAAGATCCAGCGGTCAAAACAGGTCTGCAAGCAACTCATTTGCACACAAAGCAAAATGATATTAATGACATACTACACTGGGAGCACCAAGGGAGGAGTAATTCCTTTCCTCTCGGGAGCTGGGAAAGCTTCGTGGAAGAGGTGGCCCTTGAGCTGGAAAAATCTGTGATGACTAAAAAGTTTAAGAGGTACCGCCTGGCATAGAGTAAGTGTATATTAAATGTTGGTTCACAGGTCCTGCACCTTGACTGTTTCTTCCCTAAACTCCTGCTATGCTTAATGAGTCAGTATCAGAAACATGACATTGCACCCCCATCTTTTTGTGGCTGGCTTATTTTTACCTATTAGTCTATACAGTCCTGAAGTCCCCATATTGTATATCCTTATATCCTTGCTGCTGGCATAACCCCCAGTACACATCAGGTTCTCCAATGATCTTGTTTCTGTAGTTAGGTTGTTTAGAGGTTCATGAGCATCATCCGTGATAAGTCGCTTAGTTACCACTCAATATTTAATACGATATTGCTTCATACTGTTGCCACATAATAAATGTTGCTGACTAGGCCACTGATGGATTGAGAGAGAAAAATCCACCTTTCTTGAGATTCTGCGGCTGTGTCTGTCTGGGCTAAGGTAATTGCACAGATAATTAAGACTAAAAGAAACTTGTTGTTTTCATTTGCACTGAACTCCCAGGAGTCTAGGTCTGCAGTGATCAAATTCTCTAGTTGATGATTTAACTCTCTGTCTCCCCAATTTTTGCAGACAAAGCCAGCGCCCTGAGCCATCCTAGGGAGCCAAAAAGAGCTAGAGTTAAAATAATGAACAAGCATCAGCTTTAAGAGGGAGAGGGAAAAAAAAGGATAGAGATGTGATTTTTATCTTTAGAAAAATGATCACCCCACTTACTGCATTTTGGTAAATGATGTGTAGATACCTATTAAGATAATGATCGAAAAGCTGAATGAAATTTCAGAGAAAGGTCAAGAACAGACTGTGGGAGACAGGTATTTGGTAAGATAAAGAATGACACCCACTCCCACCTTCCTCCTACTGTCCCCATTTATCTTTTAGGATGAAGTCTTTGCTTATTGTCCTTGTTAGAGGAACCCTGTCTACTAGACATTTGGAGAAAATTGGAAGAGGGACGTGATGATGCTGTTGTTTGATAGTCACACCCAAAGGAAAGGCCCTTTTCAGGTCCACAAAAGTGTGAGGAACAAAAATTAGAGATGAAGTGTTGATGAGGGTTCCTGGGATGCAGGCCAGTCCCTGTTGCCACAGGTCGGTACCTATGGATCACTCTGTGGGGGCCTCCTGTGCATCTCTCCAGGGGCCCTGGGCTCTTAACTCCACACAGCCATAAAACCACACAGCTACTGGCCTATACTTTGCTTTGGTCATCAACATTTATCAAATATTTTGAGAACATGCATAGTTTAAGCGGATGTGTATATATAAACATTGTTGTACCAAATTTAAAATTGAGATGGATTTTTGTCAAGATTGCATGGACAAGTGTCAAATAACTGCTGTGAAAAAAAAAGTTATACAGTTCTTCCTTCATGCAACAGGTCTTAATTCTTTTAGACATTTAAAGTCAGAATCACTGCAAAAGAGAGAAAAAACAGAGGAGTTTCACCCATTCTTATTAAATGCTGTGAACATTGAAAGGGTTATGGTTTTCATCATTTTTTTCTTTTTAAATTTATTGAGGAATAAGTTTTTTTTCGCCATAACCTACATGTAAAGTGTACAATTCGATGTGTTTTGACAGTGGCGTGTGCCCATGAAACCACCGCCACAATCCTGATTCAGAACAAGTCCATCAGAACAAGTCCATCATCCCCAAGGGATTGCTTAAGTTCCTTTAGAGTTCATCTCTCCCTCCACCCCCAGCCCCAGAACCACAGAACTGGTGTTTGTCACAATGGATTCCTTTGCGTTCATGTTAGTGGGCTCATACGTTTGGTGTCTCTCACTCAGCATAGTGCCTCTGAGATTCGTTCACCTTGTGTGCTGGGTCAGTGGTACATTCCTTTGATGCTGAGTAGTGTTCCAAAGCATGGGTCACACCACAGTTAGCTTAACCATTCACCTGTTGGTAGACACTTTTTCTCCCCCCTAGTTTTTGGCTGTTGTGAATGAAACAATGCTAAATATTAACATACGAGTTATTGTGTGGATATATGCATTCATAATATATAGGAAAAGAATAGCTGTTATGTCCTTTTGAAAGTTGAGAAAACTATGGCTCAGAAAGATTATGTAACTAGCCCAAGGTCACAAATAAGTGACAGAGCTGGGGTTTGAACTCAACTAGATTTAACTCCAAACTCAAGCTTTTTTCTGGGATTGGATGGTGGATGGTGTTACTGGTTGAAAGTGCAGCCTCCTCAGAAGCCAAGGGAGGATATAAATCCGTGTCAGTGGGTTAGCTGTGTCAGCCCTCTCAGTTTAGTTTATTTGTAAAAACACTTGATAAATTTTACCCCGTGCTCAGTGCTAGGTCACAGGCTGGTGGCCCTGCCTGGCATGGGGTGTGGCATTATTCTCCAGTGAGGTCAACATACAAAGTACATGTTCCCAGTGTTATGAATGAGCAAAGCTCATTCATAGGCTGAAAAAGCATGTGGAGGAAACACGAGCTGTTCAGTGCTGCACAAAAATGTGAGACAAGAAATGGAGAGAATGGAGGCTGGGGATAGATGGGAATTCTGTCAGGAATCACGAACTCACACATCTCTGAGGGCCAGACAGGTAGCTGAAATGAGGGACGCTGGAGGGAGGGGTGAAGGCTGGGACGCACCCCTCCCTCCTGTGTGAGCCGCCACTTCTCAGCTCCTGCTGACGAGGGCCATGGCCGCACTGGCCATCATAATACTAATATGGTTGCAGTCACTGGTGAAGTATTGTTTTATTTATCTTATGTCATTACTGAGAAAAGACATTTTTACTGAGGAAAAAACTAATGCATGAAGAGTAACTTCTCTTTTCTGAAGAGCAACTAAAAACGTGCACTTTTCACTTGAAATATGAGAATTATTAGGGCATGATGGGCTGAACAAAATTCATCTCTGAGCTGGAGTCTGCAGAGCCTAGTGTGAGACCTTTGTGCTGGCTCGTATATGGCCTCATACACTCAATAAAGGAAGTTAGACGCTACCCTGGAGAAAAGAGGAAAAGTGATAGGGTTTAAGCTGGGGCCATGATGGAAATTCTGGAAGGATCGTTCAACTGTAGAGTGGAGAATGGGTTTAAAGGCAAGAAGCTGTGACAACAAGGCAGGGACAGGGGGCCAGTGAGGCACCTAAGACACAAAATATAAGATGGTTCTCACGTCAGGATCGTTCAAGTGTCAATAGCAGAAGACCTAAACCAGCTCAAAGAAAAGATCCAGAAAGCGACAGCAGGACTGTCAGATCTCAGGACAGGACAAGATGGGACAATTCTCAGACATGGAAACGTTCCTGGCCTCAGATGACATAATGGCTTCAGCCTGGGTTTGGACTGAATGTACCTGTGTCTGACATCTGGGTCCTCACGCCCCCTCCCAGACACCTGCAGGTTCCTTGAACTCTCTGAGCCTCTGTCTCAACTGTAAGCAAAGGTGAGAATTTGCTCTGTGGTTGGTGAGGGCATCAAAGGAAATAGAATCTTGTAATCTGGAAGAAGGGGGGTATTTATAAGAGGGGAGGGAGACCCTCTAATTAGGAAGCTGCATCTGGAGGTTCCCAGTCCCTGAGAGAACTAGACCCAGTCAGGACACCATAGTCTTAGCCCTGCCCCTTCCTGGCTGTGTCGCTCTGAGTAAATCACTTTACCTCTCTGGGCTATTCTGCAAAACGCAGTTATTAGTTTATATTTCTAAGATTCTTTCAAACTCTGAAAGAAAAAAAAATACATGTATCTGATTCCATGAAAACAGAGAAAAAAGTTAAATAGACTAGACCAGGGGTTTCCAAACTTTTTTCAACGTTTTTTGCCAAAAGCCATATGCGGTAAAATACACAAACAGCCGGGCCACTCACTCAAGGTGAAGTACGTATTGCCTTACCTGGTTTATTTAAGTAATCTAAATATATTTTTGGAATTTGCTGTGGGCCAATTAACAAAGGATTGCAGACCGCAGTTGGCCGTGGGCCGCAGTTTTGACACCCCTGGACTAGACTAAAAGAGTAAAAATGACAAAGGACGTCCTAGTCTGAGACCATCACAGTGTGAGGCACCTGTAGGGTGTTCCGTGTCTGTCTTAGGTAGTTCCTCATCTGCTCCAGTCTCGACTGTGCTCCATTGTAAGAGACTGAGCATTGTAAGGGGCTGATTCTCCGTGGCTTGGTGGTGTGATTTTCAGAGTCCCGGCCAAGCCCTTCTACCAAAGACGCTGCTGAAGATGCTGCCCTCATCTTTGCTGCCCATTGTTCTGTGGGAAGAAAGGCTTCCTGAGAGGCCCCTCTTAAAATGCAAACATCCAGCTGCAATTTTCCCTGAGGACAGCTCTTGTTTTCCATCTCCACCTTTGGCTTCAAAGCGGCCCCACTTCTCCTTTCCCAGGTCACCGTTTATGGCAGGCGGCAATTTGGCTCCTCTGAGAAGCACTGGCCTGGAGGGGCTTAAGATTCAGCAAGAGCCCAGGCTTCTCTCTGCATTTCCAGAAAAGGAGACAGTGATTCAAATCAGATCCCCCAGATTAAGGTTTTATCTTTCTTCTGAGAGTTAAAGCGGAAGCCAAACCTTATGTAACAAAGCAGATATGTTCATACAAAAACAATAGCAGTTGTAAGAATGCTTAGGGAGCGGTGTGGACAAAAGCATTATTAACAGCTGCCATTAGAATTTGTCTTCGGAGAGATTTGGTTTAGTTAGGAAAATCCTTTGGTTAACCCCTTGGGGATAAAACCCAAAGCTCATAGATTAGCAGAAGAAAACAAGAGACAGAGTGAAAATACTCTGCATTCAAAAATAGAAGGAGAATTTGGGAGTTGATACATAGACAGGAGAAAATTAACATGATGGAAGTTTGAAGCCAACTTGGGATACTTGAAGTACATTTTTAACCATTAACAGCAGTGCTGGTCATAGCTCACATTTCCCAAGGAGCTTATTTATAGTGCAGTCTTCTGTCCTGTGGAAGTCAGAGCTCTTTCTTCACTTGGCTCCTGCTTGAAGACCATGCTTTCTCGTCACTTCTCTGTTCTCCTTCTCAACCCAGCAAAGGCAGTGAGTTTGCTCTAGATCTGATGATGCCCAGTTTGCTGCTTGCTGTTTCGTTCGTT
Source organism: Rhinolophus sinicus (assembly GCF_036562045.2). Classification (NCBI taxonomy): domain Eukaryota; kingdom Metazoa; phylum Chordata; class Mammalia; order Chiroptera; family Rhinolophidae; genus Rhinolophus; species Rhinolophus sinicus. Next base: position 10,286,097 of record NC_133752.1, on the reverse strand, counting down.
TGTTTGTTCATTCAGGAAAGCTTTTTTTGCTCTTTGTCCCCGGTCACACCTTTCATATTCCACATGTTCTGTCACCTTGCAGTAGAGAGGTGATCAGACAGAAAGAGTTATTGTAGAGGATGGTGTGTTTTTGCACAGAGCTCTCTCCTGCAGGGCACTGAGGTAACACAGGTGGTGTTACCACCCTTGGACCTGGGTTCAAATCCCGGTTCCACCCATATCCTGCTGTGTGACCTTGGGCATGCCATTTCACCTCTCAGTCACTCAGTTTTCCTTTCTGTAAGGTGAGGATAATTGTAGCTTCTACCTCATAAGGCTGCTGTAAGAACTAGAGCAGTGCAGGCATGTGGTTAATTCAGTAGACGAGTTAGTTCTTGTTGTATTTCTTCCTCTCCCACCTCCAGGCAGCAAACCTGAGGTCGTAAAATCATGGCCAATTTTCAGATGTGGTAACTGAGACTTACTGAGGAAAGTGTTTGTCCACATTTAATTTAATTGCAGGTGACAAAAAAGGAGAGTAGAAGGGCATGGAAGTGAAGTGCTCTGGAGCTAGCGAGATGGAGCAAGGACTGACTCGGCATTCTGACCACTTTTCAATGTAGTTCACTCTAGACATGTGACTTAAATACTGATTCAAGTTTATATATCTTTGATGTAAAGATCTGAAGTCAGACTGTGTAGAACCAAAAGTTCCAGTAGAGGTTGTTTTGGGGGCAGGAGTCTCCTCTTTCAGAAAGACATTCTTTGCTAGTAGGTACCCAAAAAGGACTTAGCGTTAGACACAGAAAAGGCAGGTGTTGTACAGGAAATCACTCTGCTGCCACTCTGGCCTCAGTCTACTACCAGGCAGGCTATCCCAAAGGTCATGGACCGGGAAAACTCATAGACCAAATTAAGGTCCTCAGGTCCACTTATCTGATCAAGTTAAAAAACTTGGTGAGATGGAATGGAAAAACGATGGTACAAGTTAACATGTAGGATCAGGTGCAAGTGTGGAAGAAGGGCCATAGCTCCCAGATTCTGGGTTAGTCAATTTTCCTATGCCCTTCTCTTTCCCCACTCATCCCTTCATCCCTTCACCAGCCTTCCCCACAGACTGTGTGTCTCTGAGGACCCGAAGTGAGGTTAAGCGAGGGGCATAGCTCGAGTGACGAGATTCAAGGAGGAGGGGTGGCAGGCGTGCCCAGTATGCATGGGCAAGCTTACCCGTATCTGATGAGCAGCTGCAGGTTTTATCTATTTCTTGGGCAGAGCACATGTAGAACCTGAATTAGACCTTACTGGATATTACCAATGGGGGCGTGTATGTGTTTGAGACGATGACTCAGTTTAGGGAGATGTGAACTACCAGCCCACGGCTGGCATCATCGTACCGCGTGACACAACTGGGTCATTCTACCACTTTCCATCCAGAAACGTTTTTGTTTCTTGTTCCATTTACTTTATATTTAACACATGTGTACTCTCTCTGTGCCTAACATGTTCTCATAATCTACATGCTTCTATATATATATATATTAATTGGGGAATATTGGGGAACAGTGTATTTTTCCAGGACCCATCAGCTCCCTGTCAAGTCGTTGCTTTCAATCTAGTTGTGGGGGGCGCAGCTCAATTCCAAGTCAAGTCGTTGTTTTCAGTCTAGTTGTGGAGGGCACAGCTCACTGGCCCACGTGGGAATCGAACGGGCGATCTTGGTGTTATGAGCACTGCACTCCAACCACTGAGCCAACAGGCTGCCCTATGCTTTGTTTTTATTTTCTATAGAAGAACTGTTGTTTTTTAATAAATTAAGAAAGTATTCATTATTCTGAGCAAGTCACTTAGGTTTCCTGAATCACAGAATTGTTGAGAGGAGCCAATGAGTTAACAAATATAAAATTGTTCAATGAAGAGAAAAGTCACTAAAACTCTCATAGCCTCAGTTTCACCATCTGTAAAACGGGGATATTCATACTCCATTTTACAGATTGTGTTGAGGATTAAACTAACCCAATGAGTGGCATAAGGAAGGTGGTTAGTAAATGGTAACTTCCATTCTCTCCTGCTCTCCTTTTTTGTCACCTGCAATTAAATTACGGGGTCAAAATTGAACAAAACTTTCCCAGCTTTTAAAAAGAAGAAAAACATTAAATCTGACCCTTGGAAATAAATTAATGTTAATTAAACTCACATATATTTATTGAGTACCTTCTTGTGTCATTTAATAAGCTAGCAACCTGCCGAGATTCCATTTGGTTGCAGGGGAAGGGCATATATCTATATCTATATATCTATATCTATATCTATCTATCTATCTATCTATCTATCTATCTATCTATCTATCTATCTATCTATCTATCTATCTCTACCATCTATCATCTGTCTATCTTATCTAGATATTAGTTACGATGCAAACAGTATTAATTCAACTAATATATTTTGAGCATTATATTAGTTTGCTAGGGTTGCCATAACAAAGTCCCACACAATGGGCAGTGTAAACAACAGAAATTTACTTTCTTACCATTCTGGAGGCTAGGAGTCTGCGACAAGGTGTCAGCAGGGTTGGTCCTTCTGAGGCCGCTCTCCTCGGCTCGCAGATGGCTTTCTTCTCCCTGTGTCCTCACATGCTCTTCCCTCTGTACATGTTTGTGTCCTAATCGCCTCTTCTCATAAGGACACTAGTCAGATTGTTTTAGGGTCTGTCCTAATGAGCTTATTTTTCCTTCATTACCTCTTTAAAGACCCTCTCACCAGATACAATCACCTTCTGACATCCTGGGGGTTAGGATTTCAACGTATGAATTTGGGATGGACCTGATTCAGCCCATAGAAGCATCTTCTGTGTGCCAGACACTGTCGTGTCTCAGGTGCTAGAGACATAGCAGTGAATGAAAAAAGGTCATTAATAATAATAAATAATAATAAGGGAGAGAGAAGGAGGGTTGCATTTTTGGACATCTTGGCAAGTCCTGCGCCTCTGAGCCATGTGATAAATAAGCTCTATCCTGCAGCTTTCTTTCTTATTGCCCTCTTGAGGGCTACAGGTCCTGTCCTCTCTGCTTCCTGATAAACCTCGATCATTGCATTTTCTTCATTGTGTTATAATTATTTTCTATGCACCTGACTCCTCTCCAGACTCTGAGCTTTCCGAGACTAGAAATGCTGTCTTATTCACCGCTGGTCCAGAACCTGGCGCAGTACCTGACATGTAGAAGATGTTCAATAAATTATTTGATGAATAAATGAATTAAAAAAAACTGGAGCAGTGTGCTCTGCAGGCTTTGCAGTCAGGGGCCTGTGGGATCAGGCTATGGGTGAGACAGAGTTTTAATAAGCACTGGAAAATTCAAGAATCTGAGACATCTAAAGGCTGCTCGTCTGACTTCTCTGCCATCAGCTGCAGGGTTTCTGAAAGCAAAGACGGATAAAAAATTTTGTGGGCTGGTTCAAATAAAATCTGAAGAGGGAATGTTTTATTTTAGTTTTTAATTGTGAGACTTTCTGTGAGACTCATGGAAAGATAGCTCTGCTTATCCCCAAATGTAAGTTTGAAAGTATGATTTGCCATTTCTTTAATCTGAAATGTGCCAGGCAGGAGGTGTGGAGAGTAGGTAAGATTGGGATATTAGGGGTAATGACAAATCTACAATTATTGAGTTCTTACTTACATACCTGGCATGTCACTCAACTCGTTAAATACATGATCCTATTTAATCCTCACGTCAGCTTATAAGTCTGAATGCTTTGATTTCAAACATGAGAAAACTGCTCAGAGAGTGTGCATAACCAGCTTCAGGACACACAGCATTCAGATTTTGGAGCCAGGTCCTCCTCTTGCCTCTACTTTTATCTTGTCTCCTTAGATATTCTTTCTTTGAAGATGCCTCAGTTGCCTTCCCTTGTCCCTCGTGATCTTTCCTCACCGCAATTCTGCTCCTGCGCGACTGCCCCTGTGCATGTAAGATTTTGCATTTAAGCCATGCTCTGGGGCTCATGGATTCTGACACAAAATAAAACGAACAAATCTGGAGACACAGCAGGAGAGCTAAGAGGTAATACACATCGGTATGTTTGTTTTCCCGTTTTTACCTTTGCAGGGCCTGGCATTCAGTATTGAAGAAAAAAGCAAGGCAATTAACTCTCAAGAAATCACATCACCAAATTTTGCTCAGTGAAAGGTTAGTGTGTGATTCGTTTTCAGAAGGCATGATCTCTGTGTTAGTCAGCTTGGGCTGCTATAACAAAATGCCACAGGCTGAGTGGCTTAAACAACCGACATTTCTCACTGTTGTGGAGGCTGAGAGGTTCAAGATCAAGGTGCTAGCTGATTCGGTTCCTGGAGAGGACGCTCTTGCAGAGGCTGCCTTCTTGCTAGGTCCCCATATGATGGAAGCAGAGGGCTCTGGTCTGGCTTCCTCTTCTTAGAAGGGCACTAATGCCATTTCAGAAGCCCCACCCTCATGACTTCATCTAAAAGTAATTACCTCCCAAAGAATCCCACCTCCAAATAATACCACAAAGAGGGTCAGGGTTTCAATATGTGAATTCTGGGGAGATACAAACACTCAGTCTATAACTGAGTGTTGGCTGATTTCAATATTTCCAACTGGATCTTGGCTTAGCGCAAAGAGAAATCCTTCCTGCTCCATAGAGAACTCATCTAGGTGAGCAGGAGGCCAGTCCTGGCTCCATCTGTGCCTGAAACCAAAAATTATTTTGATGGGTTTGTGATGTGATAGGATAAATGACAGGAAAAAATGCCCAAGAATTTGGTAAGGCAATTTCTCCCCCCCCTTCTTCCCTCTCCCCCACACCCCACTCTGGTTCAAGCCGTTGTTTCTCAGTCTAGTTGTGTAGGACACAGCTCCCTGGCCCATGCTGGTATTATGAGCCTTGCGCTCCCCCTGGCTGAGGCAGTGGGTCACCAGTCGTTGGTCGGTGCCAACCTCCGGCAACCTTAGCTGTAGAGGGCGCAGCTCACTGGCCCCTGTGGGAATCGAACCTGCGACCTCAGCACTAGCAGCATGGCACTCAAGCCACCGGGTCGGCCCTGGCAACGCAATTTCATTAAAGGTTTTGACTACAAGATGAATGCTTACCTCTTCTTGAGCAGCCTGTCGTACCTTGATACCAACTTGGAAGCATCTTCTTTTACCACATTATTTGTGTTGCAAGATGAAAAAGTAAATATTTGCTGGAAGAGACTCATCTACTCAGGTTAGGGTGCCTAAAGTGATTTCTCTTCTTGATATGTTTCTGGCATCCGAGTGAGTGTAATCACCTCGAATGTTTATGAAGGTTAGAGCACCTATCTATAAAAATATGCCCAACTCTGTCATCCTCTATGTGTATCCTATCCATGTGTAAAATTATCAATAAGAGAAAAACATATTTGAGATAAGAACATGGAAGGACAGTTCTGATTTGAAATGCAGGGCTATTTTCTCGGCAGAGATGAACAAAAAGTGGTCCATTTGGCAATGACATTTCACATGTCTTCAAATTTTACTTTGTCCAAAAAGATTCTGCACTTAGTCCCATCCTCCCAAGATTGTACTCCATACTCCTCTAACAAATCCAATGTGACGTGTGTCACAAGGGACAACCTTAGTGGGGAAATGGAGAGAGGGAGCTGCATGTACGTTTAAACCCTTGTAAGGTTTAAATAGTATCCCCTGTTTAGTTAGGTACAGGTCAGTAAGCCCTCAGCCGTGTTGCTAGGACCAGATGTGTTTTGGAATTCAGAATTTAAATTTTGGAAAGGGAACTCTGTATATACGTTAGAGATATTGTGTGATGCCCACAGCAGAAGCTACTGGGAGGCCCTTGGTGTTACTATTTCCGCAGGAAAAAACATTAATAATCACAAAGTGGGATAGAGACTGTCAGTATTGGTTAGGTTTTGCAGCCAAATTTTTGAAGAAAGCTTCCAATTTTCAGAGTATTTTGCATTTCAGAATTCCAGAGAAGGGATTATGAACTTGTAGTGTATAATTAAAAAAAGGTACAGTCTCTGTAATCTCATTTTCAGGCGATCAGCTGTCCTAGAGAAAAATATTCTCTGGAGAAATCCTGGAAAAAAGTCCCTCCAAGACTTTCCGTCCCTATCACAACACTCTTCAGTTAAACGCATTGGGAATTAGTGCAATTTAGATTCTGTCTCAGGGTCCTACCCCCACCCCCAGCCTGTGTTTCTTTCCTCATTTTGAAATAATAGGGATTTTAGATGCAGGAAAGAGTAGGGTTTTTTGTTTTGTTTAGCTTTTTAGTTTATTGTTCTGTATTCTTTTTTATAAAAGTCATATAAAATCAGAAAAATCAGAGACAACAGCAACAACAGAAAGGGTTTTAAGCATCTGACCACCCAATGATGTCAACAACTTGCTATATATATCTTTCCAGATTTTCAGTTTTCTAAGTGCTCAATTTTTTTTTAGCAAAATGAATGAATACTGCACACAATTCTGCAATGGAGAACACTTAGGAAAAATAACTTTATAAACCTGGTATATATTTCCAGTAGGCAGAAATTAAGAACAAAAACACCTATAATCCCACTGCTAATATTTTCAGTTGGAGGTAGGGCATTTTTTGACCCTCCATTTTGTTTAGAATTTGTGTTGACTTCTAGTGCTTGAGAATATATATAAAACCACTGAGAAGCCCACTGCAGAACCCAGCATGGAGCTGCTTTCTCCAAAGGATGACAAGATCTTTGGCTTCCTCTTTAAAATTTGACATGCAAATTAGAGGAGGGAGAATATTACAAAATATTAGAGCTGGAAGTCAATGTAGAAATGAGGTTGAATGGTCAACCGTCTCATTTAACAGACGAAAACAATGGGGCTGTTGGGTCATCCACTGCAGGTCAGCATTGGGTTCCCTGCTTGGGTTCACATCCCAGCTACTCACCCCATTGAGCAACTCGTTTTAGCTTCGCTGAGCATCCGTTTCATGATCTGAAATAGGGTTAATACTCGTGCCTACTTCCTCAGGCACCCTGAGGATGAAATGAGCTAATGCACTTGGAGGGCTAAGCATGGTGCATGGCTGCCGGTGAGGTCCCAGGAGGTTGAGCTCTGCCTCCTGGTGACAGAACCGGAAGTGGGATGCAGGGAGTCCCTGACATCAATTCAGGGAAGATTGGGGCAGCAGACTGTGAGGGACGGGCTTCGGAGTGCTCAGGTGGTAGGAAAGGGGCACAGGGAAGTTCGGAGCAATTCAATGGTACTTACCCCTCACCGCCTTTAAAACAAGCATCAGGATGAGCAGCAGCTGGAGGGACAATTTTGCTTTCATAACTGAAGCTTGAACCACAAGCAAAAGGTCATGTTCCTCATGACCTTTTCAACAGAAGAATGGCGGGGCGAGGCATGGTCTGGGAAGCTGGAGAATGGACTGAAGATGATTCTGGAAGGGAATCATGGCAGCGGGTCAGAGAACATCCAGGAAATAGGCACTTGCTTTTAGAAAAAAGCCTTCCAACGTAAACATGGCTGATTTTTTTATGAAATTAAAATGAAATGTAAGAAGTATAGTCACTGTACCAGGTAGTAACGTATAGATTTCCTCAAGTGCATGAACACCGGAGTTTAATATCAGCTTGCTACTTGAGAGATGTGGAACACACAGTAATATTTGGCTTAATCCTGATTCCTGAAGAAATAGACATGGAATATAAACACAGATATGTCTGGATGGAGGAAATATGAACCGTCCTTTTGTGTCTGGAAACATACATACATGCATGTACATGCACCCACATGCACGCACACACATGCATACCCCCGTGCACACAAGCACTCGTGCACACACATGCATATGTACACACATGCACACACACACCAGCATCTTCTCCTAAGTTTCCTGGGGAACTGATGGATTAGAGAATTGGTGGTGAGCTCACGATGTTTGATTTGCTAATCATGTGATCCATTTTCTTCGCTGAAAATCCTTCAGTTATAAGATTCATCACCTCGTTTCTATTATTTTTTTAAAGTGAGGCTGCCATAAAAGAGAAACCGTGTTTGTAATAACCAGCCATGTTTTCTAATCATATTTATTATTAGATTTTAGAGAATCTTAAAGGTTTTCTTAATCTGGAGGATTCAAAGCACCCAAGCCTCTTGGAAGACTGTAATACATAACCTTGATTTACTTAAAAGAAAACCCCAATAGGGTCCAATAATCTGTGGCCTGATACTAATACTAATTTTTATGCAACATTGAGATGGCCCTTTATGCCCCAGGGAAGTTCTGAGGGGAAGATGCAATGCCCCTCTAAATCACACATGGAATGCATTTCCAGGATGAAATGATATTTCTGGTTTTGAAAAAAAAAAATCCACACCCTTTCTCATTCATTTCATTCATTGTTGTTCAAAGGAGGCTGCTCGGTGATCGATCCCTGGGGAGCAAAGAAAAGAATTTGGGGTTTAAGTATAATTTGGGGTCAGTAGAAAGAGGAAAAGAAATCTAAGACTCAATTTCTTTTCATTAAAGGATTGAGGAGAAGCTGTAAACAGGAAAAAAGGGAGAGACTGAGCTTATTTATCTATTTAAAGAAATGCCATCCACATTTAAACAATTAAACCTATGGTAATCATATACCCTCAGCAGGAATTAATCCATTAGGGCCTTCACAAATTTCCTTCTTGGCTGTGTTTTTTTGAAACATTTGGAGTGAGTGCAAATGGAGACTATATGAGAAACCTAAAAGGGGGGAAGAAAAACATGCCGCATTAACAGTGTTTCAAACCTCCATGAATCAAATCTGAAATGGATATAGGAAAACATTCCCTTCCCTCTTTGCAAGAATGAACAGGCAGAAAAACCCACTTCCTCCTCTACTGGAAGGGAAGAAAGCCCATTAACACCACATTTCAGGTCCTTTCAAAGGGTGCTAGGAAGCCCAACCATGCAGGTGAGCTTCTGTGCCGTTATTGTAAGTGCCCTCGTATGCCTTGACGGCTGGGTCGCTGCCTACCTTTTGGAGCCGCACACACATCTATTCCTCCCGCAGCACAAAGCTGCCCGAGCCCTACCCCCAGGAGACTCTGAACTCCTGGCAGAATCTCAGCCTCTCTGAATAAGATGGAAATTTATTAGGAGGAAATTATTCTGGTGTCTTCAGAAATACAACATTCCTGATAAAAATCTTGCTCCTGACAGCAGACTAACAAGATACATTTGTTAGCGGTTTCTGTTCCTGGGAACCCACGCCATGAAGGCTCTGCCCTTTCATTGCACTCTTTGAAGGAGATGCATGCAGTGACAGGCATGATTCAAGTTTTTCATTTCCAAACATTTGAATTGGATATTACGTGCCATGCACTCTGCTGAGTGCACTTTACGTGCCCTGCTCTCTATGGAGAGAGGGAGTGGGGAAGCACATTCATCTCCTCAACACCATTAACTGAGCATCTACTAAGTGCCAGGAATCGTGTTATTTACGGGGAATATAGGTGGCCTAGTGCCTAGAACAAGAGGTCATTTCCTTACAGTTCTGGGCAAGTCACTTCATCTCTTGATCTTAATTTCCATTTCTGTAAAATTAGGAATAGAATAACTACTGTGTGTGTGTGTATTACATGAGATTTGTAAAGCATTTTATATAACACCTGGCACATAGTAGGTGCACATTAAACAATTACTATTTTATTGTTAAGCTACAACTCTTGTCTTCAGAGAGCAAAGAGCCTGACAGACAGACAGACAGATCATTTCAGATACTGGTCATCAGCCCACTGGGCCTTTGCATAGCCAACCCGTGTCTCCAATGCATAGAAGCACTTATGCACATTACTCGCAAGACAACCTCTTCGAAAGCAGAGCTCTTATTTGTTTCAGAAGCTATTGATGCAAGCTTAGTTTTCTCATTTCCTATTTAGTTGTACGTTAGAAGCAGCAAGTAAGAAAGACTGAAGCTTGCTAAAAGCAACCAGAGAAGCAGCAGCATGGAGGTAACCAGACATCCCAAGGGCAAGGAGGACACAGAACAGTTTCTGTGATCTGGCCAAAGAATTCAGACATCATGGAAGTTCTGGGAGAATTTAAAGTAGAAGTCAACTGCCCTCAACTCCATACCAATACATTAAGGACATTTGCTTACACAGATCCAACCTTATGCAATCATGCTTAATGACTCAGTTACAAACAAAACAAACACTCAGATCTGTGCAGGGTGGTGCACTGAAGACCGGAAACATGTGATTCTTTAAGAAAAATTTAGAGCAAAACGATAAAATGTTGAAGTTTTAGCTCTTTAAAAGGAAGTTTCAATATTTGGACAATTTACTGATATGCTTTTCACATTATCTACTCTGCCAGGTAAATAAGATCTCACTGTATTTGAGAAAGTCAATGACTGATGTAAGTAGAGCTTAGCACATTGTCTAATTGTAAGGAAGAGGAAGGATGTGGGTTTCTACTAACTTATAGTTAATAGAATCCTCTACATACTTTTTGTAAATATGCAAATATAGGTATTAAATGTTTTAGGATCGTGTATTAGTTCCTGTTGCTGCTGTAACAAATCAATACAAACTTAGTGGTTTAAAACAACACAAATTTATTTCACAATCAGTGTAGAACTCAGGTAGAGAACAGGGGTGCTTTTCCAGGAGAACCCCCATAATAACACATGCTTATTGTTAAAATTAAAATAATACACATTTCATAAAGTGGACTTCATAATATTTTCCCTTAAAAATAACTATTGTGGGGGAGGCTGGTTAGCTCAGTTGGTTAGAGCGCAATGCTCTTAACAAGGTTGCCGGTTCGATCCCCACATGGGCTACTGTGAGTTGCTCCCTCCACAACTAGATTGAAATAACTGCTTGACTTGTAGCTGATGGGTCCTGGAAAAACACACTTAAAATAAATAAAAGTTTAAAAAGTAAAATAAAATAAAAACTGTTGTGTATACCTTGAAGTACATAACTGAAATGCATATTTAAACAATTATATATACAATATCTGTATCCTTTTTTTACTCAATAATGTATTAATGTATGATGGTTATCTCTTCATATAAATATATATATTTCATATATATATATATATATATATATATATATATATATATATATATTTCATTCTTTTTAATAGAAGAATCCCATTGTGTAAATGTAGTTTTATTTATCAAACTAATCACCTAATCTATTAGATTGTTTCTAAGTTTTTGTTATCATAAACAATGGTACAATGAGTTTGCTTTTAAGTCAACATGGAAATTTGTTAAATTGGTAACTTCTCTAAGAAACAGTTTTCTTGACTATAAAATGGGGATAATAGCAGTATCTATCTCAAACTATTTTTTAATAAATGCAAAATGCTTATCACATGATTGGTAGATATTTCAATAAATATTAGCTATTGTTTCATTATTATTTTCACTATTACTACTAAGCATCTTTTTACACAATTCTTATTGATTCCTTTGGATAACTTCTTAGAAGTAAAATTACTGGATCAAAGAGTATGCACATTTAAAATTTTGATAATTATTACCAAATATCCTTCAGGTATGTGAGATTGTGTTTCCATGCCCCTTCATCAATACTGGGCAATTTTCAATTTTTGCAAATCTGATTAGACAAAAAAAAAATCTCATTGTTTTACTATCCATTTAATTGATTAATACTGAAGTGACACTCCTTTTATGACCATGGCATTTTTTATTTCTTCACTTAGGATTTGCATATTTTTTAAATCCATTTTTTTCTTATTGATTTATAGAAACTCTTTTTATATTAAACTTTTCTTATCCTTTGTACTTTATATATTTTATAAATATTTTCTCACATTTTATTTATGTTATATTTTCAACACCTTTAAAGCCTCAAAACTTTATAATGGCATATCCCTAGAAAGTCTATACTAATAAGAATATTCTGTATAATATTTAAACAACTTGTAAGTAATTCAAGTGAACATTGAGTAACTCCAAAAGTAAATGAATACAGTTTTTTCTCATTCATAAAGGACAAGAAATAAGTTAGTCGATAGATTTTCTTGATTTTTAATTATTCTCATTTAACTCACTAACTTATTGGCTGATGAGAATGAGCCAACAAGACAAATGAAGAATAACAAACATACACCAGAGAGAAAATTTAGAAAAAGTCATGCTTAGTTTGATTATTATTTGTTTTCATGGATATATATGCTTATTGTAGTACTTCCATTTTGGATATTTATCTTGGAGTTTATGTATATATCCTAATAGCTTATATCTTTTTTAATGTTCATTTGCTAATTTATTCACTTAGCATTCATTGAGCACTTATTATGAACTAGATTTATATTTGTAATATATAATTTTTCACAATATAGTGAGTTGAGCATTGGGTTTCCCAATCTTTCCAATTACAATTAGCCTCTTTTCCCATTCTCCTATTGGTTGTCAATTTTCCCTGTATTATGTGATTTTATTATCTTCTGCCATACCTCCGAAATACTCTGAATAGAGCAGTACCCCGTATCCATGGTTTCATTTTCCTTAGTTTGAGTTACCTGTCATCAACAGCAGTATGAAAATATTAAATGGAAAATACCAAAAATAAACAATTCATGCGTTTTAAATTGCCCAACATTCTGAGTAATGTGATGAACTCTCGCATTGTCGTACTCCGTCCCTTCTGGGACATGAATCCTCCCTTTGTCCAGCGTCTCCACACTGGATGGACTCCCTGCCCCTTCATCTGTTAGTCGCTGTCTTGGTTATCAGATCGACTGTTGTGGTATCTCAGCCCTTGCATCCATTCATCTCATCACATAGGCATTTTATCATCTCACAGCATCACAAGGAGAAGGGGGCGTGCAGGACAATAAGATATTTTGGGAGAGAGACAGAGAGAAACCATATTCACATAACTTTCATTCCAGCATATTGTTAGAATTATTCCATTTTATTATTGGTTGTTGTTAATCTCTTACTATATCTAATGTATAAGTTGTACTTTATCATAGGTATGTATATACAGGAGAAAAACATAGTACAGTTGACCTTTGAACAACACAGGTTTCAACTGCATGGGTCCACTTATACATGGATTTTTTTTCAGCAAATAAAGTTGGCTCATCGTATCTGCAGGTTTCACATGCATGGATTCGACCAACCATGGCTCAAAAATACTATTTTCGATCTGCAGTTGGTTGAAACCTCACATACAAAGGGCTGACTGTACAGTCAAAAGTTATATGCGGTGCCCTTAACCCTTGTGTTGTTCAAGGGTCGACTATTTTTGGGTTTGGTGCTATCTGAGGTTTCAGTCCCCCCCACGGATAAGGGGGGGCTACTATACATTGTAGACTTCCTGAGGGCAGGTGACGATCCTATTCCTCTGAGTAGTTGCATGAGGGCCTAGGACAGTGATTTGCTCATGCAAAAGGCTCAGTAAAAGCGTTTTCATTGGGTAAACTGAAGCTTGGGTGTCAGGTTCTGTCCTTAGCTGTGTGACTCTTTCAAAGTCATTTAACCACTCCACGTCTCAGTTTCCTCATCTGTGAAATAAATGCTTCAGTTAGGGGACATATGGGCCAATGGTGTGTCATCTGTCCTCTCAAAGCTGAAGGACGTGTAGTGCCTTCTGGGAGTGAGGATGTGACTGAGACACACATTGGCATAGAGAAAAAGAGGCCATCATCAATTACCAATGTCTGCCATGGGGAAAACAGAGGGAAGGGACGTGCCACAGTTTTCTTCCAGTAGGCTGGAGCAACTCTAAGTTTCTTTCTAACTAGAAAATTCTACATTTTTATGTGATCTGTTTATTAATCACTCTATCTCCTGCCTTTTATTTGAAACATACCAAGCATATAACATTATTCAAATTTTGAAGAAGCTTTTTTTTCTCCTTACTATTCTGAAACTCAAAGGGATTTACAGCCTGTGGAAACTTGCCCATTTAAAGTCAGTGACACCAGATGGTCCCCAACCAAATATATAATTACTTCTGACTTTAGCTAACAAACCAAGCAATGAACTCATGAAAAGGTAATTGTGAGATATTTATGTTTTTGACAATTTTGAAAATGACTTTTGTTTCTTAGGCAATAAATAACTTTGACATTTTTATCAATAAAATAGGAATACGCTTTTGTTGTAGACTCTTTCAAAATGCACATAATCTAAGAGAAAGATATTGAAAAGCACCCATCATCCTACCATTCCAAGGTAACTGCTATGAAATGTTCATGCTGCCATTTTAGCCGTTTTCTATTGTTGTTACATATAAGTAAATATATGTATTTTAAACAAAAACAGAATCACCACATACATTTTATTTCATAATCTTTTTTCCTAACAATATATAAGGAACATCCTTCTATCATTCTACGTTAATAAACAAGTATCTATTAAATTATTTTAAACTTGTAGCATGATATTCCATGGTATTATGTTGGAACTTTGAGAATGCCTACAATATAACCACCATCTTTCCGAACTATTCTTTCCGAGTTCTGAACTATTTGAGATGTAAGTACATTTTCAGCCTTGACGAAGCTGATATTGGACACATCAGCTAACAGCGCAAGACTGATAGACTTCTTAATATTGAACTTCAGAATTGCACAGAATCTCCCAGCCAGTCCCAGGCAGTGCTGGGCACGCAGGCCCTGCGCTGTGAAGAAGGATCCTGCAGCTGTTTTATGCCCAAGAGATAAAAGGGAGGGACTGGCTACACATGCCCAGTTTATTCTTCCCAAATTCATCCATTAGAAAAGTCACTCCTCCTTTCCTGTGGAAGAGCGAGGAAGAGGATGGAGAGGGATAGAGATTATGCTAGTGGAGCTCTGTCCCGATCAGGGGAAACATCAGAAATGGGGACGAAGCTCTCCCAAGGTATAGATGTGCCATCATTTATATAACCAGCCTCGCGGGACATTGGTTTATTTCCAGTCATTCCATTATATCACAGATTCTTTTGTCCGAACCAGATTATTGTTCCCCACAGGTAGAGAAAGGGATGCTCAGTGAGATTCCATGTGTTATCAGGGATCACGTGGTTAGAGTTGGACCTGTACTTTGAATTCAAGCTCTCCTGACTGCAAAACCCCAAAATCCCATCTACAAGGCAATTCAGAGGTCACCCAGGCCAGTGCTTCAGGCAGCTAAGGGAAAGGCTGGTGGGGTAGGTGGAGCTTGCTGGATCTTAACTACAGACACAGAACAACCAGACAATTACCCAAGGGTCAGTAAAACAAGTGTGTGATGGTCTGGTACAGACCAAGTGTGTAAATGTGGCAGGTGAATTACCCTAACAGGATGGAGCTAGGTGAGCAAGATTCTGTAAAGAGGGGACTTGTTTGCACTGCCAGTCAGCCTGTAAACACCGATGTCTGTCCTTAAAGTATCTCTCTAAAGAACTGCCCTGCTTCAGTTCAACTGACAGTGACCACGCCTTATCTTCACTTCCCGGAAGATGACAAGAGAAATTACAGACATGTGTCTTCAGAGCCCAAGTCCCAGAGGCTTTTTATTGGAGACTGTCATAAACTATAAAGTAGAGAACGCGGCATACAGGTGTCAGTGATGAGACTCAGATGGCAGGGGTTGGCAGCCTTCCTCATACACTACTACTTTGATCTGAAGATGGATGTTGCATTGACAGCAGGCAGTTCTGGTGTGTCACATCCCACGCTAACGGATCACTCTCGTTTTCTAGTTTCTGGCCTAATGGTCTGCAGTGTGTGAGTCGTTTTTTCTCTCCTCTTCTTCTAATGCTCTGCAGTGTGTGAGTAGTTTTTTCTCTCCTCTTCTTCATATCTCAAAGCCTTGCTCGTCACCCTGACTTGAGATATAGTCACAATCTTGCTTTTTTGTCAAATGCATGATATGCTTTATTTAGCTGGGATCTGCTACAATGCTGTAGATAATTCTTTGCCCAAGCAGCGCTTGGCTGGATTGCTGTATAGCCAGTCTTGATTCAATGCTGGGGGTTTGATTCAGGGAGAAAAACAAAACCGCCCAAGAGAAGATAAAGCAGATGGGTGTGGAAAGGCAGGTGGGAGCTCCAGTTCCTAGGAGACCACAGGTAAACACAAAGGAGAAGTGGAGCAGGGCCGCAGGGTGGAAATGCTGTGGGGCTCATTCCTTCGTCTATTCATTCTCTCTTCTACCCTGTAGGCACGAGGTGCTTAGCATATGGGAGGCTGTGTGTTAAGAACTGCTTTATGTAGTGTACTTGGATGATACAAAAGGAATAAAACATATTCCCTGTTCTCAAAGGGCTTAAAAATATGTATACAGCTAAAAGTGAAACTGTATATGATACACGTGTAATGGGACAGCTTGTGGAGATGTTAATTTGTGTCTTGTTTTCACCCTATTTCCCACCTCCTCCCAGAGTTGCCTGAAACCTGTCTTCTTTCTTGCCTCAGGGAAGGGTTCTGTTGAGGAGAGAGAAGATGCCTGCATACCTTGTACTGGCCAAACTTGCCTTAGATATGTGTCATAGGGGATGAAATTAAACTCAGCGAATTTGTTAAATAATCTGGCAAGTGTTTAGTTTTAACAATGTTTATTGAGCACCACCTTAAAGCTGGATATTTCATTTCTGTAACCTCATTATTATAGTAGTTCTTGTTAGTGTTGCCCCCATTTAAGAGCTGAATAAACTGAGGCCCAAAGAGTTTAAGAAATTTGTCCCAATTCTCACTGCTAGTTAGCAGCAGAGACAGGATGTAAATCTATAGTTGTCTCCCTTCCCGCCACTTTCTGTGGTTAAAAGTTTTGGATCTTAGGACTGCAAGCAGTTCCTTGCATTTTATCAAGAATCCGTCAAGCTATGATTTGAAGTATAAGGTTGAATAACTCATTGAGGGCTTAGAACTGAGCAAAGGGAAGGCAGGCTGGTGTAGTGAAAATAAGGTGACCGATTAGTCCTGAGTTTGATCTCACCTCCATTTTGAACAACTCTGTCCTTTTAGACCAGTTATTTCATTCCCCTGTGTCTCACTCTTCTCGTTGACAATGACGACACGGATCTGACAGACTCCCAGATCTCTGCTCAGTGGAGAGGGCGTTGAAAAGAGCGTTCAATTGAATTACATAAGGGGAAAGAAGAATTGCAATTCTTGATGTAGAATTCAGAAGGATGGGTGAGCAGAAACCTTTAATGTTAGAAAGAGCACATTCTTTTATGGACATATTTGATGACGTACATCTTCAGAAGCCTGGTACCTAGAACACGACCCAGCACACAGTAAATTCTCAAATACTTTTCGACTGGATACCGTTTGCATTGTAGAAGCTGAAATTCAAGTCACATATTTTTAAAAATGTGGTCAATAGAGAAAAGAGGTATTGAAAGAAACCTAGGAATCTCTGAGTCTATTGAGTCTCAAAATTAGGTTACTGTTCATCCATTTTGATTACTTAAATGATTTTTTTCCCAAGTATATTTTATGATATGCTGGTCGTCAGGATCTTATGTGATGAAAAGGGTTTGTGATCAAAGAAGTTTAGCAGATATTCATTCATGCCATGCCTCTTCTTAGAAATACAGTGTATGTGTCACCATGCCAAAGTCCCTGAGAAGTCCTGCAATAAGTAAATCCACTTAACCTCAAGGTTCCCCACCATCCCCCCTTTTTTTTCAAGAAAGTAACATTTATTTACATCTATGAAGTACACTTTGTGATGCACTGAATAAAATAGTGTTAATTCAGGAAAAAAGCAAATTGGATTAAGTAATTCCCCAAAGTCCTGTTTATTGTTATAAAAACATTTGGGTATTATAAATGCAAGGTTACCCCTTCCCTTTTAAATATTTGGAGATAAATCTGTTATTTTATTTTATGTTATTATTTGGCCAACGTTTTAAAAGCAATATTTGGAATTTTATTTTTAGGTTCAAAGATTTGTTTAGTGGTTTTTTGCGGTCATTTTCCTGCTTCTATCTAGCACTCGATAATTTAAGAACAGCAAATTGCTTTCAAAGATATATTGTTCCCTTTTTCTGGAAAAATAATATTAGACAATGCTAAAGACGGAGGATTTAAATGCACATATTCTCATGGACTTCTCCTTATAAGGAGGGTGATCTTTTGAGCTAAAAAATATGGGTTTATATTCGGTAATATCCTATAAACTAAAGCATTGCTCTAATATTAAGATCAGTCATCATCGTTTTAATCCAGGAAGTTGATGATACAGATAATCTTTCATATATAATTTCTAAGCACTCAGAATGCAAGACTATTGTTCCAAGTTTCATGCTCTTTCAAATCTACTGAAACATTTCAACTCTACCTCATCTAAGATTTTGCTTCTTAGTGTTGACTGCTCAAGCTCCACCATCTAGAAACCCAATCTCCCCAATTCTCAAATTTTACCCAGAGAATTGCCCCTAAAGGGTTTCCTCACTAGCCAAAGGCGGTATCTCCAGCAGCATGTCTAAAACTGAACGTCATCTGTCCCTTGAAATTTGCTCTACTCCCAGGTTCCTTTTTAAGTGAGTTGCACCATTCACCAGGTACTGTTTGCCCGCTCTTCACCCAAGTCAGCTTTCTGAACAATGTCTTTGATTCTTTAAGTCGTCCACCATCGCCGGTGAATCAGTCACCTGGTAATAGCTCCCAAATATATCTGTTTGGTTTCATTCATTTAAGGGTTGAATTTTGTTTCCTAAAAAAGATATGTTTAGGTCCTCAGCCCCAGTACTTATGAATGTGACCTTATTTGGAAATAGGGTCTTTGTAGATGTAAGCAATTAAAATGAGATCATATTGGATTAGGGTGGGCCCTAATCCAACGACTTGTGTCCTTATAAAAAGAGAGAAATTTGGACACAGAGACAGAGACACACAGGAAGAATGCCATGACATCACGGAGGTAGAGACTAGAGTCTACAAGCCAGGGAACACCAAGGATGGCTGCTAGGATGAGGTAAGGAAGGATGTTCTCCTAGACCAGGGGTGTCCAAATTTTTTCAAAGTTTTTTACCAAGGGCCACACGCGGTCAAGTACACAAACAGCAGGCCACTCACTCGAGGTGAAGTACGTATTGCCTCACCTGGTTTATTTAAGTAAACTAAATATATTTTTGGAATTTGCTGCAGGCCAATTAACAATGGATTGTGGGCTGCAGTTGGCCCGCGGGCCGCAGTTCGGACACCCCTGTCCTAGAGCCGACAGAGAGAGAGAGAGAGTGGCTCTACCTTGATTTTGGACTCCTCTCCTCCAGAACTGTGAGAGAATACATTTCTGTTGTTTTAAGCCACCAAGTTTGTGATGCTTTGTTGTGGTGGCCCTGGGAAACTAATACACTTGTCCACTATCATTTTCCTAGTTCAGGCTGCCATCCACTCTGACCTGGACGACTGGCTACAAATACTGCCTATGAGATCTGCTTGCTCCCGCCCAGCCTCTCCGCTTCCCCGCTTAATTCCATTTTGCATGTGGCCACCTGAATGATCTCACTAGGATGCACACAGCTCATGTTCCTTTCTGGATTAAAACTCATTGCTCTTCTCAAAGCCGCCACACTTCCTAACATAGCTTTCCAGCTCTCTGCTCCTTTCCTCTAACTCAGCCCACCCTCAAGTCTTAGTTCATGTGACATTCCCACTCCACTAGTTGAGGGTAGTTATCAACCCTATGGGCTCCCATAAGACTCTTTACTGGGCCAAACATTTTATACCCTATTGGAGCTGCCAGTTTGGGTTTGTCCAGTAGCGAAGAAACACCATGAATAGAAGTCCTCAGTCACTATTTCTCACTGCTATTTCCCTAGGCATAGCATTGTCCTAGGCATGCAGACATAGAAACACTCACTACGTTCATTAATGAGTTATCCCCTGAATAGATGTGACAATTGAGGCTCAGCGTTTGCCTGAAATCCCAGATTAAATCCTGTAGAATTGCGAGCATCCTAGTTATCTGTAGTCTATAAATTTATTACCAGGACTGGAATATCTTTGCAAGAACTTTTAGAGGTAGATTCTTTGCAGATGGAATACCTAGGGCACAGGAAGGTTAAAAAAAACTTGTTGAAGGGCATACCACTGGTCAGTAGTGGAGCCAGAGTTTCAACCCAGGCAGTCTGACTTCAGTTCAGTTCTAGTGTAGCTCCGTTTTTCTAGGATACTTTGGGTCAAATGTTTAGCTCTGTTTTTGGACCATGTTATCAGAAGTTCACGTCTTTATTGTTGTGTTCTGAATATATAGGCACTATGCAGTGTAAAGAAATAGGCATTGTTCATATACCTCCCGCACAATGCTTTACTGAAGGCTCGATAACAAAGTTCAAGTTCTGACTTGATTGTCACTCAACCGCATTTAACCAGCACCTGCTATGCACCTGGCTCTATGATAGACGTTGGTCACCCAGACGTGATTCAAGGCAGGCATTGGCCTCGACAGCTGGCATTCTGAGAGGGAAGACAATCAAGTAAATACAAATATTGTAGTTCAGTGTGACTAATACAATCACGGATTTGTATCCAAGGTAAAGAGGTGGTGCTGGGAGGGCTGGGCTCATTCAATCTGGGAAAAGGGAGCCAGAGGAAAAGCTTCTGGCTGTTGAGTTCTGAAAGATGAAAGAGCATTTACCAGTGGGGAAGGACAAAGGCTTATGAAATAGCATAGTGTTTTCTTTTTCTTTTGTTATTTCATTCTAAGCAGTCTGTAGTAATATCAAAACAAAACAAAGAGTGCAGAGAACAGCCAGGATAACAAGGCTAGAGCCAGGAAATAATGGGATAATGATATCATTCTAGGGAACTTGGATTTTACAGTGGCAGTGATATAACTGAGGGATTTAATGAAGAGGAGAGACACAAAGACCTTTGCTTTAAAACGATCAAGTGGGTGCCTTCCTTACATTAGAAAAAGTATATTATGTTTACACTCCATGTACATGTGTGTGCATGTATTTTCATGTAGTTATTTATAGGTATACACATACTTCCACTCTTTAGTTGAATTGTATAAGAGTGCCATTTTTATAGGCCCCAAAATGGTCAAATATGACCGTTTCAAAAAGTTTGACCTATGACTTACAGTGTGGTAGAACAGATTGGGAAGTCCAAAACCTTAGGTTTGAATCTCATTGTTGGTTTGAGTTCCCTAGACCAGACTCTGACACAAAGACTCAAGGTCAAGAAGTTTACTTGGCATGTTGGGGAAGTGACACAGAGAAGGTAAGGCAGCCAACAAAGGGTGTATTATCAAGTCAGCTACTACAAAGGGCAGCAAAAGCTTAATCTTGCTGGGCAAATGGGGCCATCAGTGTAGATGTTTATCTCAGAGGTTTCCCACCGAAGGGTGAGAGGGCTGAGGCATTTATACACCTAGTTCCATCAGTAGTTGGTTGAGGGCTGCTCCTGGGGGATGCTTCATTTGAGGCAGCTCTTGCTGAGAGGCAGGCAAAGAACCCTTCCAAGCTTCAGAAGAAGGCCCCCATGGATGAGGTTCACACACTGGCAGATAGAAGTCAGCAGGCTGCACTCAGATGGTGAGGTCCCAGGGACATGTTCCACCACACCCATTGCCAATACTTACCAGCTAAATGGCCTTGATCTAGTCCTTTAATTTCTTGAAGCTCATTTTTCTTACAAGCAGAATGGGGATAATACCTGCTACACCTGTGTTGTAGACTGAATTGTGTTCGCCAAAATTCATATATCGAATTCCTCACCCCCAGTACCTCAAAATGTGACTACATAGAGAGATAGGGTCTTTAAAGAGGAAATTAAATTAAAATGAGTACTATGGGTGGGCCTTAATCCAATATGACTTGTGTCCTTATAAGAAGAGATTAAGGCACAGACACACACAAAGAGAAGACCATGTGAGGACACAGGGAAAGATGGCCGTCTACAAGCCAAGTATGCTTGGCTCAGGTGGAAATAAATCCTGCCAACACCCCAATCTTGGACTTCTAGTCTCCAGAACAATCCTCCAAAGAAAGCAAATTTCAGTTGTTAAAGATACCCCAGTTTATGGTACTTTGTTATGGCAGCCCAAAAAAACTAATATACCTGGAGAGGACTAATACATTCAATTGTGCTTTAAACACATATTACTAATGTAATCTATTTCTAGTGCATCAACACCAAAATAAATAGCGATCTCAAAGTGTAAGTAACCGTTTCACTTTTCACCTAGCCCTTCTGATTACCGAGCTTTCGTTTCTAAGTTGTATGAACTGAGAACATTGAACTCCATGGGATAAACTCTTAGAACTGAAAAGTAACATACGTCTATCCACTGTGTTCCTTGTAGTCAAATGCAGCCCACTTGTCACTAATAATATTTCTGCTGCTTTGTCCAATGCGGATGTCACTAGGGTCACTTGTGTGGCCCACAGAGAAAGCTAGCGCTGTTTCCATGGTGTCACACTAAGAATTCTGAATTGTGACTGAGGAGTTCAGATCTCAGGGGTGGCCGGCTGCTCTGCATTTATGCCTAAGAAAAGGAGGATTCAGATTTCTCAAGGTGACCACACAGAGTCCTGAATCACAGGTTCACACCTGGCAGAAAGACCAGGAAGGCGTGCCCTTCCACCTTAAAACACATCCCTTACTAATGTCTGAATTTCCGCCACTAACAGCACATTTCTTTGTGCTAGGTATTTTTTTCCTCTCCCTCCTTAAATTGAAGTATAATTACATAGGGTAAAATGCACTGATCTTAAGTGTAGAATGTGATGAGTTTTGACACATGTATATATACCTGTGTCACCAATAGTCCCCTCAAGATAGAATATTTCTGTCACCCAGAAAGCTCCCTGCTACCCTTTTCCATTCATCTTCCTCTGACAACCATTGTTTTCATTTCTATGCCTACAGATCAATTTTGCCTGGTCTTGGAATTTTTAACGAAATCATACAATATGCATTTTTCTTGTGTGCCTGGCTTCTTTCATTCAACACAGTATTTTTAAGATTCATTTTATGTTATTGCGTCTAACAGTCGTTTGTTCTTTTTTAATACTAAGTAATATCCCATTGCATAATATGCCACCATTCCTTTAACTGCTTTCCTGTTGGTGGGCATTTGGGTTGTTTATTTTATTTATTTTTTGCTATTTTGAATAAAGCCGCCATGAAGCTTCCTGCACAAATTCTTATGTGGACAGATGCTTCCATTTCCCTTGGCAAAGTGCCTTGAAATATTGTTTTACAAAAGAAGATATACAAATGCCCGATAAATAAACACATATAAAGATGTTCAACATCATTAGTCATAAAAGAGATGCAAATTAAAATCACTATGAGATACCACTGCATTTTACCAGGATGTCTACATTTTGCAAGTGTCCTCTTTAACTAGGCAAATAATCTGGAAAGAGTGTTCATTTAAGATTTTAATGTTCTTGTTAGGAAAGTTTTGAAACACACAAAAGTAGAAAGAATAGAGTAATGAACTACCCTATACACATCCTACAGATTTAACAATTATCCACATTTTGCCATAATTACTCCGTGTCATTTTTCTGTAACAACCAATTCTCCAACACCAACTGCATGTCCTACAATCCAATTCCATTCTGACGCTCACTATCTGGAGTTAACATAGATCCCACAAGTCAAGGGCTCAGTCCCACAAGACTGCCCCCACTTCAGATGCCCAGCTACAAACAGGGTCCCCAAGTTACTTGAATTTCTGCCTGGTCAACTATAAGTGTAGCAGTTCCCAGGCTAGCCTCTATCAGGTTTGCTAATTCACTAGAATGACCAACAGAATTTAGGAAACTGCTTACTTACGATTACCATTTTATTATAATGGATGCAGCTCTGAAACAGCCAAATGGAAGAGATGTATAGGATGAATATGGGGGAGAGGCATGGAACAGAGCATCCATGCTTTATGCAGGTGTGCCCCTCTCCAGGATGTCAGTATGTCCGGAACTGTCCCCAAAGACTATTGTTTAGGGTTTATGTAATACTGTTTAGGGTTTCATGATGTACACATGATTGATGAAATTATTGTCCATTGGTGATTGAACTCAACTTCTAGTCCCTTTTCTCTCCCCAAATGGGAGTAGGGCTGAAAGTTCTAACCCTCTAATCACAGGGTTGGGTCTTCTGGTGACTAGCCCCCTTCCTGAAGCCATCTAGAGGCACCACCAAGAATCACCTTATTAGCATAAACTCAGGTGAGGTTGAAAGGGACTGATGAAATAACAAAAGACAGTACTATAACTCAAGAAATTCCAAGAGTTTTAGGAGCTCTGTGCCAGCAACAGAACACAAGGACCAAATGTATATTTTTGATTATACCACATACCCCAATAATGCCTTACTTGTATGTTTATCAATTTTTCTATTTATTTTGTTGTAGTGTTTTAAAGAAAATCCTTTACATCGCATTATTTTGCCCTTAAATAAGGACATTTCATGCATAACCAAAATACTATTTTCATGCCTAATGAACGATAATAATAACTTAGTATCATCTAATCTTCTCTCCATACTCAGATTTCCCTAATCATCTCAAAAAAATCTTTACGATAGATTTACACATTGCATTTGGTTGTAATACATTTTTAAGTCTCTTTTGTTCTAGAAGTGTCCCCTTCCTACCACCTCCCTTCTTTTTATACCATTGACATATTAAAGCAACCAGGTCAGATACCCAAAGAATGCATATTATGATCGTTTGCTGATAGTATCATTTTGCTTATTTCTCCAACTCTGTCTTTTCTTTGATCAAGAAGTTAGGTCCAAAAGGCTCTGGTTTATGCTGAACATTTTAAAAGCAAGAATACTTCATAGGTGGTGTCATTTATTTTGAAAAGCACATTTTTTTTTTTTTTTTTTTTTTTTTTTTTTTAGTGTCTACCACGTTTTCAATCCTGGGAGTTGCAGAAGTAAATAACATATGTCATAGTCTTGCCATTAAAGATCTTACAGCCTCACAGGGGAGAAGGCATGTAAACCAATCAATATAATAGTATAAGGGCCATGGAGGGTTTGGGTGGGGATATAAATTCTGATAGGGGCATCAAGGCTGTAAGGAAGTGATACATGAGCTAGCTCTGGAGGGAAAAGTAGGGTTTGCCAATCAAAGGAGAGAGAGTGAAGAAGGTCAGGCTGAGCCAAGAACCTACATGTCTAAAGTAGGAGACGCATATATATCTGGGAACAGGTTGTGTGGAACTTAACGTGCCAAATCAAGGCATTTGAACTTTATCTTTTGAGCATTGGCAAGCCCAGGAAGGATTTTAATCGAGGGAGATTTTCATCTTTGTGTGTAGTTCTTAGCACCTTTGTGTGAAAGATTTTCCAAAATTGTCCTCCCAGACTAAAGTGGACTTTACCAATCCTGTTTCAATTCCTTAGCATGTGGCCCCAGACAAAAACTTGACATTTGCTATTTTAGATGCCCCAACACCATGTTTACTCCACCCTTTGCTCCATTAAGTGGCCTTTGTAACCGTGGAAACAGATCCGGTTCTCAATCCAGCAGAATGTAAATAACTGAGAAAGACTGTTCTGTGGGCTATGCAGATAATACTATCTTCCTTTTCTTGGACTGCTCAGTGATGCTAATCAAACTGCAGTGTTATTGAACCCCAATATCTGAGTCTGTTTGCCTGTGTGCACTGGCCCAAAGACATGCATGCACAGGAGTTTGCAGTGTAGAAAAGAAAATAGTTTAATATGGAATTGGCCAAGCCACAGTGGGGGTGAGTGAGTGCTCTCAAAGACCCGCCTCCCCAACGGCAGGTAGGTTACAGATTCTATAGGATAAAATCACAGGACACCATGGCTTAGGGGCTTGGGGTCGTGTTGGTAGCTGATTGGTCAGGGGTAACAAATCATTTCTTCAGATCTTGAGGACAGTTCTGAGGTCTTTTCTGACATCCCTCTGTCTGGACTCATGGGAAAGTAGCCCGGAGTTGTTCAGGAGCTGAAACATAACTTAGGTCAAGATGTCATCTTTAGCCTGCCATTTCTCACCATTAGTAGGGCTACTGTCTTCTGCTGCCTTGGGGGTTGCTGGTTATCAGAGGAAAGGCTAGGTCTATAGAGAGAGGGCGGGGGATATGATTTCTAGAGCAAG
Organism: Rhinolophus sinicus; assembly: GCF_036562045.2. Taxonomy (NCBI): domain Eukaryota; kingdom Metazoa; phylum Chordata; class Mammalia; order Chiroptera; family Rhinolophidae; genus Rhinolophus; species Rhinolophus sinicus. Next base: position 10,260,092 of record NC_133752.1, on the reverse strand, counting down.
GGTTTAAAACTAAATTTAATCAAAGTTGTAGGGGCCCTTGGTTGGTGTCAGCAAACAATCCCATAGTCTCAGCTGCCTGGTGTTCGGCCCATGGCTGACTTCCTTGGGCTCCTTTGCTTATTAATAATTGGAAGAGTCATCGTAACACAAGCTCAGGGGATCGATGAGTAAATGGCAGGCCCCCAATTCTGGAAAACTTTAAAAGTGACTCAAAGAAAGAAACTGGTTGGAAGTGCTAAAGCTGAGAGAAGACAAGCATATGTCACCTCACTGCAAAGCCATGGCCCTGATTCACTTTTGTGGGCTTCACACGGAGGCCGGATGCCAGAGACCTGTTGGGAGACCATTACAAATTACTGACTTCCAGCCTCTACTCACACACAATTTCATCAAGCTGTGACTCAGGCACTATTTTTTCAAAATTTCCAGGTGATTCTAATGTAACTGAGTTTGCCAATATAGACGAGGAATAAACTACAACGTAATACTTCTCCTCTACCATCTTAGGTTCAGTGATTGGGGTCTGTGAATTAAACTGACATAAAACAGATTCGCAGGAGAAAAGTTAATTTTACATGCATATGGAAGCTTTACAGAAAAGTAGTGAAAACCCCAAAGAGGCAGTGAGACCCAGAAGTTTATACACCATTTTTACAAAGGGTGGAGAAGAGACTTGAGAAAGGAAAAGGGAGTTTAGGCTTCTGGAGAAAAGGTAAATTGTGAAAAGGGGACTGGGAGATGCAGGTCAATAAGTGTTGTTTAGTAAGGTTTGTTATTCAGACGCAAGTCCTCTTAAATGATAATACCCAAATCCTTTCCTGAGTCTGTTTCCTCTTCCAGGACAAGAAAGGGCAACTTTATAAATGTAACTTTCCTTCACAAAAGGGAATTTTATGCCCTGCTTTTGGGCAGAAAGAACAAGGCCAGAGAGTACCTCTTGTGTTTGCTGTTTCTTGATTGACCTTCAGCTCAGAATAATCCTAATGCCATATTGCATATATGGCATATTTTGGGGTGGCATAATCTCACCCCCTTCACAAACAGCTACCCAAGCAAAAGAAAAGTCAACCTAGATGGTCAGGCAGGGAGGGGATGGGCTCCAGGCTCAGACTGGGAACTGAACCTCTCAGCAGCCTAGTAAGAGGGGAGGAGGCCCCTTTACTTTTGAACAGAGTCCCCGTAATGGGTCACATACTTGATTAGGGAGGTACAACTGCTGTGACAATAAAGAGTTACTACATAGCAAAGGCTGCTGGGAAAGAATCACACATACTTCAGGGGCTGCCCAGCATTGGTAGGTAGACTAGATCAGGGAGCAAAGTGAGCATCCAATAGCATCTAACTACCGAGGGAGGCATTGACTCCAGCTCTCTGAGCCCTTTGGCACCGACAATCCTGGTACCCCTTAGTGGAGTGCTCTGGCCATACATTCAGAGCTTGTCTGGAATTTTCAGCAGGCAACAAAGAGCACATGCTCTGTATGAAAGCAAATGATTAAATAACGAAAAACAACCCAAGCTGCCGTCTACCAGGGGTTCAGGGCACTCCGTGAAGAAACATTTACAAAGTATAATGTGGGAATATGGAGTTCTGTTGGATTCTACTGAAGCAATAGGTATGCTGTTTTGCCAAAAGACTCAGGATGACGTAGGAATATTCCTGTGCATGCCGGGATTGTGTGTCGTGAAACTGAAGAATGAAAGCACGGACCAAGGAGAGGCGAGGAGTTGTAAAAGAGGATAGTTTATTAAAAGTAAAGGGTTACAGTTCCCGGGCGGGAGGGGGTTCCCGAATGGGATGCCCCGTGACTGAGGCAAAAGCTCTTACTTTTATACCTTCCCTTGCCTGTTTGGGGAAGGGGATCTGGTGCCTTCTAATGGAATTCGTGTATCAGGTTTGTCCTGTTTGCCCACCCTAAAGGGATTAACGAACTTGCCACCAAAAGGGATTTATGAGATAATTTATTAACCTCAAGGCGCATTCTTATATCTTTGCCCTTGGAGTGAAGGAGCCATTCCAGAACCTGGAGTTTCAGAAAATGGTTGCCTTTTGTTTATTCCACCAGCGACCTCCCTGTCTACCTAACAACATGCTAACTAACCCATCTCAAGGACACCACATGTTAGTATTATGAGCACCAGCTTTGGGGTGTTTTCCTCAATACATAACCTCTTATTAACTCTATCACTCAGTGCCTGATGCTTCAAATAAGGGACTTGAAGAAATGAAGATCTAACCATAGCAGGAGTTTGGTTTCTTCTGCTCCAACTCTCCCATTCACACCCCTAATCTGTTCTTCTAGAATGCCTAGCACACCCTTGGGTCCATGCTTCTTTGCTTATTGATAAACTAAGTGGGTATCAGCAGAAGCAATTGTTTGTGAAGTATCAGGAGGAAGTATCAGGCAACTATTTACAGAGGCCAGTAAAAGTCAAATATAAAAAAAAAATTAAATCAGCAAATATTATTAGGCACCTCTTTTATACTTCTATGCTCCTTAATTTTTTTCCATGACACATTTAACAATCTAACAGACTATATAACTTATTCATTTAAAAGTATATAGCATATTACCTTTCTCCTCTTGCTAAAATATAAGCTCCTTTGTGTCTGTGTTTAGTGATTGTCCCAAGTCTTAGCTCAGAGCCACTTACTGAATGAATGCAGAACTACTTATTGAAAGGTGAACGGGTGCTGGGTTCCCAAGGACCAGTTCATATTTTAATAATGGGCCGGGGCCTGATTTATATTCCAAAGTACATTGTGTGAATGAATGCTGTCCCTTCCAGATGAGTAGGAAACACCTGAAGCTCATTGAACATAGGGCAGCAGGTAGGTCTTTTCAGAGGGCAAATCAACATGAGCAGTCAGCGTGGTGAACTGAGAAGAAAGCAAGAGCCCAAGGTCTTCTGTGGCTCGTTCATCCCACTGGGGTGCTGCGAATGTGGATTATGCTTTTCTATTTGGGAGATTTTTCTGTTTATGTCTTTGGAACCTATTTTACATCATTTGCAAACCAACACAATGAAGATATTATGACCTGTGACTATTAGGATAACAATTTTAGCATCGGACACAGAGGTTTACTTTAGACAGTAGATTGGTACCTCCTTAAGAGCAGTAACCCAGGTTTTCGGGGCTAGCACCCAGAAGGCACTTCCATATATATTTCTAAACGGAACCAAAAAGCTTGTCCCCACTTCATAAATACAAGGGTAAAGATTTGAACTAGTTGTGCCCTCTTTCCACTGCCCAGGCTGATGGGAAGCATGATTACTGCAACTTTCTGGGAGTTACCTGTGTGCCAGTCACTAGTCTAAGCACTTTATATTTTATAACTCAAAGCCATGGTGAAAAGGAATTTGAATTCAGGTGTCTCCCTCCTGGGTCCAGCCTCTTAATTGTTCAGTTTGTGTTTCGGTGTCCTTGAGATTGGCATTTGTGCCAACACTATTCAGAAATTGTATTTTGCCTTAAACAATTAGTATTCAATTTATTAAAGTTATAGAGTGACAAACTCTAGTTCTTCCTTACAAGCTTAGTTTTGTCTTGTAAATTTATATTTCATTTATAATCGAGCAAATTTTAATAATCCTTGCATTTATTTTTACATAGTAATGAATGTTGACTTTTTTATTATTTTATTTTGCATAACTTTAAGCATGTGCAAAAATAGAATAAATAATATAATAAGTCCACATGTATTAATCACTCAGTTTCATTGATTATTAACTATTGCCAATTTTATGTCATCTGTACTTCCATCCTATTCCCCCTCTCTTACTATTATGAGCTCATCCACATTATCATATTATTTCACCCAAAAATAGTTCTCTATGTATGTAAAAAAGATAAGAACTCTTTTTAAAACATACCCCATTTAATTACTATACATTAAAAAAGCAATAAAATTTCAACTTTAAGTATCCGGTCTAATTTAAAATTCCAATTGTCTCAGAAATGTCACCATTTAAAAATATTTTTGTCTGAATCAGAATCAATAAGGTCCATGTATTGCTATAGTTTAATAGGTGTTTTACATTTATTTTAGTCTATAGGTTGTTTCTCTCTCTCTTATAATTTGTTTATATTGAAGCAAAGGGGTCATTTATTTTGCAGTCTTTTCTTCACAATTATGATAAAATTTCCATTTCACAAAATTACTGAATTGCATTATTTCTCAACACAAACACAACAGTCTCGAAATAACATTGCTATAAATAATAAGATTACTTTAAAAAGTTTACATATATTTTTGGGAGATGAGGGCAGTTCTTTTTGTCCTGAGGGTATATCCTCATTAGGAATAAAGAGTCAAATTACTGTATTTTACAATCACTTGGAATTATTTTCCTCTTGTGGATTTGACACAAACTATATACATAGTGAAGTTCATCTGTTTCATTTTACTTTCCATTATTAGTAATTGATTTAAACCATTTTAATTTTGTTTGAAATTATGCAAATTATTTGCATGATTTGAAAGTCAAATACATAAACCAAAGTCAAATCAATGACCAATCCCCCATAGGTACCCATTTTCTTTTAATTTTATGGTTTATCCTTCCATCATTTGCTTTTTATTAATATACTTATATTCATACTCCCTTTACTTAAAAATGGCATACTATTCATAATTTTCTTACCTTGCTTTTTTCACAATGTCTGTCCTGAGTATCACTCTATGATAGTATGTAGATAGACCTATTCCTTATTCAATAAGCTGCATGTTACTGCATTGCATGACTGTACCAGGATTTATTTCACCAATCTCCTATTGATGGACAATTGGGTCATTTCCATGTTTTTGCTATTATAATTATTCCTGCAATAAATAACCTTGAAATTATAGTCTTGTCTTTCCTCCCTTTATTTTTGCCAGTGTACCTTTGGACTATATTCCTAGAAGTGGGATTTGTTAAATCCAAATTTAAATGCACACATAATTTTGTTAGCTATTGCCAGATTCCCTTCTATAAGAATTGTATAGTTTTGCATTTCCATGAGCTATATATGAAAGTGCCTACTTGTTTTTAAAAAGCCTTTTCTACAGGATTGTTGCCAAACCAATAAAGACAGTTTGGATTTGCTGCCTAGTAATAGATGATAAATGACATCTCAATCCGAAGCAAATTTTTTTTTATTATGAGTAAGATTGAGCAAATATTCATGCAATTGTCATTTAATTTTTTTTCTGTGAACCTTTTGTTTATTCTCTAGTCCATTTTCTATGTAATTAAAGGTATTAAAAAAATTTTTTTTGAAGCCCTAAATATGTTAGGAATATTTACTGATACAATTTGTCATATAAGTGCTAATATTTTTCCAAGTTTGACATCTTCCTCCTTTGCTTATGGTATCTTTTCCCATGTAAAAGTTTTTATTTTTTATTTTCATAGTTTACTTTTTCTTATAATTCTTTTGGATTTTGAGTAATAGGAAAAATTTTTCTAACCCTACGTTATAGTGTAATTCACTCAGGTTTTTATCTATTACTTAATTTTTCACACTTAAATCTTTTATCCATTTGGAATTTATCCTGGTGTATAGTGTAAGAAACAGATACATTTTATCTTTTTCATATGACCATCCAGTTATCCCAATGTTACTTATCACAAAGTTGATCTTTTCTCCATCTATTTGAGAAGACACCTTTATCACATACTAAATTTGCAGTTGTATTTATGTCTATTTCTTTGTTTGTTCTTCAGTTTCATTGGTTTGCCTGTTTATTCATGCACCAATACCACATTTTATATTTACAAAAGTTTGGCAATATGTTTTAATATCTGATAGGGATATCTTCCCTTCTAGTTCCTCTACCAGGGTTTTTCTGGTTATTCTGGCTTGTAAAATCTACTTCCAAATGAATTTTGTAATCCACTTGTCTAGCTTGAGAAAAAAACATCTGGTGGTATTTTTATTGGGCTTGCATTACATTTATAAGTTAACTTAGGGAAAACTGGCATCTGTATGATGTTGAGTCAGTCTACCAGGAACATGGTATGACTTTCTTTTCTTTGTCTGCTTTGGGGTCTTGCAGGAGTTTTTAAAATATATATTAATTATAGAAAATTCTATTATATTAATTATTATGTAAGTTCATAGTCTATTTTATTATATTAATATAAAAATTGCATATATAACCTTAACAATAAAGCCAGAGACTTTTCCACTAAAATTAGGAATAAGAGTGAAATCCATTGCTATGCAACATTTTGTTGGAAGTATTAGTAATTGCAAATGTTACATAACAATGAATTTCATGAGCATCTGTATGGAAATGGTGGACATCCCTCTTCTTATTACTAATTTTAGTGGAAAAACCTCTGGCTTGGTTATTAAGGTTGTATATGTAATTTTTATATATGTCAAGGAAATATCCATCAGTTCTTACTTTATTTTCTTTTTACATAAGTGTGTAAAATCCATAAATGGAATTTGGCAAATGCCTTCTCTGCATCTCTGGAAACAATCATATGATTTTTCTCTTTAGGTCTGTTAATATGATGAATTATGTAACAACAACTCCAAATATTGAACCACTTTTGCATTCCTCAAAAAATGGACACATGGTTTTAATGTGTATTTTTAATGGGCTATTTGCTAATATTTTATTGAAGATTTTTGCATAAATATTTATTAGTGCAAATAGTTTATTTTTCTTTTTGGTGCAATTTTATCAACTTTTAGTATCAATGTTACATTCACTTTATAAAACATATTTAAAACTTTTACTTATTTTTAAAATATTTAATCTTTAAAATCACTGGGATTGAAAAACGCATATTTGTTGAAAAGCACTTATAGCATTTCAATTGACTAAGGGTGCCTCTGCATAAAGGAGGGCAGGTGACATCATAGTTAACTATATAAGAGGCCTTGGCTACGAATGAGGATTGGAACCTGCAGACAGCCATGTGTCAGACTCTCAGAGCTGTTTTTCTCATTTCAGAAGATTGGATAGCACATAGAAAGTGCTCGAAGCTGTTAGATGGCATGACAAGATGACCAAAGGAACACGAGCCTGATGAAAATCAGTTACCTGAAATCAAAACCAATACACGTGGTCTGGCAATAGGATTAAATATTCGAAACTGGGACTATTCTGACAACTCCTGGGTGTATAATTATGGCTTTTACAGACTCCCTAATGTTTAATTGACTTTAACATTTGCCTGTATAAGAAGGGAAGAAAAAATAATGAACTAACATTGAGAGTATTTACTAAGCATGAGGCTCTGTGCTAAGGGCTTTTTTTTTACTTGATATCATTTAATTCAAGCCAAGAACCTGTGGGGATAGTTATTACTTATTCGCACTATTTTCAGGTGAAAAAACTTAGGCTTAGAGTAGCTGAGTAACTTTTTTAAACTAACTTTCTAATTCATAACTTTAGGAAGTGAGACAAAAAATTGAATGGTAACTGGACATTTGGTTAGAGAGCCCACTTTTAACTATTACATTTCTGTATTTAACTATTAACTGTAATTACATAACTGTATTCTGTATTTGACTATTTCCCATTTCTGAAATTATTGAGGCAGTATATATTAGTAGCAGAAAATTTAGAAAAAAATAAGAAAAAGGAAATTAAAAATAATCTGAAATTCTACCACTTAAGAAAATAGGTTTGGAGTATATTTTCAGGACTTTTCATATAAATATGCATATATAAATATACATAAAAGTATATATACTTTTTTAGCACAAGTGGGAACATTATACACATAGAATTTTGTTAACTTGGTGTGTTTTTTTTTAACTTAACAATACATGGAAAATCTTAAAGTTTTCGAGTCAGACTTAAAAATTTTTAACAACAGAATTTTCCTTCTGGCTCAGATGTTACTATGCAAACTTGAGCATCTTTTCTTTGGATCCTGATGGTTGGCCTTGATTCCTTAGTCACTGCTTCTTAAGGGGTTGTACATATTTTATAAGTAAGAGCAAAAGGTTGGGGAAGGAAGGCTAAAGCAATACTGGCAAACGCAGGTAGTCAATAAATGTTTGCTAACTGAATTAAAGAATGCATAATAAATTACCTTTAAAAATATAAATGCAATGATTACATCCTTTTAGCAAATTAGGAAGGGATGCCAGTTTCTGGGGGTGGGGCCACTGTTGAGAAACAATTGTAATTATATTCTGGTTTCGGAGCAACTGGCTCCACTATGGAAAGTGAAATGATAAAGGAGTTCAATAGCCCCTGTATGATAGTCCATTTTAGTGCCCTATTTGTGCTTCTCTGCACCTCCAAATCTTGCTAGCTAACAGCCTAATGGTAGAAACGCAGGCAAAGGCCATAAAACTGGCAAGTTCAGAATAGAAAAATACAGAGATGAGCAATTAATATGAAAAGTACTTAAGTCACTTGTATCCAAGAAATGTCAATTATTTTACATACGTAAATGTGAAACTATAGTGCATGTGCAGTATAAATTTTGGTAGATACTGACAAATTGCCTTCCAAAAGTGCAGTACTCATTTACACTCTTCCCTGGGTAACAATGACCATTTCTCCACTTCCGTGACAGCTTTGGATCTTTTTTGTTTTGTTAATGTAATAGAAAAGAAAAAAAATCTATGTTGATTTTATTTTTCTTGACTATAGGTCAAGAAATGAATGCCTTTCCACATTCTCATTGGCCATCTGTACGATGTGAATTGTTTGTGGATATTTAATGTCCGTATAGCATTGTTTGCTGTTTCTTATTGATTTCTAAAATAAAAAACCAAAAAAAAAACTAAGGTTATTAATCCTTGATTATTGTTTTTGCAAATAGTTTCACCAAATGTTTCACTTATGTGTTAACTTGGTTTACTGGGTAAACATTTAGCCTTTTTATTGCCAGATTTGTCAATCCTTTCTTTATTGGTCCTGGGTCTTATACTTAGCTTTGAACATCTTTTCCACTGAGATTTTTTCCCCCCACTACAAAATTATAAGAATATTCTCCTTTAAATATCATCTCTGCATTTCTTTACAGATGGCTCTTTACTCTGTCTGAAATTTATTTTTTGCATATGGAGTAAACTCGGTACCGCTAATGAACTGTCCTCTCAATGCTGTGATATGCAGGGGAAAGATCATCATGACTGACTAATTCTATCTGTCCGATGGGTGTCGGACGGGACAGTGGCATAGCCGATTCGTTAATAAATACATACTGAGCCCCTCGCTACTCGGTGCCAGGCACTAGTTTAAACACTGGGAATAGAGAGCTGAACAAAAGAAACACTGTTCTTGCATGGAGCTTCCATTTAAGTGACAAAAGAAGTAAACAAAAAATTGTCAGGTGGCGATGCATACAGTGAGGAAATAATAAACTACGGCAATGAGATGAAGAAAGAGGGTTTCTGGAGATTGCGTAGTCAGAGAAGACTTCTCTAAACAGGTGGTGTTTAAGCTGTGGCCTGAATGGTGAGCAGAAGCTCGGCTTGAAGAGTCTGAAGGAAGAGAACTCCACAGAGTAAAAAGCAAGTACAAAGATGCTAAGGGTTGCATTGATTTGGCACATTTGAAGTCAGAACGAAGGTGGAAGTATTATGAGAAGGAAAGAGATGGAAGTAGTCAGCGGGGTAAGCAGGATCCAAGTAGTCTTGGCCTCATAGAGTCTGATTAATAGTTGGGTTTTATTCCAAATGATGAGGAGACATTGGGAGAGTTTAAACACGAGCTCCAGGTGGTATGAGTCACAATTTGTTTGTGTACCTGTCATGCCTGAAGTTGCCACTAGAGGGAGGCAGAAGGAGCTGGGGCAGTCACACCACAAGCTCCCCAGTTCACATCCTTACCCATGGAGGATCACCTTCAATTAGGACCTACTTAAAGTGTCCTAACTGGAAATGTCCAGAAAAAGGAAATGTCCAGAAAGGGAGAAGACTGTGTCTGATTAAGGAAAGAGGCCAGAAAGTTTGTCTAATTAAAAAAAAGGTGAATCTTGAATGGGTTTTTATAGATACATTTCTGAGATTATTTCTAGTAGCAACTGAAGGAAGATGTGTCCTCAGGACTCACCAACTGGCTGGCTCCTGGGTGGCCATACAAACCTCACAGGGTGTCAGGGTTTCTGGTGACTTTTCCAAGAGGTCTGGCCCATAGCCCAGAAAATTTGGGATTTTGGTGTTTTATCAGTGCTCCTAAGACAATGGAATGAGAGAGGCTGACCCAGTTCAGCCACACCCAGGGAGACTGGCATCTATATAAGCCAGGATAGCCCGGTTGCAGATTACAAAAACCCCATCTGACAGGCAAGTGTGCCCTGGTATATATTTCTCCTAATAAAATAAAACGAGTCAAATCTTTGCCAACCCTGTGCTTGGTAAGCAGAGCATAACTAAAAGGGAGGTGAGTGAAGAACATTGAAAGTGTTCAGTGGTTTTAGGCTCTGATTTTCTTAGTTGAGATAGTTGCCAGGTCAACATGAATTTGGGGGAGGGGGGCTTCTATGCTGGCAGTGGAATGGTCACAATCAGTGTTAGCCTTGGTGACTGTCTTGACTGCAGGTGGCACCTATTTCACTTACGAGAGCAGGTGTTGGGATAACACAGTGTATTCAAACGGCGGCTCAGTCACCCACTAACTATGATCTTGTGCGAGTGGCACCTGATCTGAGACTTACATCCCTTGTCTCTAAACCTGGATAACAGTGCAACCCTCCTAATATTGTTGTAGGACTAAATGAGATAACACATGGCAAACACTGTCAAATGGGAGTGTTCATTTTATGGTTAATGCTCCTTTTGAATGAGTCTTTCCTTTGAACAACAGCTCAACCAATCTGTTGGATTGTGTTTGTTTGTTTTCATTATTGAATTCCAAATAGGCAATCATATTTCAGATATGGGAGTTAGGGGGTGACTTCCTGTTTACTACATACTGACCACACCAACCATTAGGCCCCTCCCTCTGGATTCATCATCTAACTTCCAAAGCATGAACCCCAGGCCACTACCACCACCACCTCCTAAAACCCCACAGCCTGGATCTTGGGTAATTATTCCATTTCACCATTATCGTCAGCAGAATCCTATCAATAGCAAACATGTAAGGCTCAAGTTCCCTTACAGGAAACACCTTGGAAAGAAAAATGCAGTGAACAAGATTCCAGTAGATGACAAGCTTATTTTTAAAACTAAACTGAAACTGATGCATCAAAATTCACATATAGCAAAATAATGGGGATTATGTCTGAGATTTTTAACTTAGCAGAAGGAGCGGGTGTGAAGACCTTTAACAGCAGAAGGGAAGTGTCTTCAACATTTTAGGCTCAGGAAAATATATTCCTCTCCAGAGAATGCGATCTAAGATCTGGGTCACTGACCACGCTGACTACTGAAGCTTGACACACTGTGGAATTCTAAGACAACAGTTGCCATTTACACGGTGACTAAAAGGGATGCGGAATTGTTTTACTTGTCTTAGAGAATACTCTGCTTTAATAAATATACTCCAAAGGCGAGATTAAAGTTACTCAATGACTGGGAGAGAGGTGGCAACCTATACATATCCGGGAACTGGAAAAGTAAATGACAACCACAAGTTTTCTTCCTAAATAAAGCAAACAAATAAGTACATTTCTGTTAAATGTGACTAGCCATAAGTGTGTACATAGCCCCTATATTTCTGAAAGACCAAGAGGAGTTGATTTAAAGTACTTTAGTCAATATTCCAGCCATTTCTCTGTGTGATGAAAGGTATCTTACATTTTCAAGTAGAAGCTTCAAAGTTAATCAATAGAGTATCGTGAGATAATCATAACCAGACTTGAAAATACCCCAACTATGCTGCCTTCTGGCCTCTCTCCCCAAAGAGTTTTGAGAGCAAGAGAAATGACAAGAGAAGCCACTTATATTAGGATACATAGGACAACTATATTAGAGTTCTCCAGAGAAACAGAACCAATATGAGATATATAGATATAGGTGATATACAGATAGATATGGAGATAGAGATAGATGATTATTGATATAGATATAGATGTAAATGTAGATCCCATTAGTTCTCTTTCTCTGGAGAACCCTGTCTAATACATAGATTTATATCCTAGTCAGGGGAGAAGTGTTGGTGTTGCAGATGAAGTTCAAAGGCAGTCTGCTCGAGAATGCTCTCTTGTTTTGCAGAGACCAGTCTTTTGTTCTATTCAGGCCTTCTACTGATTGCATGAGGCCAACTCAGACTATGGAGAGCAACCTGCTTTACTCAAAGTTCACCAATTTAAACATTCATCTCATCCAAAAACACCCTCATAGAAACACCCAGAATAATGTTTGAGCAAGTATTTGGGTATCTCATGGTCCAGTCAAATGGACTCACAACATTCACCATCAGAACAACCTACTTACAGAGAACGTCCTTGGGTGAGAACACATTCTCCCAGACTTGTCTGCAGACTTCAGCTTTGAGGCTGAGACAAGCAATTTATCGAAGAAAGATGATTTTGTGTGTAATAAATCTAGGAATGTGGCTAAAGAGAAGTGCCTGAGCCCACTTACTCAAAGTATGCAAATTAGTTGACACTGGAATTTTTCTTCCACTACATGTGGAATGTAAGAATATAGTGCTTGTCTTTCTCTGGGTTTTGGCAAGATACATTTAGAGTCACCATACATCTGAGAGAACATTTTAGAGGGATGTCAGCAACCTACAATGAGATGTAGGTTGGGAATGATAACATTAGTTCAAAAACTGCAGATATGAGTTGCCTTTCCACACAAGAGGCCCTCCGATAACTGGAGTGCATTTCTGATGGTGAGAAGAGCTTAAGCAAAAGCCTAGGAATGGAGAAGGACACTTCGAAGCAGAAGGTACAGTTGGAGGCCTCTACAGAACAGGGTCTCTAACATGGAGGAGCAAGTGTATCACCGGGCATAGGAAGAGAAGATTACAAATCCTATTAGTGTATTTAACAGTTTTTTATTTTGAAAAAAAATTAAACTTGCAGAAAAGTTGCAAATGTGGTGCAGAGAATTCTCATATACCCTCACACAACTTCACCTAATATTAACATTTGACGTTATCATATGTCAATGATCTAAACCAGGAAATTAACACTGATACAACGCCATTAACCAATCTACAGACCTGATTTGAATTTTGCCAGTTTTCCTACTAACATCCATTTTCTGGTCCTGGATTCAATTCAGGATCCCACATTGATTTATTTAATTGTCGTGTTGCCTTAGTCTTGTCTAATCTGTAATAGTTCTTCAATCTTGTTTTTCATCTTTGAAGACTAGTGATCTTATTTTGTAGAATGCCCCCCAGTTTGGGTTTCTCGGCTGCTTTCTCATGATTCGAGAGGTCATGAATTTTTTGGCAAGAACTGCACAGAAGTGATGTACCCTTCTCAGTGCATCCTCATATCAAGTGGTACATGATGTCAGCGTGTTTTATTGCTGGAAATGCTAACTCACATCACTTGGTTAAGATGGCATTGTCCAGGTCCACTATCTTCTAATAGTAAAGTTACTGTTTGTTCTCCAGCAATTAAAACATTTATGATGGGGAGGGACTTGAAACTATGCACATCACCTGTTCTCATCCTACCTTTGCCCACGAAGTTTAGCATCCACCATTGGCTCCTTTTTGCAACAATAATTACGATGGTATTTGCCTAACGGTGATTTTCTAATTTTTTCAAAAAAATAAGAGAGGAGTTTAGCTTTAGTAATATTTAATTGCATTTATACTGTTGCCTTCGTTGGATCTATAAATCAAGATAGATACATAGGGTTTAAAAATAACAAAAATGAAGGACTTCCGGAAAAATGGCGGCGTGAGGTGAGCCTCTGTAAAGCTCCCCTGGAATTTACAACGAATTGAACAACAAAAACTCCACAAAGGACTCCCTGCACAGCACACAGGCAACACGAAGAGGCCCACTACCGACTGAAATCACCTACAGGTGGGAGATTCGCGCGAGTGGAGGGAGGAGGAAACGGAGAAGTGCGCGGAGACGGAGACGCTGGGCGGAGGACGCAGACCTAGCTCAGTGCGCCGAGCTCGCTGCTTCCCGGAACTACCGCAGCTGCGGGAGGGAAGAACTCGGACTGCTAGGGCTCCGCTCAGGGCTCCACAGGGCTGAGGGGACAGCATATAACACGGCTGAAACCAATGTTCATGGCAGAGACCTCGGAGAAAAGACTGAGGGAAGAAGGCTGAAAGCGGTGGTTTAAGCCCGCACTGCCGAGCAGAGAACGGAGCCTTAGGCACTGAGACTAGCCGCCCCCTCCCTCCCCTCCCAGAGCTCGCCCCGCCCCCACCTGCCCGGTGCTAAAAGCGAAACAGTAGCAGTGTCAGATCAAAACAACAGAAAATTTGCTGTTTTGAGAACTGTGGACTGCAAACACAATTTCACAGCCCAACTAGTTCCAGCAAAGGGGAGAGAGCTGTGGAAGCAGGACCGGCTGTGGTGGTGGTCGCCGCCATTGCTCTGGGCCACCTCTCACAACTCACCCCGCCTCTGACCCCACCTATCTGGGCGGATCCCTGCAGGAGTAAACAGAACTGCTGAAAACGGGCTCTGAATCAGGAGCTGGAAGAGCTTTGGAACATCAAAGCTCTCCCACCGGGACACTGCGCCCTGTGACCTAGACTATTAACAGAGGAGAAGCCCGTCTCCCAGGGAATCCCCCCATTGTGTGAGAAGTTGGAATAGTGCAGAGAAAACATAGCACTACTGTGTGGGAGAAGGAAAATAAGTTGCAGTTGGAGAAATAATAAAACATTCTACCAACAAGTACTGGCAAACAAAAGAAAGACCACTTTCTATCAACCTGTTGCAGAAGCCACTCCTGTAGATGTCTAGGAAGAGAAATAGTAAACCAGTAATCGCCATGAATAACCAAGGCAACAAGATAACTCAGAAAGAAAGTGAAAAATCTCCAGAGAAGGCACTTAAAGATACAGAAATATGTGACTTAAATGACAGAGAATTCAAGATTGCAGTTCTGAAAAAACTCAACGAGATACAACAAAACACAGATAGGCAGTTAAAGGAACTCAGAAACTCAATCAAAGAACAGCATGAGCATTTTACAAAAGAGATTGAAATCTTAAAAAAGAACCAAATAGAATTTCTGGAGATTAAGAACTCAATAGAAGAAATTAAGAATGAAATAACCAGCTTAGGTAGTAGAGTTGACCAGATGGAGGAAAGAGTCAGTGACATCGAAGATAGAAACCTGGAAATGACACAAGAAGAAGAAAGAGACTTGAGACTTAAAAGAAATGAAAGAACTCTACAAGAACTTTCTGACTCCATCAGAAAGAGCAATATAAGAATAATGGGCATACCAGAAGGAGAAGAAAGAGAGAACGGAACAGAGAATATATTCAAACAAATTGTCGATGAGAACTTCCCAAATTTGTGGACAGAACTGGACCCTCGAATCCAAGAAGCAAATAGAACACCTAGTTACCTCAATCCCAACAGGCCTTCTCCAAGGCACATTGTATTGAAGCTGTCTAAAATCAACGACAAAGAAAGAATCCTCAAGGCAGCCAGGGAAAAGAAGACGGTAACTTACAAAGGAAAGCCCATTAGATTATCATCAGATTTTTCAGCAGAAACTCTACAAGCCAGGAGGAGTGGAACCAAATATTCAAACTATTGAAAGAGAGAAATCATGAGCCAAGAATAATATATCCAGCAAAGATATCCTTTAGATATGAAGGAGGAATAAAGACCTTTCCAGACATACAGAAGCTGAGGGAATTTTCTAATACACGACCTGCACTACAAGAAATACTAAAGGAGGCTATTCGACCACCATCAACAGGGACAATTTGTGGCAACCACAACTCAAAAAGGGGGAGAGTAAGCGTGCTGAAGAAAATGGAATACTCTAAATATCAAACTTTCTTTTACATAAACTTAAGTGTAACCACTCAAAAAAATCCAGAACTGAAATATATACTGAAATAAAAGAAGAAACAGAGGGAAACATCATAGAATACCACCACACAGAAATAATAGACAACAACAAAAAGGCAAAGAAACAATGGAGACACAGCCTTACCAGAAAACTAAAGATAGAATGACAGGAAATCCTCACATATCAATAATCACCCTAAATGTAAATGGACTGAACTCACCAATAAAAAGGCACAGAGTAGCAGATTGGATCAAAAAACTGAACCCAGCCATGTGCTGTCTCGAAGAGACACATCTCAGCTACAAGGACAAGCATAGACTCAAAGTGAAAGGGTGGAAATTGACACTGCAAGCAAATGGTACCCAGAGAAAATCAGGTGTAGCCATAATGATATCAGATGAAACAGACTTCAAGGTGAAAAAGATAACAAGAGACAAAGATGGACATTTCATAATGGTGAAGGGGACTGTACAACAAGAAGACATAACAGTCATCAATATTTATGCCCCCAATCAGGGAGCACCGAAATACACCAAGCAACTACTAACAGAACTAAAGGGAGAAATTGACCAAAACACAATTATACTAGGGGACTTAAATACATCATTGACAGCTATGGATAGATCATCCAAACAGAAAATAAATAACGAAATAGTAGCCCTAAATGACACATTAGATGAAATGGACATAATTGACATTTATAGAGCACTTCATCCTAAAACATCAGACTATACATTCTTTTCTGGTGTACACGGAACATTCTCAAGGATAGACCATATATTGGGACATAAAATCAGTCTCAACAAATTTAAGAAGATTGAAATCATACCATGCATATTCTCTGATCACAAGGCTTTGAAATTGGATATCAACTGTAAAAAGAAAGCGGAAAAACACAAATACATGGAGATTAAACAACATACTTTTAAAGAAGGACTGGGTCAAAGAAGAAATTAGAGGAGAGATCAAAAGATACATAGAAACAAATGACAATGAAAATACATCCTACCAAAATTTTTGGGATGCAGCGAAAGCAGTTTTAAGAGGGAAATTTATCTCATTACAGGCCTATCTCAAGACACAAGAAAACTCCCAAATAAATAACCTCATGTTACACCTTAAAGAACTAGAAAAAGAAGAACAAGTAAAACCCAAGGTCAGCAGAAGAAAGGAAATAATAAAAATTAAAGCAGAAATAAATGAAATAGAGAACAAAAAGACAATAGAAAAAATTAATGTGACAAAGAGCTGGTTCTTTGAAAAGATTAACAAAATTGACAAACCCTTGGCTAGACTTACTAAGATAAAAGAGAGAAGACACTGATTAACAAAATCAGAAACGTAAAAGGAGAAGTTATCATGGACACCACAGAAATACAAAGCATCATCCAAGAATACTATGAAGGACTATATGCCACCAAATTCAACAACCTAGAAGAAATGGACAAGTTCTTAGAAACATATGGCCTTCCAAGGCTGAACCATAAAGAACTGGAAAATCTAAACAGACCGATCACCAGTAACGAAATTGAATCAGTCATCCAAAACCTTCCCAAAAGCAAAAGTCCGGGACCAGATGGCTTCACTAGTGAATTCTACCAAACCTTCAAAGAGGATCTAATATCAATCCTGCTCAAAACTTCCAAAAAATTGAAGAAGAGACAGTACTCCCTAACTCATTTTACGAGGCCAACATTACCCTGATACCAAAACCTGGTAAGGACAGCACAATAAAAGAAAACTACAGACCAATATCTCTAATGAATACCGATGCAAAAATCCTAAATAAAATTCTAGCAAATCGAATACAACAATGCATTAAAAAGATTATTCATCACGACCAAGTGGGGTTCATCCCGGGGCACAAGGATGGTTCAACATCCAATCCATCAATGTGATACATCACATAAACAAAATAAAGGACAAAAATCATATGATTATATCAATTGATGCAGAAAAGCATTTGACAAGATACAACATCCATTTATGATTAAAACACTTAATAAAATGGGTATAGAAGGAAAATACCTTAACATAATAAAGGCCATATATGACAAGCCCTCTGCTAATCTCATAATTAATGGAGAAAACTGAAGCCCTTTGCTCTACGTTCAGGAACACGACAGGATGTCCCCTATCACCTCTGCTTTTCAACATAGTGTTAAAGTCCTTGCCAGAGCAATCAGGCAAGAGAAAGAAATAAAAGGCATCCAAATTGGGAATGAAGAAGTTAAATTATCACTCTTTGCAGATGACATGATGCTATATATAGAAAACCCTAAAGACTCCACCAAAAAGCTATTAGAAACAATCAACTAATACAGTAAAGTTGGGCTACAAAATCAACGCACAAAAGTCCATTGCCTTCCTATATACTAACAATGAAATCTCAGAAAAGAAATAAAAAACAATTCCTTTTGCAATTGCAGCAAAAAGAATAAAATACCTAGGAATAAACTTAACCAAGGATGTGAAAGACCTATATGCTGAAAACTATAAGACATTTTTGAAAGAAATTGAAGAAGACACAAAGAAATGGAAAGACATTCCGTGCTCATGGATTGGAAGAATCAACATAGTTAAAATGGCCATATTACCCAAAGCAATATACAGATTCAATGCAATCCCCATCAAAATCCCAATGGCATATTTTAAATAAATAGAACAAAAATCATCAGATTTGTTTGGAACCACAAAAGACCCCGAATAGCCAAAGCAATCTTAAGAAAAAGAACTATAATGGAGGTATCACACTTCCTGACTTTGGCCTGTACTACAGGGCCACAATAATCAAAACAGCATGGTATTGGCAGAAAAACAGACACATAGACCAATGGAATAGAATTGAGAACCCAGAAATAAAACCACATAAATATGGACAGATAATTTTTGACAAAGAAGCTAAAACATACAATGGAGCAAAGACAGCCTCTTCAATAAATGGTGCTGGGAGAATTGGATAGCCACAAAAGAATGAAACTGGACTGCTATTTGTCACCATGTACCAAAGTTAATTCAAAATGGATCAAAGACTTAAGCATAAGACCTGACACAATAAACTGCATAGAAGAAAACATAGGTACTAAACTTATGGACCTTGGGTTCAAAGAGCATTTTATGAACTTGACTCCAAAGGCAATGGAAGTAAAAGCTAAAATAAACGAATGGGACTATATGAAACTTAAAAGCTTCTGCACAGCAAAAGAAACCATTGACAAAATAAAGAGGCCACCAACTGAATGGGAGAAGATTTTTGCTAACAGTGCCTCCGATAAGGGGCTAGTATCCAGAATATACAAGGAACTCATGCAACTCAACAACAAAAAAACAAACAACCCAATTGAAAAATGGGCAGAGGACTTGAAGAGACATTTCTCCAAAGAGGACATACAAATGGCAAATAAACATATGAAAAAATGCTCAACATCACTAATCATCAGAGAAATGCAAATCAAAACCACAATGAGATATCACCTCACCCCAGTCAGAATGGCTATCATCAACAAGACAAATAGTAACAAATGTTGGAGAGGTTGTGGAGAAAAAGGAACCCTCATACACTGTTGGTGGGAATGCAGACTGGTGCAGCCGTTATGGAAGGCAGTGTGGAGGTTCCTCAAAGAATTACGAATAGAATTGCCGTATGACCCAGCAATCCCTCTCCTGGGTATCTACCCAAAAAATCTGAAAACATTTAGAGATAAAGACACGTGTGCTCCAATGTTCATTGCAGCTTTGTTTACGGTGGCCAAGACATGGAAACAACCAAAATGTCCTTCGATAGATGAATGGATAAAGAAGTTGTGGTACATATACACAATGGAATACTATTCGGCAGTGAGAAAAGATGATATAGGAACATTTGTGACAACATGGATGGATCTTGAGAGAGTAATGCTGAGCGAAACAAGTCAGACAGAAAAAGCAGAGAACCATGTGATTTCACTGATATGTGGTATATAAACCAAAAACAACAAAAGAACAAGACAAACAAATGAGAAACAGAAACTCATAGACACGGACAATAGTTTAGTGGTTGCCAGAGGGTAAGGGCGGTGTGGGGTGTGGGCCTGTGAGGGTAAGGGGGATCGAATATATGGTGATGGAAGAACTGACTCTGGGTGATGAACATACAATGGGATTTATAGATGATGTAATACAGAATTGTACACCTGAAAAAAAAAAAATAAATAACAAAAATGCTAATTTGCCCAACTTCACATTTGACATTACTGAGAAAGGTTCTTAAAATATAAATTTATACATCCATTATCAATAACCATAAACATCTTCCTAAGTACATAATCTTTCAGTCCTGACAACAATGATAATCAAGTGTGGGAATAAATTAAACTTAGAATCTGGTTTTCAAGTACTATATCCCTGTGTTAAACTATGATTCACCAAAAATAATAATGATCAAGTCCGTGGTTATCATTAAGCATCTTTCTATAATAATTTTAGTAAGATTTCTCCAAAATTGTATCCTTAAGAAATAAATAAAATGTTATTTGTTTGAAACTAGGAGAAAGGCTGGGAATAGATTACCCCTCAAAGCCC
This sequence comes from Rhinolophus sinicus, assembly GCF_036562045.2. Lineage (NCBI taxonomy): Eukaryota > Metazoa > Chordata > Mammalia > Chiroptera > Rhinolophidae > Rhinolophus > Rhinolophus sinicus. Next base: position 10,239,650 of record NC_133752.1, on the reverse strand, counting down.
TGAGAAGATGCCAAACCTGTCTACACCTTGATTTTGGACCTCTAGTCCCCGGAACGGTGAGAAAATAAATTTCTGTTGTTTTAAGCTACCCACTTTTGCAGTACTTTGTTATGGCAGCCTGTTTTGTATTATTTTATTTTTTCAATGAAATTTATTGGGGTGACATTGTTAGTAAAATCACATAGGTTTCAAGTGTATGTTTCTATAATAGATCATCTGTATATTGCATTGTGTGTTGACCACCCAGAGTCAGGTCCCTCTCCTTCCATCACCATATATTTGATCCCCTTTCCCCTCTTCTACCACCCCCTCTCCACTTACCCTCTGGTAACCACTAACTGTTCTCTGTGTCTATGGTTTTTGTTTCTTTGTTTGTTTGTCTTGTTCATTTGTTGCTTTCAATTGCATATCCCACAGATGAGTGAAGTCATATGGTTCTCGACTTTTTCTGTTGACTTATTTCACTTAGCATGATCATCTCAAGATCCATCCATGTTGTCGCAAATGGCAGTATTTCATCTTTATTGATGGCTGAGTAGTATTCCATTGTGTATATATAACACATCTTTTTTTTTTTAATTTATTGGGGTGACAGTGGTCAACAAAATTACATAGGTTTCAAGTGTACAATTCTGTAAAACATCATCTATAAATTGCATATGTGTTCACCCACAGTCAGTTCTCCTTCCATCACCATATATTTAATCCCCTTTACCCTCTTCTACCATCCTCCCTGCCCCCTTACCCTTTAGTAGCCACTAAACTGTTGTCTGTGTCTATGAGGTTTTGTTTCTTTATATGTTTATCCTGTTCCTTTGTTGCCTTCAGTTTTATATTGCATAGATGAGTGAAGTCGTATGTTCTTGACTTTTTCTGTCTGACTTATTTCACTTATTTCACTTAGCACAATAATCTCAAGCTTCATCCATGTTGTTGCAAATGGCAGTATATCATCTTTTCTTATGGCCCAATAGTACTCCATTGTATATATGTACCACATCTTCTTTTATGAGATGGTCAGTCAGGTGTGGCCACAAGAGGACACAGAGGAGAGGTTCAGGAAACAAAGTTCATTATACTCCTAGGTCCTAGAGGCAGGAGGCAGGGCAGCCACACAGGGCCACATGGGAAGACACCACTGTAGTCGCGAAGCAGAAGGCAGTAGTGGGGTAAAGCTTAGGCCACACACTTTATTGGGGTTTCCGAAGGAAAGACAAGGCAGGGAAGGGAAAACCGTTTAGGACTGACCTTTTGGAACAGTTCTGGAGGGCTCTAAGGGTCTCTGATTGCCTGGTACCTCACCCTGGATGATTCAGATAGAGGAATATTGCTTCCGAGGTAGCAGAGACCAGACAGAAGCTGTTGGTCTCTGGATTGTTTAGTTTTCATATCAAAGGCAGGCTCCAATCTGGGCCCTTTGTTATCTCTAAGAATTAGCTAGTCTCTCCCCAGCCAGAAAGCTTTTTTAAATTGTCAAAACATCATAATGTTTTTAAAAGTACATATACAGTATATATGAATAATTAATATACATGTATAATTAGATACACACACAATACACATCTCTAGGAAACCAGTGCATCCAACAATTGGCAATGTTTTTGGGAATCTGGGTTAGTACTATATTGTGGAAATTCTGTATTGAGTTTATATTTCTTTGATGCTTGAAAGATTTCTGAGCAGAGATGTAGCAGGTCAGAATTGAGCTTTAGTAACATTATTCTGGTAGTGGAGTACAGAATAGATTATAATACCAGGTGCTTAGAAACGGAGAGAATGATCAGAACATGACTACAAAGACTTGTGTAAGAAGCATCAAGAACCCAGTCATGAAGCGGGGGGAGGGAAGGGGGGTGTCTCTGAGAAAAAACAGATGGTCCCAAGATTAGAGAGATTGTGGTGGTTTTTTTAATTAAAAATTTTTTTTATATTCATGATTGTTAGAATGTTTACCAAACAGGAAAGGAATTTTTAATATTGTTCAAAAGCCTTAAAACTGGTTCTGCCTTTAGAACTTAGAATTCCATTGATGGGAATCTCTCCCATGGTGGTCATGAAAATGTGCCTCAGATCTCTGAATGCCAGGAGCGTAATGAACGGACAGCCCCAGCTGCTGCAATCTGAAATGCGCCACCACCGCTGTCCAGCTGAGGCCATTCATGCCATGGGCTTCTGCAGCCAATGGCTGAAGGCAGCAGAGATACTTAAGCAGGATGCTTCTGCAAGATGATGCCGGATTCCTCTGATAGGTGATGTGGCTTGAGTCCTCCCATGTAGACTTCTGGGATTTTCTCAGAACTGCACTTCATCCTAAGACCTTTCCACCCAACCTTCCTCCCTTCCTCTCTCCTTTGCAGGGCTTAGACCTGCATCCTTTTTTTTCTTTCTTTTTTTTTTAATGCTCCCATCATGGAGTCTTTTTTTCCGTTTTTTTGTTTTTTGTTCTTTTTATTAAGGAGGGCACAGCTCACAGTGGCCTCTGCAGGGATGGAACTGACAACCTTGGTGTTATCAGCACCACGCTCTAATCAACTGAGCTAACTGGCCACCCCTAGACCCACATCTTGATGGCACGGTTCTTCCAGCCTCCCCCAGCTGCCTCCCATTCCCCCCCAGGTGCTTCCTCTAATAAATCTCTTGCATTTCTAATCCTGTTTTGTGCTGCCTTCAGAGGACCTGACCTAAGGTATCGCTAAAAGAACCACTAAGAAATAGTGCAGAAGATTTGCAATGAATATTCATTGCAGTATTTTTCAAAAGGGCAAAAAATTGGAAATTTCCTAAAAATCCAACAATAAGAAAATGGTGCAACCCAGCATGGTGTCCCCATAAACGAGAATATCATGCATTTATTTAAAATTATGTTTTAAGATTAATGATATCAGAAAATGGTCATATATATAATAGTAAGTGAAAAGATATAAAATTTTATATGTAATCTTGCCACAATCACATTAAAAAATCATCTATGTATGCTTAAACAATTCCCTGGAAGAAATATGCCAAAATGTTCGTGATTATTTTCCTCATTGTAGAATTCCTGGTTTTATTGTCTTTTAATTTTTTTTTAACTTTTAAAATTTTCCCTAATGATCATTATTACAATTATAATTAGGAAACTTCACAACCTAAAACAGTTTTATTTAAATCTGATATCTAAAACATATATGTCAATGGGATTTTTTTTCTATTTTATTATCTACAGTTTCAAGTGATACCTCACTTGATTCCTCTGCAACCCTTGACTAGTGCTTGTGTAACTCTCATGAAAGGAAGTTGCCAGTTTAGTACTAGAAGAAACTAGTTAATATAGGAGTGTGGTATGATGATACCTATATGAACTGACCTGGAGTCATGCCCACTGCGGATGGGAAGGCTTCCTAGTTCCCAGGGATTGGATGAATGACCCTGTACCCCCAGGCCCTCCACTTTTATCCTGAATGCTCAGCAGTTCTCACTGTGAATCACGTCATAGGCACACTGACCATCCCATATGCTGCTTAAGGGCATTCCTTCCGTGTTACTCTCAATACTTAGTGCCCAGCTCTAACCCCAGCAGCACAGCAGACCTCTGAGGATGGATGGCCTGGATCACTGAATGGAATCACCTGTTACCAATAAGGCATCCTGTTCTGATCACTGATTTGACTCTGCGGTCCATAATGCTATCTGCCTTGCCTCTGGCAATTGAGGGGCCTCCATTTGGCCCCTGCCAGGCTGGGATCCGATTACTCCCAATGCCTTTAGGTTTCTCAGTTCAGTGACCACAGTTCCCACTGTCAGGTCTGACCGATAAAGAACAACCATCACAGAGCTCCTCAAGGTTGCTGGTGCTCCCCGCACAAATTTATTTCTCACAATCATGGTAAGAGATGCATCTCCTGGTGTGGGTGAGTAGGTCTTCAACGACAAATCCTCCTACTTTCCAGTTTTCCCCCAGCCTTTGAATCCCTCCGTCTCCATTAAACCAAGGGAGGTCCAGCATTTCCAGCTCCCTCAGTGGGGGCCGCCTTTTTCATGTCCGTGTTTCAGCCAACCAACCAAACTCTGAGAGCCCTTCCTACCTCCCCACGCTGCAATAGGAAATGCAGAGTCTCTGCTCCGTGAGCCCATGCCAGTAAGTGCAGCCTGAACCAACTTTATGTTCCTTCCACATTACCCCATGCTCTTAACCTCCATTCCCACATGTCTCCTCCAGGTTTCTGTCTATATAAATTGGAAAACTCACGTAGTTCTCTGGCAGCTTAGTGCGCGTCCTGGTAGGTCACTTTTCTTTCTTTACTTTTCGGGACCTGCTGGGACTTGAGTTGAGTGATTGGTCTAGAAAGAGGGGTGGTGGTGGGGAGGAGAACCAGTACCATCTTGCACAATGACCGCCTCAGGGGAGGCCACTACTGTTCCCTCAGACAATGCAGGGTTAATTCCCTCAGACAAAGGAGGGGAGGCAGCTCCCGCTGGGAGTGGGCAGACAAACCTCTTTCACTGGTAAAGAAGGCTCATCAGAATTTGGGGGCTCATTGTTCCCAGCTCCATCGGGGTCTTTCCACATGTCTCCAGTCCCACTTTCAGGATCCCATTCCTCCTCAGTGTCCTCACTTTCACAGGAAACACCCTAGAAGGCTGGGACTTCACCTTACTTTGCAGTTCAGCCAGTCACAGAAGGAGCGTCTGGGTTTGGTTTTCAGCAGTCTGAGTCTTCTGGCTAGAGGAGATAAGCCTGTCCTTCAGAACACACGTAGATGCTTTTGGGTCATATTTGAGGTGCTTTAGCTGAGAATTCAAATCCCTGAACTCATGCTTTTCTTTCCCCAGTTTGTCCAGTGACATTTGGATCAGCCAATTTCATTATATTTGAGAGTTTGACCAAAATGTTGAAAACTGTCATATATACTGTGACGCAGATCCTTGTGTCTTATAAATGGGTTATTAGTAGCCAACAGTGATATTTTGTGTATCTCTATTGCCAGATCATGCCTTGGACTATCTACTTTACTATTAAAACTAGAGTCGTTAGCCTTTTTAAATGTAGTCAGATTAGCAAGCCAATTCCAGAAACCACAGGACCAACTCGGAAAAGCTTATCCTTAAAACTCTGTTCTTCTAGAACAGGGGTGTCCAAACTTTTTTCAACGTTTTTACCAAGGGCTATATGCAGTAAAATACACAACAGCTGGGCCACTCACTCGAGGTGAAGTACGTATTGCCTCACCTGGTTTATTTAAGTAAACTAAATATATTTTTGGAATTTGCTGCGGGCCAATTAAAAATGGACTGCAGGCCGCAGTTGGCCCGCGGGCCGCAGTTTGGACACTCGTGTTCTAGAACTACTCTCAGTACCAAAATCTGGATTAGTCAGAGCTCTCCAGAGAAACAGAACCAATAGGATGAATATCTGTATCTGTATCTCTATCTCTATCTAAAGAGATTTATTACAAGGAATTGGCTCACATGGCTGTGGGGCTGACAAGTCCCAAGGTCTGCAGGATGCCAGCAAGCTGGAGACCCAGGTGAGCCGACGGCGTAGCTCCAGTCTGGAGGCTGGCAGGCTTGAGAACTAGGAAGAGCCAATTCGGTTTCAATTTAAAGGAAGGAAAAATTCTCCTTGTGAAAGGGTCAGCGTGTTGTTCTTTTCAGGCTTTCGCCTGATTGGATGAAGCCCACCCACATTGGGGAGGGCAATCTGCTTTACCAATTCAAGGGTTAATCTCATCCAGAACATCCTCACAGACACACCCAGAAAACTGTTTCACCAAATATCTGCGCACCGTCTGGCCCAACCAAGTTGACCCCTAAAATTAACCATCACAATCCCCATTGCCTAGTACCTGATGCGTTGTGATGCCAACAAATATTTGTCCAATTGAACTGAGCATACAAGTCATTGTGTATATAAAGTATTGATTCATTTTGAAATTAGATTGTAACTGATAATCTTACAACATGTTGTGTGTTTTGAAATGTTTGCTACAGTAAATGCATCCAGACCGAGTTTGTCATGATGTGCTAAGTACGAGATAGCGTGTGGGTGCACGTTTCTCTGCAGACGGCTCAAAGTCTCTTAGTCCAGTTAATGAGTCAAAGAAAAAGTTGAAATATAGACTGGGGAGGGCCCCCAAGAAAGCGACATTTACATTCAGACCTGAAGGATGAATGCTAGAGCTTCATTGCCTTTTTTGCCTTTTTTTACCATTGTGAAAAATCAGAAAAGAGGGATTTATGGCCCACTATACATCACCCAGTGGGTGTTCTTCCGCCAGCTCCCAGTGGGGGCGCGGCAGCTGGGGGGCTGGCACACATGTTCACAGGGGTGAGCTGCTAGGTCCTTCCCCACAGTGCATGCAGTGGAGAAAACCAGGTATATTTCACATTTTTCTTCAGACTTTGAAGTATTCTGTGAATTTCCTTCACAAGTATGTATCATGCTTTCCACCATTAAAACTAAGTCAAAATTAAAAACTGCGGGTGGGACTATCTCCATCTAACTCACTTATAGGGCAATTTGGTAGCATGTGATGAAAGGCTTACAAAGTACAAACCCTTTGCCTTAAAATAACTACCTTCAGAATTTTGTTGTGGGTGTACAGAAGTACGTGAGATCACCACACACACGTAGCTGCAGTGACGTGTTCCTTAACTTGGTTGTGTTAATCATTTTACTATGTATATGTACATCAAATCATCACGTTGCACACCCTAAATAGATACAATTTTTATCAATTATACCTCAGTGAAGTAGGAAAAATTTATCAGTATATTCATTCAAGGATTGCTGCATAAGAGAAAAATTGGGAAATACTGCATATATCAATTCTAAGGGACAGATTAGGTCAGTTAAGGTCCACGCACATAAGGAAATTGTCCTTTTCAAAACAATGTGTAGAAAACAGGTAATGACAATTCACTTGGGAACCAAAGCAGATAAAAGCGAAAAGTGGACTGATAAAATCAGTGGGTAAACACTACGTCTCTAGCAAACAGTAGAGGCACTAAATGCTATTTTCAAGAGCACAGTACTTTCTCCAAGTTCTCTCTGCTATTAAATACTTCAAAAGCGATGGCAAATGACAGGGGAAACCTGGCCAGTTCTGGAAAATGTACTATTATGTACAGTGATTTTCCAAAATAAATTGTTTGATCTCGGATTAGGGTAGGGCTTTTATGAAAGAAAAACACACACACACTTTGGATGTCAGTCCCAATAATAGGGGGACTCAGAAGTCAGTTCTGAGCCGGCACGGGCGTTGGGGGCGCCTTTGTGCACCAAGGATTGCCCTGATCCGAGTGGTGCTGGAGAAGTTCGTCCTTGGTAGGCTTTGGGAGGTGTTGTGCAGCCACACTGACTTGCCTCCAGCCTTCAGGGTGTGTGTCAGAGTCTCGGGTGTCAGCTGCCACTCAGCAAGTCTCCCGGAGGGAGAGGGGCAGGAGGCGTAGGGCTGGGGAGGATAAGGAGGGTGGGTTTAAAAGTAAGGTCTCATAAAACAGCACGAGAAGACATGTGTGATCTCATGGGTAATAATTTAATATGTTAGAAAAAAAATCCGTGCAATCGTCAGAGAGTTAGCTGGCACTGGCTTACCATGTATTCATTTGTGAAATATTTATCCCACACTTTATTTGGTGAAAGTAGTTGAGTGGCATGGCACAGTGTGTGTGTGTGTGTGTGTGTGTGTGTGTGTGTGTGTGAACACGCGTGCACACACACGTGTGTGTGATGGTGAGGGAGGTGTCATATAAGATTAGTAAGATATAGAACCTTCCCTCAGGAATCTTATCCATAATTTAAGAAGGAGGCCCAATGCTTTGTACAGTAGCTTCTTCATGTACAGAGAAAAAGATACCTAACTCCGCAGGGCGTTGTGAAAGATATAACGTAAAGCACCCAACTCTACATTTGCATGACAATTAGTAGGCAATCAGTAAACGACACTGTTATTTTATTATTGTTACACTGATCAGTATAGGAAGAGACAACAGGTAGGGTTTCCTTGCACGCGCTTCCTTCTCTTCCAGCTCATGTTGTTCTGAGCTAAGCCAGCATCTTTGTGGTTGGGTTTGGAAGGCCTGGCATACAAGGTCCATTTCCCATCTCCATCCCAGTGTGAGGGCTGCTGTAACAAAGTCCCACAAACTGGGTGGCTTACATCATCAGAAATGTATTCTCTCACAGTTCTAGAGGCTCTAAGTCTGAGATCAAGGCGTTAGCAGAGTCACGCACCCTCTGAAGGCTCTAGCAGAGAATCCTTCTTTGCCTCTTATCTTCTGGTGGTTTCTGGCAGTCCTTGGTGTTTCTTGGCTTGTGACAGCATCACTCCATTTTCTGCCTTCTTTTCACAGGTCCATGTTCCTTCTGTGTGTGTCTGTGTCCCTTTGTCTCCAGCCATTGGATCTAGGCCCACTCTAACCCAGTAAGACCTCATTTTAACTTGACTGCATCCACAAAGACCCTGTTTACAAATAAAGTCACATTGACAGGTACTGGGGGTTAGAACTTGAACTTACATATTGAGGGGACACAGTTCAACCCACTACATTTACCTTCTGGTAAGGACCCTGCCATTTGGTTAGGTCCTTTATTTAAGAGAACCAACTCTGGCCTAGGCTGCAAAGGTTGACATGTGACCCCGGAATGGCCACTCTTTTGGTCACTGTGATTGGTTTAGATGTTGGCATTTATATCCAGACCAGGTAATGAGATTCAACACTGGCATTTCTGTTGGAACTCCCACAGAGGAAACCTCTTTTTCTGTTGGGCAAGTTTGGGCAGATATAAGCCTAGATGTGCCCATAGCCACTGCATGGAGAAAGCCTGTGAGTGAGGGCTTGCTTTAGGCTCCTGGATCCTGCTGTACCTGAATGCAGATACCTCTGACTTTTTCCAGTGACATAGCCAATAAATTCACTGCTTTTCTGTTTTGCTTATGTCATTGGGAGTAAATTTTCCTTTACTTGCAAACAAGAGTCCCAAATGATACACTGTATCCTCTCATTTACATATTTTTTCTTCATGACAAAATGTGTTGGGATGGCTGCTTAGCTCAGATGGTTAGAGCGTGGTGCTGATAACACCAAGGTTGCTGGTTCGATCCCCACATGCCCACCGTGAGCTGCGTTCTCTTTAAAAAAAAAAATATGTTGTATGTCTCTATGACTACTATATACTAGAAAAGGCCTGTTTTCTGTAAGGCCTGTTCTCTGTTCTCAAGCAGCTCACAACCTAGTGTGGAGACAGACAGAAGCTGTGCACATACTTGTTGAGAGCATACAGGGAAGAGCGAGACTGCCTGGGTTCAGTTCCCACCCCACCAGTTACGGGGTAACCTTGGGCAAGTTACTGAGCCTCTCCATGCCTATGCTTCCTCATCTATAAAACAGGAACAATAACAGTCTTTATTGTATGGGATTGTTGTAAGGATTAAATGAGTTAATATTTATAACATGCTTGGAACAATGCCTGACATTTTCTAACAGCTATAGAAGTTAGTTATTGTTATTGAGCAGAAAGTATCCTTCCTCGTTTCCCATAATGGTTCTATGAAATTAGCACTATTATCACCATTTTATAAATAAAGAAACTAAAACTCACTTCTGTGATGACAAAGGGCCTTATAGAGAAAAAGCTCCTGGAAATGGAGTCTCTCAAGTTATCAAATTTACCCATGTTTTGTTTGCCCAGCACCTAGCATAGTACCTGACTTGTAGTAAGTACCTGATCAAAGCTTTCTGAATGAGTGAATCGAATGAATGAATGAATGAATACAGCTGCTACACATCCCTATTGTATGGTTAGCCTGGCCGGGAATTAGTAAATAAAAATTGCTAGGTCACCTCCTAGGATTTCTGATAAGTTTTCATCCATTTATTTTATCAAAATATACTGAGCACCCACATATGCCAGACACAGGCGATATAAAAGTAAATAGCAAATACAGAAGTGATTGCAAATAATGATCAGTGTTAGAGGCTTAACAAACAGAATTCAGTGGTGGCAAGGGATGGAGCATTGAGAGGTTATTTAGATAATTTGGCCATGGATGGCCTCGCTGAATAGGTAACATCTTGAACAGAGACTGAAGACTAAAGAAGAAATAGCCATGCCAGGGGCAAAGAGAGAATGGTTCTAGAATCTAGAGGAGAGAGTTTGTGTCCTGGAAATGAAGTGGAAGGAGTGTCATGGGAGGAAAAGGAAGCAAGATGTGGTTTGAAGGGTAGGTGGGGGGCAGATCACACAGAGGCTGAGAGAGGAGGCCCGGCACCTGGTGGGACCCAGTGAACACTTGTGAAATGGTTAAGTGAATGTTGGACGATCCACGCTGCGGGGTTGGATTTTACTGTTGGTCCTTGAGAAATGAGCTGTTCAGTGGCTCTGGCCTTCCTCAGTTATTACTTATTAGATCTGGTTTAGTTAGGAGGACATTGGAGAATGACAGTGAGCACCACAAGAAAGGAAATCCAAGGCACCTCCAAAACTGTGGGTGGAGACAGATTTTCAAGCTTTTTGGGACAGTCAGTCATGCTGACTCCTCCTCATCCATGGACTGGCTCCATCTGTGACTTTTAAATGCCTAAACAATGACAACTGGTGCTGATGAGAAGATGGCTTTAAGAATTCCACAAAGTCATCAATCATTTTCATACTACGTGATAGCCAAGAGCAACGAGAGAACTTTCTCAGTCTCTGTTCCAGGTCTTCTGTGTCATATTTTCCAGAGAGAAGTTACTGAGGAAATGTGTGCTAGGGCTTGATTCCTTTGACTGAAATCCACTTCCCAAAGCAGAGTGCAGTTCTTGGGTCCGTCCTCGAGTCTGCAAGTCACCCTGTCTTGTTATTTTCTGGCTCCCTGGTGCCCATGCAATAAACCACAAATGCCTTAGTATCATACTTAAGGCCTTGTAAGAATTTGGCTTCAACATCTTTCTACTGTCTCTAACTTTTGCATGGTTTCTTGACTTTGATGCCAAACATTCATTTCCGTGACATTTGCTCTGCTGAACATGACCTTTCTCAGAATTACAGTTTTTAGTTTTACAGGATTTAATATGAACATTAAAAATGTTTGAAGACCTTGAAATTTAAATCTGCTGCTTCTCACCCCTTCTCAGCTCAACTCTCAAACTCCCTGGGGAGGGTATGGGGGGGTTGTGGGGGGGGTTCTCAGTCTTTTCTTTCAACTACATTTTTATATACTTCAGTCACAGGGTTTCAAGTTGTAACATCATGTTTATTCATGGCATAGCTCAGTATCATTGATGTTCAGATGGAGTCTAGTTAAAATGAGATTAGGTATTTTGGATAGGTGGGAAAAAAAAGAAAAATGCATTGTGATAACTTGGAATTTTTTTTTTTTCCTAGAAATTTAGAAAGAAAAATGTTGCTGTTACTCTGAGGCGTATGAATGATTTTCAGTGTTAAACACAGAACTTTCCAAGTTTTTTTGAAGAGGGTTGGTGTGGAGTGGGGGAGGGGGGAATTGGTAGTGGTAAGGAAAGCTATTTTGAAAATGTTAAATGAAACCAAAAGTGCAGTTTTAAAAATGAGAACTTCCAAACTCTCGTATTTTTCAAGATCTCTGCATGGCCTCAGAAAACAAATTGCAGGAATCTTGTACCCATTTTATTTTCCTGAGGTCTTTTTTTTCTTTTTCCATTTTCTTACTATGGGAACTGTTTTTAATTAAAAATTGCTGCAAACTAACTATTCGTAGGAGGCCATGAAGAAAAAAAAAAATCTCTCAGCTCACATTCAACACAGATTCCTATCTGCCTAAAATCAATGCACATTTAAATTTCTCCCTTTTTGGTGTGTAAATTATGATATAGGATATAAAACAGTATGCATTTTTTATGCATTTAGCTTTTTGTTTGGGTTTCAGAAAGAAATTAATTTAAATTGTATGGCGAACAGGGCTATAAATCTCCTTTTATTACATTTGTCCACATTAACTCATTTTTCACAAGGAACACAGAATATCCCCTTTCTGAACAAGCAAACAAAACATTAAACAAACAACCTCAAACATTCAACTTTATACATCATCAAAAACAGGATTCGTAACCATTATTTGGATTTGGTTGGTGGGTCTCAAAATATAATTGATCTGGGAAAACAATCTCTGTCAGACAACAGAGCTTTAAAAAATATTCTGATGTACATATTACATGTACCTTTGTTATTTTCTATCCAAGATACTGTTGCTCTCTTCTTTCTCTCTCCTCCCTCCTCCCCATCCCTGTCCCCTCCCTCCTTCCCACCTTCCTCCCTCTTTTTAAAAAAATCAATTTTGTCCTAGGTTTTCTTTTCTTTTTTTATTTAAATTCTAGCAGCATGCATCTGAACGTAGGCAATTATGAACATTTAAAACCACATTCAGTCATTTTAAGAATTCCCATACTTCAGGCAATGACAATACCAGAGTCTGGAAATATCGAGATGATTAAGACATTTTCTGTCATCTAGAAGCTTACAATTTGCTAATGAAGGGAGCCATACAAACCCGTGCTTACAATAGGTGCTATGATAGATTAATATGAAGTGTAGTGTGGGTGTGTACGTGTATTGAAAGGTATCCACATTTCTGAAAGGTAGTCATGGTAATAAAAACTGGCATCTATGGAGTGTTTTCCTTCTGTTGGGTCATGGTGCTGAGTGCTTTCTTTAGGTCAGCTTATGTAACCCTCATAATCACCTCATGACGTAGGTACTACTAACATCCACATTTTACTGATGAAGCAACAGAGGGTTAATTGTCCAGGGTCGGACAGGTGGTAGTTTAGTTTTAGAGGTTGTGCTGTTATGTACTCTGCTAAAATACCTCTCTCAGAAAAGAAATAATAGTTAGGATTCTAGTTTCACCTGTGGAAATTTATCAGGCGAATATATTCATTGTTTCCTAGGACAGGTTGACTTTGGCAATAGCTGGAATGTTGACCCCATCCACCTAACTTGGTTTGACTATTTGTCTCTCAAATGCCTAATTTGAAAAGGAGCCATGTGAAATTCCAAAGGATGGAGCCAGAGATGGAACATATACCCCGGTTATTGAAAACGAGAACCGAAATCACCTGCCCTATTGAATACGGAATACATTCAGTGTTCCTTGAAGTGGCCTTATCTGAAGAGTCACTGGAATTGTGGTGGAATATTTTGCATAGTCATCTAAAAGTTTAATTATGTTACTTAAAAATACTTAGTGTTCCATCCAGCGCTTGACTCTTCTCAGGCGTGCTCTATGGAAGATGGTCTTTTAATCATTTAAAACAGTAATAGGATAGGTATAAAAGCTATTTCATTTTTGGTGGTGCCACCCTCCCTCCCCTTGGAAATGTTAAGTATGAGATTAAATTAGAATTTGACATGGTGTTGGCTTCCTTAGCAGGTAATCAATTAGGAATCTTAGAGAAAATAAAGGCATGGAGGGAAGAGAACATCCAGCCTGTTTTGGCTTCCCACTCTCCTAGTTTGATCCTCTCGTAAGAGGCAGTCTCTCCACATTGTGTAGCTCTGCATTTCTTTGTGGGCAGTGATGTTTCCTTTCCGCCCTTGCAGCTTACTTTAGCTACCTGCGAGGACATTGTCTGTATAGTACATGCCTGCCAATGATTGGAGATAAGATGGACGGACCTCCTCATGTGACTCACCTGCATGCATTCTGGTTCTCCTTTAACAGATGAGGAAACTGAGGCTCAGAGAGACGAGGACTTGTTGCGAGCACCTGAAAGGGCAGTCACCACATTTCAGTCTCTTCCTGAAAGTCAAGGGGACATTTACCCTTTGGCAGGGTCCTATGTCCCTGTGTGGTACTTGTCACGCGAGTGGGGAACAAAGTCCCAGCACAGGTTCAGATAGAGTGAGGAACACAGCTTTATTTGGGAGCCAATGTCCCTCCAAAGGCCAATGTTCTGGTAAGCACAGTAGGTTATACAGAATAGAATAGAATTTAATAAAGAACCAAGTCCCAGAGTCAACCGAGGTGGAGAAGGTCCCTGGTCCAGGAGAGACAACTGGGCCCACGACGGGCCTGAGACGAGCTGGTCTTGCAAGGAAGAACTTCAGAGAGTCCCGGAGTATGGCAGCTTGCCCCTCGCGGAGGGTCTTAGCCGGGGCGCCCAGTCAGACCATTCATGGCATTGCTCTGGAGTTCTGCCTTTATCCTCTTTTCCTTGGACTTGTTTACTTCTTAGGTGATAACCACAAATTGTTTTGGTGAACGTGTTTATCACTCAATTTTGTTATGCTCAGTTTCACACAAAAACATGTTTTTCCCTTCGCTCTTAGCAGTCTCACACATGTGCGGCCATATTCCTAGCTCTCATCCCTACTATTAAATAACTTGTTTTGCAAACCTCAATCCAACATATGTGATATATTTTATATGTTCCACATAGGACTGAGTCCGTGCGTGGACATCCCCAGGGGCTGGAACTTCTAACTCCAGCATTCAGTGTTCTCCCCAAAAGCTTGCTGGTGAGGGCTACCCACGCCGCCGTGTTGAAGGCTCTGCCGGCTGCACCCTGCCCTCACTTCACTACCACTCTGACCAGCCTAATTTGAAGTTTTAGTTTCCCAATTAAAAACAGGGCTTAGAATTAAAGATTTAGCAGACTCCTCTGAAGAGGGACCTGCCCCGTTGTGGTGGTGTCACAAGCCCCCATCCTCTCTTTTCAGGGTCAGGATGGCTTCCTAACTTTGCTCCCTCTTTCTATCGTGTTCCCCACAAGTAGCCAAGGTGGTATTTTTGGAACATAAAGTGTATTGTGTCACTCTCTAGCTTCCCCTTCCTCCTAGAATAAGCTCCAAACTCTTTACCTTGAAGGCTCTGTTTCTCCTGATGGCCCAGTCTTATTCCCTATTGTATTTTCACCAGACTCCAGCCACAAGAGGCTTCTTTTAGATCCATGAACTTGCCAAGCTCATTCACATCTCAACACCTTTGCCCTCAGTGGTAGAATTCCTCCATAATAACCCATAAAAGAGTTCTAATTTGAATTAGAATTGGCATGGTGTTGGCTTCATTTTCAGGTAATCAATTAAATATCTCAAAGAAAATACCAGCAATGAAGGATGAGTCCCAGCACTTAGTAGATCCTCTAGTGATCAACTTAAATTTCTCCCTATGGAGAGCCAGCCCTTCCCTGATCACCTAAGTTAACATTACTCCTACCTGGTAATTTCCTTCATAAAGTTACATTTTCTTGCTTGTAGTTATTTCTTTTTTAAATTTTTATTATTTTTTACTTTTTTTTTTTTTTCAATTTATTTCTTGTGTCTGCGTGTCCACCATTGAACCCAAAACACATGAGGACAGGGACCTCTTTTGTCTTGTTTACATTACCTCCCCAGTGCCCCATAGCACAGAGCTGATACGCAAAGCATACCTCTTGCATAAAGCAAAGTAAGTTGTACTGGCAGTGTTCAGACTGACCATGCACTTCCCTTGAATCTTACCAACCGTCACCTACAGTTACGGTTGGAAAAGAATCTGTGCGTCTCATAGCCAGGTGAGAATTCACTGATAGAGTGCTCAACCAGACCTGCCAGGAAGAGAAGCCTGAGAAAGAGAGTTTCTTCTGCGAAGGAAGTGCTGACCTGAGAATTTTGCCCTCTGGGTGTTGTGAATCTCCTGACTTCTGATTACAAATATTTGTACTTATTCTTGTGTGTTTTTTCTGTTTTGATATTTCCACCACTCCTCTCTCTTTGCATCTATCTACCTGGGGGCCCACAGCCGTGCATTATGATATGAATCATTCTAATACCTTACATTTCCTGGAGCACTTTGCATTTTAGGAAAGTGCTTTCAGGACCATTAATTAGCTTATTTCAAGTGATTTGCACAACAGAAAATATGGGATGTTACATTAGTATACGTTACATTAATATATGATGTTGTGGTGTATAATAACTTTCAGTTTGCTAGTTGTATGGTGATGGCCTATGTGTGTGAAGGAGAGAGGAAGGGAGGAAGAAAGAGGGAGGGAGGGAGGGAGAGAGAAGGAGAGAGGGAGAGAAAGAGAGAGAGAGAGAGAGAGATGATTTCCCAATCAGACTGTATTTTTGTGCACTTCCTCGTTAGTGGCACACATAAAAAATATGCACAATTTTTTTCCCCCACTAGTATTTTTTTCTTTGGAGTGAAAAGAGTGACATGCCTGGAATGTAAAGATCTGAACCCAAGTATGACTTACAATAAGTCAAATTTGAATGCAAACCCTGGCTCTGCCTCTTGATTGCTGTGTGATCTTAGAGAAGTGTCTTAACTTTTCTGAGCCGTCATTTCCTTAGCTTAGTTGTAGGTTAGCAGTGAATGACTAACACATGTTAAGATGCCTGGTATGTAGTAAGTGCTCAGTCAATAGGAACTGTGATGCTGCCGCCAATGGTGATTGTGCTGCCCTTATTTTCTTTCTTATCAGCCAGTTGAGTAGTGTAAGTAATGCAGAACTTTGCTTGGTTTCCTAAAAGTGTCTTTAACAATATTTTTACATGGCTTGCACTAGCATAGTCAATTTAACAAACAAAACTTGCAGTAGTATGTGGTAGGACCCGTGCATTTGGTGTTCTCATAACATGTGATAATGCCATCAGGGGTACAGGGGTTTTATATCGTAGTGATGACATAATAATTGTATACCTTCGTATGGCCATTATCATCCCCAAAATCCAAGTTATCATTATCTCTTAGACATACCTATGGTTAATTATTAAGAATTGACCAATATATGGGACACGTGAACCCCATTTGGGGAAAAGCTGTATTCAGGGCTTGCCCCATACAAGAACTCAGTGGAGACCACAGAACATTGAAATGTTCCCCTTCACCAGCGCCTTTGCAGGACCATCTAAATGGGGACCCCACGGGGGGGCTTGAGAGCACACAACTGCTGGCCTTGATTGGCCTTTTTGTCTAAAGAGGCTCCCCTGTCAATATGCAGCCTGGGACAGACTTCGCCAAGAGAGCGGTGTCAGCACTGGTCTGAAGACGGAAGCACCACCTGCGTGTCTGAACTGACAACAGCCCTGCCAATTGATCCACTGTGACACCTTGTGACTTACTCTTTAACACAGTGAAAATACACACAGGTGGGGCTGGTCATGTGCTGAATGGCACCTGTGTGATATCTTACTGGCCAGAGGGCTCAGGTGGATGGATGATAAAGCTACCTGCCTCTGCATGTCTTATAGATGCAACTGGGCGTTACAATGTGCTGATTTGTTTCTCTATTTCAGGGTAGTCTTGATTTGTCATATTGAATTCTTTAAATTACACACGCCTTCCTACACTTCATTTCATTGACCGGGTCACTTGTGATGTTTATTTAGAGTTCTACATTAATAATATTTTTTAGTCAAACTTTCTCGAGAAATACTCTACATAGCTCAAACATTAAATTGTGTGCGCACACATGCACACACATATGTATACATATGTATATGGTTTTTGTTTGTTTGTTTTTTGAGAGGTGGTGCTTATTAAATTTTGCTTCCTAGTATAGGTTATTTCTTAGGACTAATGGGGATTTTATCTTGAGACTGAAGATCAGTGTAGATTAAAACTAAAGCTAAACTAATAAACAAGACTGACCATTTGGCAGTGCACACAAAAGCTCTTCTTGTACTTTATAATTTCAGCCATGATTACCCTGCAGTTGGCTGAAATTTCCTGCTTGAAATTGAAATTAACCCGGTTGGTGCATATCACCTGCCTTTTGCAAGGTTCTGATGGAGAACATTTGATGGCGCCCACCACTCCCAAATTAGCTGAATCCTAGAATTTCATGGCTGGAATAGATAGGAGAGATCATTGAGCCCAAGTTCCTGCTTTTGGAAGTGAAGAAAGCAGACACAGGTGGGGCTTCCCTGGACCGCGCAGGGCTTCTGATATAGAAGTGGTCTCAGCTTTTCTAGGTCATAGCACTAGTTACCAAGGTCTTGACCAGGAACTGGCCAAAGTAAACACTCTTACCAACCACCAATTTGTACTTCAACATTTATGTTTCAAAGCCCTTTCTCCTTTTCCAGTTTTCCAATTGCCCTAAGATGATATCAGTTTTTAGTATCATGCTATCAATGTTGAAAAACACATCACTAAGCTTCGTTGTTTCAGGATTTAGGATTGCTTCCTTGCCAATATATTTAACATAAAGTTGCATATGCTTAAATATGTGTCTACTTGTTCTGATTTTAAAAACATGATACATTATCAATATGGAGTATTTGTAAAATACAATATGAAAGCGGTAAATACAAACTGTCTTTATAATTCTACTAGGCAAAACATTGCTGTTATGTTAGTATATAAATGTAACACACACAAAGATTTATTTTACATACGTGTTTACATGCTTAGGGACATACTGAGCACCCTTTGACCAGCTCTTTGAACTAAAATGAGTATTCCACCGTGTTCTCAAAGTATAGTTTTGAGTTGCCTGAATTATTTACAGATACGTTTGTGTTTTAAAAAAGAACACCATATAGATAGTTACACATGATTTGGCTCCTCTGTACCATGATTTGCACTCAGGGAAGTAGTATTCTTAGTTATCAGTCTTGTCCCCCGTAAGATGGATGGATGCTGGCAGTAAGGGGTTCGCTATGGTGACTATTACAATTACCATTAGCATTTAATACTAGCCAGAAATCTTGCACTCAGGACTCTGTCTCCTTTTAAGAAACATTTTCCATCTTACTTGAGGGCAGATCCATTTTTCCCCTTACTTTTCTTTTTCTTGTATTATTTCTGAGTCAAGAGGCAGCTTGCACACAACCTTGCACAAGCTCTGTAAATCAAAAGATTTTTACACAATTCAGACTGGGAAGAGGGAGCTTGAATTACTTTGAAGAGTTAATGTTGATCTAGAACCAGGAGGGTGGGATGGAGCAAGTTAATTTATGGCACCATTTGAAGGACATGTCTTTAATTCAAGGAGACAAGTAACATCTCAAAAAGTGGGCTGTCATGGGTTGTATGCAATATTATCTTCCTCACTGGATAGAAGAGATCCTTGGGGTTAGGTACTATCTTATCCATGTTCGTGTCCTTCATGACAATTGACATTCTCTGTGGCCAATAGCAGTCTTTTTAAAGGCACGCTTCCAAGAGGCAGCCATTTTGTAACTAGGTTCCGAGTTATCACTGTTTTTATATGGGTAGTGTGCATTTTATGAATAAGCCTCATACACAGATGCTTCTATTACAGTGTAGTCATGGTGTGTAATAAGACTATGCCCCTACCACAGCATTAGCACTAAATAATTAACTCCTGGAGTCATGTAGGCTTATTTGTCTCCTTACTAATTCTGTGAGCTTGGGTAAGTTAATTTACCCAACTCTGTGCCTTGGCTGCCCTCATGGGTAATGTGGGGATGATGATAGAATCTGTGTCTGTGGGTTTTTATGAGGATCGAGTGAGATAATTCTTATAAAGTGATTAGCATAGCCTACACCCTATTAAATGTCAATTACAACTTCTATGGCTTATTTGTTTAGTGGGCATTGAATGTCTACCATATATAGAGGGCATTACTGATCTCGAGAGGAAGAGGGCAGCATCTCTGTTTGAACAAGCATAGTGAGAGCCCAGTAAGGATTTATAGGAAAGGTGGGTCTTGAGGGGTAAGTGGGAGTTTGCCAATTTGACAAGGGTGGTGGGAAGTGTGTTTTTGGCAGAAGGAACGGCACATGTAAAGAAACAGATTTGAAAGGCAATGCTCAGTAGGGGGAAGGGTGAGGATTTTGGCACGGCTGGGGCTTAGGGTCGGGGGCGTATATATGGGGTACAAGTATATGTGCAGCGTGGGGTTGGTGAAGGTGGTAGGAGATGAACCGGGAGAGGAAGTGGGGACCAGGTGGTGAAGGCTTTGGTCTTTGTTCTTTAGAGACCGTTGAACTTTGGTGGGATGTGTACAAACAGGGCCCTGGCATGGTTACTGAATTGCTCTGTGCCTTGGTTTCCTCATCTGGAAAATGATACAATTGTAGTCCTTAACTCATAGGGTTATTTTAAGGAATTTAATGAGGTAAGGCCTTGAACACCCTTAGACCAGGCCCTGGTCCATACATATAGTAGTAAGGATCCAGTCAACATTCACTTCTACTGTTGGGCAAAGGGTACTGAGAAAGGATTTTTTTTTCTTTTTAAATTATTTTATTTAGGGAGGGGAACAGGACTTTATTGGGGAACTGTGTGTACTTCCAGGACTTTTTCCAAGTCAAGTTGTTGTCCTTTCAATCTTAGTTGTGGAGGGTGCTATTCAGCTTCAAGTTGTCCTTTCAGTCTTAGTTGTGGAGGGCACAGCTCAGCTCCAGGTCCAGTTGCCGTTGTTAGTTGCAGGGGGCACAGCCCACCATCCCTTGCGGGACTTGAGGAATTGAACTGGCAACCTTGTGATTGAGAGCCCACTGGCCCATGTGGGAATTGAACCGGCAGCCTTTGGCATTAGGAGCACGGAGCTCCAACCACCTGAGCCACCGGGCCGGCCCTGATAAAGGTTGTTTTTGGTTTTGTTTTTTTGACCTGGGCAGTGAAACCATTTGATCTGCCTTGGAGCAAGATCACTCTGGTCACATTGTGGCGGATAGATGGACTGGCTGTCTGTCTTTGGAGCATATTTGTCTGCTAAGAGGAAGGAATCAGTGGATGGGGAGATGCACAAAGGAAAAATTACACACACTTACTGGCTGACTGAGCTATTTTTAGCCTAGTGTGTCTGAAGCGAAGGATGGATTTTCATGGCATTTTTTTTTTTTTAAAGATGCAAAATTACTGTAAGCCAAGGTTATGCAAGTTGCCCGGGGACACTTTATTTGTGCACCAGTGAGGCCCACAGTGTGGTCCATGAAACTTCAGCAGTCATTTTGGAGGGTGGGTCCCCAGGGTCTCCAGCCCTGACTTTTCCGCCTACCTTGATAGAATTGGGAAACCAGAAGTGATGAACTGTGGCTTCTGGGAAAACTCCCTTAGCTGGAGGCCTCCCTGACACACGGACCCCAAGTAATGTGGCAGTGAGTCAAGTGAAAAGGCTGAGTGGGGAGAGAAGACCAGAGGGTTGAAATCCTGCCCTATCCAGGACCTGTAGCACGAGTCTCTGAGCCTCAGTTTCCATGGTGATAGAATGGGAACAGCAACATATCAACATCAGAGGGACATCTTGAACACCAAATGAGACCATAGAGGTCAATGGCCAAGACCAGTGGCGCTTCCCTCCTCTACGTGGCATTTCGTGTCACATCACAGGCGCAACAGACTTTGGTTCATTTTAGCACTGTGTTTCCTGAACTCTTCTCATATCTCCCTCCTTTCCTAAACTTGTGCCTGTGGCCTTGGATTAATATTTCCCTTTCCTGAGTCTATTTCCTCTCCTGATGGCTCTGGGTTAGACGAGATATGAACAAGCTTCTTTTGTGGGCCCCAGAGTCTCTGATTCCCATGAGGGGAACTGTTTGTTTCTGTTTTCAATCTACACATTCAAAACAAAATCAAGGCCAATCATGTGTTATTGACGAGCTCCATCGAGCCTCCTCACGTTCTTTTTGTCCCACCTTCTTTGGTGAGGGGTCTTGCTGAGTCTCAGTGTCTTGCTTTTCCACACAAACTGGCTAGAACTGGAGAACCACACTTTGCCTCCAAACGCTGTGTGCAGCATTGTCTTACAGCCTGCACATGAAAAAAGGCCTGGGATTGTTTTTTCCTGGCATCCTAAAAGAACCTCAAAATGTAAATGCAGGATGTTCTAAAATTACAGAGTTCAATGGGTGCCCTGTACCGTCAGTTTTCTTTCTTTCTTTTTTTTTTTTTTAGAAGGGTTAAAATTTATCTGAACTGAGACTAGAAAATAAGCTTAAGGTGTTAGGTTATTCTGAAAAGACTGTTAATGCCCGTTGGCTAAGTGCATTAAACTGCTTTGAAATGATCACTTGTGGGCACTATTTTTAAAACTGCTTGCTGGGATGGTGATTTAAACCTATTCTTTTCTAGACTCAAAACTTCGCATTTGTCTGTTAAAAAGAATACTGTATTTGAAACAAATAAACATTAAAATATGGTTTATTATATTTCCAGGCATTTGTCTGAAAGGAAAATATGTCAAGACATTTATAGTTAGAAACTGAAATCTCTGCCTTAATTCACTCCATTGTATTTCCAAGGAGCCCAACCATATATAATATTACCAGGTCTCCGGAATGCTCCTTGAAGGGACACCAGATACTCTTGATATAACAAGAGAATGGGGGAGGTGAGGAGAGAACGAACGGATGGGGAACGGTTTCCAGTCCTCATTCTGTATTTCCTGTGATTTAAAAAAATTTTTTTATGGAAGCAGGGAAAAAGGAGAGAAGAAAGAACTCTGCTGTTACTTTTACTATGGCTTTGATTTAAAAAACCATTTAAGAAGTAGTGTTTGCTGTGGAACCCTGTGGTGTGTATGGTGGGGTTGCATTGGCTCAATACTTACTGAGTTTTTTCCTATGTGCTCAGTGATAGAGGGCTACAGGAGAGCCCTGCCCTCAGGACGCTTACAGCCTCGTGGGGAAGACAGCCAGTTCCAGGCCTCCTTATGGCAAAGGGTGACAAGTGCCCCAATGGGGAAGATGGAAGGTACCCCAGCAGGAGCTGTGGTATTGACACACACAAATGCATGGGTGTATACATGCGTGCACGCACACACACACATGCACACCATACTTACACTCTGCAAGTTGCTTGTTATGTCGTAAATTGTGACCCAGATATCCCCTGTATTTTTAATCTAGGGTGCTGCTAACTTTTTGATGATGCTGCATATCTAGTGCTCTTTAGAGAAATTAAGCTGCTTAAATAAATCCCAAAACAGGGAAATAAAACCATGCAATATTAATACCCCAGTGATAGCTGCAACCAGGCAGGTCCCTTAACCTATTGTAATCTAAACCTTGGGTGCAGGAGAAGGGAAAAAAGCTACTCCTCTAAGCCTATGTAAAAGCCAATAGAGGGCAAAATAATCTTTTTTCTTTTCTTTCTTTTTTTTTGGTAGACTATTAGAAATTGTCTGAATATAGGGTAGAAAATTTCATGCTTACCTAAGAGCTGAGTGGTAATTTTTGTGGAACTTTCTGGTTGTTACTTAGTGAATCTTAAAAAAACGTCCTCCACTTACAACTATGGTGTATAGCTAGACAATACCAAGAGAAGTTTAGGAAGAAAACAGATCATGGAAAGCCTTGAATGGTTAGCAATCCATAAAACTGAAGGCAGGGGACTGGGTGAGAAAAAAAAATCAGAACCTCAAAAAGTGAAGAGTAGGGAAAATGACACTCACACTGTGCATTTACTGAGTGTTGGCTTCCTGCCAGTGTCATAGGTAAGTGCCTTACCTCATTGTCTCAATTCAGCCGCATACCAGTGTGCTAAGTAATAGTATTCTCCCCATTTTTCAGATGAGGAAACTGAGGCCGAGAGAGGCTTAGTCATTAGCCCAAGGTTTCACTGCATGCATGAGTTACCATGGCTCGAACGTGAGGGTGCCCAAGTCCAGAGCTGATTCTACTGAGTCACCAGACATTGCCCTGCTTTACACCTGGAGAAACTGAGGCCCAGGGAGGTTAAAACGAGGCCTTGGGTCATACTGGAAGGCATGACAAGCCTTCTTGTTGGTTGATGCCTTTGTCTTTGGGTCCTCAGTGGGAACCAGTCGGTACACTGAGAATCCACTGTGAATGTCACATCACCGTGGACTTCTGGAGGTCAGGGACCATCTGTGGCTCATCTTTGCGCCAGCAACACAGAACATGGGGCCAGGCGAAGAGAGATGCTCGAGAGCTTTTCGTGTATGAAGGAAGAATATGAGAATAGTAGCTAGTCTGGAAGCTGAAACACGGCCCACTGTAAGCTCCACGCAGACAAGCACCGTGTCTGTCTCTCCAGGCTTAGCAGCTGATAGGACATGTTTATGTGAAGTTGTAAAAGGTGCTTCCTCGTGTGAGCCTGTGTCCTTTTGTGCAAAGGGAAAGCTTGCCGGTCTTCCCGGCAGACATGAGCCCCAAAGGACTTGGCAGACTGCTTTGGATTCCAGCCCTCTCCTCTGAGTCCCTTGGCCAGCTGCCGTTTTGCAGTGTGGAAACTGCCCAACTGTACAAGGAGGATTGTTTTTGTTTACGTCCATCATCCAGAGTCTAACACAGAACCTGGAATTTGATTGAGAGTCACTAAATATTGATGGAACACATGAAGAATGTTAAAGACAGTGCTAAGTTGTCTTCTGTTATTTCGAATGCAATGAATACAGTAGAGTCATTGAGCCAGGCGTCAATGGGGCAGCTTGGAATTGAATTGGTTCTATAAGCGAGTATAGGGTTTGGATTTGTTGAGGAAGAAGAAGGGCATCTGGTTGGAGGGAACAGAGGCCTGAGATGCCACCAAGCCCAAAGGTCTGGGGCAAGGGACAGGGTGTGGTTGACTGACCGATCGCTCAGGGAGGTCTCTGTAGGTGTGATGGGAGTTGCGTACCTGAAGCCGGTACCATTTTCCTTGTATTCCATGCTTGGCCTCATGTCCCATGATCTATAGCCTGCAAGCTGGAGACCCAGCAGAGCCACTGGGGTAGCTCGGAGGCCTGAGAGCCAGAGGCTGATGGTGTGAATTCTAGTCCGAATCTGAAGGCTGAGAACAGGAGCACCGAAGAGAGGGGAGGGTCGCTCTCCCGGGCAGAGTGTATTCCAGCTTCCTCCCCTTTTTGTTCTATTCGGCCCTCAACTGGACAAGGCCCAGCCACATTGTGGGGGGACGTCTGTTTTACTCAGTCTGCCAATTTTAAATGCTAATCTCTTTTGGAAACACCTTCAAAGGCACACCCAGAAATCATGTTGAAACAGAGTCTGTGCATCCCATGGCCCATTCAAACTGACACATAGCATTAACCATCGCACACTCTCTGCCCAAATCCTGCCGTCTCAGGTACAACCAAGAGTGGTGTTGGAGGCCCTCGAATGCTTGGCTGAGGAGTTGGGATATGACTTTATAGCGATAGGGAACCATTATATGTCCTTGAGCAGATCCATTAACATCTTATTCATTTCTCACTAGGTGCATCTACACTGAGTAGGGGCTGGGTGTTTAGCTTACAATGGTGCTTAAAAGTAGACATGGAACCTTTATTTAGGAAACTGACAACCAAGTAAGGGACCTATACAGCCATGAAATAATCATACTAATTAATACACTGTTATAATAGATGAAATGTGCACTCTATAACACAATGTGCTAAGTACACTGGGGAATTCATATTTCTATAAAGCATAACAAAGAAACCTGATCTACGCTGGTGGGAGCACTGGTCAGGAAAGGCTTCTTTAAGGAAGTGAAGTTTTAGCTGAGATTTAAAGAACAAATGATATTTAATTTAAAAAATGGTTGTGGGGGGCCAAGATGGCATTCTAAAAGAAGAACAGCGAGTGCAAAGGCCCTGTGGTAGGCGGAGGCCAGGATTTCTGGAGTGCAGAGAGTAAGAAAGAGAGGAAGATCCCAGTTAGGGCCAAGCCATGTTTGATGTGGATAGGCCATAGTAAGGATTTTGGCTTTTCAAAAATGATCCTGAGAGCAATTTGGAAGTGTGCTCCTTGTGGTATAGGTTTGAAAGAGTGTACATCATTAGAATGGCATTTTGAGAACATGGCTGAGTCTGCTGAGTGGAGAATAATCTGGAAAGATTTAATAGCAGATGCAAGAAAACAAGGTAAAGAAAGATATTTACAATTTTCCAGGTAGACGATGACAATAGATTGGATCAATCTGCAGCCCATCAAAGGGGGCAGGTGAGCATGGGTGGGACAGTGGTTGGCGATGAATTGGTTGTGGAGGGCATTGGATAGGAGAGGTCTCCAGCCTCACTCTAGGGTTGAATAAGAGTAGGGACTGTTTCCAGGCTTCATCTCTGTCCATTCATGTCAATAACGTACCTGTGTCCTCAAGCCCCAAATCGGTGTACAGTTTAATGATGCTCACCCTCCCTGTTTCCCAGAACCCACTTGAACACGCTGTAACGGCATCCTTTGTGTCCATCAGTTCTGTCCGAGTTCCCCGCCTCCCCTGAGCTGTGAAGTCCCCTTGCCCACTTTGATTAGCTTCTACTTTCACAACATCTTTGTTACTTACCAGTTTGTTTAACGTTCTTTTTATTTTTTTAAAGCAAAGATTGATTAAGAGTTCAACCTCTTCCCCGTTTTTGAGTCTCATTATTTCCCTGTTTCCTCTTGGTGATTAGTGGTCCTGTTTTCTTTCAAGTGCCTCTTGTCTTTGAAAAGCTCTTGTGAATCTCTTAAGCCCATTTGCCATTTTGTTGGCCCGTCTTCCTTTTCCCTATAAGACTTAGTATGGCATTATAGTTTTGTTTCATACCCTCTCCCCTTCTCCAGGTATGACAGATACATCGCTACTCTAAGATTGCTAAGCAGCATTGACACAGTATAGAAGCTCAATAAATATCGGTTAAATTTTTTCCTGTTATTGAATGTGTAGACTTTGATGAAACCACTTAAAATGCTTCTCATGCATGCTCTGTTTTATGTCAATATATGTGTGTGTGTGGCTACCTGAATCCAGGCTTTCGCTGGGGAGACTCACAAAATAATTTCTTTCTCTGTGGTTCTGCACCAGTGTCATGGATGTTCACCCATGCCCATGAGAATACCCTTAAACGTGTTGGGTGCTCATCATAAATGGACATCGGTTCAATCAATTTTTATTGAGGCTTTTACTTTCCCAATGAGTTGGTAGATGGTTTTTGATGGTTTTGCATAATGATTATGGTTCTCAGTTTCTGTATCTGTTAATTGACAATAAGCAGGGAACCAAAAATGTGGGGACATTTGGAGAATATACATTTATTCCACATATGGGAACTGTGCTAGATCCCAAAGATGCAAAGATGACTAAGACTGGGAATAACAAGGAGAAGAAGGTGATAGTTGCAATGAAAACCTTGAAGGTCCAGTTGGAAGTCAAAGGATTATTTGCCTCTGCTTGGAAGCAGTCCCTGACATGGGCTCATTTCTTTCTTCAAACCATGTCTGGACTGTCTCTTTCACCAAGTTAACATGAAAGGTAAAATGAGGTAACAGATTTAAAAGTATTTTGAAGAAATAAAATAGCTTTACAAATTCCACATTGGGAAATGAACCCTGAATCAGTGGTTAGAAGTCTTGTACAATAGATAGGGCATTTGGGTAGTGGAAGGAGATTTTTGGGGATCGATGGAAATAGTTATTTCTGGAGATAGCCTGTTGTTTGCTGATCACTGTCAGTTGGCATCAGTTTAATGCTTTTCCCCCTAATGTACCTAGAGATTGGTGATGGAATTATCTATGCAAATTGAACACTTTAAAAAAGCCCTCCACAAACCTGTATGTTATATTTATAAACTTTACATTGTACGAAAGTCAGCAAATGTCACCGAATTAAAATCAGTAAATGCAAAAGTGAAGGTTTCCATAGCAACAGTAACTAACCCATATTGCATGTAAAATGGAATGTACATTAGCATTTACATTTAATCGTCTATTAGTAGAGAAAGATACTATATAGAACAGGTGCAATATGGGTACATTCAGGTGACCCTAGCAACTCTTTATCTTTTAAACTCCAGGCTTCAGCTCCTGTAACTCTTTTGTATCGACCAACTTTTGACTCTTTTACAGAAAATGAGGTAGGAAAAAATTAGAGGCAACGTCAGGGCAGAGGTGTGCACCCCTAGATTTTAAATGCAGGAGAACATCATCCTTGCATAAATTATCAATCAACTCAGTAGGTGTTTCAGAGAAAGAAATAGATCCAGAATACTAAATGCTTATGAAATTGTTGCACGTAGGATACTTAAGACGAATTTCTGTCTCCATCGTTAGTTTATGCAAACCTTCAGTGCCTCTAAAGCATGGTAATGCAACATGATTGTGTGGCTTTGAGATGGTTGTGGAAAGGCCCAGTAGGCTGATAGGAGGGTGACAGGCCTGGAAGCAGAGACGTGGGTCACAGCCCCAGCTCACACTTCTGTGCATCTGGCAGAGACATGGGTCATAGCCTCAGCTCACCATTTCTGTGCATCTGGCCTCCCACCTTGAACTTCAGTTTCCTCCTACAATGTCTCCCTTACCTGTTACCGAGGGTTCTCGGTGTCTCAAATGGGAGTGGGAGGAAGAGGATGCAGGATACTTTGTAGACCCTAAAACTTTCTACGGGGACGATGACTTCGCTGGTGGTGTGTGAGCTGATTCAGAAAGCAGGCACCACCCCGCAAAGGTAGACTGCCTTTGACTGTGGTCCTGCACCAGTGTCGTGGATGTTCACCCATGCCCGTGTGAACACCTTTAAACATGTTGGGTGCTCATCGTAAATGTCCATCAGTTCCATCAATTCTTATTGAGGCTTTTACTTTCCCAATGAGTTGCCCTGGAGAGGGCCTGTCCTTGGCTGGGGGCTTACATAACAGGATGTCTCCTCCCTCTGAAGGCCTTCCCGGCCCTTCTGGTGAAGAGCTCTGAGTCATCCTGGAGAAACAGGCCTCTTCATATCAGCGTAGATCAGGAGATGGCTCTATATAGAGACTCTTTTATTGGACAATTTTTTTTCTATAAAATTGGAAGAAATGTTGGTACTGACTAAACATATGATTCACTCGATTCACTCTAAAATGCAGTTGATTTAAAAAAAAAAATTAAGTAAAATTACAAGTTTTTTTTCCTTTATAAATGTTAATGGTTTATAGATTCCCTTAACTTTGCTCTCAGACTCTCTGATACAGAAGGTCTGGAGTAGGGCACAGGATCTGCTTTTTCTCAAGTAACCATGGTAATTTCTAAAAAAATTGTCTTTAAATCAATCAATTAATTTTATGTAGTTTAAGGTGTTGGAATGAGGCTATCTGCCTACAACCTCGATCAGAATTTTGCTGCCAGTGCAGACTCCCTGTTCTAGTCACAACCCCCTTCCTTGTGTAGTACCAACGGGCATTTCTGGTATTAGCTTTCGGTGTTTTCCTACCAGTTTCAGCCATTTTGAAATTGGCCTGCCTCACTTTCCAGTTACTACCTGTTGGCTGTTTTTGGTTCCCTTGTCTTCTGGTCCATCATATGAGCCATAGCTTCCTTTGGCTTCTTCCTGCCCAGACTGATAAACATACATGTCTCGTGGCTGTCAGTGGTCTCTCCCGCATGGCTGTGTCTTGGAGATTATGTCACCTCTTCTTATCACATAGCATTTTCATTTTGTAATTATTGAAAAACCCTTTCAGACTTTGGCCCTTTTTTTTTTTTTTAATTCAATATCACTCTTGTGCATACATAAACAGGACTATACATGAAATAAATTGGTTAGTTATTCCTAAGACTTTTCATATTCTGGGTCTAACTTCAGAATTCTTCTTTGACTGATAGCTGTCCACCATTTTCCACATACTATCATCTCTGTGCCACCAAAAATGTTGGTGAGACAGCATTCTTCAAAACAACGTACTGAAAAAAAGCCCTTGGTGCTGGGCTCTGAGCATGCTTTGCATTATATAGAGCTTGCCTAATTTTAAATTTGATTTTCCAAAATGTAGCTAATCCTGTTGGATTCACAGTTTTCCTGACTCTTACCTTGAACCATTTGATTTGGAGAGGTTAAAGAGTGATTCATTTTTGTCTCCCATTTTCTTTCAAATCATTCACACCCATTCTGCAAATTATGAAGCTTATGTTTTTAATATTTGTACGTATATACAAAGACAACAATGGCTTGACAGGGATAGTAAATTAAAATCGTACTGTAAAACATACATTGAGACATCAGAGCCCAGAGCCATTTATACTGGAGAAAAAGTGCCTGTTAGAGTCTATGGAATTATATAGAGATACAGATATTTGGGATTTTACTGCATTTATTATTTTGTAACCTGCTTTCTCACCTTAAAATATATTCTAAACATGTTTTCATTAAATGCGATACAAAACTGGACTTCAAGATCTGTATGTTTTCTACCTATTTATTACCATAATGTGTATAATCAGTGCCTTTTTGATCTTGTTGCCTAATTTTGTTGTAAATGTTTTGTATGGGTTTTTGTTTTTGCACAACTCTGGTTTATGTGCAGAGTTAGAGATATTTAAAAATGATGCTATCATTGTTTGTAATATTGAAAAAACAGAAATAACCTAAATATCCACTAACTGGTGAATGAATAAACAAAATGTAATATATCCGTAGAATGGAATATTTTTAAGGCACAAAAAAAGAACAGAATTCTAATACCTGGCTATAGCATGGATGAACGTCAAAAACATTATGCTAAAGAAAAGACATCTCACAAAAGAGCACATATTGTATGATTACGTGGGTGGGGATGGGGTAGGGACCGAAGTCCCTACCAGTGACATGAGGGAAAGTTGCTAACACTGGTTGTGTTGATGATTACACAACGTGAGGAATTTATTCAACATGAAAACAAGTGAATTTTATGGCTTATGTAGTATACCTCCCTAAGACCATTAAAAAATAAAATAAAATAAAAAGCTATTCTGCCACCAATGCTGTTTTCCCAGATAATTGAGTTTTAAGATGATACATACGCTAAATAATATAAAACAATATTAAAATGTTATTTGTTTTAGAAAACTTCTTTAGAATTCAAGTTATTTATTTTTTTCCTTGTTTATATTTTTAAGGCATATGAGAGACCTGTAGAAAGCATAAGGGCAAAGAGGATGTTTTGTCATAAAATCTCCGGGTGGAGAGGCACTGTTACCACCACCACCGTTAACCGCAGGCTGAATATCAGATTCTTTTTGCCACCACTCCTAGTCCGTTCCTGTCCTCTAGCACTTTTGATGATGGGCAGTCCACGTTATTTTGAGGCAATTTATCCTTCTGTCTTAGATTTAACAATTGTTAAAATGAGTATAAAAAATTAAACTCAAGTCAGTCTTTCAGTCACTTTCAATCATAGGTCATTTTCTGAGCTTGGACAGAAAATGTTCATTCTCTCTTCTGGAAAAAGTTCATTCTCTCTCCTCTGCTCTCCAAATATTGGGAGCTGATCAGTCACTGACTCTAGGTCTTCTCATTGCTGGGCTCCATATTCCCAGGGGGGCTCAACTGTTCTTCAGGTGCCATGGAGATGCCCTGTAGGCAGATGTGCCATCTTCCTTTGCAGCATTTTTACTGACCTACCTCTTGACTTGTCTGACTCCCTCACCTGATTGCTTTCCCTGGCCACTGGCTTGTCAATGGGATTCTTAGAATGTCATCTTAGAAGCAGGAAAGTTACCCCCAGGTGAGGTGGGCAGTCTTGGCCCAAATAGGGTGGGCCTTCTGCTTTTTCCTGCTTTGTTTACAGAGGTCATAAGAAACATAATTGTAGATCTTGTCATCTTTTGCTGGAAAATATTTGATGTTAAGTAACAGTCAGACGCTAGTTATACAACACTGATCAGAAGCAGTAAAATGTTTTATTTTATTTTATTTGTTTTAACTTCCTGTACTGATTTTCAGACTACTTGCAAATGTTCTTCTTGATTATAACACTATGAGCAGGGTCTGGAGTCTTGCCTACATTTACTTATAACAAAAGATGGCATGAATTTACCTAAGACTCTGAGAAGACCAGTTGTACTCATCAGATTTTCCAAAAATATGTAAATGCAGGCAAGTATTCTCAGCACAGGGGAAAAAAGAAGCAGCGCCCAAAACAAAGGTTTTATTTGTTTTTGCCATTTTAGAACTTACAATTCAGTGGAGGAACCAGAAAACACACACACACACACACACACACATGTTTATATACACACATGCATACACGTGTGTGTGTGTGTATGTGTGTGTGTGTACCAGGGGTGCCAAAAAAATGTACACTAGTGGACACTTTGGTCAACGTTGTTCAAGCAGTAGTTTGCCATAATCAGAAGTTTCTGGACGCTGATGGGAACCACTTTGAGCCCCTC
Organism: Rhinolophus sinicus; assembly: GCF_036562045.2. Lineage (NCBI taxonomy): Eukaryota > Metazoa > Chordata > Mammalia > Chiroptera > Rhinolophidae > Rhinolophus > Rhinolophus sinicus. Next base: position 10,207,707 of record NC_133752.1, on the reverse strand, counting down.
TAGTCATTGCAGAAGTCAAATGTGACTTGTATTCATCTTCTGTTATCGGTATATATTATTACAATTTTAATAGTTTTTTCCTTTCTTAAAATGTGTACATTTTTTGGACATCCTTTGTATATGAGATACAGTAATAAATAGTGATAAAATACTATGAAGACAAGTAAAGTGGAGTCAGGGGATAGAGAGCTGTGATGGACAACACTGGTGTTATCAGAGAAGACTTCTTGGAGGAGGTGGCACTTAATTAGAGACCAGTTAAAATCCAGGAGTCCAACCACCAGTGTGTTGGTAACTACTGGATAACTGGCTCTCTGAAAAATTTTTTTTAAATATGTAGAGAAAGAGGGATGTATACACATCATAAGTTTATTATACATTTTACTGACAGAAAGATGTATATCTATCTCAGTTTATTCTAAAAATAAAGTACACAATACTCTTTATAATAAATTCTGTATAGCCAATTAATTCTCCCGAATGCTTTTGTTGATTTTTGCTGAACTCTTGTATTCATAGCCAAACTGTAATTTTAATTGACAAGAGTAGTTCTGACATGAATGTTGGATGACGTTCTTTAACTTTAATGAATAAGAAGAAAGTGAAACCACAGAGATAACTATCTGAATTGCACTCATTCATCAGTGGCGTGATTTACTTCTCTTCTGAATAGGATAATAGTTTTCTAGTACTGGAATTCTATTTCCTCAAATATTGTGCTCTCCACAGTGTAATGGCAATGGATAGGGCACACTTTTATGCTTGATCTGCATTATTAGCACTTTTGTAAGTCCAGACAATCAACAAAACAAAAAATCAAGCCCTGATTTATAGCATTGGCCAATTTCTGTGATGTAAATACTCCCACTATGGCCACTTTCGAGCTGCCAACATGAGGTCACTGACCATGGAGTTTGGAGAGCTGCCCATCATTATGTCATCGTCCCACCATATAGACACAGCAGGCAAATAACCTCAGGAGCACAAATAACCACCAAACACAGCAAAATAATTAGGAAGTTTGGAGTGTTTATTCCCTGTGTTTTAAATAGTATTTCATTTATTTAACTGTAAATTAATAGCTCTCTCACAAAAGTCCTGAAATTTTAGTAATAGGCGAGGACTGAGCTGAGCTGGCTCCACAACCCTGCAGAGTGAGACATGTGACTGTTTGAGGGGAGAGCATTCCAGGCAGAGGAAACTGTGTATGAAGGCCCTCAGGCAGGAGAAGGCTTGCCATGTCAAAGGAAAGCCAGGAGATCAGGATTGTGGGTAGGAGTGGGCATGAGGAGGGAGGTGCGCAACAGAGAGTGGGCTCAGAGCAAATGGGGCTTTGTGCTTGTTGGAGGGGTCATTTCAAGGGGAAAGGGAGTGACCCACAGAGCTCCACAACCCTCCAAGTGAGGCCACCCTCCATGCACACACCATCTCAGCAGAGATGCCAGTCCCCAGTCAGGTTTGGGACTTTCAAGCAGCCATTTTCTCTCCTGGCTATCACTATTGTTTCTTTCTTTTTCTTTTAATTAAAATTTATTGGGATGACAATGATCAACAAAACTACATAGGTTTCAAGTGTATAATTCTGTAATACATCATCTCTATATTGCATTATGTATTCACCACCCAGAGTCAGTTCTCCTTTCGTCACCATATATTTGATCCCTTTTACCCTCATCCACCATCTCCCCTTCCCCTTTACCCTCTGGTAACCACTAAACTGTTGTCTGTGTCTATGAGTTTTTGTTTCTTTATTTGTTGTCTTGTTCCTTTGTTGCCTTCAGTTTTATATCCCACATATGAGTGAAGTCATACACTTCTCGGCTTTTTCTGTCTCTTTTATTTTGCTTAGCATAATAATCTCAAGATCCATCCATGTTGCAAATGGCAGTATTTCATCTTTTCTTATGGAAGAGTAGTATTCCATTGTATATATATACCACTACTTTATCTGGTCATCTATCGAAGGACACTTTGGTTATTTCCATGCCTTGACTACCATAAATAATGCTGCAGTCAACATTAGAGCACATATATCTTTACGGATGTTTTCTTATTGTTTTGGGTAGATACCCAGGAGAGGGATTGCTGGGTCATGTGGTAATTCTAGTCTTAATTTTCCGAGGAACCTCCACACTGCCTTCCATAGTGACTGCACCAGTCTGCATTCCCACCAACAGGGTATGAGGGTTCCTTTTTCTCCACAGCCTCTCCAACACTTGTTACTATTTGTCTTGTTGCTGATAATGGCTATCATTTTTTTTATCTATGATGAAGAAGTTGGACTAATGAGACATTCAAGCTTCCTTCGAATTCTGACAATCTCTGACTCTATATAAGGCTTCAAATCCTTTTCTTATAATGGATGCAGTGAGCACTGCTGCCTCCAGACTGTCTCTGTGGGGACTCCTGGGCTTTCTGAGCTTCCCCCCACATTGATATGGTTCTGGTTAGTTTTCTAAACACTGTGACTCCACTGCAGCTTCAGCGTCTCCTACTTGCCTCTGAATTTGGTGACTTGCTTCTGCAGCTTTCATATAAAAGCGCAGTGACTTGCTTTTCCCAGGTAAGCATTTGGGGATGGTGGGGGGCAGCCCCATTCATTTCCAGTGTTGTTGCTGGCTGGCATTCCAGCCTGGGCATCCACTCCCATCAGTTCATGACACTGTCACTGTCATTGTGAATGAACACGTCCCCAAAGACTGAGATGCCTGACCGAGAAAAGGCTGCAAATAAGGGAACAGATTCAAGGAACTTAGTGGGCGTGGCACTCGGATCTCCACGTGTATCTTGTAGACCATTTCCAAATTAGGGACCGGAAATAGCTGGGTATTCGTTAGATTGTTATGATGAAGGATGGTGGAAGATATCACGGGAGCAATGAACCTCTGCATGTCAGTTATGACCAGCTCCAAACTCAAGAAATGAAACACATGAAGTGTATCCTTGTGACTTGGGAACTTCCTGGCTCAATAATCGTAATTTTTAGAAGCACCCGTAGCGTACTGGTTAAGATGTAAGGCCCTTGGACTACACTGTCTAGATTTGAACTTCAGGCCAACCATTCCTTGGCCAAGTTATCTAACTGACCCTGAGTCAGTTTCCTCATTTTGAAATGCAAGGTGATAGGTAACAGTAAGCACCTTGTCAGGATAGTATTGGAATCAGATGAATTAATACTGTCATAAGTGTTCATACAACATGGTCGTTTTAGAAGTCCCATCATACTCTCGTTTCCTTTTCTCTTTAGAAGGACCCCTGTCGTAGTCAGTTTGGACTGCTATAACCAACATACCATAGAATGGGTGGTTTAAACAACAAATATTTATTTTTCACAGTTCTGGGAGCTGGCAAGTCCCAGATCACAGCACTGGCAATCGTGGTGTCTGGGGAGGCTCACTTCCTGGCTCGGCCAAGCCCTGGGGCACTTAGCATGACGCCTGACAAGTGGTGGTAGCAGGCATCATCACCAACCTTATCATCGTCAATAACAGCATCACCAGCATCCTCAATAACACCATCCTCAGCATCCCATGAGAGGAAACAGAACCTCAAAGAGGTCAAGTGACTGGGCTACAGAAAAACGCTGAGTTGAAGGTCTTGTGCAGGCAGTGCCGCTGTGAACAAGAAATGCTTGTGTGTTAACAGTCTGCAAGGTTACACCTGCTTGGGTCTTCATCCTTTGAGAGGATTTGTCCCTTCTCAAAAGACTCCTTTGTTTGATCATGAAATGTAAGACAGTGGAGAAAACATTGAGCCTGGAGTCTGAGTTCTGCTTTTTATTCTGTCTCTTCATTGACTAACCTTGAGGACAACCTTGGGCAATTCACTTTCCTCTGAGGCTCAGTTTCTTCGTCTGGCAAATGAGGGTGTTGACCAGGTAGCCTCTATAGTCTTTCTTCACGCTACAGTAGTCTTTGGCTAATTATTTAGTTGATTTATATACTTGAGTATTTATTTTATTTATTAAATTCATTCTTAAAGTTAAAAAAGTAATGTAAAATGTGCAGAATTTTGAAAAGTAAAGAACTATTACTTGCCATTCTAGCACCTAAATCTCTTATTTGTCTATTTTATCCCAGTCTTTTCCAGGGTATTTGTAAGTACGCTGCTTTATAACCAACATTTTCGTTAACCTTCTATCATGTGTAGTTTCCATACTGATGCCTTTTTGTGTATTGATTGTTTTTAAATGGCACTCAGGAAAAGACTTCTGCACAGTCACCTTCCTTTTCTCCAGCTCTTATCACCCAGTCCTCTGTAGATATCCTGTTAAGCTAGAACAACAATTATTTTACTTCCATGTGGCGATAAGGCCTTTGAGGGAAAATAAAATAGGACAAGGGGTTAGAGAGTGACTAGAATGGGGGTAGCTGATTTAGAAAAGGCCATGATGAGGGGAAGTCTCTCTGCGGGAACAGCGGAGCAGAGGCCACCTGTGGGATGTGGAGGTGTGAACCATGTGAAGGTCTGGGGGAAGAATATTCTAGGCAGAGAGAACTGCACGCACAAAGATGGGAATGAGTTTGGAGTGTTTGTGGGGTTGTGAGAAGGCCAGTGTGGCTGGAAGCGTGAGTGGAAGATTCCATCCTTGAGCTCTCTGGGCTGAATGGATGCCCTTGCCTTTCTCCTTTCCAGAGTCAGACTGGATCATTCTCAGCGCAACTGTAGACAGACGTGTGTGGAGTGCTGAGTCATACGCTCTTATTAGTCACCTGCTCTTCTGGGGTGGGGTGGATTTGGCTTAAAGACAAAGACAGGAGTTGGAGATGCCACCCCACCATCTGAAGGGCTGACTTCATGGGCGAGGGCATGTTTACCAGGTAGAAAATGGCCCTTCTGTTGGAGGCTGCAGTATTGCCGTTGTCACTGGGGCTGGCTTGTGAAGAGTCCCTGACTGTCTCCAGCATGCCTCGTGGAGCTGAGCCTGCTGCCGGGCCAGCCCTGTGTCCCCACATGTCAGTGAAAGGAGATCAGTCACAGTGAGTCCCTTCCCGTGCGGAACGCAGAGGCTTCCTGCAAGAGGGCTGAGAGCAGCGTGTTCTGAATCCTGGTCAGTGGAGCCCAAGGGGGTCCAACAATGCCAAGTGAACTCCAGGCATGCATCACATTTTAAGAGACGGCTTTGGTTCCCTGCTTCCTGTCTTTGCAACCGATACCTTTGTCTTCCTGGTACCCTGAGAGGGACCTTTCATTCCCTGGAGATAATGACTGACCCCGATCTTTAGTCTTTATATTTTACCTGAGTCTGACATTTACTGTATTAACTTGGCAACAAGGTGGGTTAGAGATCTAAGGCATAATCCTGGATGTGCAAAGACAGTCAAAGAGACCTGTTATATTTTAAGGAGTTTTCATTCCCATATCGGAAGATAGGATTGGATTTTGATGTGATGAATCACTCTTGGACTTTCCTCTGTGTTTGTGTACCAGTTCTGCCCTGAAAACATTTACCTCAGATCTTTAGAGTGAAGATCTAATAAAATTGTAGAATAGAAAAGAGTGATGTATATTCATCAGGTTAGACTAGCTGCTATAAGAAAAACTTCAGAATTTCAGTGCCTTACTGAAGTAAAGTTGGTTTTCTTGCTCCTCTCCCTCTCTCTCACTCATGTGATGGTTCATTATGGGTCTTGGGGTATAGGGATGTGACTCTGCTCCATTTAATCATTCAGGGACTGTATGTGGCAGCTATGCTGCCTCCTCTGCCCAAGGCTTCCCTTGGGACCTCCACACCCAACACCCACAGGGGTATCAGGGTGATGCACGAGGTTGTAGAGTCAGGGCTGGAAGTCATGCCCTTCGGTTCTACCCCCCTGGACGTAAGTTGTCACATGGCTCCTGCTCCATGCAAAGGGGATTGAAAATGTGCCCTGGAAGCAGTTGTCAAGAGAGAGCTCAGGTATCAGTGTTTCTCAAAATGGTGGGCTGCTCACCTTTATCACAGTCACTTGGGGTGGCAGGTGGTTACTAAGAATGAAGATTCTAGGGCCCAAACCCAGACCTAATGAGGCAGAACACAGCTGAGTGTGGGGCCCAGGGATCTGCATGTTGGTAAGCTTCCCCAGCCTATGCTTTCAACACCCTAAGGTTTAAGATTCACTAGCTAAGAAAGTAGAGGGTGAAGTAAACATATTTATGTAATGTTTATTGAAGTAAACACAATAAATGCTCCTCTCATTCTGCTTTCTCTACCTCTGGCGCATTTTCAAACAGGAATTCAATTAATAACTTGTTGATTTGTAACTCTTGCCCCTTCAACAGGTAAGCTCCCAGCACGCTGGATGTCAGAATCATTAGTCAATACATCAATACTCTTAAGGAGTCTGTTCACTTAACTAGTAAAGCAAAGCCAAGGTTGTTTTTCTCCTGTGTCCTTGGCCAGCCGGAGCCAGTGCCCTCTGCCTGCTACTGGAAACGTGCAGGCTGCCTGGGCATTGCTGGTGATGGATGGCTCCTTTGCTCAGCTGGCTGTGACCCTCGCATCCTCTTCCCTTTCCTCGTCCTCTTCCTTTTCCTGGTGACCAATCTCTGCAGGGCTTGGCATCCTATAAGCGTTACACAAAGAATTTCAGATTTGCTGGACTTCACGGGTGGAGGGCCTTGTTCCTGTTACTCCTGTTATCGTTTGGTTTAATAATTCCAATTTCCTTATATTCCCGTGGGAAACTGGAAGCCTTTTCAAAACTACTGACGGTTGCAAGCAGTGTGGGTTGTAGATAGCACTGTTTGGAGAGAACTCACCCAGGCCCAGAGCTGGAGGGCTCGTTGATTCACACAAGATAGAGCCATTTCTGCAGTTACACTGGTATTAAACTTGTATTCCTGTCTCCAGATATTTAGGGGAAGATTCTAATTACCAAAAATGGAAAAAAAAAGAAAAGGATATTACGTGAAAAGAGACTAATGGTTTTAGTTTTGTTTCTGTATATCAAATGGGTGTGTACATCTTATAACCTAGAGAGTGAGCCATTCTTGTAAAATAATTTTCACAGGTTGAAACAACTATGAATAGCAAGATAAAAGAACTTTTCACCGAGAACTTCTTATGTGGAAGTCTCTTGATGGCATTTGTTTCTCATAACAACGATGAGAGGAAGGCATCATTATACCCATCTGATAAATGAAGAAACTGAAGTCTAAGGTGTTTGGGTCGCTTGAGTGAGGTCTGGTGCTGGGGCAACTGAACATTGAGTCAATTCGATTCGATTCGATTCAATTCAATTCAAGCTCTTAGGCACCTACAGAGTGTTCATAGCACATATACTCATATGGGTTCAAGAGGATGAGTTCAAGAATTCACACAGTCTCTCTCCGGAAGACCAGGAACGGCATTGCAGGTAGAAGGAATGGTACGTGCAAAGGAGGAATGGCAATGCGTAGTGTGGCTGGGGAACGTATACTGCTACCATGTGGTGGGAGTATCAGGGCTGGGGCCGAAATCATATCTGGAGGCCACACAGAGCTGTCTATGTGATTCTTTATCCAATGAGGAAAAGGCTTGAGTGTTTTGAAGCAGGGGTTCAGCGTGATAATACCTGTGATTACAAGGGGGCCTGGTATTGGTGAGAAGGTTAGCAGTGAATGGAGTTATCTGGGGAGAAGCAAGGAGACCTGAGCTAGACTTCAGTCCTCCGGGGAGCTGAAGAGTTATTATCCATCCTGTATTCTCTGAACATCTGTAGCACTGGCTTTCATGCAGGGGTTATTTTGCCTCGCAGAGAACACTTGTAAATATCTGGAGTCACAACCAGAGGGGAGAGCCACTGACATCAAACGGGTAGAAGTCAGGGATGCTGCTAAACATCAGACGATGTACAAGACAGTCCCCCACGACAAAGGATTATCTGGCCCCAAAATATCAATGGTGCCAATGTTGAGAAACCCTATCTGACATGCAGCGATTTGGTTACAACTGGCTGGGTTCTGCCTGACAATCACAATCCCCTTTTGATCAACTTAGTGAGTCTGTGCTTGAGATAGAAGAACATAAGAAAAAGAACTGAGTGGTAGGACAAAAACATTTTAGGAACTTTCCAATGATTAATTTTAATATATATATATATTCTTTATGGACTCATAGTCAAGAAAGGAAGAAGTGCTCCATACACCAATAAAACAAACTGCTTTGGGGAGGTGCTTTTAGGTGACATGTCTATTACATTTAAGCTGCAGTATCCTTGTTTCAGGACTAATGCCTGCTTTTTTGGCAAATTACTTTAGGTTGATTTATTTTATTTTATTTTATTTTTTTTATTATAGCTGTAGCTATGCCCCGGGGGTATCCAGTTTTTTCACTGGGTAGATATGGATCCATGTGGTAAAGAATTACTACAGTGTTGCCAAGGTCAATATATTGCTGGATATGAAATAAATTCAGCGACCGTGACTTAGTCCACAGTTGTGGATCACTGCCAAGATTGCTTCAGCATTTTAGTCTCTCATTGAATAGGCTGGTCATGAAACAAAGTGCTCGTTGAATGAGATCACCTCAGAATACTTTGTCAAGGAACTGTAGAATGTTTGGATGGAAGAGACCACCGATTTTGTTCAGTTCTCCCTTACTTTTACAGATGAACAAACTGGGGGCCAGAGAAGTGGAGTGATTTTCCCGGGGCCACACGGCCTTTAGGCCCTGCTTATAAGGACATGGGCACTAAAAGCAGACCATTTACATGACACGGGCATTCTGTATTCATAGATGACCAGGCATTGTTTTCTTCCAGTTTGAGCAGAGGTGAATAAGTCAGAGACCTAAGTCTTTGTCTACTGTAGTGATACTCATTGAACCGAGAGGATTGCGTATTGCTCATATAAGAGGACTACTCTGTTTTGTTTGTGACACTGAGTCTCCTTGTACCTAAAGGATCAAGGGTCTGAATTGTGCTGGACATGTTTTTATGACACATGTTTTCAAAGTCCCATTAGTATTTAAAAGTACAAAAAAGTGCAGGTAAAGAGAAGTGCCTGTGGGGCTGGCGGGTAATACTACTTTCTGGACTGCCCAGATCCATGTGTCTTTCTCAGGTTTGTCTCAGCAGGAATTTGTTTTACGAAGAGCCTTTTTGGCTAGGTTAGGGCTTTGGAGAGTTGTGCGGTGTGCGTTTTCTCCATGTGTGCAGTAAAGGGCCATGTTGACAGATACGCCTGGCTCTTTGAATCCTTCTCTATGACTGACTTACCTCTTAGAGCTTTTCTCATTTGTCAAATGGGGATGAATAACAGTCTTGTCTCTAAGTTGGAGAGGATTAAATTATTTGCATTAAGCATTTTGCAACATACCTGACAGATGTCAAGAGCTCAATATATGTTAGCTATTATTATTTTTTACTATTGCTATTATTGTTGTTATTTCACTATGAAATGTGTCTGGCATGTAGCAGGTTTTCAATAAACAACACTCTCTTTTCTTTTTGAGTAACACCTCTGCCACCAAAAGTGATTGTGTGGCACAGAAAAACGTGCCCTCCCCCCAAAGGTGCCTCCGCTTCATCTTTTGAAGGAAATGAAGACTGTCCCTCGCCTCTCCAATGAGTCTGTGATTCTGGTCAAAACCACAGTTAAAGAACCGAAAGCGACAGTGGTAGAGAAAAGCGAGGTGAACCCATTGAGGACATAAAGAACATTTCGCATGATGTTGATTGTGTTGTAAAGGCTCACCCTTCACAGCCTATTGGGGGCGGGGAGGGATGGAGTCAAGGCTTTGTAGGAGCGTTAGTATCGTCACGTAGGAGGGTTAGTTATGGCTTTAAAGTGCGGTTTAATGTCTCTCGAACGGGCTCTTACTTAGTGGTCCCGGGTGAACCACCCACACCTGACCACAGTCACCTGACAAGACTGGGGTCTTGTTCTGGATAGCCATTACTCACAGAACTCGACTGATCACAAGTTAAAGTGGCAAAATGTTTCAAGGACAAGTCATTTGTCTTGTGTGTAGTGTCCTCAGACGTCTGGAGCAGGACTTGCAGGGATCGGGATACATAGCCATGACGTACTGAGAGTACGTACAGCACTTTATTTAGCTCAGTTTCCTCACCTGTGAGATGGGAGACGTTTACAGTTCGTCAGTGTGGTCCTACTTGACTGAGAGGAGGCACTGCAGTGTGCCCGACACACCGAATCTCTAGAAATGCTGTTTTGTTGTTATGTTTTTAAAAATGTAGTGTTCGAGCAAGGTTCTGAGGCCTCTTTTTGCTTAAATATTTATGATTTCAAGTTTTGGGGGTGAACTGGTCACATGGCAATGAGTAAAAATCATTTCATGGATTAAAAAAAGTACCCTAGAAAACATCGCCAACAATACAGAGAGAATTGTGTATTGATGCAGTTTGAATAGGTCAATAAATATTATATCAGGTCCAGGATGGAAAAAGGATGTTGCCGAAATAATTGTGATGCGATAGTCTAAAAAAATAAACCCAACAATAGGCCAGTGTGCTGGCCAGCAGGAAGCCCCAACAATACCCCCACCTTTTTCCTGTACCTTACCCAGAGTTCCTTCCATGCCACACAGATAACCGATGGGTGATAATGTCGCAGGCCAGATTTGGTGACAGCTGAAAATAGAAGAATTCGTGTCAAATTGTTATCTGATCAGAAAATGGACTTAGCAAACACCCTTCCCAAGCAGTGTTTAAGAAAGTCCCTTGGGGGAAAAAAGTCCCTTTTTTCACCTGAGCAGTTCCTCTGAGTCATGGTGACACCCTGGGCATCACCTCACCCGGAAGGGCAACACAGGCACACCTCTCTGTAGCCATGATCGCTTCCCGCATGAGCCCCTGTTGGGAGCCGTGATGTAAATAGTAATTTCTTGCATTTGTAGAGAGCTCCATGCGTTCACTGTGCTTGGCCCTTCCTAGTCCGTGGTGCTCTGGGAGCAACCGCTGGCTTTCACTGTTACCTCCATGACTTCCTGCAGAGCTGTGAACCTGGGTGAATGACTTATCCCTGCTGAGCCTCACTTTCCCCATCTGTAAAGTGGGAGATAATGATCATTTTAATCTCCTTAGGTTGTTGTTGGGATTCTGTGAAATCATGCAGGCAGGAAAAGTGTGTAGCAGTGTGCCTGGCAGTACCAGCTATATTTGAACAATGAAATAAATAGTAATGATTATTAATATTAGTCCTGTGCGGGATAGCATTATCTCCATTTTAGAAGTAAGGAGTCCCTTTGATAGCTCAGCTGGTAGAGCAGAGGACTGTAGTTGACTTCCATTTTAGAAGTAAGGAAACAGGCTCATTCCATCAATACACCGTGTTTCCCCGAAAATAAGACCTAGCTGGACAATCAGCTCTAATGCATCTTTTGGAGCAAAAATTAATATAAGACCTGGTCTTATTTTACTATAATATAAGACTGGGTCTTTATAATATAATATAATGTAATGTAATATAATGTAATATAATATAATAATATAATACCAGGTCTTAATGTTAATTTTTGCTCCAAAAGACGCATTAGAGCTGATTGTCCGGCTAGGTCTTATTTTCAGGGAAATACAGTATTTATTGAGCAGCCATGTGCCAGTCACGATTTTAGGTTGGGATGAGAGAAGAGATGATAAGCAAACACATGTATAAATATGATGTACTGGATTCTGGTAAGTGATCTGAAGAAGGTAAAGCTGAGGAAGGGAAAAGAAAGGAAAGGGGCGGGTTGTCAGGGGTAGTCTCCCCGAGGAGGGGACATTTTAGTAGAGACCTTCAGAAAGTGGAAAAATGAGCCTCAGCAACACCTCAGGGAAGAGAATCCATGCAGAGGGAACAGCCTGTGCAAAGGCTCTGCAGCAGGAGTGTCCCAGTCCCTGAGGAATGGCAGGGACCCCTGGGTGTCTGAACAGAGTGAGCCAGGGCAGTGGGAGACGAGTCAGGTCAGATGAAATCAGGTCCTGGTGAAGATTTGTGATTTTATCCATTGGGAAGCCATTGGAGGCTCGTGAGCTGAATTTTTGTCTGACGTAAACTTTGTTTAAAGCTCACCCTGGATCCTGTGGAGGGAACGGGTTGCAGGTAGGCAAGATGGGAGCAGGGACATCGATCTGGAGACTTTTTCAGTTTGGACAAGCAATGATGGTGGCATGGACGGCGATGGTACCAGCTGTGGAGATGGTAGAGATGGTGATGGGCTGTCAGGAATAAAAAGGAAGCGTAAAATCCATTCACTCTCGGTCCTTAAAGAACTGCTGGTCTACCAGGGGGTAGAAGACATGTCAAGAAAACAAACTCCAGACATAATGTTATATGGGGATTAAGAAAAACAGAGGTCATCATGAGCTGGCCTTGTCAATAAAAGCTTTAAGGAGACTGTGGGACTTCAAATATACCTAGGAAAATTTGCATCGGCCAAGAAATGAAGGCGGGAAACCACTTCTGAGACATCTATATAAGAAAAGACTTTCGTCAGACCAAACATAATGTGTAAAGTCTCTAAATATTTAGGTTATTTCCAGTTCTTTGCTATACAAAATAATGCTGCAGCAACATTTGTGTATTAGTTGTGGGCTTTATGTGAGTTACTTAACTATTCTGGGTCTCAGTTTCTTCATTTAAAATGGAGAAACTAACAGTATTTACCTTATAAGAAGGACTGTTGAGAGAATTAAATGGGTTAATATATGTAAAGTGATTAGAGCAGTGCCCAGTACATATTAAGTAAACAATGTATAGATGTGAGCATTTCTTTAGAGTAGATATTGAAGGGCAGAGTAACTGAAGCATGGAGTATCCACATTTTAAATATAAATAAGACTTTAATTGTAAATAAGACTCCCCCCCTTTCCTCTGGTTGTCATAAAAAAAAAAGCTTGCCAACCCCTATAATAGACACAGTCTAATTGTCCTTCAAAGTAACTATACCAATTTATAACCCCTTAAGCAATCAGAATGTGAGAATTGTCACTTCCTATATTCTCACCCACACTTGATATTACCGATTTTGAAAATGATAGCCAAGCTGACGGATAAAAAATAGTATCTAAATTGAACTTGCAGTTCCTTGACCAGAGGTTGTCAAAGTTTTTGGTCTCAGGACCCTCAGACACTATTACAAAATTTTGAAGACCTCTTAAAAGCTTTTGTTTCTGTGGGCAATGGCTATCAAGATTCACCACATTAAAAATTAAAGCTGAGAAATTAAAAAAAGAATTTCTATTAATTTAAAATGGCAGTAATCCTATTACATGTTAACAAAATGACATTTTTTTTATTAAAAAAAATTATGTTTTTTCAAACAAATTAGAAGTGAGAAGATTGGCGTTGTTTTGCATGGTTGCAAATCTCTTTAATGTTTGCTTAATAGAAGATAGATGGATTCTCACATCAGTTTCTGCCTTCAGTCTGCTATGTTATTTTGGTTGAAGAAAGTATGTAGAAAATCAGCCTCCGTAGATTTGTCATTAGAAAAGTGGGAAATACTCTAATAGCCTTTTGAAATAATTCTTTAGTCCTTTACCAAAATCTACAAATGATAGTTTCTTAAAGATAAGTTTCAATGTGGAATCTGAAACCATATCATTGAACTTTTCATGCTTTGTAATATTAAAATTCATTAGTCTATCTTGCACTTTCAATGGATCTTTTAACCACTCATGAATTTATAATATCATGCATTGGTTATTTGAAAAAATATTGGTTCACTGAATTTTGTGAATCTTCCAAATTTGACACTTTTCATTATGCAAGAGAAAAAAAATCACAGTTATTAATATCACCATCAATCTCATCAGAAAAGTTTTAAGTATTGGGAAGCTGTCAAGCTCACAGTGGCAGCTATAAGTTTACCATAATTTAATTTTTGCTCAAAAGCTCAAAGTTTGTCATTGGCAAAAAATACTGTTTTCCTTGAAGCGATCAGCTCACTTTGTTCATTAAAAAAAAAAAAAAAAAAAATATTGGGTAATATTAGGGAACAGTGTGTTTCTCCAGGGCCCATCAGCTCCAAGTCGTTGTCCTTTAATCTAGTTGTGGAGGGTGCAGCTCAGCTCCAAGTCCAGTAGCTGTTTTCAATCTTTAGTTGCAGGGTGCACACAGCCCACCATCCCATCTGGGAATTGAATGGCAACCTCGTTGCTGAGAGCTCAGCTCGTGCTCTAACCAACTGAGCCATCCGGCTGCCCTCACTTTGTTCATTTTTGAGAAAATATCTACCAAATATACGTTTGAATAACTATAGTTTGTTTTTCTTTCAGTTAAAATGGTATTGAATGAAATAAGGCACTAGTTGAGCTTATGACAATCACACAAGTGCTTTCGTAGAGATAGCATTCATACTTATTTTGTTACAGAGTAGTAAAAAGGTGAGGGCTCAATGGTAGAAATATAGTACAATTTATAATTTTTCCTGCTTCATTAAGGAATTCTTTTTTTAGCTTCAATATATGGTAGTGAAGAATACAATTACTCCTGTCTGGTTTTGTATCACTGCCTTGATTTTGGGATATAGCTCCCCATTTTTTCCCCACCATACCTATGCACTATGATTGTGAATGGTAGTTAGCACAGAGAAGAAGACAGATAATGTAAAATTGTGATGAAAATGGTTTTGGTATCGTGCATCCTCTGAAATGCTCTTGGGGACTATTGAGGACTGCCACCCTAGATAATAACGAGGTTCAGCTTATATTTATGTGTGTTTTCTCCTGCAAACTGGCTATCCGTATCCTTTGCCAATTTTCCTATTGGGTTGTCTTTTTCTTATTGGTTTTTAGAAGTGATGTATATATTGAGAATAGCGCTCTTTGACACATGCGTTACAAATATTTCTTCTCCAGTAAGGCAAAGTATAAATAATTATATGAATCCATGCATAGTAAACCGCTATATTGATACAGAATATACTAACCTAGAAAGGCCAAAAAGACATTATTTCATTTAAAAAAAATGGCAAGTTTCAGAAAATGTAGAGTGTGTCATGTATAAATTCTTCTTCCCTACACAAACGTTTTATATATAAATATATATAAAATTGTGTAACTTACATATAAAGCAGTTTTAGATATACATGCACATATATATATATATATATATATATAACTCAAGTATATAAAGCATATATATGTATATGTAATATGTAAAATATACAGGAAGATAAACAATATCTTGAAGGATAAACACCCAAATTGTAACACAAAATGATAAACATCATTATTTTTTGATGGAGGGAGAGGACCTACAACAGGGAGTTATATTGATTGTGACTTGTAGCTATTTGGTATTTTAATGTTTTTTACAAGGAGAATATATGTATGAATTGATAAACTAAAATGACTTAACTTTTAAAAAAGTTATAGAAACATGGCTTCTTGACCATTGTAGCCTAATAGCACATGAAGAATAGGATTTTCATGTGATAGGAAGAATAACAGTTCATGCATACTTGAAAAAATAATAGTGTTTTCTGGAAACTAGAGGGCTGGGCTTTGGTTGCTCCCTATTGAGAAGCGGTGCCTACTTCGCTGGTAGGAAATGTGGGCCAAAGTTTTCACTAAACTCAAAGTGACCTTTCTTCTTTCCATTTTGCAAATTATGACCAACTAATATAAATAAGCCTAATTCAATATTTACATAAAATCCAGGGTATAGTAACCACTGTTACTTAAAATATTTGGATCAGTTTGTTTGATTTAAATATTAGTGACGAAGTTTACACTTTTGTAACTGGCTAACTTTCTTATATTCACCATAGGAAAATAAATAAAGTTAAGTTTTTAGCCCCAAAGGCACCATTTAAGGGAATTAAAACAAATGTTACTCTTGTGTTGAGTTCATATAAGAAATGAGATCATACAATCCTAAAAATAGCTAATGTCAAATTAGGAAAAGCTGGAGCAAGTTAATTTCCTAGGTGTTATCTTCTGAAGTTGTACAAACTTCATTTCTCCCCGTGATTCATATCTTCCCATGATGCACACCAACAGAACATGTAATTGGAATGATCATAGATAATTCATGTAACATCTTTGGTCCAGATGATTCTCCAAGTGCTTTATGGGTGCCTTCCCTTACATATGGCAGTGCCTGGCTCAGCCCACGTGTAGAAAAGTTTGCCACTTGAGTGCACTGTAGATGTGTGTGGGGGGAGGTCAGGTCCATCCTGTTTACCCCCTCATGGTCTGGGAACTGCATGACTTACCCAGCAGAGGAACATTTCCTTCCTTCCCGATCATGGATAAAACACAGGATACCTTTGTAATTGTAGTTTAAATGCTTTCGTGCTCTTGGGAAGGGATGGAGTAAAGAAATTCACGTGTACCCGTGGTCTATTCTATGCCGGGTACTCGGATAGGGACTTTCTGTGTTTTAGGTAATTGCATCTTCATAAAAAAAACCAGTGAGGTTGTTGTTACCTCCATTTTATAGATGAGGAAATGAGTCTTGCCTGAGAATACAAAGCTAAAATGCGACAGAATCAGGATTGTTCCCAACTGTCTTTGACTTTTGAAACCAAGCTGGGTCATTGCTATTTCTTCGCAGTCTCTCTAGTACACGGTGGTGCTCCTTACCGTTGGACCTGCTTCTTGTCCTGTTGAGTTGGTGGCCGTTGTCCTCAGCCATATTTTGGCTGCTACTTCTCCATCTAGTGGCTCAGGCCTCTCGGGTTATGCTGCAACTCTACCTGGACCCTGCATTCCACGGTAGACATTGTTTTATTTCTCTCCTGCCCTTCCTAAGCCAGTGTTTGGAAAAGATTGTCTAAACTTGTCTCCACTTCCTTTCTATTTGTTCCCTGCAGCCTGACTTCCCCCACCCCCACCTTTTGCTGCATCTGCCTGTCAGAGGCTTCACTCACCCACTTACTGGCAAATCGAATGATATTTTTTATGTTTCCTTATCAGACCTTTCTGTTGTGATTGCCACAGTCCCTGCCGAGAAACTCGAGATCCTTGGTTTTCATGGTACTATTTATTGTCCTAGTTTTTTCTTCTATTTCCTTAAACATTTTATTGGTCAGTTCTTTTCATCCTCTTCTTCCTGTTATGTGTGGTGTGCTGGGGTTGCCTCCTACCTGCCTGTGAGAGCCAACTTTTAATTTTTCAGGAAATTTGTGAGCCTGTTGATGTGTGTTGATCGCTTGAAATTGGCCCTAGAGGTATATTTACAGAATAGAAATTGACAAATGTTAAAAATCAGCCCCCCTCCAATCCCAAGGGCATTAAACATTCACCAGCACCCCACTAGTTCTATCGCCCCGACCCATAAATGTGGGTATTTCTTAGGATAGCCATTCTTAACAGTTTTCCCCTCACTTGACACATTTTTCTGGGTGAGCTCTCTTTCCAACGTGTGCACGCACACACACACACACACACACACAAACACACATACACAAAGAGAGAGAGACACACACACAGACACACACAGTTGCAGTTTTAACTGTCACCTATACCACATTACACCTAAGTATCTATCGGCAGACCTGAACTTACTCCAGAGTTTCAGATCTGTATATCCAAACATTTTCTGAAAATGCATATTTGAACAGACACCCCAAGTTCATTAAGTTCCAAACTGAGCTCACCATCTTGTGTTTTTCCTATGTCCCTTAGTTCAATTAATGTCTCCACCATCCACCTTCCACCCATTGCAGAAATTTGGTGTGGCCTCTGTTTCATCAGTGATGCTGAGCCCAAGAAGACATTGTTAAAAGGGATTGTCATTCTAGGAGCTAGTTCTTGGGTGGTAACATGAGGCAAATTGTAATTTTGTATAATTAATTTGGATAATAAATTTCTTTTTGATTTTCAGACTGTTCAAATTTCTGCAATGTGGGAAATCTGAGCTTCTTAGGTCCTGTGAATTTTTGCCATGAAAACAGCATCTTCCTCTATGTCCAGGAAAGGGAGGAAATAAGTTAATGTAAATTAAGCATCTGGTAGACGCCAAGACTTTTAGAAGCTTTTCCACACATCAGTTTGCTTCATCTTCTGAATATTTCTATGATGTAGATATTGCCATCATATTTTTGCATGCAGGAGAAATCGAGCTTTTGCTAAAATAGATAGCTTGTCCATGGAGGAGCACAGACAGTAGTTGATAGAGCGATGATTTGGATAGGTCTATCGGACTCCAAAGCTTGTGATCTGTTCATTACCTCGCGGCCTCTCACTGAGTGCATCTACTGTATATACAGGAAACTGGTCACTGGCATCTTCCCTCACAGACTCAAAGAAAGGGCCTGTTACCCTCCCTATGCGGGAGCTCCAGACACCCTGTGCTGCCTTCATCTTCTCCCACTTCCAAAACCTAGCTTGCCCTTCAAAGGACCTATGTAGTATAGCACCTATGGAAACACCTGAATGGATGGCTGCAAAGCTCATCAATAGTTTTGGAGTTTTGAGGTTGAACGGGCTTTACTCTCTTGGGGAACATTGTGAAAGGCATGCTTTTCACAATTTTTAAAAAGTTACTCACCAGTATGCAAATGTATACGATCTGACTGGCTTGTACACTAGGAGGGATCAGAGGTACTGGGGACAAGGTGTAAGGCTAAGAGCTGGTGCCTACCTTCAAGGTGCCGACTCTCCAGCAGGAGACAGGAACTCTACCCATAAATGGTCAGAGTGATGGGGGGACATAGGAGCCTGTGCCCGTTCATTCTTGATAGGTGTTTCAGTAGCTACACTTCAAAGAATGTGTTATTTTTGATAATCGGGAAACAATCATATCCTCGGGTGTCACTTGAGACTCCATGAGTCACTGTATTGTTAAATGGCTCCCAAAGAATTAATACATCAATAAGGCTAGAGGAATTTGCAGGAAGTCACACAACTCTCTAAGAAGGCCGCCCCAGTGAGGCACCAGTCGTCTGAGATAGTCTTTGTGTTCTCCCTGTGTGGATGTGGTCGTGAGACAGTGTATCTAACATTCATTCCATATATATTAGTTAAATAGCTGCTTTATACCAAGCATTTTGAACGAAGCAATGAGCAAGATTGACAAGGTCCTCTTTCATGGAGCTTGCATTGGATGAAATCACTCAGAGACACACCACATATCACGTGGTGATCTAGGTTATAGGAAGAAGTAAAATACAGTGATGGGAGAGAATATATTTTGGACTACTTTACAGGGAAGCCTTTAGAAGGCTACAAGTAGGAGCGTGGCATAATCTGATTCATGCGGTGTCTACGTTGTCCTCGCAGCTGGGCACAGAGTGACTTTCAAGGAGAAGGGATATAGTGTAAATGGTTAGGAGGCTCTTCCAGCCTCCGCTGGAGACAGGGTCCTGGCATGGACCAGAGTGGAGCTGGGGAGAAGTGGATGGATTTGAGATGTATTTTGCTGGTGGACCAGACATGGACTGTAAAGGAAAGAGAAGATTCAAATATTTTTCTTCAGCAACTCTATGGATGTTGGTGCCATTTCCCGAGATGGAGGTTACTTAGATGGAGGTGGGAACAAGTTGAGGGAGGAAATTATTTCTTCTGCATTCAAACCCAGTGGCCTGCAACCTCTGCTAAATCCTGTCCCCGTTGAGGAGGATTAGGCTGTCCACCCTTTTGTGGGATGTCTCTAATGGCGAAAAGTTCTTCCACATGCTAATCTAGACTCTGCCTTCTTGTAACTTCCACGCATGCATACGAGTACACTCTTGTTTCTCTGGAAACCCATGGAATACATCTGCTGTCTCATCAGAAAGTTTTGCTAAATATTTGAATGCCAAAATTTTTGACATTATTTTAAACACATGAAAATTTCAAACCCGTTGGAGTAGAAAGACCATTAATTTCATCATAGTGTGTATACATGAGCTTTTCTGAACTGACTGACTTATGTCTGTGCGGAACCATCTTATGTAGCGTGGTTTCAAATAAAGTGCTAAGCCTTTAGTGATGATTTGTCACCAAGACCCTTTACATAATTCTTTTTTTCTATTTATAATTCACTTTGTCATTAGTTTTAATGTAGTATACGCTTATTGTAAAGCGTAAGAAAAATGGAGACAAGCAGATAGATTCTAAAAATAAACACCATCTAGCATCTCACCACTGAAAGACCTTGATGGTTAAGTATTTGTCCAATTCTTTTCAGTACTTTTTTCTTTCCCTTTTTTCCCCCACAAGTGATGGAGTTTGTACTCTACATTTATATTTTGCTTTTTTCATTTGCATTCTAACAAATGTTTAAAAATGTTACCTTTAAGTGGTTTCTTAAAGAACATTTCGTATGCTTGTTGAGTATGTCAGTCCATACGTTGGCTTCATTTATTGTTAGAGTTTTAATGCTTATTGTTATTTTGATGCCACCCTGGTGAACAGGTTTGATTATAAGAATTTTTCTCTAACTTGAGGAACGTCCTTAAAGGGTCCTCAAAGTCAAAGAGCATGGGCATTTCTGAGACTCTTCACACAAAGTGATAACACCAATTTTCCAACAAAATGATATACCTGACACTCCTATTAGTATGATGTGAGCGGCCATTTGACCACACTCGGCCCCTCTGTTAAATGGTATCATTAAAAGAAACATTTGCTGATTTGATAGACAAAAGCTGTTTGGTGTTGATGTTCTCATTTGTATTCTGTGGCTTTCTAGTGAGGATGAATATTTTTCTACGTGTTTGTTAGTTATTACATTTTCTTGTTTCTGAATTATCTGTTTTTGCTTTTGCCCATTTATCAGTTGATTCTGTTATATTTAAGACACTTTCCTACCCTCCACATCATTATTCCCTCCCTTATCTCGTTATAAAAACATTTAGAGGAGATTTTTTTGTGAACTGGAGTCCAACTAACTGGACTGTTAACTATTCAAGTTTGGGGTGAGAAGCAAATTGAAAAGAGAAATATATGACACATCCTCTAAAACTAGAGAAATTCAAATAGAGTGCAGTCTTTCTCCAGCTCTCAGTATAAAACTCATCAAAGCAAAAGCTGTTTTATTGAGACATCTGGGAAATGTACTTTGACAAACATCAACTTGATGACTGTCAGTGTCGTAAAGAGACTTTGATATAAGAAATCCACAGAATATGCTGAAATAAATTATGTATTTTTATGACTAAGTGCTCTTTGCTGACTCATTTGCATTGTCCATGTGATGTGGCTTTAGCATCTTAATACAAAGGACAGCCCCATTTTCATGTAAATAACATGGTAGAATTAATAAAGAGCTCTGGAGAATCGAACTGCAAATATAGCACCCCTTCTACCTGCTTTGAACAGTGCTTACACATGATTGCTTTTCAGTATTTTTAACACGTAACTGTTTCCAAAATTTACATACTCAGTGCTTTTATAGCTCTAGAAATACTCTCTCAAACTACCACGGAAGGTAACAAAACATCCTTCAAAAGTCTGATTTCTATGCATGTAGCCCATAAAACATACATAGATGGAATCTTTAGCCCCACTTCCAATGAGTTAAAATACAACTAGTTCTGTTAGAGAGTTTGATCTTTCACTTACCACCAGTCCGAGAAAGAACATACTCTGCCTTCTATTTATAAAACCTGCAGCTCCTGCTATTGGTTGTTTGAAATTATTAAAGCTGATGTCAACTGTAATTGAAAAATAAAAATAAATGCAAATATAAAAAAAGCTGAGTTAGCTGTCTTGATGGGTTTCCACATTACAGGTGAGACTTCTCATCTTTACCTAACAACTGCTTGGCGAACCGAGTGTGTAAGTCCATATGAAGACTGTTAGCACAGGGCCACAATCCCAGAGACAGTGTGGTGTGCAGAAAAAGTGTGACTTGAGATCAGAAGGGCCTGGTCTTAGAATCTAGTGCGCTACTTAGTAGCTCATTTCTTCTTGGGCAGACTGTTTGACTTCTCTGAAACTCAGTTTCCTCAGAAGCAACCTCATACATTAGGACTAATAATACCTACCTGACCCGAAAATTGAGGATTGGATGAGCTAGTGTACATAAACCGCCCAGCAGAGCCCCTGGCCCATTATATGTATTCCTGAAGTCATTATGCTATTGCTATTGGTATGATTATTACTACCTATAACATTATTGTAGGTAGTTGCTGGAAAAAAAAACAGTGGATGTGGGATAATAAGTAACCTTGTGTTCTAATATTAACCACCATAACAAACATTTATTGAGCACCTAACAGGTGCCGGGTCTCTGTGCCTGCTAAAGGAAGGCAAGAGAGGGAAGTGAGCCCTAGCCTTTGTTGTCTGGGTTCCTTTGATAGGGAAAGCTATTACTGAGAGGGCCAACACCCACTGATGCTCAAAGGAAACCAGTGTGGCCATAGAGGGGTCACGTGACAGTTGAGCTGGAACCTGGGGCAGCCCGTAGAGTTGTGGTCCTGGTTACCTGAAACTGCTTTCATATGGAGGCTCATTGTGTCAACTTGGGAATAGGGGATCTGCTCACATCCTTGCACCCCACTTCTCTCCCACTAGGTCTTGTAGATCTTCAGGGGCCACAGAACAAAGACAACTGACCTGGTACAACCCCAACCCCAGGTTTAGCGTGGTGGAATTGGGACCCCAAATCTGAGGAAGTCACCTCTCCCCTGGGGCTGGGCTGAGACATTCACTCCACTCAGTTGACTCTCAAAGAGCCAGAGTGAACTTTCCCCCAGTGGGCAGATCCTTCGCATCTGCCTGTGGATGTTTATTCCGGACCAACTTTTGGCAGAAACACGACATGATGTCACTTTTGCTCTTGTACCTTTTAACCGCAGACCACATTCCATTTGCTTTCAATGTTTAATACAGTATCAAGCCTGAAATCAAACGAATGCAGGTGAAAGACAACAGAAAGCTGTATAGGTCAGGTGAAAGCCATGTCTTCAGGGCTTCTGAATAATATGCTGATGTTGTGAAGAAACATTAAGATCAGGGAAGCAGCACTTCAAACCACTGTCTTAAGAAGTCATTGACAAAAAGATGCAAGGTGAGGAAAGGCATGGGGAATATTTTCTTGAATGCCAAGAGTCAATTTGATTTCTTAAAAATGAAAAACTTCTGTGCCTCCACGACATATCCCACTTACACCATAAAAATGCCGAATTAGGAAAAAACATACTTACCAGCAAAATAACAGACACATCCTTAATATCTTTACTGTTTAAAGGGCCAGGAGGGAGCCACTTTGTTTCTTGTGAAATAAAGTTTAAAAGTTCCTTTCCCAGATGTGGAACTGCAGAAATGTAAATAAAGCTTGAGTAAAAGGATGTCCTTTTAGTGAAAGGATGTCATTGGCCAAACCATTTGGAATGAGGCACCCAGCGAAATGGAAAGGATTGACGCATTTAGTTTTTACCTCTACACCTGTTGCTTGCAGACCCACTCTTCATTGCTCCTAATGGGGAAGGTCAACGCCTTGGTTTACAAAGAAATAAAAATTTAGAAAATAATGTGACCTCATTTTTATGCCATTTGATACCTTCAATAATGTATAGAATGAGAGTATCCTTTTAGCCGTTGGCATTTACATTTTATTGAACTGTAGGTAACTTACACCCAATACTTAACCTACAAAATCTGTTGAGGTCATTCATTCATTCAGTCATTCATTCATTCACTCATTTGTCAACGATTTCTTGAAGTCTCTGCTAGTCTCTGGGTACTTATCAATAAAAAAGAAAGATATGGTTCCTGCCCCTAAGAAGCATCCATATAAAAAGTGCATTCTTAGGAAATAATCCAGTGCATAGAAAATGCTAAATTCACGAAGACATTTATTACAGCATTATTTTTAACACTAAAATTGGAAACAGCCTCACTGTTTAAAAACGAAAGAAATGATTACTTACAATAAATTTACTGGCTGTAGATATTGAACATGGTGTTTGTGAGAAAAGTGTTTATGCTGTATTAAGTAAACACGACAGAGTACAGATTTGTATATACTGAATGGTTACAATTATGTTAACAAGGGGAAGGGAAAAGTACAGCCAAAAAAAAAAAATGGTTATGTGATGATATTATGGTGGACTTTCTTTTTTCTCTGCAATATTTCCTTTTTTTGTTGAAGTATAGTGATAATAATTTCCCTTTACGGTAAAATTACTCTGCTAGGCTTCCTGAGCTTTCTATGCATTCGCCCCCCTCTAATCCTCACAATAGCCGTATATTACAGGTAAGGAAACTGGGCACTGAGAGTTCTAGAGCTTGCACTCAAACCCGGAAATTCCAGTTCCGGAACCTGACTTCTTAACTCTATGCCCAATTGTTCCTTCTGCGAGATAAATTGGTCTGGCTTTAAAAATACAAATCCAAGCAGTGGTCTCCAGAGCTCAGGCTCTTATGTCTTTTTGATAAGATGGAAATCTTAATAATATCCATTGTCCAAAGGTTGCTGCAGAAAGTATCAAATACAATGATGTTTGTGAACATTTTTGGTACATATTAAGTTTCCATTCAAAACGCAGTTATGGTCCGTATTCAAAATATGTTTGAGTGACTTAATAAATGTGTATATTAAATGATATTAAACACATTTTATTGACACATACAAATGTAAATCAGCTAGTTTATGTATTTTAAATGTTTAGAGCATGAATTTTTTCTTAATTGATGAAAAACATTACGGAATAAGGTCTATTTTGAAAATGAGTTTCTTCTGCTGAGTCAGTTTCTCTTTGCTTGTTCTCCCTTTCTGTCTGACAGTCTCAGTTCCATACTTTGTGTGATTTTCTTGGCTTTTTCCTTTCATGGAACAAGCCCCTTCAAGGTCAAGAAACCACTATAATTTGTACTTTGGAGGTATTTGTCAGCCAAAGGTTTAAATTCCCAACCAGCAATTGGCATTCTGGGCTTAGGTTGCTTTATTAAGCTTTATATCTGTTGACTATGAGTAAAAAAAAGTAATATGTGTAGTAGAATTACAAAGGTGACTCTTAAAAGCATGTGGAAGGATTATAACCTTAAAACATGCTCACCAAAGCCATGAAAATAGATGAGTTCCCCAAGAGGTACCCAGCAATTTACCTTTATGGACTTCCAGAAGGAATATATGAATTCCACGTGGGCCTTGATGGCCTTTTGGAGAAAATGGGGGAGAGCTTTGTGTTCTAAGAGTTTATGATGTTTTAAGCTGCGTCATACGCATTTGACATTTCATTTGAAAGCGGTTTGTTGAAAATGTCATCTGGTTTTCATTTGTAGGGGCCTACTTGAAAATGGGAGGTTGGACTCGGTGACCTCCTGGTTTCCGCCCAAACTCTGAAGTTTTTGTAGTTGTTTGAGTCTACGATAAATGCAAAATTTGTTTTCCAGCACAACAGCCAATATTTGTGTATGGCTTCAGAGTTTACAAAACATTTTCCACAAACTCCATCCTGTCTTTAAGAAGGTTAAAGGGGTGGGGGGAGAAAGTCCCTGTTAATTCTAGGTTAGAATACATAATATACAACATGTTTGGTATTTTTCTGTGTGTTGTTTGCTTTCAAGATGGAAGGTAGTGTTCTCATTCAAAGGTAACTATGTGAGAATCAGAATCTTACTTGCATGCAACATATTCTAAAGGATTATCAAACACCTGTGAAGGAGGTGCACACGTGATGTATCACACCATTGAAAAGTGGTTTCACCAGGTGGGGGAATTTGAATAAATCATGTCATCATCTAATTTAAATATTCAGCTCATCTGCTTCAGATATGTAAAAGAAAATATTGATTTTTCTGGGATATTGTAAATCCACTCACATTTTCTGTTCTAAAATAGACCTTAGTGTACTGGTTGTGTTAGCTATGCTTTCCCTGGAAATTCAGGTCTGTTCAGAAATGTCAAGGCTAGCAATGGTTATGCCTGCCCTGAATTTTAAAAAGTGTAATAACTGCATCTTTTTCTACGGGGGCTAAGAAAAAAAAATGGTATTCTATAATTTTCCTTAGGGACTTGGGTAGATAAGCCTGGGCATATGTGGTGTACCCAATCAAAACCCAATTTCACAGGTTATGAGTTTGCATGAGATGCAGTCTATCTTGTGGAGCCTGGACTTGGGTATGCGTGCAGAATGGGGGTATGCTGCTGCAACCAAGCAGATATCCTTGGATATTCCTACTCGAGGCGGTCGTATTGGTGGCAGTTCCTTCCTTGTCTCCTAGGAGTAGATCGGGGAGCTGAGAGCTGAGACTGGGGCATTGCCCAGGTGCTTCAGGTAGAAGAGATGGAGATCTCTTTATCCATTCTTAAGACAAGAAGATAAGTCCTTTGTTACCGGAGCCTTGTTTTCGCAACACGATGTGTTACACATACTGTGCCAAGTGCTATAATATATTTGATGGTTTTTGGGAGGTGGGCATCTTTGTCTGAGACTGAGAGATGCCAAATAAGTCGCCCAAGGTCAGAGTTCATGGTCTAACCACTGGACTCTCCTAACACTCACCTAATCCAAAACAGCTTCCCCTCCATCCCGCCTCGCCTCCGTAGATGTGCTACTAAAGCCACATGGTAGGCGTGGTCTTCCCTTTATAACCCTTTCCTCTCCCCAGGGTTGACTGTCTGTGATGGCTTGCCTCTGTTATGGCTTCCTGGCCAAATGTTCAGTGGCTGGGAAAGTTAAGACAGGAAATATTAGCATGCGTTTTTTGCATCAATTTGTAATCAGGGTCATTCCTAAAGTAATGTGAGGTGTATCTATGTTTACATAGCTATGATCCCGTACATATATAAAGTTAGATTATACTTGGTCATGTAAAGTCATGTCCCTGGAGCTGAGGACCCCTGGGTTCAGTGGCTGGCTTTGCCATTATTGGCTGAGGGATTTGGAGCAAAGGTACTCAACTTCTTCAATCCTTAGGTCCTCATCTGTGAAGTGATTGTAATATTTCCTTCCTGATATTGTCGTTGGGAGGATACAAAGAGATGATGATTCTGCAAGTGCTTTATAAACTGAAGAGAGCTATAGACATTGTAGGTTCTTCTTATCAGCACATAGGGATTTAGAGGACCTTCGAGGTCCTTTCAACCCAGGGACTTAGTGAGCTTCATGAGAATGTTGGCCACTTGCAAAATGCCCCCAACGCGTGTGTGTGTGAATGTGCGTGTGAGTGTGTATGTGTGATTAATGGATCTGTTCATAGAGCTGGATTCACACCGACAAGTTTCCTCATCTAACACATCAAGAGTAATAATTTCCTCATAATTTAAATAAGAAAATGGACCTGAAGCTCATCACAAGTGCCTGGCACATAGGTAACTCTCAATAATAGCATCTTTTCCAGTTGAGAATTTCTTGTAAAGAACATAGGCTGGATTCATTTTGAATATCTGTTCTACCGTTAATTAGCTGCCCACCCACACTCCCTGTGAATCATGACTAATTCCTTAACTTGGACAAATTACTTAAACCTTGACACAGTACTTGGGAAAATTGCTTAACCTTCTCAGCCTCAGTTTCCTCTTATGCATAATGAAAACAATTCCCACCCAACTGGGTCATGGTTAGGCTTAAAAATAAGCATACACATTAAGTGCCCAGAATATAAGATGCTTAAAAACCACTTAATTCTCCTCCCTTCCCCCTCTCAAGTTATTGGGGAGCATATTTGAGTCCTGCCTGCAGGACACACTTGGGAAAACTGCTCTTCTGTTTTGTGGGACTTTCTCAGTGACACAGAGCACAATTCCACCTCCTCATTGGTCCCATGGAAGGAGGGTTTGAAAACAAGGGCAGCTGGAGCCTTCGGAGGCTGAGTCACTGATCCGGCTGTGCCTATTGGGCATTTAGAGTAAGTCCTTCCAAGATGCATGGAACTACGCATTCGCTTTTTATTCTTTTTTTAAAAAAAATTAGATTTAGATTTAAGTTTTTTAAATTAAATGTACTGGGTAACTTTGTTTATTAACATTATACAAATTTCAGGTGTACCGCTTCATAATAGGACATTTGTATCGTCTGATGTGTGCTCCCCTCCCGGATTCGTTACGCAGTGCATGGAAGGCTGAATCAGTTATAAGCAGTAATGGACAACAGATTGATGTCTTACCCTCACACTGGAAGTCGCCTGCTTGGCCAGGCAGAGAAATGGTTGTGACCTCAGTGTGTTGGGGGCTCTGCAGCAAGGTGCTGGCCTCAGTGTGTTCTCTGAAGGGTGACAGGCCACGCTCGGTGTCCTTCTGTAACTACTCACCAAGACATATGCTAACCTCACAATAGCACTTCCAAAATTTTGGCACGAAGCTCTTAGCTGTAGGTTTCACAGACGTGTATTTTGTGTCTTTAAAGGCCAAAAGGGAGTCACAAGTGTGCTTGTGAAAATCAAGTTCAGAAGTTGCTTTTCCAGATGTGGAGCTGCAGGAATGTCACTATAGCTACGGTGAAAAGTGCCCTTGTGGTCACTAGCCGAGGGATTTAAGGTGGGGGTCTGGATGGAGGAAAGGCAGGTTAGTTTGAGTCTTTGCATCTGTTGCTCGCTGATCTCTATTTCTAGTTTCCACTAATTAGGGAGAAGGTCAGCTTCTTCTAGCATAGGAGCTGGAATGCACCTTTCAATGAAAAGTTTAGTTCATATATTTCTATGTGTGAAAAAAAGTCCACGTTGTAAGAGAAGCCATTGCTCAAGAAGCGGTCTAAAAATCGTAACTGTTTATATAAACAAGGCTTCGATTTTCTTTAAATGAAGATGGAGTCAAGCTTTCTTTACTGCAGAAAGCCTGATTTTATACCTTCTGTGTGTGCAGGTTGTAGGAGATGCCATCGAAACATAAGCCTTGTCTCTGCCTTCAGAGATCTCACAGTCTCATGCACACACTTTCTGCTTTACAGAACTTACTGAATGGGCATCAGAAGCCTTCCATGAGCTACAGTGCTAAGTGCTGGGAAGTTCGGATATGAAACACATTCCTGCCCAACAAACAACCACCATTTTATTTGTTCATATACTAGATTATTGGGCTACACTGAGCTTGGTGAATCACTCATGTGACTTCAGTCTCCTGGCAGCTCCTTTGGGACTGGATGGTGGCAGGTGGCCTCGTGTACATGTCTGGCAGTTTGTGTTGGTGATGATGGGGCCACGTGTATCTCCAGCAGGCTAGCCCAGGCTTTTTCATGGTTAGGCAGCGTTCCAAGAAAGCAATCACAGTGTGCAAGTGACTTTCAAGTCCCTACTTACTTCCTATTTACTGATGCTCCATGGACCAAAGGAAGTCATGTAGCCAAGCTCTGAGTTAACACGGGAAGAGACTATGCTATGACATGGCTAGGCATCATTCATGGAGGGCCGTTACTGTAACAATCAACCACGGGCTCTGACCTAAGTAATAACAGCATGGCGTTTGTTTAGCACCTTCTATGTTCCCGGTATGAGGCTTGATGTTACAAATAATAGACTATTTTATTAAATCTGTAGGATAATTCTTCAAGGTTCATATTGTTATTCCAAATTTTCAGAGGTTAGTTAAGTTGCCTAAGGTCATAGAGGAAATGACCAGGATTTTATGGAATGAGTCCATGAAGACTCCGGGCTGGACTAGCAACAATTTGGGAAACAAAAGATGAGGTATGGAATTGTGTCAGGCAGGTCATGGTTGTGTAGCAGCCCAGTGAGAGCAAAAGGTTAATGAGCCATGAGGGCTCACAGTTCAGGAATGTCTTCAGTGAGAGCTAGGAATTTTAATTGGACCTGCCTACAAAATGGGAAGCATCATACTTTGGTTATAAAAAGAGTTAAGTTCAAAAATCTGTCAATCTACTTCTAGGTGTGACTATTTAAATTTTATGAGCCTCGATGATCTCATTTTTAAAATAGGAATACTATTCTAAGGCTTAAATGATTCCACGTATGTAAAATTGTGAGCACACCATTGGTATCTAGAGGGGACTCAATAAATGGTGGGCACAAATGACTCACAGGGGAAATGGCAGAGGAACAAGGAGAGGGGATTTTAGGCCAGGAGAGCAATGCTGGAAAGGAGGAGGGGGTCTGATAGCAGGGATGACCTTGGCCTCTGTCCAAGGGGTGGCAGCTGCCAGTTTATAGCAGAGATCAATAGAAAGTAGCAATAGTTAGACACAATAAAACCCAAGTTTGGAGGGCCTTGAGGTCCAGGCAGAGGAGGTAAATCTGCCAAGTTGGCAAACAGGGACCTATGGAGGCTTTGGGATGTGGCAGTCATTAAGATGTGCATGTGATTTGAAGCCATCCTCAGAGCCTGTAGGTTCCCTACTTTCCAAGTTCATCCTCCCAGCCAAGCTTTTAAATCAGTTCAAATGAGTTTTAGATCTGAGACCCATAAGGTCAGGAATTTGAGTTTCTTGTTGAGAGTGAGCCCGGTAGTGGAATGGCAGTCCACCTCTCTCTCCCTTGTTAATGACCTTGGCTCACACTAGAGGACATTCATACAGTCATTGTCATTGGAAAAAGGAGGTTCCTTTCTATTGATTATCACTGTGAAGTACCAGACTGTGATGCCTGGCAACAGGGTTCCCAAGAGCCCAGTGTGCACATTTTTTCCCAATTTTGTGTTTTGTGTTGGTAGCGTCAAGTCTTTCTTACTGGAGTATTCATACCACAGGACTGGCCAATACTGTCAGTCAGGGCTCTCCACACCCCTACCGTTGACGTTCCGCTTGTTAAACATTTGCGAGCACATCGCTGAGGCACAGCTAACTTACGTGTGAGGTTGAGAAGGACAGCTGGCTCCTGTGACTGGGAGAAGTTTACCTCTGAAAAATGGGTGCATTTTTTTGTCACCTTAAAACAAAGCACTACACCTAAAGAGTGGACAAAACTATCTCCTGACAACATCAAATGTTGGTGAGGATGTCGAGTAATTAGAACTCCCGTACACTGGTGATGGGAATATAAAATGGCGTGACTGCTTTGGAAAACTCTTGGCTACTACCTTATGAAGTGAAACTTAAACTATGACCTGGAAATTTCATTCTTAGGTATTTACCCAAGAGAAATGAAAACTTATGTCCGCAAAAAGACTTGTACAAAAATAGATATAGCAGCCTTTTTTTCCTTTTTTTTTAAATAATGGCCAGAAATTGTGGCAGGAAAAGGGGTAAACACTTTGGGTTTGTCCATATAATGGAACTCTACTCAGTAATAAAAACGAATGAACCACTGAGACTTGTAACAACATAGAAGAATTTCAAAATATTATGTTACATGAAAGAAGCCAGAACAAAAGTGTATGTAGTGATAACGCTATTTATATGAGCTTGAAGAACAGGTGAGTCTATGGCGATTGGCTACCTTGGAGGGGTGCTGGGGAGGATTGACAGGTAAGGAGCCTAAGAGAATTTTCTACAGTGAGATATATGTTCCTATTTTTATAAGGATGGTGGTCACATAGGAATATATACATATATATTTTTTGAAACTCAAATTGTAAACTTGAGATCTATCATGGTACATAAATATGACCTTCATTTAAAAAATCAGGGCCCGTTTCCTCAAATGTAGGAGATGCCTGAAAGGAACGCTACCTTCCTTGTGTTTGTGGTATAGGAACTAAGAAATTGGAGTCAAGCCGTCTGGGGTATCAATTCCATTTGCACTGTATACCATCTCTGTGATTTGGGGCGACTTACTTAGCCTCTCTGAATTTCAGCTTTCTTTTCTGAAATATAGGGATAATATATTTATTTATTCTTTCAACTCATAAGCCAGTAACTGTGTACATGATGGCAACAGCATAGTGGACAGCAGATCCTTCTCTGCCCTCACAGATCCCACCTACTAACGCCGGTATCTACATGGGTCACAGCCTTTAGGGGTTAAGACAGTAGGCTGATGGGATCCAGTTGCAAATTACAGAACATGTGCCTGTGTAAAGAGCAGAATCTGTTCTCTACTCTAGGTAAACTGTGTCCCGTAAGCATGGTGGCCCCGTCACACCAGATCTGATTTTTAAGAAAGTCTGGAAATCCTGGTTGTGAAAATTTGAGATTTCATACACTTTTTTCTAAAACACATTATAGACCAAACACTTTGGTTTGTGACCTCTTGAAAAGTTTACTCGTTCCTACGACACTTACGTAATTATAAATCCCAATCTGGGAGTTATTCGATCTGGTCTTTTATCTGTGTTTCAGTTTCCTTAGGAGTAAAATAAGAATATTCAAATCAAGTTGGGAAGCCCATGGTAAGTGCTCAGTAGATACCAAGTTTTCCCGAGTCCCCCAACTTACAGGATTTTTCTAAATTGTTCAAATGGTCTTGTAGTTTTCCTTTCTAGGAATGTGAGAGTTTCTCAATTTCACCCCTACCCGGTGCCTATTTCATTTATGTTCCCATTTGTCAGCAGTATTGGTGGCACTTACATAGCCCCTTGAATCTGACGATCCTAACTGAGCAACAGCCTCCCTCAGAACATTGTAGGGAGATTGTGAAACTGCTGCTCAAAACTTCACAACCCGCTACCGATGTCTATTCTAATCAATTTCAAGAAACTTAAGGTGTGTCATTTTGTTGCGTTATACATTTTGAAGTTATACTGTACAAGTGGAGTTAGTGCAATGTGCTTAAGAAATAACCCAAATCATAAACATTTTCTTTGGAGAATGTTATACTTTAAAGTTTTAATCTAGTTTAAGGAATATAATCTGAAGTCCTTTATATTTCAGTGTCAATATAAGACATCCAAATGTGATGTCGTCAGATAACAATAACGAAGAGATTCTTCTTTCCCTAAATTTAATCAGTATTGCCCTCTCCCTTTTCTCCTATTAGTCAAATGCTAGCTGGCTCTCCTAATTATAAGCTGGACAACTGATCTTTAGAGAAATCATTTAACTTCCCCGCACCAGCTTTCTGTAACCTGGTGATAAATATAGTACCTCCATCTTGGGGTTGTAAAGATTGAAGAACATGACATTGGTGCCCAGTATTTTCTACATTACCTGGAACATAGTAAGCATTTAGTAAACACATTAATAGTTATTATTTTTATTATTCTTTGATTCAGTTAGAAGTAGTTTCAACTATGAGTGACAGAATATCCAAAAACATACTGTTTTAAGCCAGTTGGAAGTTTGGTTATCGTTTACACGAATGCAGGCAGTCCAGGGCTTGTCACGTCTGTAGAAAGGAAATAAAAAAGGAAGGGTGTGCCCTTCCTTTAATGACATCACCCCGTAGGTGCACACAGTACTTTAACTGACATCCCATTGGCTAGAATGTGGTCACATGTCACACATAGTTTCTGGAGAGAGAGCTTAGGCTAAGTTTTTTTCTGGGCAGTCATTTGCTCAGTGAAAATCCAGGGACCAATTACTGAGGAAAAAGGAGACAACTAACACCTCTGCTCTGTCACATTCTTCATGGTATATACCATATATATATTTATTTTTATGAAGTTGTGCTAGCTACTTGGGTTTGTTCATCTTGGATATTTAAGGCTATAGCTTGGATATCCTGAATCTGACTTCACTGCCCTGTTCAAGCCACTGTTCTCTGTCTCAGGATTACTGCAGCAACCACCCATTGGACTTCTTCTTCTGCTCCCATGCTCTTTTCCACACAATAGCCAGAGTAAGCTTTTGAACACATAGGTCAGATCATGTCTCTCTTCTCTTCAGTACCCTCCAGTGGCTTCTCATATTAGTCAGAGGAAAATCTGAAATCTTGCCATGCCCTATGAGATCTGTATGACCTGGCTCCCGTCTTACTCAGACCTTATCTCTGTTTCATTTCTCCTCACTATACTCCAGCCACACCAGCCTTCTCACTACTCTTCCTATATTCCTAAAAAGTACAGTCTTTCCTATGCTCTTCAAACTTAAACTAGAAGAACAAACTCAGAGAAGCAGGTCCTGCAGCTTAGAAATAATGGAGCCAGGATCCCAAACCAGGTCAATCTGACCACAAGTTCTCTATTTTTTATTCACCCACATTGCATAAATGCTTAATGAATGCTTGATTGCTCAGTGATACATCCCATAGAGGTAGTTAGTCCACCCTGCAGAAAGGGCTGACTGTTCTACCATTTCTATCGATTCTCAGTGTTTCTGTGAGATCCATGAGTTCTTCTGCAGGAGAACACAATATCTTCTAGGATCTATCTCTGCCAGAACCCGTTAGGAGCCCCTCTTCTAAACCCTGTGGTGGTAGAAAATTATAAGCTTCATCAGGCCTGAGGTCAGTGCAAGCTGATTGGATCCGCCTCTTCCTTTCACGGACAAATGGAATGATGCTTTCTGGGAGTTAAGGTGGGACTTTCGAAGGTCAGCTGATCTTCTGCTGTTGTTCGTTTCACCCAGGTAAAATTAGATCCAGTTCTTACCCCATTCACTGAGATGCTTCTTTTGCTGAGCATTGCAGTTGGTTTAAAAGGAATGAAAGGAACATCCTTGCCTGAAGGACTTCATTTAGATCAGTTATTTAACTTGGGAAGGGGGTGGTGCAGTTCATTTGGGCTTCAGAGAGTCTGAGACTCTTTTGAAATTATGTATAAAATCTTGTCTGTATACATACGCATGTTTGTTTTTCTAGTGAGAGGCTACAGAGTCTTTATCAAGTTCTCTGAAGGGTCTGACACTCCAAAACACGGTGAGAACTCCTGGTAATAAAAACTTCCCTAGATGCCTGTCATTTATTTAGCACAGAATATACACACTATCTTTCATTGTTCCTTTTAGTCCTCAAAACAACCTCATGAGTTAGTATGTTACCATGGTAATTTCACAGATGCAAAAACTCAGATCAAAGATTTAATTCTTTTTTAATATCACACATAGGTTTTGAGCATGGGATTCATATTTTAAACTCAAGTCTGTCACATTCTTAAGAATGTTCTCTATTTTTATATTGACATATATTTTATCAAAGCAGCATGTAGACACGTGGTTTTAAAAATCAACATTAAAAAAAAAAAAGTTGTTTTTCTTTTGCTTCCTGCATCTTCTCTTTCCCACCTCCTGTCTATTTGTGTCCATTTTTCTGTTTCATGATGGAAACCTGTCTTATACTGTCATATAAAATGTGTGCTGCTACAGATTAATTACAAGCTCTGAGCAAGGCTTGTTCCCTGGTGGGTCTCTCCAGTGGGGAATTGGGTAACCAGTGGGCGTTTTCACTTCGGTGACCCACGTGAGTATCTACAGTTTCTCCTGCGGATCCTTTAAGTTTCTCCAGGCAAGAGCTTCCCGACTTCCTTCTTGGGGTACAGGAGACCTGATGTTGTGAGGAGGCAGTTAGGAGTTCTGGGCAGGTAGGAGGCGGGTGAGGCAGGGACCTGAGCTTGTAAATGCTCTGTACACAGAGCAGCAATTTCTAATTCTGTGCTTCGCTCTTTTTAGCTACACACCCATCTTCTGAGCTTCTCTGGGGTCCTGTAGGATGGACTGGCTCACTTTTCTTTGATATCTTTTCTGCAGGCTGTTGTGTTCTAGGTATCTCCACTTTTCATAAAGATGTTATTACCTCCCATTCAATTTCCGTCTTCCAAAAAGTCATTGAAATTTCTCATCCATTTCACCTCTTCCATTTCCTTTGACCTCTGAAGGTGCACCTTTTTTATTCCTTTCCTGTCTCTTCAGATGAAATTTTAAAAAATGCATGGGGTCCTGCCACAAGTTGAAAATGGAAATTTCTTGGCTTGCTCCTACTATCATTATATAGCCTCTCAATATCTATAACACTCCATCCAGATTCTGAGAGATACAAGAAAAACCTTCAAGGGATTCTGCCCTCAAGGATCTCATAATCTAGCCCTGGTAAAACCATGCCTGTAGATTCTGCCCCTCTCATGTGCATGCAAACACATATGCACAAGCAAGGTTACAGGTGAAGGGCTGAAAGGGATCCAGAAACGTACACTCAGTGAGGTGGAGGGGAGTATATCTAAGACTAGGGGAACAATATAAGCAAAATCCTAAAGCCAGAGAAGTACAGGGGCAGAGTGAAAACATTGGATCCTTCAGATTGGCTTGAGGAAAGGAATGCCTGGAGGGAAGTATGAATACATAAATCCTGCTAGGTGCCAGGTGGAGGCAGGCCTTAAGTGTTTGGTTAGAAGTTTGGGTATTGTTTTGTCCTAAGATGATGGTTTGCCACTGACATCCTACAAACAAAAAGATGTTATAAACATTGTCTATAAGAACTGAGATGGGGCTCCTAGAAGGGAAAGATTGGAGAGCAGAGAGAGCTGGAGACATCCTGGGAAAGGGGAGGAAATGAACCTTTGGGATGTGGAGGAAAGGAAATGGATTGGCAGAAGTGGAGGGTGGGGCAAGAGAAAGATTCCAGGGAGAGACCGGAAGTATAAAAGTGGCAACAACCAAGATTCAAAGAGGTTAATCCAACTGGGCTTGTCCATCCGATGGGAGGCTGGAAAATCACTGACGGTCCCTGAGGTCTGGCCCAACCAGGGCAAGTCACATGGACATGGTGACATCCTAGATGCTGATAAGTCTAAGCTTTTCCATGAGTTTTTGTGATTCCTGCTCTGATTTCCTCCCCCTCTAGTTATCAAACCACAGGTATATGTGCAAACTTTTGGAATAAGAAAAATAAGATATGTTGATTTTGCAGTTCTGGGCAAAATGTGAATATTGAACTACTACAGGCAGACAAGAGAATTTTCATGATCTATTCACTTTCCATATTACTTTTTTTTTTTTTTTTGCCATTTTCAAAAATAAGGACTTTTCAACCCTAGTCTACTTAGCAAATCTTATGAACTAAATCAAAAGCCTTGCAAGCCCATTGTCCAGCGTGGAGAATTGTAGACTTTTCTTACCTTGTTATCCTTGTTCTCATCCTGTTCTTATATATATTCTGGTGACTATATGTGTGTGTGTGTGTGTATATGTATATATATATATATATATATATATATATATGTATATATATATATTCATCTTGCATCCAGCGTGTCCACGTCACCTCTCATTCTGACGCTGTCCCTGTGATGCTGCCCATAGCGGAGCCGCCTCCTCTGCTGACCAGGAGCACGCGTGGTGCCTTCAAGGAGATTCCATACGGGCCAACCCCTGATTTGGCTTCACGTTTCCTGGTGGTGGTGGGGGGCACTGGTTTTATTTTATGAGTGCTCCTTTAAGAAAGGCAGGATGCAAAGATGAATAACAAACAAGAATTCTCTCAGTGCCTTTTCTGTGGAACTGGTTTGCGCTTTCTTCAGACTTGAGGTTCTCCGGAGGAATCTTCCTCTCTCTAGGTTGTATCTTCGAATTCTAATTCTGATTCTGATTGAACCTCTACAGCAATCAAGCCTCGTTCAGTATTTAATCAATCTCAAATTACCCGCCAAGTTGTTGCAGTTCAAATGTCAGTCTTGAAGCCTCCTTAAGCTGTTCTTTTTTTCCCCTTTCTTTTCCCTTTTCCTCCCCCTTTTATCCTGGCCCTTCCCAAAATGTTTCAGCTTTTTGAAAAAAGCAGATTTTTCTCAAGCATTTGCAGTGAAATGAATAAGCTAATGAATCATAAATGGGCTTAGAAAGAGGATTTGCCCCTTTCGCGGCATACGTTAGGGCTCAGGTTTAGCAGTCGTTGGCAATGCTTGTCGGAGAACTCTATCTTATACAACCATTTGCGGGAGGAAACTTGCTCACCAGAGTGAGGCAGAGGGAATTGCAATGCACCAGAGAGACAATGTCTTTTGCATAACAATTTAATCCAGCCATTTACTGGTGAATATTTATATTCTGAGGGTAGAAGTTTCGCTATTTACAAATTTGTGGAAGAGGGAAATGTAGATCAGCATCAAATAAATGTAATATTTATTTCTGTGTTTTAAATGGCCAGGCTCACTGAAACGGAGTTTCATTTTTGTCCTTTTGTGTTTGTTTACACTGAAATAAACTGGAAGGATATGGATACTAAACTATTGGTGATAGATGCTCTCTGATGACTTTCATTTTGTGTTAAGTGTGTAATTTAAAATCAGTTGACCCAATTATAATCTGAATATTGTTTTTGTCTTAATGATATAGGTAGGTAGCTTGCTCTATCTACCTGTGTATCTATCTACCATCTATCTACATAATCTCTGTCTAATCTATAATCCATAAATAGATTAGGTAGAACATTAGCGCTAAACCAATTTACTGATGTTAATGGTTTATACATACATAATGATCATACATGATAATATATTTAATGAATATATATGTGTGTATCATACACACACATATAAAATTAGCTTTATGGGTGATTAGTAAACTAAATTTGGAATGCTTTAATTATATTAAGGTTTTCTAGAGGAAAATGAAAAGAAAATTGCTATCGATTAACCTCCGTGGGAAAGAATTTGGTCATATATCACATCTCATATATCATTTAATTCTCTTAACAACTCCATACTGCAGATGTGAGAAAACCAAGTCACAGAGAATGAAGACCATTGCCCAGAACTGCTGAGCTGGGCTCAGGGTGTTTTTTTCTTTTACTAGAGAGGCCAGTCAGTTTCATCGAACAAGACCCCACCTATTGATTGGCTTGGCTGCTACAAACCTTGTCATCCTGGGCTCAAAAAAAAAAAAAGTGATTGTTCATTCATGCCACAAGTATTTATTGAGTCCCTACTATGCGTTCAGTGTTCTAGGGACTGGGAAAATACTAGAGAAGGAATAGACAAGTTCTCTGCCTTTAGGAACATACATGCTAGAGGATAGCAGGCCATCTCCGCCATGGGTATGGGAGGGAAGAGTGGCCATCCCACCTACGTGTATGAATCGTGGTCCCTCCATCTCCCTATATGACTGCAATTAGAGCCAAATCATGTGCCACTCTCATGTCTTCTTTCCCCTCAAGGTCTTGCATGGGTCTTGATTTGGATATCACGTGGTCACCCCAAACCCACAGAGATCGCAGACTGGATGTGGTGAATGGAAGTTTAAGGTGCCATGCTTGCCTTGGGGATTCAAAATCTGAGGAACGGTCAGGGTCTTTGAGTATTCCTCACACTTTGGATCACCAATCTGGGAAACCCGATCTTCTGTTTCACAGTTACTATTTTCCTTATTGTTTGTTCTTTCTGGTTTATCTCTTTACTCCACAAATGGCATATAGATCTTTGAATCTATGTGCCACATCTAGGATTCATATCTCAGGAAAAATAATTGGAGCTGCTTACTCCAAGTCCTTAACAAATCACATTATATCATGAATCAGGTCTCCTCTCTCTGCGTGGAGTGTCCTTCTCACATCACCTGCCTGGTGAACTAGTCACCCTTCAAGGGCTCTCTCTACAGCCACCTCCTCCAAGAAGCCTACCTTCTCTGAATTTCCTGTGCATAGTCAGTATCTCAGCTCCCACTGCATTACAAATACTAGTCTGTTATGCCACATACATTTACCACATGCCAGGTACCATTTAGGTGCCATTAGCATGTATTACTCTGTAGGGTATAACACTTGCTTTCCTTATGTCTCCCTCATGTGCTTCTAAGAAGACTGAGATGCCCACTGTCTCTTTCATATCCCCAGAACCCAGGCTCCTACTGAACAGGCTGGCATTCGGCCACCATCTGCTGAGTTGAGGAAATCTGCCTTTAGTCTTAAAAGCTTGGGTGAATATCCATGCTGTGAGTAAATGCATCAGAAACTGGGTGGGTTTGGCCTGTGAGGGAGTGGGAGAGTGGGAATAGGAAGTTGATGTTAAAAACACGCACTTTGGGTTTAGACAAAGTTGAGGTCACATAGGTTTAGGTTCAAATTTTACTTTGCCTGTTGAGCGGAGGTACTTGACATTTCCCAAGTTAAAAACAAATGATGATGGTAATCTACCACGTAAGGTTGTCATGTGGATTAAGGAAGGCAGTGTTATATGGATTCGTTAAGATTGTTCTTAGCACATGAACTCATCTCAACTGCCCATGACATAGCTTGGCCATGGCCTGCCCGAGGCGTGTGGCAATGTCAACTCCAGTTAGCTATGTCCAAAAGCTAGCGGTGATTAACTTGTACCATGCTGTGTTGTGAGCAAGCACATGTGCTCTCAAGCACGCACACGCACACACATAAGCACGCACAGTCCCCCCCCATGCAGTGACTCTCATTAACCTTTCACTTGTGTCTCAAAACCGAAAGACATTAATCAGTCCTCCTTCACATGGACGCCCTCAGTGGTGAATGCTGGCCTTCTGCTTTTTACACCTTGAGCAGTGGGTTCTTCCACTCCGACGTTCGCCCGCCCCTGTGGAATCTGAGTACAGCATCAACTTCACACTACCACACACAGTAACTGGTGTTGTGATGCGGTGTTTAAAAATAGATGTAAATAGTTAACACTTCTTTGAAGAGGCATCAAATTCTCACTTATAGCCTTTATCAACCAGCTGGTTCTTGTAAGCGTCTTCCCGATCTGTGTGCAAACATCACTTTTAAAGTGATCAGCTGGCATAATTAGGTAAGATTGTACTCTAGAAGCACAATTCGCTTTCCTCTTCATCTCGGCTGGGAGAAGAAGCAAACGTCAGGGATGACGACCTGGCAAGAAGTCAGATGTGGGAGATTTTTCCAGCAGCTGCGATACCTTGCTAATCAGCAGAGCTGGTTATTTATTTATTTGTATTTCTTTTCTAGTTCAAAGGTAGAGCTTTGCGGAACCTCAGCCGGAGAGGTGATTACGGAGCCTGGTACTATGTGAGTGCGGGCGTCATCGCTGGCACAGATAACATATAACAGCTCTGCTGGGTCTGGGCTTCCGTGTTTTCTTTCGATCTGGATGTTTTAGTATTTAATGCCTTTCTCCCCCTGCTATTCTTAAAACACTCATTGTATCATAGACTTAAATCAGCTTCTAGGGAAACTGAATTAAGGACCTGTCTGGGGATGGGATTGGGGTCGGTGACAAGGTGTCTTCAAATGAGTAGGAGGACGGTGAGCAAGGAAACCAAGAAGCAGCTTAACAAAGTAGCTAGAATGTGGTCGCCGTGAGGAGACCCACATCCTAATGTCAGCCGTGCCCCTTGGGCAGGTCACTAAACCTCTCTTGACCTCACTGTCTGATGTGCAAACATGAGGGTTTGGGAACAGTCACTCCCCAAATGTACTGAGTGCCGGTTATGCCTCAGACCCTGTGGAGTCAGGGGCATGATGGGTTAGCGGGACTGCATGGTACTTACCTCCATGGAGTCTGGAGCTAGACTGTCTCGTGTCACAGCCGTCACTGACAGGACTAGCTGTGCAATCATGAAGAAAATACCAACACCTATTTATTGGGCTATTGTGAAACATAACATGGCATATAGTATGTGCTCAATAACCACTAGTTGTTAATATGGGAGCACAGAAGAGAAGGAACTAAGATTATGTAGATAGAAGGGGGAAACCAGACCTCTGAGAGGAAATATTAAACTGTGACCTGAAAAAAAAGTACATGAAAAATCTTAAGATCTTCCACTTAATATGCTCCCTGGGTCAGCTGACATGCTTCCTTCCCCATGTAAAACATACTGGTTGATGCCCAAAGTTTATGGGCAGGAATCAGTGTTCTGCTTTAACCAGTGTTCTATTAACCTACCAACTACCAAGCCTTCTTATACCAGATTGAAGGTCATTTACTGTAAAAGTGATTGTTAATATTCATGAGGCAGATTCTAGGTACCAATAGCAGCTCAGCTGACATGGACAGGTGTGCAGAAATGGTATCATTTAACCTTTTCTTTTTTCCTTCCTATCCAGTAAACCCTCTTTGATGCCCATTTTACCAATGAGCCCCAAAGTGATAAGTAAGAGAGCTGAGATTTGAGCCAAAATCTCTTTGGGGCCAAAGCCACCTCATCTAAAAGTTATTTAACAGTTTCTCAGGTGAAAAAAAGTGAGCAGAACATTCCAGGGAGAAAGAAGAGCATGTCCAAAGCCTCAGAACAGAGATGAATTCTAGGATTCCTTCCTTCCAGCGCTAACATTCCATTATTTTATAATAAAAACCATGAGTTTCACTGTAGAAAATGAGGCTCAGAGAACTTGGATGATTCACCTAGTGATTTGTGTTTTTGTTGTTGTTGTTGTTGTTTTAACGTTGGGGATGGTTTCCATTCTCAGGTACCAAGGATCAAATTCTTTCAAATGTCCCATGCAGAAAGGCCAGTGGTTTTAAAGGCTGTGGTCTGTTTTCAGCCTTTTTGAAAATCAAAAACAAGAACAGCACTTCTGGTATAGAACACGGCCCGGAAACCCCAGGATGGCCATTTAAATCCATGCTTTCTCAAGAAAGGTGTCTAACTGCTTCCCGTCCTGCGTTGCCCTCAGAATGAGTGGGAGGGGTGACAGGAGAAAGGGGGCAGCTGCCAAAGGGGGTGAAATAATTTGGAGAAAATCGACTCCAGCTTTGCACATTAACAAACACAGTATTTCCTGTTCCTTTCCAGTGGTAAAAGCATTCGGTGATTAGTCAACCCATTTTTAAATTGTCAAATAATGATTAAGAAGTAAAAAACAAACAAACTAAAACAACAACAACAAAAAAAACAAAAACAAAAACCCTATAAATATTTAGACCATGATAAGACACTGCTAATGGAAATCTGGCATTTAGAAACATCAGGCTCAAGGGAAAGAAAAATACTCCTATACAATCAAACATTATCTATCAGTCGGGTCTTTGCCCTAAAGGGACTTTAAAAATAAAACTTAAAAATTGTCAGACTATTTTGAGTATGTACTGTGCAGAAAAATTTTACTGTTCTCCCTCAATTCTCTCTGTCTCTTTTTTTCCTTTACAGAATAGGAAACAAACAGGGATTGGGGTTAGAAGAATTAAGTACAGGCTTTTAAAATGCAGTTTTTTAATCCTCAGAGTAAGCATAGGACAGGGTAGTGTGGCTGTGAGTCTTTATTCTGTGCCTTCCCATTGCTCAGGGAGAACTGGCCAGGCATATTTCCTCTGGAGGATCTTTGCTCCAGTTAAGTTCACTGCCAGGAAAACTCTGCCCTCAAGTTTGCACGGAGCTGACTCCTTCCTGCTATTGAGATCTCAGCTTAAATGTCACTTCCTTTGAGGTTCCCTTGACCTGCACATCTGAAGCCATCACTGATTATCACAAGCTGGTTTTTTTTTTTTCCTGTTCATATTACTTATCTCAATCTGCAGTGATCTGGTGCCTTTATTTGTTTTCTCGTTCCTTGTCATCCCCCTCTGCTAAACTGTAAACCCCAGGGGACCTCATCTGGTCCCCACTGTCAAGAGCAGTGCCTGGCACACAGCGGGCTTCCAGTAAATATTTTTGAATAAATGCTTGAACAAGTGCTTTAAAAATGGTGGAGTGCCCCCTAAATATATTATTATGTGAAATGGAAATCAAGACATTAAACAAAAAAAATCTAAGGTGACATTTGTCATGTCATTTCTAAATTGTTTGAGCAAACATTCATACTTTTCCCAAAGTGCATTCTAACTTAACTTCTCATGTGCTATTAAGTGCTAATTTCTAGAAGTTTAGAAAATCAGTATTTTCCAACGTAAAGTACTTTTGCATTTAGAGTAAAATATATATCTTGCTTGTTGGTTGGCTGAAGAGTCTGCATTATTTTGTATTTGAGAAAAGAAAAATTACTAGGTCCCACCTTCTGGCCAACAGAATCCAGTGGATCAGAGCAACAAGGTCACCCCCAATTCAGGTGACTTTTAATACTTCAGAATGTGTGCTTGTCCACGTTTGTAGAACTGTTGAATCACAGATTTTCAGTATAAAAGGAAACTTGTAGTTCATTCACTTCATCCAGTCCTGAAATCCAGCACTTGTATCCCTAAATCACTTCTTTAATTTTGCATATTGTATTCTCTGGTTTAATTTAGCATCGATATGATATTGCTCACACTTGTGTTTTAAAAAGATTCTCTTGGGGTTTAATTTCTAGACATCATTACATTTCATAAAAATTGAATAGTGCATGTTACATCCCAAATTGGAAGGATGGTCCTAACACTTTCGAGGTAGTAAAATTTCATTTAAAAAAATACTGCTGGAAATGAATACAGAATATGTGAGCTAGTGCTTGGCACTATTTGATGTGTGGAGATTTTTGTCCTGAGAGTAGGAGGATTGGGTGCAGGCAAGATTGTTTTTGTTTTTTGATTTTTTTTTTTCCCCCACCAAAATTTGACCTAAAACAGAGAATGTTTTTTTTTTTTAATTTGAATGATAATATGTGAGCTGCTAAGTATGTCAAGAACACTATAGCAAATAGTCATTTTATTCAGGGTCTTGTTCAAAGCAAGTTAGGTATAGCCTCTGTTTTATCCAAAATGATGGTTGAAATCATGACCGAGTCAGCCTGGCCTCAGCTGAACCCGTCCCATTTCAATCGATTTGATCTAGGTTTGAAAGCAGAATCACCTGGCTAAGCCACTGACCCACAGAATCATGAGAGTTAATAATATGTGGTTGTTTTAAGCCAAGTTTTGGGGTAGTTTTTTAATACAACAATGGATAACCAGAACACTGGACTTGCTACCAATAGTTCAAGTAAGCAGTTTCCTGGAGGCAATCTAGCAAGGTGCCATTTCTGGAGCAGGACTGCCTTGATTGAATCTTTGGGCAAGTTAATGAATCTCTTTGTGCCTCGGTTTCATCACCTGTAAAATGGGGATGATAATAATACTACCCTCCTCGTATGGTTACTTTGAGGATTTAAAGCAGCTAATAGCGGTATGTATAAAGTTCTTAGAACAGACCCTTGCAC
The DNA here is from genome assembly GCF_036562045.2 of Rhinolophus sinicus. NCBI lineage: Eukaryota > Metazoa > Chordata > Mammalia > Chiroptera > Rhinolophidae > Rhinolophus > Rhinolophus sinicus. Next base: position 10,163,197 of record NC_133752.1, on the reverse strand, counting down.
ACAGAAAGTACAGTGCAAATGTGTGTTACTATTCTAGAGCAAGAAAACACATTTTGAATGTTGATTTGAATTGCAACTCAGAGGATTAGGTTTTACTGCTCTAGATTGTAAATAGGCCTTTGTGCTGGGGTCTTCAGGTCTCTTGAAATGTGATTTGCAAAATAATTCAAATTGCCCTTAAAAATGAATATCCCCTTGGGCCCTAAAAGAGATAAAACATTGTAAACAAGGGGCAGAGAGGCATGGCATTTACTGGAGTGGCATTTAGTAACAGGTACACTGTTTTTAACATTGTTATTAGTGATGTGGACAAGAGGTTCAGTAGCACATTAATCATATTTGTGACATCCACTCACGCAGAGGACAAGAGAAAACGGGGATTACATCTCTCTATCAGGAGAGACTATGAAGGTGAGCTGGGAAGAAAACGAAACAGTCAGATTAAATGCAGTCGACTTCCAGATCATAAATTGGATCCATTGATATACCAGTCCTTTCCAAAAAAGAGTCATTCGCAGCGTTTCAGTTGAATAAGTATTTAGCGAAGGTGTGTAGTATGCCAGGCACTGTGTTCAAAAAGTGGGAACTGCTAGGCAAATAAGTACTGTCCCTCCCTATAAGGAGCTCACAGTCCCATAGGCAATGCAGCCTGAAACCAGTACAAATAATACGGGTGATGGGTGCGAGAATAATGGGTGCAGATGGCGTACAGATGAAGGCGTGCATGCTTCTGTGGGGCTGATGTGTACAACAGTGGTCATGTAAGGAAGAGATGTAAAAACATGATATAAATAGGGTCTTTTTAGTAAATAGAGACTATGTATATAAAGGGAAAGAAAATAGAAGCCCACAAGTGTGCATATAGGAGTATTTGAGAATCAGATTGAGCTGTGCCCTTCTTTCTGTGAAGGACAAATAAAAGGGGATGAGTTACAAGCTGTCATCAGAGAGAATGAGAATTAAAAATCAAGGTATAATTAAAGAAAAGTAATCCATCAAAAAACATTTTTGAACTTGGGAAAATACATTGAATAAAGGAAAACAAACTTCACTGATATCCATATCCATATGTGTGTGTGTGTGTGTGTGTGTGTGTATGGCATCTGCATTGTCTTTGTGAGTACTAGGATTTCAAGACGAATATATTAGAAATCTCTGTTTATTTATCCGTTCATTCAGTGAAGCTGATACAATGGAAATAACACAGTCACTGCTCTTCCAAAGCTTACAGCCTAACTGGCTGGGATGGCGGTGGTGGTGGTGGTGGTGGTGGGGTACCTCTAATCAAACAATTATGCCAGTATATAATCTTAACTTTGTCACCTTACAAGGGAAAAGCAAAGTGAGCTATGAGGGGCAACTGGGATCTAGTATTGAGGGGCTCTTTTAAGGGGTTCTCTAAAAAGAAGATTCTTGACTAGAGGCTTGAAGAATGGGTTACTGAGGTAGAAAGAGAAGGGGTGGGGAGGGAGGTTTGGATAAAAGAACAGTGGTCTCCCCAATGTCCAGCTGTAGCAGGATCTTACAAAACAGACTTGGGGAAAAAGAGACCATTTGCTGGAAGGGGTACTAGATTTCAATAAATACCATATAATCTTAGATAGAAATGCTTTGGGTGTATTTTATTTAACCTAAATAAAAATTCAAGGGTACTTCAGCCCCCAGTGGAATATTTTGGCTAGTGTAAACCCTTTGAATGTAGGAAAACCAACTAAGGAGACTCTTCTGTGCTTCCCCCCCCCCCCCCAGTGATGTCACTGGGTCAGGGATAGTTTACGGTGACTTTGGAATCTGAAGTCTTTTGTCCAGTTAAGAGTACTGAGCAAGAGCATCATCACAGCTTTCAGTCGGGAAACCTGGTCCTAAACCTAGCAGGATTTTACACTGTCATCCCAGTGATAAACCTGATGAATGCAATGGAAAACTCAATACTTTGCTCTGGACTTGCAATTAAAAATGTTTATTAAAGTTCATGTTCTCTTACCGTGTGGTAATTTTCAGGCTCGATGTGAACAACGCTAAATAGTACATTTGAATGATCTGCAGATATAGAACTATTTCCCCCAATGCTTCTCTTCTTCATACATCAGTCACTACTGCTTAGAAGAAAAATAAATCTGCTTCTGAAGGGAGCGCCAAAGTGTTTTTCTTCCCAGTATTAGACTCTGCATGTTTGACTGGGTTGCAAATCCTGCTTGTTTTTTCAAGACCCAGATGAAGTCCCGCCTCCTGGAGGAAGCTTGCGTTCTCTCTCTGGTTAGCTCTGACCTGCCCCTTTTCTGATGCCCACCCCTGGATACTGCTGATTGTGGTATATGTGTATATATATATACATACAGAGGGGGCCAAAAACACGTATACACATGACTTGTATTCAGCTTGTGTTATCGGTATACGTATATTATTACAATTTTAATACAGTTTTTCCTTTCTTAAAATATGTACACATGTTTTTGGCACCCTCTGTGTGTGTGTGTGTGTGTGTGTGTGTGTGTGTGTGTGTGTGTGTGTTTATAGTGGCATAAATATATATAAATTTTTTTTTTTTTAACTCTCTTAAGTGCTGACAATTTTTTTTATCCTGATTACATTTTGAACCATAATTCCTAACATGGCAGCTGGCACTTGATAACTTCTCAATGTGCTATTGATGGAATGAATGAGAAACACAGGGACAGTAGTGTTACATCAGCTTGGGCTCTTAAGTGTCAGGAAATAGAATGTGACTCTTGTGAACTTAGGAAGATCGTTTATTTGAGGATTGCAAGGCTTGCTCAGAGGATGGACAGGGAGAGTGAGAAATCAGGCTTGGGAGAGAGAGCTGGGGACCAGTGGACACCCTAGGGTATTAGTAGCACCATTGTTCAGTAGGAGCTTGCTGGATACAGTTGAGAGATTTAGTCTTCTCTTGGGTTGAGTTGCAGAGGAAATGAGAAGGGGACTCTCTTACTGCACCTTGCATTCTAGTGGTAATAATAATATCCTCTCACATTTCCTGTGTTCATTATATGTTGGGATCTCCTTGAAGCCTCTCTCTGCATCCTGGCTCATTTAATCCTCACAATAACCCAACACATTAAATGCTACAAATATTCTTAGCAAATGGGTAAACTGAGGCACCGTGAAGAATCAGAGGTATCTGTCAACATCTCACGCTATATTCTATATCCCATTCGCAAAGTTTGAATGTTAATTTTGTTTCTTAACCATCTTGCAAGAGTATGAAGAAGATTAATGAGGAAATGTTGGCATAATATTTAGTGTTCCTTAGAAGAAAGCGTCTGGTGAATGCAATTATTGTGCATTTTCATAATAATTAAATATGAAATATTGTATTTTTATGCTCGTCTTCTCTTTAATTAATCTTTCCAATCCTGCCTCACAATCAACTTATTTTCAGAGCTGAAGACTTCAGAATAGTTAGTCTTTCTTAAGGTTTTTCCTCCTAATTTTATACATACATATATTTATTGATTCCAGTCTTAAGTATTTATCATTTTTACTGGTTTTTCCCTTGAGGGTCTGAGCTGTAGGGCTGCAAGAGATCAAACCCTGGGACAAAGAACAGTTGTAGTTCCCCTGGTGGACAGGTGATCAAATTTGGATTTTGGGGAACAAAACAAGCCATCCTATGTTAAAACTTAACTTGCAACCACAGAGTTAATGTTCGTGTTTCTTAGATCATAATAAGGAGCATGTCCTGTGATAAGAGAAAAAAGAAAGGAGAGACGAGAGAAAGTGACCTGGAAAGAATTTCCCCTTGATATCTTGTCACTCACCCAAATGGCTGGTGATAATTGGACATTGGAGACATTTGTAAGATCAGACAGGATATCACTTCCTTAAGAATCTACATCTCCGACAATGAACTGTCAGTCATTATCTGCAGACACAGGGGCTCTGTGCCTTGCTAATGTCAATGTGCTAAACCTCAATTATCAGAAAATAGGGTGAGAACTTATGAAAGATGGGACAGAAGACTTTGTCCAGGTGAGAGAGTTTGAGATTACTTGTGATAGTCCCATGTTTCCCCATTAGCAAAATAAAGATGAAAGCACGATGGGGCAGGATTAGGAGCCTAGAGAAAAATAATCGATAAAATTAATTGGAAAGATTTCCATAAGCCTATGAATGAGCTTTGATAATTTTGTTGACTACAATGATATAATGTTCTTGGTGTCTGTGGAGGCAATCTTCAAGTTTAAAAAAGCACCTTCAAAGATCAAGTATACCTGTGCATATACTGGTTTTCCCTCTTTTTACCTGCGCATGCTAATTGCATTTTTACAGTACTCTTCCCCAATGGAGAACAAAATGTTTTACAGCAGAACCAAGGTATAAGTTGATCCGTCTGTAGTGTAATATAAATGAAGTGGTTATTCTGTTAAATTAAATTTATGTTTCAAGGGGAGCAAGTATACATTTTGGGATGGATAAATTATATTTAAAATATACAATTCCACAGAAGTAATAGATTAGATTATTGTTACAGACAATATCGTATGATAAGTGCCCTTTTTCTAAAAGAATTATTTCAATTTAATGTATGTACAATGGAGGCTTATAATTTAGTGTTCAAAAGTTTGGTCAGTAGCAATACAATAGAATGCGTGATTTAAATAATATAGTAGGATGATGTAAAGGCTGTTCTATTCAGTGATAAGGACCCTAATAAAGCTATTAAAATGCATTAATTGAGCAGCTATGGGAAGCAAGGGGCTCTGCTTGATTTGGATGCATCAACTTTGGGACATAGCAGTGGGTCCACACCTGACTCCCAATGAGTGCTCAACAAATGTGTGCAACGTGAAAGAAGAAGTGAACTTAGAAATCTTGAATGATACCGATGACTTTTTGGGAATAGATACTGTGTGCAAAGCACATCCATAGATCAGTCCAATTAATCGTTAGAACGTATCAGTTACAATCCTGTAACTGTTCTTGTATTAAGGACAGGGAGGCTGACAGATTAAGACACTTATTCGATGTCAGCTCTCTGGGGGGTAATGCACTGGAATTTGAACCTGGGTTTGATTGCATTCATTCTGGGGGTTCATGGATTCCCTAGAGCTTCTATGACCACATCTCCCCTGAAAACTTGTTCAAATTTGACCATAAATCTTTCTAGGGAGACCATTAATAGCTTTATTATCTTCTCAGTGAGGTCCATAGTGAGATCCTGTATCTTCCTCCTCAATTTAAAAAGCTCAGATACAATTAAACAACTAAGATTTTGTCAGACCTCATTAGGTAAATTCAGCATACAAAGATAATTAAATAAAGTTCAGCATAGATATTGTGTGATTAATTGCCTGGGAACGGTATAGAGTTTGAAGTGGTAGAAACTCGGTGCATAGTGTGATTTTGGGAGGTTTATCCTGGGAAGAGGCATTTGAGATGTGCCTTAAAGGATATGCCTGCACTTGGGTCTCGGCACTGGGTTCCAGCTTTGTGCACTGCGACCAGATTCTTCCTCCTTCCCTGTCCCTTCTTACAGCGACATTGGACAGCGGGCAAGAATTAATTACCGCACGTCTCCCTCTACCTGGAGCCGCTACCTGCAAGGCTGCTCTGTGAACATTCGGCTGAGAACAGCCAGGAAAATGCCATTTGGAAATGTTCCACTCACAGCGAATGTCCAGCTGCTCATTTAGATCATGAACTGTTTGTCAATACTGACAATTAGTGGGCTAAGGATTGCATTGACCACATGACAGGAATCAATATGCGCAGTACTTGTTAGTTATTTACCGCCGAGTGTATTAAAGCCTGTAGATGTCTTATAAATCCTTCAAAGCCATCCTGCTACGATCCTCTCGACAACATGCATTGACACATCAATAAATCCTTTTGACAAGGGTGATCTGTGAAAATCAATACCAGTTTATCAGTGATTCCCATTTAGTCTTTTTTTTCTTTTTTTTTTATGGGCCTCCAGAGGTTTAAGATCATTTCCCAAAGCAGGAGAACCAACATGGTTTTAGGTGCAAGGCTTGTAATCACTGTGCCTGGAGGCACTGCCCTTGATTAAAGAAAGCCCTTTGCTCAAAGAATCTTTGTAAATCCTTTCTGAGGGAGAGAGACCCTCTCACAGAGAGTCCTGATGTGAGCAGCCACCTTCACACTTGAAGTGGAGGGTTAAAGGTCTCAGTGGCGTAGTAATGTCTGCCGGTGCCTGACCCATCTTCAACTCTTCTCTGTCTCAAAGAAAGATTGAGACCTCCCCAGCAGTTGTTTTTAGAAAGCTTTTAACAATGACACACAATATCTGTTTATTGAACAGATAATTTGCTTTACATTTTTTTTATTATATTGGCTGAATTAACCCGAAAGAAAGAAAGAAAGAAAGAAAGAAAGAAAGAAAGAAAGAAAGAAAGAAAGAAAGAAAGAAAGAAAGAGAAAGAAAAAATAGGGAAAGAGAAACAGACCCACTTTAAAAACTCTGATCTGGAAATACCACTAATTTCTTTCTTAGGCTTATAGTCCAAGAACTTAAAACAGGGCCTTAAGAAGCAAAAAGGGATTTGTCAATATAGTTTTAGATAGGCAGCCACCTCCCAGTGACAGTCCCACTCTATACAAGAGGAACAAAAATGTTTGGTGGAGAACTAGCCATAAGTGTGTACGACAACCTGCCACGTGTTGTGGTGACAAGTGTATGGGATACAGATGTGGAAAATACAAAGTTTGCTAGCAAATGGGTGAGACAGTCCGTCTGCCCTAAGCTAGCAGAATTGATGTAGGTTTTTGTTTCATTGCTAATCTCACTGGGAAGACCCCCTAAATAATGATAACTTTTATTTCTATGGGCTTCCATGGACTTCTGCTTTTGGCATAAAAGTTGCAACATCAAAACTGTCTGTTAAGTCTCTCCTTCGAAAATTCAGTTAAGTATTTTTTAGGGGTACAGAAAAGTAAAGAGTTCATAATCATCTTACGTTTTTTCTCTCTCTTTTTTAAAAAATATATAACATCAAAAGAGGTGACTGCACTGAACTTTCAGGCTTCCAGGTTCCGCTGGTCATTAATAAAATCTGCCTGCAGTTCTGTTTGTCTCAGAGCTTTCTTGCTAGCTGCCTTCTCTCTGCCTCTTATAAATATCTTTGCTGAACAGCCATGTCTGTGTCTTGCTGAAACTAATAAAATTATATCTGTTGTTACTCTCTGGCGGAGTTCTATCTAGAGTTACATTTGAGATCCAGCGACAAAGAGAAGTTTCTGCTGGCATTTTTGATGTAATTAAAGATCCCAGAGTTTTCCAGAGGGGCATATCTAAAGAAAGAGATATCCATGACTTTTGGATTGTTGAGTTTTTGTTCCTCCCTCCCTCTCTCTTTCTTCTCTCTCCTTCTCCTCCTTAATTTATCGTTTCTAAATGATTACACAAACCACATTGAATGTTTATAGGTATCTGTGTTTCTGTTCGCTAATACTTTTTTTTTTTTTTTTTAAGCATAGAAACTCCTCTGCCAAGTGGAATTGGGAGAAGGTAGAAGGCTTTGGAGAAATCCTACCTTCACCTTTTGTAGGTGAACCTCAATATATTTAAATTCAGGAGGAAAGTTCCCCATTGGCAAGAGATATTCTTCCTAAGCAGTCTTGAGTTTTTTGCCATGTTTTAAAGTCTGGCAATTTCTCATGTGCTGGGGCTGACAGGTAAATTAATATTAATACTTGGAAGAATATAAAACCCAGACTGGATGGGGGGAAAGAGGAAACTCATCTTTGTCTTGGTTTTGAGCCAATGTAGTTTCTCCAAATACAATAATATTTAAAGAGTACATCAATGGCGGGGAGGGTTTGTGTTTCTCTACAGCTCACTTAGCCATGAGAAAGAGAATGAAAAATCTGGTGGGTTTTCTGCAGTGTAGTAAATGAAATAGCTCATTAGCTATAAGTAGCCAATAATCTTTTGTGATTCACCAATAGCTACTCTTCCTTGGGGGAAATTTCTTCTAGGCAAGGCCAGAATAGCAAGAAGAAAGGGGAAGTGTGAACCAAGGAAAGGATGAATGGAAGCATGCCTCATATCCTTACAGAAGACCCCGTTCTGTTTCTTACACATTGATTTTTCGTTGTAGTTCATCTTTGTATATAGGTTATTTTCTTGCATCCAGTATTATTCCTGTCTAGAAGGATGACTTTGGTCATTATCCATGATTAATTAAGGCCATATAGCTCCTGAAATAGTCTACTTGTAAATATACTATTACTAACAAGACCATAACTGTTTACATTTTTAAAGGCATGACCACATTTTGTTTTAACCTCATGAAGTACACAAGGCACGATGTACAACCCATTCTGCAGATGGGATGATGGAATGAAACACATGTTAGGCTTATATTTTAGGAGTGATAACTGAAAACAGGGCCACAGTCACATGTAAGACAGACTTGTCAGTGGAGTCCCAGGATGGGACTGATCCAGGCCCCAAAACAGTTTTCTTAAGTCCCAATCCATGGCTGTTTCTACCAGGGAGATTTGAAACAGAAAAATACTAGCATCAGTTAGCACGTGAACAGCATTCTGCTAAGTACTGTTCCTATATCAACTCATTTAATCTTCAAAGCAATGCTGTGGGATAGGTCCTGTTATTAGCACTATTACACAGATGAGAAAGTGGGGACAAGAAGAAGTTAAAGAGCTTACCCTTAGTGACAGAACTGGTAAGGGGAGGAGTTGGGAATACAATCCGCAGAACCCATGTCTTTAACCTCCATGCAATGTTTCCTCTCGTCACCACACAGCTGTAAGTTCTGAAATTTGTGCAAGATTCTTGAAGGTGTCCCATGGCCTCGAGGATCCAGAGTTCAGATTCAAGACTTACCAGTCTTCTCTCCCACGTCCTAATGAACTCCTGCAGAAAGAGTTTTCAGATACGTGGAAACAGAATTCCCATAAAGTGGCCCCTCAGCAATCATCCCTTTCTTCAAAGCAGGGAGTTTCCCAGAGGGCTGATGTCCAGTTGCCCCTCTTGGTGTACTGAGCTTACTCAGAAGGGCATTCATTCATGCATCCATCTGCCATGTTTGTGTGCCCGCTCTGGGCCAGGCGCTGAGCTATGGAAGACACAGAGATGAAGGAGCCCTGGTCTTTGTCCTCAAGGATGTCACTGCCTCAAAGGGACAGCAAGCTGTGGAGTCACAGAGGTGGGAGCAGCAGTTTTCTTGAGCCAGAGATGAGAAGCACTCACTCGGGCTAGAGGAATAGGAATCAAGTCAGTAGGATATTATTAACTGGCTGCTCAGGAACTGAAATCAGACAGATTCGGGTGCAAATCATGGCTAGGTCACTGTGTACCTGGGAGATGTTAGGAAAACTACTTTTGTTCCCTAAGACTCAGTTTCTTATCCTGGCAAATGTGAATGATAACCCCCACCCCCACCCCCGCCCCATTTCCTCCTAGGGTTAGAATGAGGATTACGAGAGAGATCGCTATATAAAACCGATCACATAGTTAGTGTTTGGCGAGTGTAATGATATCAATAATAACCATCTTGAACACTTCACGGAGGTTGTAACACTTCCTAATGGCACCGCGGTTGATGCAGGTTGTCAGGCAGAGAAGAAAGAGTGGGTGAGCAGAAGGAGGACAGTTCCCACGCCAGAAATCAGCATAAGCAGAATAACTTCTCCCCATGGCACAGTCCTAAGAATACTGTGTGGCACTAGGCCCCACCTGCCTTTTCTCTGCAGGCTTTTCCTATTCTAGGGGGTTCTATGCACAGTCAGAGGAATCATCGTTTGTTGCCGTAATTGCTATGGTAGCATCTTCCCTCCTGAGAACTAGGCAGTGGTCCCCAGTCACCTCGTGAATCAGCTTGAATCACATTGATCACAGACTTCAACCCTCCCTTGTACCCAACAGCCTCGTCTCATCCCGCCCTATAGCCTGGATTTTCTGTCCATTCCAATCAGGCAAGCTGCTCATGACTCTGTTTATTATTTCCCATCCCTCCCTCCCCAGGAGAGGATGGACCCCCTCTGTAAGCATTTGACAGAATTTCTAAAGTGAGAGTCAGTGTGTGTGTGTGTGTGTGTGTGTGTGTGTGTGTATTTTAAAGTCATAAAACGTGGTGAAACTTGGTGAGTAGAATTTATCTGGTCACAAACTGATGACTTTGAGCCAGATAAGCACTTGCTGACACAGAGTGTGTTTTGTTCGTCTACCCAGCATTTAAGATATTTGAACACAGTGGTATGAACAAAGTGTTTGTACACCCCCTCCCCCCATTTATATGTTGAAGCCTTAACTCCCACTGTGATAGTATTTAGAGATGGGGCCTCTGGGAGGTAATTAGGATTAGATGAGGTCATGAGGGTGGGGCTGTCAGGATAGGATTAGTGTTTTTAGAAGGGACACAGAGAGCTCCCCTCCACACGCTCCACCCTGCGAGGCAGCCATCTGCAAGCCAGGAAGAGGGCTCTCACCAGAACCGGACCATGCTGGCACCCTGATCTCAGCTTCCAGCTTTCAGAACTAGGAGAAAATTAATTTATATCAAGCCATCCAGTCTATGGTATTTAGTTATGGTAGCCCGAGCTGCCTAATACATCCAATATTACAGCTTCTAAACAAAGAGAAAAAAGGGTAAAGAAAACCAAGTAAACAAACAAACCAAACCAAATAAAACAAAGAGAAAACTCACCAATACCTGGCTGTCCTTTACCTGGCTGAGCAGAGGCTGCCCTTCGTCTACAGGGACCTCTCCTTAGCCAGCAGTACTAATCCCATTCCGTCCCTCTGCTAGACTTGGCAGGTCCCTCTGCTAGATTTGGCAGGCTGTGTAGACAAGAGTAGTCATTTGAGCTTTAGTTCCTGCTTTAGAATCACCATTTTTTTTTTTTTTTTAAGATTTTATTGGGGAGGGGGAACAGGACTTTATTGGGGAACAGTGTGCACTTCCAGGACTTTTTTCCAAGTCAAGTTGTCCCTTCAGTCTTAGTTGCGAAGGGTGCCATTCAGCTTCAAGTTGTTGTCCTTTTAGTCTTAGTTGTGGAGGGTGCAGCTCAGCTCCGGGTCCAGTTGCCATTGCTAGTTGCAGGGGGCACAGCCCACCATCCCTTTCAGGAGTCCAACTGGCAACCTTGTGGTTGAGAGCCATGCTCCAACCAACTGAGTCATCTGGGAGCTCAGCGGCAGCTCAGCTCAAGGTGCCGTGTTCAATCTTAGTTGCAGGAGGCGGAGCCCACCATCCCTTGCGGGACTCAAAGAGTTGAACCGGCAACCTTGTGGTTGAGAGCCCACTGGCCCATGTGGGAATCGAACTGGCAGCCTTCGGAGTTAGACGCACAGAGCTGCAACCGCCTGAGCCACAGGGCCGACCCAAGAATCATCATTTTTTTTTGTTGGGAGCACACCTCATTGAAGACCAACCACTGCTTGCATTGCGTAAATGAGACACAATAAAGTGGCATGTGTGTATTTATAATCAACCTCAACAAATCTACGTTAACAGTGTGTTAAGCACTGTGCCAAATTATTTCCTCTCCTTATTTCATTTAGGACATGAACAAACCTAAAATGGTAATGATTATTTCCATATTACAGATGAGGAAATCAAAATGCAGGAGGTTGGGCAACAATAAGAAATAAGCAGAGTCGTAACCCAGATTTTCTTACTCTAGCCCAATTTTTCTTTTGTTGCATTTCTCATGATTATGTGGTTGAAAAATTGTTGGTTATATGTGAAGCTGAGATAGATGCACTTTCTTTCTCATCAATTGTTAACAATTTGGTGGGTTCATATGCTTAATGAAGTGTGTTCTACTTTGATTTAATTTAAAAATAAGAACAAACCTTGCCCCGAGGTCAAACCCTCCTTTATAAATTGAACCATTGTTCTTAAATTTACACTTGTTCTCGTCTCTCAAACAAACAACTCTTTACAAAGTGTTTCTAATGTTGCAGCTTTAATGGGAAATCAGCATTCCCGTTTTTAAGAACAGTGGTATTTTCCTATCTGATTCCCAAGAAATTAATAAATTCGGTCATATGAATCAGCGACTTGGTGTAAGCTTAGGGACTTTTACACTGAAAGGAGACAGGAGATGAGTAAACAATGGAAGGGACCAACAACAAACTGGGGTCAGTGATTTCAAATCAAAACTAAGTGACGTTTGCCCAGTGCACAAATAACCTGCACTACCCCTGATGCAGGCCTGCAGGGAGGGTCCTGAGAGTGACACATACCTGCTTCAAACAGTCTCTCAGCAGCCATAGTGAGTCTAAGCAATGAGATGCAGAATGTGTTTGTTCTCAGAGCCAGTGCTGAGGGTACCTCTGGGCCAGATGACTGTCCTAAGACTCAGCTTAAATCTCAGGGAAGCATAGAGTGATGGGTCCTACTTCATGGCCTTCGAGCCTTGAGGATTTTTCTCTTGTAACCATGGCCTTAGGTCAGTGCCACTGGTGGTGAGGAGACCTTAATGCTAGCCTTTTGCATAAACTCTGGAGCTGGTATCCCACCCTCCCCACCAGGCCCACTTCCGCTCCATTGGCTGCTGGACACAGCAGACCCCTCATCAAAGCGGCTCCGTCATTCCCCAGCTGTGTGGCCTGGGACAAGTTCCTTCCACCTTATTCCTTGTGAGGGAATCAAATACATCAGAGTATTGTCAAGAGATAAATGAGATGGCAGAAATAAAAGCCCTAGCACCTAATTTCCAAACGGATACATCCTAATTGTTATGAGTTTGGGTCCTGACGGTTTGATTTGTTTGAATTCTGTTGCTGCCACGATTTTGTTATGAAACCTTGGGGAGGTTTCACAACATCTTCAAGAGTCATTTTCTTCGTTTAACAAATGAGAATGGAAATAGTTACTGCCACATAAGCCTGGTGAGGAGCAGATAAGAGAATCATATAAAGCGTTTAACAGTGCCTGGCACGTGGTAAGCCATCTATGTATTTTCACCCCTGTTTTCTAGAATTCTGTTTATACCTGAGTGTGTCTCCTCAGACAGATCTAAGTTGTTTACAGAAAGGTGGGCATCGGAGCCCCAGTGGATGCAGCTCTCGGAAAGGTGGTGCGTGTGTTGTGGGCATGCATCCAGCTCTGTCCGAGGCCCACCCACCAGCCTCGGGCCACGGGCACAGATACACCATCCCCATCTGTCCTTCCCGGAGGGTCACTCCCCATTCTGACTCCAGCCTGGCCTTTACCTCTTTTTCTGGAATTTCTCCTGCCGGAAGGTTTTATACATTATATTTGGGACAAGAAATAATAGCTGCTGAAAACAAAGGAACAGTAGGCTTTCAGTAGTTGCTGCTGCCCCTGGGCTAGGCCTTGTCAGAAGTATAGATGGGACGAGCCTGCAGCTCTTGGTCTCAGCTCACTTTCTCTGCAAGGTTGGAGGTGGGGCGAGTGGGTGGGAGGTAAGCACCCCCCTAATGCTTGCTGAGACTGAGCTCTGCAGTAAACACCATCTAGCTAATTCACCTGTGTGTGGCCATAAAGGGACCGGCTTCAACAAATGGAAACCACAGCCTCAGAGTGAGCGCACTTTAGAGAGAGGGCTAGAAAGCAGGTTGCCTTGGGGGAATGGTGAGTTACAGGAGCCTAGAATTCTGGCAGCCCTTAATTGGTAATTGAAGGTAGAGATGGGGTAACACATTAGAAAGGATTTGGGAGCCTGCCTTGTTCCCGGAAGCACCTTTTCTAAATGGATTGACTTTTTTCCGGATTGTGGGTAGGTGGGGTTCAAAATTATGTATTTTTTATTCTTTATTTTAAATAGGGAACTTCTGGTTTGTTTGTTCATTTGTTTGTTTGTTTGTTTGTTTGTTTTAGAAAGAAGATAAAACATTGTGAGATTTTAGGAGGACCTGTCCAATTTTATAATTCAATTTCATAGGAAGAGTGATGACAATTGCTATGCCATGCTCTTGAATAATATAATTAGTTCTGTGCAGTTAGATGGAAGGGAGTCATTGGGTGAGAGTGAATTAATACCTGGGGAAGGCAGGTGGCTTAGTGACTCATCCCCTAAAGTGGTTTTCTAAGAAAACATAGCTAGTATGAGTCTGCTTGCCTTCCTTCCTGGATTTCTTATTCCCTTACCTTCCCTTTCCCGTTATTTGCTCCTGTTATCTTTATAGTTCTATGTATTCATTGTCTGTACTGTTTTGGGGGGCCTCACTGTGAGCCCACACCTTCTGCTTGGAGTTGGGAATGCACACGTAAACAAACCAAAGCAAGTTTTAGTCCCTGCCCTCACAAAGTGCAGTCTAATACTGGCTACAGACAATTAAACAATAATTGCAACACGATGAGAAAAGTGCTATGGTTCGTGAAGCCCAAGGGGCTCGCGGGAGCCCACAGGATGGGCATCCATCTAAACCAGACTCTGAGAGCAGAAGGAGGAGCTGAGGAGAGCCCCACGAAGGGGGCATGGGAGAGGGTTCCTGGAAGGTGCCAAGGCCAGTGGGCAAGGAGCAGTGTCCCCAAGATGGGGAGTTTTGATTTGTCCTCAGTGTCGTGCATTCGAAGTCTGGGGAGGGTTTTCCACAGGGCATGTGCCATGATCAGATTTATGTTTTGGAAATGTGTTCTCTTCCATTCTTCTTCATCCAGTCCACTTTATTTCATAACTGTATAGCACCCCCTACACCCACTTAGATACAACCTCCGTTTAGATTTTCTTTGGTGCTCACTGTTGAGGGAAGGACAGATTGCCAAGGGATAATATTTTATAAAAGGTAAAATAGTGACCCTTATTAATATAAAATAAATACATGTCAAAGATTAATTTAACTCATTAATTAATGTGGGAACTTGTGAACTGGTGATACAACTAGTTCAAGGGTGAGTTCAAAGGATCACATGCTTATTGGCACTAAAGGAATGCTGAAATACGTTTATAAACAGAGGCAGAAACAGGTCTGTCCATAACACAATAAACAGCCTATCACAACTACCATGTTTCCCTGAAAATAAGACCTAACTGGAAAATAAGCCCTATCATGGTTTTTCAGGAGGACATCCCCTGAGCACAAGCCCTAATGCGTCTTTTGGAGCAAAACTTAATATAAGACCCGGTCTTATTTTCGGGGAAACACGGTAATACACACATACTGCATGGACAAAAGTCACTTACATTATTATCATTTCCATAATTCACAGAGCTGTAGAATAGTTCAAAAACAATATACAGTGAGATCACATAAATGGATAGGAAATTCCTAAATCCTTTTGGCCCATTTCAAATATTTTTACAATTTTTCATGACAGAAGAGAAACGTGTATCTTGGGTTCTGGAAATCTGCATTCATTTCTTAGCTCTGCCCCTCTAATTTGAACGCAGAAAAGTCTAGTCACTCGCTCCTTCTGGACTTCAGTCTTTCCTTTTAATTTGTTTATATACTGGACATCTGTGTGTCATGAGCAGTATATAACATTTGAAAAAAGTATATCACTGCATTTGAACAAAGCAGTCTACTTTGAAAAAAATAATTTATACTACATAAAGCGTTGCCAGTTTTCACGAATAAAATCACAGGATGCCCAGTTAAATTTGAATTTCAGATCAACACAGATACATTTATTAATATATCTCAAATATTGCCTGGGTCATACTTATACTAAAAGAATATTCTTAGCTTGCTTGATATTCAAATTTAACTGAACAACCTGTGTTTTATCTGAAAACCCTTCCTATATACCAAGTATTAAGCATATAGGTGTAGACTGTAGTATTCAGAATCTGGAAGGTCAGTTTTAGGAGACTCAAAAAGCCAGGAATGCCATTTCCTAAGATCTTCTTTTGGTTTTATTGGTGTTTTGTTTTGTTTAATCATAAATCCTCAGTAGATGTAAGGGGAGAGATCAAGTCCCTTACAAAACTGGGGTATAGGTTATAAGTTGTCAGGAAACTAAGTTTCAGAAAGAAGGGAAAGAGAGGGAGGAAAGGGAGTGGAAACAACCAGTGGAGAGAATTTTCCATTCTCTTCCACTCAGCGTTTATAGGTGATGGTCTCTGACAAGTATTTCCTTGTCATGGGAGAGAAAACCGGGCATGTAGGTGTCACAGGGGTGGCTCTTCACTGACCTGAGAGAAGAGGTCCACCCCTAATTAGCACTAGCACACCATAGGACCTTAGGTGCTCTGGGTTCTGTGTGAAGTGTTTGGGGATTCTCAGACACTGAACTGTGGGGACTCATTTCTGGTCCTTCCAAACTCCTACAGGATTTAATCATTCATAGTGGATAGTTCTGCATTGAATTTCTGTTTTTCCTAATTGTGTACGAGGCATGATAAAAAAAAAATATGCTGAATGTTTAAGTGAAAAAACAATTATTGCAGTAGAAGACACATTGCCATTAATCCCCCACAAAATACTCCCCCTCACTTTGAACACACATGTCCCATCATTCTTTCCACTTTCTAAAGCAGTTCTGGAAGTCTTTTTTAGTGTCTTTAGTTGCGCTGTTGTGGCTGCCTCAGTGTCCTGAATTGATTCCAAATGTTTACCTTTCATGGTCATTTTGACTTTGGGGGAGAGCCAAAAGTCGCACGGTGCCAGATCCGGTGAATAAGGTGGATGAGGACACACTGTGATGTTTTTATTTGACAGAAATTGCTGTACCAGACGTGATGTGTGACATGGAGCCTTTCTGTTGTGATTACAAAATATGGTGAATGTTGCTGCTGAGTGTAATCCAACAGAAAAGCAGGGATTTTCAATACAGGTAGTGGCACATAGAACCTTAATAACAGCGTGTGACAAGTTTCAACTTGTTTGATGCAGTCATTGGATGCGAGCTATAGTTGAGAGAAGGTGTGTTTTAAAGTGGGTCGTAAATCTTCCTCCATCATGACAACACTCCGTGTCACACATCACTTCCGGTATATGGCAATTTCTGTCAAATGAAAACATCACTGTGTATACTCATCCACCGTATTCACTGGATCTGGCACCCTGCAACTTCTGGCTCTTCTCCAAAGTCAAAATGATTCAGGACATCGAGGAAGCCATGACAGCGCAATTAAAGACATTCACAAAAGAGGACTTCCAGAACTGCTTCATAAAGTGGCAAGAATGATGGGATAAGTGTGTTTGAAGTGAGGGGGAGTATTTTGAGGGGGATTAATAGCAATGTGTCTCTTACTGTAATAATTGTTTTTTATTTAAACATTCACCGTATTGTTTGATCACACCTCACAGTTGGCTGACAAATGAAAACTGCAGTCTTATGATGAGTAAACATAGCAGCATCTCTGTCACTTGATTTGAATGGACTGCAAATGAAGCTTCCCAGGCCAGAGGCAGAGGAAGAAAAGTGTACAGGAAGCTTTCATATTTTAGGGGGAACTTGACATTCAGGGCCAGTGTGTCCTTACAGAATAGGCTAGGCAGAGAAAGGTCCATTAGACACTGGCCCTTTGGAGATGTGGGGAGAGGGAGATCAGGGTATTTATGGCTTTAGCAGAGGTGGTCTGTCTACTAAGGCTTTCTAGGAGATGGTAGTTAATGACGAGGAAAGTGTAAAATTGCAGAGTGGACCAAGATTAGTTTTGATGCTGTGTCCTTATGTTTTCAGTTTTTCTCTATTATATCTTGGAACTTCCTCCCTCTCCCAGAATCTCAGTACTCAGGGTCCTATTGCTTCTTTCAAGATCCTAAGTCTTATCTTTTGGCCTTGAACTTTGTCCTGGATGGGCCTCACTCTGTAGTTCTCTTCCTGTGAGACCTGGGGCAAGTTACTTAAAGTCTTTTATTTCTCTCCATAAAATGATAGCTGGCTACTACCTCATATGATAAGAGGGGAATAACATATGGGAAGCCCTCAAGAAGTCACAGTGAGGGTATTATCTTGAGCAATTTACTTTGTAATGACCACACAACCATCTTTATAAACACACTGAATTCTCACAATAACGCTGTGAGAGAGGTAGCAGTATGAATCCCATTTTACAGCTAAAGAAACCAAAGCACAATTCAACTAAATTGCTTTAGATTGTATGGCTTTTAAGTGTTGATACTATTTTATGAGCAGGCAGTCTGGCTCATGGGACTACCTTATTAACCACAGTGCTCAGAGCCTTTCTAAAAATGTTAGTTATTATTATTAATATTACTATTATTTCTAGCCATTCTAAAGAACACTAGTGTCCAAGAGAATGTAATAGCTATTCAGTTCCTTAGTCATATTAATTTAGGACGATTCATAATATATCTCAGCATATTAAAGTACCTGAGAAGTCACAGAGTAAAGACACCACTTAATTTTTTTTAAACAGTCTTAAAAATTTTTTAGAATACTTTCAGGTATATATAAAAGTTGCAAAGATAGTTCAGAAAATTCTCATGGACCATGTTGTTAATGTTTTACATTAAGTGTGATACGTTTGTCACAACTAATGATTCAATATTAATGAATTATAATTAGCCTGAAGTCCATACTTTGTTCAGATTTCTTCAGTTTTTATGTAATGTTCCCAGGCTTCCATCCAAGATTCCACATTAAGTTGAGTCATCATGTCTCCTTAGGCTTCTTGTGGCTGGAATCGTTTCTCAGACTTTTTCTTGTTTTTAACGACCTTGACAGTTTTGAGGAGTACTGGTCAGGTATTTGGCAGAATGCCCCTCAATTTGGGTACATCTGTTGTTTTTCTCATAGTTGGACAGGACTATCGGTTTTGGGGAGAAAGACCACAGATGTAACGTGCCATTCTCATCATATTGTATCAGCGATACCTATTATCAAAATGGTTTATTAGTGATGATATTAAGCTTGATCACCTGGCTGAAGTAGTATTTGTCAGATTTCTGCACCATAAAATTAGTCTTTTTTCCTCTTTTTGTACCATGTTCTTTGGAAAGAAGTCACTAGGCACAGCCTATGCTTAAGGGGTGGGGAGTTATATTCCCCCTTTTGCAAGAGGAGTATCTACATAAATTATTTGTAATTCTTCTGCATGAGAGATTTTCTCTTCTCCTCAATTTATTTATTCAACCATTTATTTATATTAGTATGAATTCATGGATATTTGTTTTTATACTTTGGGTTATAATCCAATACCACGTTATTTATCTCTTTATTCAAATTGTTTCACCATTGGCCATTGGACACTCTTTCAGTTTGCTCCTGGGACCCATATACCCTCAGTGTGTGTGTGTGTGTGTGTGTGTGTGTGTGTGTGTGTGTGTGTGTTTGAGCACTTTGTTACTTTCTGACACTACAAGGTACTCCAGGCTCATCTTATATATTCGCTGCTGCAGCTTTAGAATTACCCATGTTTTCAAGGAGCCCTGGTCCCTTTTATTGGAGAATCTGGATGGTAGGTTTGCTCATTGCCACTGGAGTGTTACCGCTTCTAGATCCTCTCAGCATAGAGTTTGGAAATATGTATATGTATGGATAGTAACCCCAATGTTTTTCATCAAATACTTCCTAAACTTCTTTGAATATAGGCCTAAAATATTGCTTAAAATATTGTTCAACATTTCTCAGAACATTAGTATTCCATGGAATCAAGTTACCACGTGGTATTACAGCAATAGTATTCATGTATCTGGATTTCAACAAATATTACCGACAATAGTCATAATAATAAGTTACACTTATCAACTAGGTGCAGTGCTGGTCTGGAGGGTAGGGTGGTAGGATAGACTCCTCAGTTCCTATTCTCAAAGTATTCAGAGTCCAGGGGAAAATAAGCAAATAAAGGAGCAATTAGTCATTGGTATCATAAGTGTTGTGCTAGAGAGAAAGCCACCCTGTTCTGGGGACCCATGTGAGGGGCCTCTATGGCCTGAATGACTGCCCCAGTTTTCTGCCCTCCCCTTGCTACCTTCCAATCCATCAACCAAGCTGAGTCAAAGTGAGCCATATAAAATGCTCCTAGGAAGTTATCTCTTTCTGACATCCCTTCAAGGGCTTTCTGTTGGCTCAGGATAAAGGGATAGGACTGAGTGAGATGAGCAAGGTGCCTAGGGGGGCAGATATTAAGGGGGCATTTGCTCCCAGGGATAAACTTGTGCTTGTAAGATTGTGAGAGTGAGTGCCTCCTTAAATTTTGCCCAAACTTCTCAAGCTGACTTACAAGGCCTTTTATGATTGCGTCTCTGCTACTTCTGTTCTCTTTTAACTGCCCTCTCACTATAGGCTCTCTTTCTCTCTCTCTCTCTGTAGCCACACCCAACAGCCTTCTCTTCCCCAGGCTCTCTGTCACTTGTGGGCCTTCGCAGAAACATCCAGATGTTTCTGGAGCAAACTTCTCTTCATCTGTCCCAACCCTACTCACCCTGCAGGTTTTGAGTAAATGTTTCTTGTTCCAAGATACTCCTGCCATCAACGTTTGCTTGCCATCAAGATCCTGACACATCCCCTTCTACTAACAAGCAGAGCAGGTGGTTGACCTAGTATTCTCACAGCACCTACTATGGGAGTATTTCTTTTTCTTACGGGCAGGGATGGAGCGGGTGGAGAGGGCTTTAAAATGTCACATGGTGACTGACTGACAGCTGAAGCCAGGTACATTGAGGAAACCAGGACTGCTTTCACAACCTCACTGGGTGGTGACCTGTATTTCATCAAAGATTTATCTCCTGCTTTCAAGTATGTTTTTCCGTGGCGCCCTCTACTGGCTGAGAGTGGTACTCATTACAGTCATTGTCTCCTTGGTTGCCTGTCTTCCCTGTGTGGATTTAATCTCTTTGCGGGAAGAACCATGCCAGCCTTGCTCACTGTTAATTCTCAGTGCCTGACACTGGGTCGTGGTGCTCAACACTGCTGTTGAGTAAATGATTGTGTGAATGTACGAAGACATGAGCTCAGACTGGGCATCGCAGAAGGCTTCCAGAGCAAGTGATGTTTGAGTTAAATCAAGAGACGAAAAGGCGAGGCTTCAGTAAGGCTGTAAACATAACAAGTGGAACCATTTGAAATTGTCATCTCTTCAGTCAAAAGTGGCTGAATATTCAATCTGATAATAAATAGCTAACATTATTGAACACTTAGTATGTGTTTTAAGCTCTTTATATGTATTCACTCATTATTGATGTTAGCAACCCAGTTAGGAAGCTACTCCAGTTGCTTACGTTTGACCAATGAAGCAGTTGAGGCATGGAGAAGTACTAAGTAACAGACCCGCTATCACACCCCCCAATAACAAAGCCAGGAATCCAGCCCAGGATGCCTGCTTAAGAACCCTGAACCTTAGCCAGTGTCTTGAAAGCAAGGAGGGTGGCGTCCATGGAGGGGCCTTAAGGAGGTTGTAAGAAGATAAGATGTGCATTTTTCAGAGAGATCTGTTGGGCAAACTGAAGGTAAGTGACGGCTTAGGAGGAGCTGCAGGCACATTGCGACGGCCATCTTGACATCATCACACCTCTTCCCTTGGACATGGCACCTCCTGGCCTCTGCCTTCTGCCAACCAAGGTGCCTTCAGGATGTACAGACATCAGCCTGGCATTTCAAAGGCTTTAAAGCCACAGCATCCCAGCTCTGCCCCAGGGTGTCCACATGATACTGCCTAACCCACTGGAGGCCACACATTTGTACTGTTTGCTATGGGCTTTAAGGTCTTAAGTGGGTTCCAAAAGGGCCCTTTTCTGGCAAGAGAGAGGACTACTTTGCCTTTGGCCAAGGCTCTTCTCCTGGAAGTATGCAAATAGACTTTCTAGTAAATATGGTAATATTTACTGAAAGAGGCCATGTGGCTTCATGGCCTTTAGCTGTTAAATCTAATGTTTTACCGAGCAAGCTGGGAAAGGAGACTCAGGGCCCAGACAGGGGCTTTAATGGCTTCAGTGAAGACCTCAGTTCGCTTTGACTTCTGTAAAATGTGTATATGACTTGCCTGCTTCATGTTGCTCTGGCCCCCAAATCTCCAGTCC
The DNA here is from genome assembly GCF_036562045.2 of Rhinolophus sinicus. Lineage (NCBI taxonomy): Eukaryota > Metazoa > Chordata > Mammalia > Chiroptera > Rhinolophidae > Rhinolophus > Rhinolophus sinicus. The sequence goes on along the minus strand of NC_133752.1, from coordinate 10,141,350 downwards.
ACCTGGGGACTCTCACCACATGTGGTCTGATCGGTGCGCCGCCCAGCCTTGCTCCAAAAACATGTTGTACATTGTGCCCAGCAGAGTGACTTCTGCTGCAAAGAGAGGTTACACATAAGAATCAATAGAAACCCCTTTGTAATAATTTGTGAATTATTTACCCGAAGGATTTAGATCTATTCAGGTGTTTTTATTTCCGTGAACAAAACACTGCCTTTTGTGTGTATAAATGACCGCTTATAAGACAAAAATCCCTGTAACTTGAGGAAAAACACATCTTGGGTAAAAACCCAAGTAATTAGAAATAAGAAGCTTGAAATGACAACCCCAGGAGCTGATGGCTTGGACTTCAAATGGAATTCCACCTACTAAGTATAATTAAGCGCAAAACCCCACCTGAAGGTACACTGAGGATTTGATGCAAACCCACAGAAGCCAGAAAATTTGGAACTGAGGCTGTACAGTCACCAAGCTCGTCCTTCCCTGGTTAGAGGATGCTTTGATACAGTTCTCACCTCTGGGACTAGAAGCTGTGTGCAATCTCCTAAACCAGAAGGTCCAGGAAAAGGGGCACAGAAGCAACATTTCAGCTGCTTTCCTTTTGTCATCTGAAGGAAAGCTATAGATTCTACTGAGCACATTTAGAAATGAAGTTTCCTTATTTGGAAAATAAATGCTTGAGCTGTACAAATAGAATCACTATCTTCGCTTCTGTCATAGAGGGCTGTGAGAAAGGAAGTCTGGTCATCCGGAGTGGGAAAATCAGGACCTTCCAGACAGACTAGAACTTTCCTTTCTGCACTGAGGGAACTATTTTTTTCCCTTGCAAATATATGAGGAAATAAACAGTAGCTTCCTTCAGAGGTAGCAAAATGGAACAGAATAGGCGTCAGAGGTGGGAATCAACCCATCTGACAACTCTGTAAAATAGGAAAAATATATTCCTCCCAGGGTTTCAGGGTGAGGAGGGTCTTTTTTCTTTTTAAACGTTTACTTGTCATTTACTATGTGGTACTTACAGTAGCAGGTTGCCCTGGGAAGACAAAGTAGGTTAATACACATGGAAGGAGGCGGAAGTGAGAAGGGACCCAACATTTATGAAGTGACCATGATGGGCCATTATATTTATATTGTATTACATAATTTGACTGTTATCTAATTTCATAAAAATGTATGAAGTAGGCTTTCTATAGACAAGGCAACAGCTCAGAGAAGTTAAGTAACTTGCTCAAAGTCACACAGCAAGTATGGGGCAGAGATGAGATTTGAACCCCCAAACCCATGCTTATTTCTACCACAGTAAGTGAAACACACGTTCAAAGTGCATCGATAGAATGTATCGTGATGTTCTTTCTTTCTTTTCCCTTGTTAGGGCTTCTTGCAAGAGTTTTCATAATTTTTCCCTGCAAGTCACTGAACAAGGAGAGTTGTTTTAATTTCAGAGATGGCCAGAGTAAAGGGAAGGGGACAGGGACATGGATTCCTGGGAGGAATGCCAGGTTTTCACATTTATCTGCCCAGGTTGGCAAGGCAGTATCTCTAGGCTTAGTACTTTCCAATAATCATGATGCAGCTTGAAATGAAATGAGAAAGTTGCTTAGAAAAGTAATTAGATAATTGGTTCTGATGAAGGGACTTACTAGACCAGGAGCAGTTTTCAACTCCATGACACTTTTCATCTGCTTTAGAACGTGAACCAGGTCTTAAAGAATGTTCTTGGGTGATGCGATGAATATTCTTTCCTACACAGTAGAGAAAAATAGAATCTCATGGCTAGGACTCAAGTCAGATCTCATTTAAAGAATAAAAGTGGGAAGGGGGCAAATTGGTACCTGCCTCATAGAGTTGTTACGAGGATTAAATATTCATGAAGCCCTCAGGACAGGGCCTGGCACATAGTAGGGATATAAGGATTTGCTAAACACAAGACAGTGAATTGTCCTGTTGTCCTTACTGGAACATGAATTCCAAGGGTAGCGCATATTTCTGTCATGTAGTAATTACTCAGTAAATGTTTAGTGGATAAAAAACTCAAGGTAACTAAAACGATCTCAAAATATGTGAAATTCTCAGATCCACGCCTATTTTGTTTCTCAGTAAGTAGGCATGTGTTAGGATGTTGGAAACATAGAACATTGCAGAATCAAGATTGGGCTTGTTCAACTCCTCTTCTCCAAAGTTGAGAATTCATCTATACAAGTCTCTTTAAAAATTAATAATTTTAAGGGAGAATTCTTGCATGCAACAATGTTTGGAGATTCACGTTTCAACTATGTAAGTGTATACCATTTCACGTGACTCGCTGAAATGCTCAAGTTGGTTGGTGAAATGAGTGTATGGAAGTTATTGTGTTTCTGGAGATTATAGGTAAGCACTTCCTGATACCTGAAGGGTCCATTTGTAATCTTCAATAAAGTGTCGGTTTATCCCTGTGCAGCTCCCAACCCCCTTTACAACAGCAAGAATGAGAGAGGTGCTACAACAAATTACTTGATTAGCTATCTTTCAAAATTAAATTGGTTTTGATCTGGATGTTGTAAAAAAAAAAATATCTGAGGCCTGGGGAAGATTACAGTGTTTATAAATCAAAAGCAGCTGCTTCTATTTGTAATGACACTTTTTTTTAAATTCTGATTTGACAAGCCTCCTCTCAGATTTGAATTCACTATCAATGTGAAAACCAGGCAAGACATTAAAGCGCAAAGAACAGGTTTTATCATGGAAATTCTAAAATGCCCTGACTGTGGGCAGTGTGAGACGTTGGCTTGGCTAGCCACCGAGAAAGCTAACCCAGCAGATGATAATAACAGGTAGTTATGTAAATAGATTTCTGGAGCCAGACAGGTGGGCTTCCATAGAAAATAGTCCGCTGAGCAGAAACGATGCTAGGAACAGGCGGGTGCAAAGGTATCCACAGCTCTGATCCACACGCAGCACGAAATTCTGTGTCGCCTGTTTATATCCCTGCTGATGGGTCCCACGGTTCAATCAGAGGCCCTTTTGTAGTTACCACATTGCTTTGGGTTCTAGGCAGTTTTCTGTTTCTGGTTCACTCTCCACCGTCACTTTCTGAGAGTGTTCAGCTTAGCTCTGAGTTACCTGGAATGACTAGACTACGAGACAGCTCGGAGGACCAACATTTCCTGTGTTACCATCCTATGAGCCCATGGGCTGCAACTTCAGGGCATTCGAACATCTGAAACTTTGTACCTGGTTCTCAAGGAAAAGTTAGTTCCTTGAGACTGTTTTGTCTTATGTCCCGAGGAGGCAACGTGCCTGAGGAGTCACACAGATCTCAGTGGGAATCCTGCCTGCACCCTTTAATAGTTTTATCCTGCTGGTTAAAGGAGTCAGGCTCTCCTAGTCTCAGTCTGTAAATGCGACTACAAGAGCTAACACAGGATGTGGTACAGGGGCTCCGTGTCTGTATTTAGTGGGTGTGTCACTCACTGGTTACTCTTACTGACTTACAAATGCAGGGGCAACACTGCATTTGAGGTCACCCGCTGGGTGTCCTCGAGCGGATCATTGAAACTCTGAGTCCCGGTTCCTCATCTGTGAAGCAGGGAAAACGACCCATCTCCTAGGGTTTTGGGGATGATTGAATATTGAGGTATTACTACTACACATAAAAAAAAAAAACACACACCACGAAATAATAAACTTCCCCTTGGTTATCTCGATCACTTTGCTGTGTCACATGCATTTCATAGCACCTGAAAGTTTTGCTTATGTCTTTGCTTGTTTCTTGTCTCACTCCCCTTGTAGAATGTAAGTTCATGAGGTCAGGAATTATTTACTTGTCTAGTTCGCTGCAGTTTCCTCCAGCTTCTCGTTCGTACCTGACTGATCGTGGGCGCTCCATAAGTATTTGTGGCATGAATGAATGAATGAATGAATGAATGAATGAATGAATGAATGGAGGTTTTAGGCAAAACACCACTTTCTCCATCTCTGGGATCCCTGGACCACTGTGCAGTAGTTCTGTCTGCCTGATGCCTGATGGATTGTTCTGCTGTGCACGTCATCCTCTGAGAAGATTCTCTCCACATCTTCTCAGGCCACTTCCTTCCCTGCCTGATCCTCCTCCCCCAACCAGTGTGTGTACAGGGAATGCAAACTCATTTAACCAAAGCCAAACATAATTAGGAGAGTAAATCTGCTGCTGCTGCTGCTGCTGCTGCTGCTGCTGCTGCTGCTGCTGCTGCTGGGGCAGCAGAAAAAAAAAAACACAACAACTCATATAGTGCATTCCAAAATAAAATCCGGGCTGGTGGCTTTTTGGACCCCCTAGTGTTAGTGTAATGGCTGTGCTGCCCTGGGCTGCTCCCTTCCCCACTGGCTTGGCCAGGAAAGGGTTAACTGCACAGTGGTGCCCCTTTGCTGCCAGTAATGTCAAAGTAACATCTACCCTAAAAATTGGCCAGTTCTTAAGGATTCACTGTTAGTATCATTTGACCCAAGGCAGTTCCAAATCTCAAGCTGTTTCTTTCTTTGGTTTATCATCCTTTAGTTCATTCCTTCACTTGTTCGTTCGTTCGTTCATTCATCCATTCTCTTTTTCATCTCTCAATGCCATGTCAGGCACTGTGCTTCGTGTTAGAATTATAGCAGATAACAGAAGCTGCTCCATTGGGCGTGGAGTGGCTTGGGGGCCTACTGTTTTGGGGAAGACTAATTTGGTGTCTAAGGTGCCCCAGGTTTCTCCTGGTTTCTGACTAAACACACGGACAGACCCGCCCCATAGATTGCCCAGGGACAGGAAGGTGCATCATTTGAAGAATTAACATAGCAAGCATTTTCTTTTGACTTTGTGTTTATGTTTATTTAAGTTGTTTAAGGTGGACAAAGCTGAAGTAGATTACACAGTGCACCCCCTTTCCTCTTCCCTTCACCACTCCTGAAGCCCCCCTTCAGCCATCCATAGGCATCCCGCCCTGGCGGGCAGAGATTATAGTCATTTGTTAATTGAATAGTAGCAGCTCCTTGGCCACTCTTGCCATCGGGGAAGGGCGATTGAGGAAGCTCTTGGAGCTTACATGATGCCATATTATCACACATGCTGCCCATCTCACACCCCAGTACCCGCACTTCAGCACGGTCCAGGGAACAGACTGAGACACAGAGGAGGGCAGCACGTCTGCAGCCAGGAAGAGGCGGAAGGATGAGATACTCACACCCCGAGCCTAGTGTCCTGCAGACCTCAAAACTGGGAACAGACATGAGTTTGGGTTCTGACATCACCCTTTCTAACAGCGATATTTACAGTGTAGTGAGTGCCCACAGTGAGCTGTGCGTTTTGTTAAGCCCCGTTACACGGAAGGGTGTCGAGTCTTTACAGCAATCCTGCAACGCAGTAAAAATGTTCCTACTTTTGGGTAACAAATCAAAGCTCGTCAATGGAAGTGACTTGCCAGTGCCATCTGCCTTCTAAGTGGCAGAACCGGGGGTGACCAAAGACTTGCTTTTATTTTGCTACTATAGCGCCCTATGCCTCGCTTATAATAAATCTTGCCGCACCCTATTTTTATTACCTACTTATTATTGTCTATTCCTCTGTCGGGTGTATATTTTTTTGAGGCAGGGTTGTGTCTTTGTAGTTTCCTGTATGCCCCCTTAGCACCATCCCTGATATAGCGTAGCTGTTCATTATACATTTATGGAATAAAAGACGAAATAAGCACCTAGCACCTCCTCCCTTCTCTAGAGCAGCCTTAAAAAAGAAAGATTTTAACGTTTTTCACAGGAAAGATTTTTATTTCCATTTTGTGACTTACTTTATTTAAATATCAACGGTGGGTCCCTTCTCTCCCAGGGCCCCTAAGACAACTCCACTCTGAGGCAACACAACAGAGAGAAGAGAGGTGTGCTGGGCTCTCATTCTGCCAGGGGCAGGGATCCATTCACAACCGATTCGGGAGTAGAGTCCCAGGACGTGGGGTCCAATTTGGTGTGTGTGGGGAAGGCACCTGGTGGCTGGTGAGACCCATGTATTTCCCGGGAACAGGAGGGCTCAGCCATTTGAGGAGTTCTCCGTGGTTCTAAGTCTTACATTGACACAGAGTGAGCAGAGCGTACAATAAGAGGACTTCCTGGGTCCTGCTAGCAAGGTTCCTCCCTGTCTCTTAGCCCTTAATGTCTGTTCCAACCACTTGGCGCTTAGCATATGCTGCCATGATTTCTCTGTTTGAATGTGTGTTTGTGTGTTCATGTCACCGCCCAGCTAAGGAGACTAAACATTCATGTAGAGCAGGACCTGACTGCATCCCCAGGCTCCAGTTTCTCAGTACATGAGAGATTCATAGTGTGAAGGAGGAAACAAATCTTTTTCCTCTACCCATCTTAGGTTTTCTGGCTGGGGCCCACAAATTAGACTGACAAAAGACAGATTTACATGAGAGAAACAAAGAGAAGTTTATTAACATGTGCCTCACGCATACATACATGAGGATTTAGTAATGAGTAACTCCAAGAGATGGTTAGAACTTGGTTAGGACTATATTTTAACAAAAGAACAATAAATTTGTAGAGAGGTGATAAGACAAAGGAAAATGACTTGGAATTTCTAGGAGTGGCAAATTGTAGGAAGGTAAATATATGGGGAAAGTAATGAAAGATAAGCTCTAGTTAGCCAAGTTGTTCTGTAGGTTCCTCTGGTGCCCTCTCTGGGATAATAAAGGCCTAGAGTTGTCTCTGGTGATTAACTTCTCCCCTTCCTGATAGAGAGGGAGGGGAGAAAACCTTTACAAAATTACATCCTGCTTTTAGGCAAATAGGGAGCAGAGAGCTTTCTTATACCTACTTCTTCTCAGTTGTCTTCAGCTCAAAATAATCCTCATGCGACAGTGACATATTTTGGGTGGCATATCCTGGTCCCCATCAATAATCAGCAAATATGTGTTGGGGACCCATAAGTGCCAGGCAGTGCAAGGTTGTGACAATGAGCGCAACAGAGGAAATCGTGTGCCTCGTTTTGCTCACATTCTAGTTGGGGTAAGACAGACAATAAACAAACAAACAGAGGAGCAGGTGCTCAAAACTTTTGTGGTTGATAATGACAATGACAACAGCATTTGCCAGCTCTGCTAATGAGTCTCCCTGGAAACTCGAGTGGGGGCGGTAAGAAGATTAAGAACCTAGGTAAGTCTTACTAGTAGATTGGCTGATTTAGGAGTGACAGAAGCCTGTGGGTCACGATGAATGCAAGATTCTGTCAGTCACACTCGAGCTGGGAAGAAATTCAATTAAAATGTATATGTTCAAGCTTTCTTTTTAAGGTATTTGTTCCAGAAATCAGAGCTCCCTTTTAGTGGTTGTTAATATCAGGAAATGAATATCTGATTACATTTTTCTAAGGCGAGTCCCTTAGCAGCAGGTGGAATCTCATCTTATCACATCTTCTGCATAATTCATTTTGGGGAAAGTCCCTTGAGTTTTGCTTTCAAAACTTGAGAAGAAAAACGAAGCTGGTTTAGGGTCGTAAGAGTTTTTAACCTTTCTGGGTGAGCCAAAGTACCTAATGAGATTCCAGGAAAAGATCCTGAAACGTGGATTTCTTGAGAAATGGCAGAGAACCTGGGTCATTCTCTCCTGTGCTGTGGGTGTGTGGGGGGAGAGGAGGAAGCAATCTGTAAGCGAGTGTGAGTCTGCAAAGCAGCCAGCCAGTGTGTTTCCCATGCTGCCCAGTTCATCCATCATGCATTCCTCAGGAACTTCTTCCCATGCTTGGCTAGAGCTTATTATCACAGGAACATTATAGAACACTTTTTTCTCTGCTTTCGCCCGATGCGGCAGCTGCCCAGCCATTGAAGCCACAATAGGCGATGTCTGCACATTACATTTTGGCCTGTTTGTGAGGCCAGAAATGGGCACGTGCATCTTCGCTTTTCGGTGATGGCGTCTGGCCTCACTACAAAGCCCTGTGTGTCTCAGCCGAGCCTGGGCAGGGGGTGGGTAGGAGGGATTGTCCCTGGAGCTGATCCTGTTCTGGCCCAGATGGTGGTGCAACTGGGACCCAAGAAGTGGTTGGGAAAAAGAGGGAATTGCTATGTGTTTTCTTAGGTCCTCGCTGTTTCAGAGAACTGGGGTGTCTTTAGGACTCGATGGAACCATGTGTATCAAGCCAGCAGACATTGTCTTTGTGTCATCTTTAATTTAACCACCCAGAGAATTTTTTCCAGGCTTTTCAAAAACAGAACTGGATCATTAAATACATACATCTGGATGTATAACTTTATACTGTATGTCTTTCATTCACGATTATAAGGATCTTCTCATGCCATCAATAACAATTGAAAAATAATTCTTTTTCTCAATTATAAAGCAATCCCTGTTGTCTTAGTCCATTTGGCTACTATAACAAAATACCGTAAACTGGGTGGCTTACAAATAACAGACATTTATTTCTCATAGTTCTGGAGGCTGGAAGTCCAAGAACAAGTCCAAGTGCAGTCAGGATCTGGTGAGGCCCTGCTCCCAAGTTGCAGAATATTGGGCTATCTTCTCGCTATAGCCCCACATGGTAGAAGGAAGAAGGGGGCTAGGGAGCTCTCTGGGTTTTGTTTTTTTAATAAGGGCACCAATCCCTTTCTCGAGGGCTCCTCTCCAAGGCCCCACCTCCTAATGCCATCCCATGGGGCATTAGGTTTCAACATAACAAATTTTGGGGGCACACACACACAGCAAAATCTGCAACTTTAACTACGTTAGTGCTACTAAATGGATGTTTTCTGTCACTACTTTAGGGAGAATAAAAACAGGTGCAAGAGCATATGGGGTGTATAATAAACCGAGGATAGTGTTGTTGGGAGAAATCGGAAGGAAAGAGATTGATGGGCTGTCATGGCAGGTTGAGATTAGACCCCACAGAGTCTTGAATGGAGTAGTGAGGAATCTGAACTTTGTTTTCTGAGTAGGAGATTCTGTTCAAGACTTATTGGTTCCCACAGCCTTGGGCCACCTGTGCCTCTGAAGTGACTGCCGGGCCCTGAAACATTCCTCAGGTTGGAAGGGAAGAAGGAAACAATCTGAGAACATAGACCCTCAGGCATGGGACCAGCCTCTGAGCCCCCGGAAAGAGATGGTGCTTCCTAGCTTCCTCTAAAGACTGGGGCATGGCTGGAAATCTAGAAGCTAGCATCCCGTGCTCCTTTAGAAAAATCACTCCATCTGGTGCTTAGCCACTTCATTTTGCAGGTCCAAAAACACGTCGAGGGAGTGGAACAACTTAGCGAAACAGCGACAGTTGTAAGAGCATGTCTTTGTGGGTGAGTTGCTGGTCTCTCCAAGCCTCAGTGTCTTCATCTATAAAATGGGGCAACAGAGTACTTCCCTCACAATATCATTGACAATGGGTTTCAATGGCACAAAGCATGTAAGGTATTTCTCATTGGTGCTTGGCACATGTAGAAAATGTTCAGGTAACAGTAACTATTATCACTTTTTCATCAACATCACCATCATTCTCATTGTTATCGTTCTTGTAGGGGAGACAATGTAACATTATCAATGGTATTGATAAAATCTGATGTCAAGTGACCGGTGAAAGGCAGATCTGAAATCATCACCACCATGAGCGTTGGCCTGGGAGCAAGGCCTTTAGAACATCTCTCTGCCTGCTAGTAAGCCTACTAATTTGACGCTTTCCATCACAAGACCCAGAAGACTGGGATTTAAAAAGAAGTAATTTGGTTTCACACCCGTCGTAGTGAGGACCATGGGCGCTTCGTGATTGGGTTATGATGAAGACGTGTTTGTTCCTGCTTTGGCCTCTGATACTGTAGTGGATTTAGATTATTGATCTCTTTCCTCCCCGGTAGAGAAATAGAACTCTTCTTCGTATGTGGCCATGTTTCAAGTAGAACTAGACATGGGTTTGTGTAGAGGTGGCACGTCCAGCTCTGCGTCTGAGCATCTCTGTACCTTCTCCTACTCTGCCACCTGGTCACCAGAATGGGTAATAAAACACTTGTCCCCCAGAGAGTACCTGTAAGCCCAGGCCCAGTGCCCTGTGTTCCCAGCAGCCTTGCCTTCCCAGATGAGTGCTCTGTGTGTCTGATTTACATGCACCTGCACATGTGCGTGGCTCTCCTGCATATTCTGCCTAGAGCAGATGGGAGGGAGGTGATGGACACTTGGCCAGCGGAGGAAAGAAAAGTAATATCTAACATTGTCAGAGACGTGCCGCACTCCTTATAGATATTCGCTCACTCATTGTGAGGGTGGGTGCTCACTCAAGTTTCTGGGATTTAAGTCCCCGAAGAAGTTTTTCAGGTCGCCCCTCACTTGTTTATGAGATAGCAGCAAGGCAATGCAGGTCCCTGAGGGGTGGAACTCCCTTCCGGTTTTCAGGGGGTGGGTTGTCTGCCCCCTTGGCCTTTACAGTGCAGGGTTGGAGGGGGTATTCTAGCTCCCACGTGCCTCCTGGTTAAAGAAGAAGATGTAGGACCCGTTTATGAAACTCAGGCTCAGAGGGACAATACTCAGACGTGTGTCCCTGGAGTCATATTTTAGTGACTTTCATATCTGAAGCTGCACTGAGAGAGTGTGAACAGATGTGCGGGTTACATGGAGATGCGAAAGTCTCTAGAGCCAGCCAGGCCTGGATCTAAGTCCTGGGTGTGTTTTAATTGTGCTTGGCCTCAGTTACCTTATCTCTGAAATGGAACAAGTGATGCTTTATCTCAGAATTGTTGTGGGAATTACATGCGAGGGGTGCCCAGTGCTGAGACTGTGTATCAGCTAAACATTCGTGCAGCTGGTAACTACTCGATAAATTGCATTTGTTCTTATTTCTTTTTTTGCCTACATGTAGAGCTTATGTTCTATGCCATAGGTAGTCTTGTTACTTTCATTTTACAAACGAGAAAATTAAAACACAGAGGTTAAGTAACTTCCCCAAATCATATACTAAGTGAGTAGCTGGGATTCAAACCAGGAGTCTGACCCTTGAGCTCCAGCTCTTATTCATTATGCTACCTGCCTTTCACAGGAGGGCTGGCAAGTTCAAGAGCACAGAGGTGGCCTGTGGTTGGTGTGTTCAAGGCACAGTGAGGAATGGCTGGAGAAGAATGAGTGAGGGAGGGGGTGGAAGGAGGTGAGGACAGACATGTGATGGCTACCATCTGGATTGCTGAGGGCATGGTGGGCTATTCTAAAGTCTGCCTTTGCCTCTACATTAGTTGGGAAGCTATTGGGGGGATTTGAGCAGAGAAGGGATATGATCTGTGTTTTGAACCCCTGTATTTTAACTCTCCTCTCTTTCCCCAAGTAGCAGCTGACATTTATTGAATTTGTGCTGGCTGTATTATTATGCTACGTGCTTTATGCACACTTACTTATTTAATTCTTAAGCCAAATTTGTGAGGTAGGAATTACCAGCCCCAATCTACAGATGACAAAACTGAGCTTTAGTAATTGGTCAAAGATCCGTCACTTCTAACAGTATAATCAAGTTTGGGTGAAAACAAGGTCTGTTTGGTTCTGAAACCCATGCTCTTTTCCTCTCCCATTTCCAAACAGTTCCTTATCTACTATTGCTTTTCTTTCCTGGTCCACAGACTTAGTTCCAAATGGTCCACATCTCCTTTGAAGGCAGGGCTCCCAAAACTGAGTTAGTGCTCCATACATAGCAGGTTCATCAACCCTGAGGAGAGGGGACTTCTCTTCATGACACCTGCCATTGTATTTCTCCGAGCTCCCTCATGGTGCAGGTGAGGAAGGCAAGATGGATGACAACGGCACTCATAAAAATTAAAAATCTCTAAGCTAGTTGACCTGAATTCTAGTTCCAGGTCTCCCAGCGAGTAGTATGTCATCTTAAGCATCAGCAGTTACCTAACTGTAATCAAGAGTGTTTGTGAACTTGTGTTTTAATGTCTGTCTTCCCAGAAGCCTTCAGGAGGATAAGGTCAATTTTTACCTCATTTCTTGCTGTGTCCTCATTACTTGCAGCAGTGTTTGACATCTGCAGAAGCCTAATTGCTGTTTGTTGAATGAAAAATATTAATAGCCAGTCATTATGGAGTGTTTTCTGCGTCAGGCACATTACATGAATTAGCCCACTTAATTTAATCATCACAACTATTTAAGGGTGGATAATAGTATCATCATCTCCATCTTACAGATTAGGAAATCGAGGCCAGGAAGTCTTAGCAACTTGCACAAGATCACACAGAAAAATATGTAATGAAGGTGGCCTGAGTTTCAATGTCCTTGAATATAAAATTGGGAACTTGAATTAGCTCATGTCTAAGTGTCCTTCCCAGTTCTAAAATTAGACCTAAAGGACCTGACTCCCAGGCCAATGCTTTTTCATCTCCATCTCATCGTCTCCCTGTAACTCAGAGGAGGGAAATTTTAGGACAAATGCGTGGTTTTCACAAAGGTTACTTTATTTCTTTCCGTGTTCCCTTTTTCAGGGAAATGGGACGGAATGAATGAGCTAGCCTGGCCTTCCAGCTGTGGGGGATGCTGAGCTGGAGGGAGAGTCCCTTTGCAGAACTTGGCTTAGGTGATCTAGGGATTTGAACTTGTGCCTCTGCTGGCGGGAAGTCTCACTGCTGCTCAGATGAGCAATGGTTACGCAATTTGCTTTCCCTCCCTAAGTGCACCCCAGTATGTCTGATCTTCTTGAAATCACTCTCATTTAAGGATCTGTCTTTTTGGAAGCACATGTATCATCTGAAACTTTTTATGGCTTTATGGAAATCTAAATGCACTTTCTAAGCCCAGATGGCCTGGGTTTATCTACCTGTGCACTTTTCACTCGCACTGTTACCCACATAGAAAGGAATCTGTATGGCAAGTTTAAATGTCTGACTTTAGCACCACCATCTTGGATGATGAGAGGACATGAAACCCTGTCCTTTGATAAAGAGTTGAAAGACACAGGGGTGACCAGCTGGGAGAGCAGGAAGGGGCCTGGGGACCACGGCTATGCCCTCAAATATCTGAAGGCCATTTTTCTTTTTAAAGAGGGAGTCTAATATTTAGGACACTCAGGTGGTGAACCAGCCCTAATGCTGAGCTGTCAAGAAAAAGGGGTAAATAGCACAAGCTAATTTACCCCTTACCCCCTTTTTGTCCTCCTTTCAGTTCAGTTGATTGAACACAATGGCCAGGAATGTCCAAGCATTTCAGGCATCAGGTCTCTGCTTACTCTAGATTATATACAAGGTTCCTGCCATTCTTAACTTGCTGTGATAATCCCACTAGTAGAAATGAAATTTGACTTTGTTTTGACTTCTTTCATTTTCTTCTCCCAAATGCACAATCCTCTACCATTTTTTTTTTTTACTTTTACTTTTTTTTTTTTAATTAAATTTATTGGGGTGACAATTGTTAGTAAAATTACATAGATTTCAGGTGTACAATTCTGTATTACATCATCTATAAATCCCATTGTGTGTTCATCACCCAGAGTCAGTTCTTCCATCACCATATATTTGATCCCCCTTACCTTCTGAAAACATTTAGAGATAAAGACACATGTGCTCCAATGTTCATTGCAGCTTTGTTTACGGTGGCCAAGACATGGAAACAACCAAAATGTCCTTCGATAGATGAATGGATAAAGAAGTTGTGGTATATATACAAAATGGAATACTATTCGGCGGTAAGAAAAGATGATATAGGAACATTTGTGACAACATGGATGGATCTTGAGAGTGTAATGCTGAGCGAAATAAGTCAGACAGAAAAAGCAGAGAACCATCTGATTTCACTGATATGTGGTATATAAACCAAAAACAACAAAAGAACAAGACAAATGAGAAACAGAAACTCATAGACACAGACAATAGTTTAATGGTTACCAGAGGGAGATGAATCTACCTTTTTTTTTTTTTAACAGTTCAAATAATGAAAATATGGTGGCATCTTCATTTGCTGTAACAGGATTTCATTTATATTTTTACTTGTTTATCTTTTTGAGAAATTTCATGGCATGTATTGCCCTGTGCCAGGCATTGGGATTAGAGCAAGATGAATTTAGTCAGTACCCTCATGCAGCAAAAAAGTCTAGAATAGAGCAGGAGACAGGCAATAAGCACATGAGCAAATGGCGCCCCCCTCCCATAGTTACTTGTGAGAAGTGGCATGAGGAAAATGGGCTGAGACTAAATAGAGGAGAGATGTCCTCTTTTATATAAAGCTGGCTCGACAAGGACTCCCTAAGGAGGTGATGTTTAAGTTACCTGAAGAATGAGAAGCCGTGGAGGAAAATCTATATTTGTGTATCATTGAAAATATATGTATTTATTGCCACAATTCAATCCAGTATGTTATCTCTCCCTCTTGCAACTTTATTAGTGCTACATTGGGAATTTCAATTTTCTTAGTGCAATTCAAAAAACATTTCTTGAGCACATTTCATGTGTCTCGAACTGTGTTAAATGTATTACTACTACTTTTCAAAAATATAATCTATATTCTAATCCTCTGTGTAGGGATTGACATCAGTGAGGCAACAGCCACCAAGAAGGTTAGGGGATTGATCTACAGTGAGATGTCTAATAACGATTAGAGCTCAGGTTTGGACTCGGGACTGATTCCTATGTCTGTCATCTCTCCACTGCACCCAACCTTGTGGAACCATCTCTGGGGTTCAGGGTTGCCTGCAGGTGGCTGAGATCCTCTCCATTGAGGGATCCAGTTAGCTGTTTCTATGACCTCTGTTTGGGCTTTGGGAACCTTGGTTCTCATCACTGAGAGGAGCTAAGACTGGGACTTGGAAGGAAGCCCGGGAAGAATGGAACAGGAACAGGAAGCAGTAGATCGGGTCCCAGGCGAATGAGCGAGAAGCAGAAGGCAAGGCCAGGATGTCTCGGGTCCTATAGAGGGAGCTGGCATGAGTCGCTGTTTCCTTAGCTTCCCTGAGTGCTTCAGAGCGAGTCTTCCTACAGCATCTTTCAGAGGGAGCACTTTGCTGGGCTTGTGCTGCTGCTGGGGCTCCACACACCAGACTGTGCTTAGAGAACAAAGCGAAAGTGGATGAGACGGAGCCCTCAGTGTGGGGAGGCTGACGGAGAGAAGGCATGGGCAGTGAGTCTAGTGGGCAGCCAGCCACTGACCTACTTTGCCCTCTTCCCTCTGGTACATTGCATAGATCAGGGGGAGAAGAAGTATGTGGGTCACTCCTCACACTTTGGCATAGCCACGTATTCAGTGGAGAGTAAAATCCTGCCACACTAAATCCATCACACAACCGGTGCTCGTGTGAGTGAATGTGTTTTCCAGAATCAATGACTAACATACTGTACTGTCTTGAACAGTATGTCCCTCACTCCCCCCCGCAACCCCCTCCTGGAATCTCAATGTGACATTATTTGGAAATAGGGTCTTTGCAGGTGTAATTCATTAAGGTCGTCGTGGGTTGAGCACATTAGGGTGGGCTCAAATCCATTGTCTGGTGTTCATATGAAAAGAAAATGGAGACAGACAGGCACAGATAGGGAGAATGCCATGTGAAGATGGAGGCGGCGATTGGAGGATGCAGCCAGGAGATGCCAAGAATTGTCAGCGACCACCGGAAGCTAGGAGAGCACCATGGAAGAGTTCTTCCTCACAGCTCCCAGGAGAAACCAACTCTGCTGACACCTTGACATCTCAGACTCCAGAACTATGAGAGAATAAGTGTCCGTTGTTTTAAGGCACCAGTGTGTGGCAATTTGTGTCAGGAAACTAGTACACTCACCTCCTCTGATGACGGCCTCTTCAACCCATACCTCAGGCCAGGTAGCATCTGTCCACCGCCAGCCACTCCTTTTACCCTGAAGTATTCTTCGCCTCACATCCCACTGCAGTGGGCTGCTTCCTTCTCTTTCTTTCCATCTCCATCACCATTCTAAATTTTGTGGGCAAGGACGCAGATTTAATTCATCACTGTATCCCCAGCTCCTGGAACATACTATCCATGTTCAAAGTATGAACGAATAAAATAGATACTTCTTGGCTAAAGCAGTCTTTCCAAAGACCTCAGCAATCTCAAGCCACCCACCATTTTATGTTTTCATTCTACGTATTGATGTTATTAAGTGCCTATTCTATGCCAGGAACTATGCGAAGAATTGGGAACACAGTGGTAAACAAATAAAAGGTCAACATTTCTGTTTTCTCCGGGCTTATTATCTAGAGGAGAGGTTGGCGAAGGGGACAGGTTAAACCAGAAAACAAACACACGCGTGCCTTAATCACGTAGGTGGTTTTGGATGGTAGTAAGTGCTCTGAAGAAAATCAGAGTAATGGGTGGAAAAACTGGAGTTTTCTCACTGAGAGGATGCTAGGAAAGGCCACTCTCCAGGTGGTGCCATTTGAGCTGAGGCTTAAATAATAAGGAGGATTCAAGTCTTCAAAGATCTGGAGGAGAAGCCTCACAGGAAGAGGAAATGGCAAGTGCCAAGACCTGGAAGCGGAAGTTTACACGGGGTATTTGGAGAACAGAGAAAGCTGGTGAGCCAGGCGCAGGGGCCGAGAGGTAGGGGATGACATTGGGAGACAAATTTGTCCCCTTCTTCATGGTCTGAAGGCAGAAGAGTTCCAGTTCATAGGCGAGTGACTGACATGTTTCTGGGGTGAGGGATGTTGCTTAAAATCAAAATTATATTTGCTGTTTATAGCTGGCAAGGGGAGCCCCAAGGATGAGCAAATCCTGCATAAGGAACGGGGCTAGGTTTTCACCAAGGCCAAAGAGAGGAGAAGAAACCAGATCTCACATTTTCTCCTCATGAGATCACAGGTCTGAATGGCCACCCGTGGAGGCTGCCCTCCCTTGTGCAGTGCGGTTCAAGCCTGGCCTTTGTTTTGTTTAAAGCTTTGTTTCCTTTGTGTTCTAGCAAAAGACAAAGCGGACCTAACTTTTGGGGATCCTGTTATGGCTGATTTCAGCCGTGTGTCACCGTATAAGCTTTTCAGCCACTCTGTGTCCTGTGGTTTGGTGGCAGAGATTTGAGAAGTGACCTCTTGTTGCACAGTTGTTTTGTTTGTCGTTGGTTTTTGCATTTTCATTAAATCATAGATGTCTCTAATTGCTTCCATGTGGCCAAAATGCTCCTTGATTGGAATTCTACGGAAAATAGAGTTTGCTTTATTAAATAGTGTTTCTTGAGGGATTTGAGTGGTCTTTGGTTTCCTTCCCCCGCCTCCTTTTTTTTTTTTTTTTTTTTTGAGTTTTTAATTTGTTGCAATGTATAATCACTTGCTTCTGTGCTGGAATTGCTCTCCAGGCTTCTACAATCATGTAGTATAATTCCCTTTATTACTGCAGAATCATTTTTAGCCTTCAGTTAAGATGACTGGACAAGAATCAGATGAAATGGAATTCGTATTTATTTTGCATGGTGCGTTGCTCCCGAAGCCAGAGTTTCCCTTTGCTTGCTAACTTTTTATGTGGTTTGGGAAAGAATGAAATTAGGACTAGTCGACACCTGATCTTGTTTAAGTTTCACGGCACCGTGAGGCACATAAGTGTAAGTAAAGCCCATTTTGAGTCCTCAGAGGGGTACAATGACCTATCCAAGACTATCCGTGCAGAGTGTGTCAGAGCTGCAATGCCAACCAAGCTCCTGGAAATCTAAAGCCACCTCTCTGACCCCTTCTGTAGTAAGATTTTCTAAACTATACGCGAGCAGGAAAAAAAGCTGCTTCTGAGACGTTAGAACAAAATACATTACATCTAGTGAAATGTGTTAGTGAGTCCCTTGCTGCATATTATTGATAATTAATGCTTCTTCTCTACCTGGAGTAAAAGGAATTCTATTTTACTTAATACAGAGAATGGTAACATCCTAGGGCTTAGGTGTATTAGTCAGGGTTCTCCAGAGAAACAGAACCAATAGCCTAGATGTATACATATAAAAAGATTTATTATAAGGAATTGGCTCGCACAGGTATGGAGGCTGACAAGTCCCAGGATCTATGCAGGGTGAGTTTAGCAAACTAGAGACCTAAGAGAGCCAGTTATGTAGCTCTAGTCGAAGTCCAAAGGCCTGAGAGCCAGTGTATAAGTTCTAGTCCGAGGGCAGAAGACTGAGGGCCCAGCTCAGGTCAGTGGAGTTCCCTCTCACTCAGTCTCATTTATTCAGATATTCAATTGATTGGCTGGGGCCCACCCACCTTCGGGAGGGCAATCTGCTTTACTCAGTCTATCAATTTAAATGTTAAACCCATCCCAAATCATCCTCACAGAAACACTCAGAGTAATGTTTAACCAAATATCTGGGTACCCAGTGGCCCAGCCAAGTTGACACATAAAATTATTAACCATCACAACTGCCTTTATCTGAATTGTGCCATTATCATTTACGAGTGAAGTGGCCTTGGTCAAATTACTTAACCTCTCTGAGTCTTACTTTCTTCATCTATAAATTGGAAGCAGTACTCTCTATCTCACAGGAATGTTGCAAGAATTAAATGTGACAGTTTTGTAAAGTACTTAGTACCCTGCCTGGCCCAGAGGAAATGTTCAATAATTGCTAGTTATTTGCTACAATTACTTTATTATTGTAATGATGACAATAAGCCTAGGAACATATAGGCAGTGTTTGTGTTATAGATTTACGTTGTATAATTTGAGTATAAACTTTCAAAAAATGTTTTGGAAAATGGCTCTTTTGTTCAAAATTGAAGTCCAGCCCCTGGCAGGTAGAAAATCATATGTAATTTACGATTTTGATGTTTGTTTCCTGGGTAACTTCGAGGAAATGACTGTTGATCTCACTACCTTGATCACCTCTGCCTCTGGAGCCTGCTCAGGAGCCTTCTAGATCTCTGTGTGGCTCCCCCTCTTGTTCTTCAGATTTTTTACTGTAAACCAGTGGTGCTCAACCTGGACGACATCTGTCACTGTCTGGAGACATTTGTGGTTGTCACAACTGAGCGAGGTGCTATGGACCTTTTGGGGTAGAGGCCAGGGATGAGGCCAAACATGCTTCAGGACACAGGCCTGTACAACAAACAGCCATGCGGCCCAGGTGTCTGTAACGCTGAGGCGGCGGTGCCCTGCTCTAAAGAGACATTCTTAGCAAGGTATTCCTGTGACCCTATCTAACGTCACTGCCCCTCCCCAGCCCCGTTTCCTGCTGTATTGTGTTTCTCCTGTGCACCTGTCTCTCTCTAATGAGTGACATATTTCACTCACAGTGTTTATTGTTTGTCTTCCCCTAGTATATATGCCCTATGAAGACAGGGATTTACGGCCTTTTTGTTCACTACGTTGTCATTGGTGCCTGGAACAGTTCTAGCACGTAACAGGTGCTCAGTAAATATAGTTGCCGGTGTGAATGAGTACAGAGTCCTAGGCCACCACCAATCCGTGAGAGAGGTCACTTGACTTAAAATCCATTTGCCACGCCTATGGAAACTATTCGTGGATCCTGGAAGGTGATGGCGTGACAGATCTTCCCTTTTACATACTTTGGTGGTGATGTTGCCTTCACATGCGCCCTAACCAAAATTCCCCCTGGCTCTTCCGTCCAAAATGTTTTCCCCGAAGTCAAGAGGTGGGCAGGCGGGCAGGTTCTTTCGGTGAACAACAAATTCCTGAGAAAGCAAGTGTTCCGGCAGGATACCATTGGAAGAACCGTTGTAATCACCCTTATATTTGACAGATGGAGAAACTGAGGCCCAAATACATCCTCTGGGGACATTTTGAGCACTTAAGTTTCTTTGATTTGTACTTGCCTAAGTTCACCCAGCAAAGAAGTACCAGGATCAGAATTACAGCCCCGTTTCTTGACTCCTATGGAGAGGGAAAAGGGAAAGTGAAAAATCCTGCAGGACCAAATCTGGGAGCTGGCAGGCAAGCCACAATTTCCTAAAGCTCTCTTTTGCTTTGCAAGTTGTGATTTCTAGCAGACAGGGAAGAAAATTGAATAGCTAAATGCAGAGCTTTCCGAGATGCTGAGATGCAAATTAGCCTGAACCACGTGCAACTGTGGATTTGAGGTTGGCGTGCAAAATAGAGGCTTTGCTTCCATCATTGAAAACTCACTTTGATAGATGGTGTACTCTTGTTCTTTCCCAGGCAGGCCCTGTGCAGGTCACACTGATCCCAACCTTGAGGAGTTCGCAGTCTCCTGAGAGACAGATAGTGGAGGGCCCCTTGTTTGTAACCCAAAGTCGGTGGCAGTGCTGGGACAACCGGTTAATTGGATTATACGTTTTTTGAGAAGAGGGAACTCTATCCTGTGTGCCTTATATGCCGTCTAACACCGAAGGCCAGAACAATAATGATGGATAAAAATTAACCGGCGCTTACCATGTGCCAGGCACAGTGCTAAGTACCTAAGCACTTCATTTACTCCTCACAACAGCACTGTGAGGTAGCTGCTATTATTATTCCTGTTTCACAGGGAGGGCAACTGAGATCAAGCAGTTACTCGATCTTGCCCAGAGTTACAGAGCACAGAAGTGCTTGCTGTGGCCTCTAGGCCCAGGCCTTCCCGTTATAACGTGTCCAGGCTGTACAGTAAGATGCATTACTGATAGATGTTACTAATATCCACACAAAGCTGACGTCGGGACTTTCTACCATGTATTAATAGTGCCCGGTACTCTGTTCCGGTCACTGGTTCATGTATTATCTACTTTAATCCTCGCAATGAAAAATGAGGTATTATTATTTTACGTGCAGTGATACAGGCACAGAGAGCTTAAGTAATTTATCTGAGATCACACAGCTAGTAAGTGGTAGAGCCAGGATTTTGGATAATTCATATATTGTATGGAATGATACACGATATGGCATTTTGTGTCTGGCTTCTTTCTAGCATAAAGTTATGAGGTGCATGTTACAGCATTTATCAGTATCTTGTTCCTTTCATTACCAACGGTGTTCCATTATATGGAGACACATTTTGTTTACCCATTCATCAGTTGAGGACACTTGGATCGTTTCCATTTCTTGCCTGTTGTGAATAATGAAGCTATGAACATTCATGCACAAGTCTTATATATGACCTTTTATTACTAGTATTTCCCCACAATCCTTTCTGTCTCTCTCTCATATCAGTTAATAGGGATAAGTTCTGGAGTCAGATAACATGTGTTTAAACACTCACTCCAACACATACCAGCTGTGTGCCTGGGAAAATTAAGTAACCTTTCTGAGTTTTTTTTTTTTTTTTTTACTTTTAAAATGAGGATAATAATAGTAGCTGCATGGTAATAGTCAAAAGCTTGAAATAGATAATGCACAGTGTTCAGTTCGCAAAGAACACACAATAAATGTGTTCCAGGTAAACAATAGGGATGCAAAAAAAAAAAAAATCTAAGGAATAGACTGTCTACACCATGGAGTTTAATCTAGTGTCTGAGACATGAAAATGTAACAACTAGACATAATTTATATAAAATGAAACAAAATGACTACAGAAGTAGTCAGGATGACGTTCATGGTAGTTGAAAAATTAAAACAATAATGTATCTCAGCCTAGAAAATAGAGCCTTTTTTAAAGGTTAGAGGCCTGGGAAGCTTCAGGATGGAGGCAAGACTTGGGTGGCGGTCTTAAAGAACCAGGAAACGATGGTCGGGAAAGAATGGAAGGCTGTGGGGTGAGAAGCATATTGGAAGTGAAGGGATGAGGGACTAAAGGGGAAAGTTTGTAGGGTTACAGTGAAGTCCAGGAGAAAGGTAGGCGATAAATGGACAAGTGTTCTGGAACCTCCACTGTGCCCTGGGGCTTTCCCACCGCGATGGGAGGTGACCACAGTGTATGAGGGTTCCTGTTCCCCCAGCTCTCCAGCAACACATGTGGGATTGTTACATTTGTTTGAATGTTTGATAATCACTTGGGTGTGCAACAACTTAGTTTTAATTTACTTGTTCTTGATTATAAGTGAAATAGAACATCTTTTCATTACTTTGTTGACCATTTTCTGAGAATTGAGAATAATCCTGTCGTATCCTTTGCTCTTTTATATAATAATGATTTTTGATTTGTAAAAGTTTGTGATGTATTCATTTATTAATCTTCTCCTAGCTTTTCACTTATGTTGTATCATTGTTTATAACATCCTTTGTCATGTAAAATGTTTATATTTTGATGTACTCCAATGGATACCTTGTTCCTCATATGATTTCTCCTTTTAATGTGTCGTTTGCAAAATTGTACCCAGTTCTGAGGTCATACAAAATATTTTCCTATCTTTGTTTCTAATAGTTTGAAAGTTTTGTTTTTCTTTTTTTTATACAGAGGGTGCCAAAAAAATGTACATACATTTTTTTTTTAATTAGAGTTTATTGGGGTGACGATTGTTAGTAAAGTTACATAGATTTCAGGTGTACAATTCTGTATTACATCACATTGTTTGTTCACCACCCAGAGTCAGTTCTCCTTCCATCAGCATATATTAGAACCTGTTTACCCTATTCTAGAGCCCCCTCACCCCTCACTCTCTGGTAACCACTAAACTGTTGTCTGAGTCTATGAGATTTTTTTTTTTTATAGGACTTTATCGGGGAACAGTGTGTACTTCCAGGACTTTTTTCCAAGTCAAGTTGTTGTCCTTTCAGTCTTAGTTGTGGAGGGCATAGCTCAGCTCCAGGTCCAGTTGCCGTTGCTAGTTGCAGGGGGCACAGCCCACCATCCCTTGCGGGAGTCGAACCAGCAACCTTATGGTTGAGAGGACGTGCTCCAAACAACTGAGCCATCCAGGAGCTCAGTGGCAGCTCAGCTCAAGGTGCCGTGTTCAATCTTAGTTGCAGGGGGTGGAGCCCACCATCCCTTGCGGGACTCGAGGAATTGAACTGGCAACCTTGTGGGTGAGAGCCCACTGGCCCATGTGGGAATGGAACAGGCAGCCTTCGGCGTGAGAAGTACAGAGCTCCAACACCTGAGCCACCGGGCCGGCCCGAGTCTATGAGTTTTTGTTTCTTCATTTGTTTGTCTTGTTCTTTTGTTGTTTTCAGTTTTATATACCACATATCAGTGAAAGGATACACATTTGAAGAAAGGAAAAAACTATTAAAATTATGCTGATGGTAACCACTTTGAGCACCTCTTATAATTGCAGTAGTCTAACGTGACTTGTATTCATGTTTTATTATCGGTATATATTGAATATTACAATTTTAATACAGTTTTTTTCCTTTCTTAAAATGTATATACATTTTTTGGCACCCTCTGTGTATTTAATCCATCTGGAATTTATGCTTGGTTACATGGGGTAGAATCAAATTTATTTTTCCATCAAATAGTCCATGTTGCCCCACTCCCTGGCAAGGCCACATCGGTCATACTCAGCCCCCATCACGCTTCTGTGGGTTGCTTAGTCCTCCATTCCATCCTTCTACTCTGTTTCCCCATCTTGCTTTCTTCATTTTGCATTATAACATAAGAATGCCTTCGTGTTATTAGAAACCATGGCTACACATTATTTTTAAATACTCCCATTTTCTTTCTAGTGGACATATCAGGGTTTCAGGAGTCATTCCTCTCCTGTAGGGCAGCACATTGTTTCTTGGTTTTTTTGTCCTTTTTTTTTTCTCTATTATGAATGCTCCTATGGTGAATATTTTTGCGTATAAAGCATTTACATATTTTTGGATTATGTCCTTTGGATGGATTCCCAGAAATAGAATTACTGAGTCAAAGAGCATAAATATTTTTAATGTTTTTAACTCATGGCATGTATTTATTTTAAAAAATTAAAGTGAATAAAGATTCTGGTAAGTTCCTTGTACACGACTGTGTAGTTGCAGTCTATTGGGCTGTGACAAGTCTGGGTCTGGGACTGGCCGCCCTATGGCAGTTCAAGAGAGAGATGAAGGTGGTTCCTTGATGGATTTATCTTTTCTTTTTCCTTGTTTGCTTAATACATTTCTTGTGTATTCGTGTAAGCAGGCAGTCATTTATTAAGCCCCTGTTGGGTGCCGGGCTGCGCAGTAAAGCAGGAGGTAGGATCCTCCGTTCCCAGTGAACTTACCTTTTTAGTAGGTAGGATGACAATAAACAAATAAACAAAATCGAGTGACAAGTGCTTCCTGGAGGAACACACACAGACTGACGTGATAGCAAGTTTGCGTGATAGCAAGTTCGAGCCTGTAGATTGTCTGGTCAGAAGTGACACAGAAGCTGCGATTTGCATGATAAGGAAGAGAAAGCCTCGCCAATTAGAGGAAAGGCTAGTGAGGTGAGCCGAGGCCAAAGAGGAAGGCAAGTCACGACCTCCTAGGGCCGTGTGCTCCATGGAGATAAGTAGTGATGGGGAGCCTGGGGTGGGGTTTGGGGCCAACGGGGCAATGCAGTCCAGTGGGCTTTGTGAAAAGATCATGTAGGCTTCTCTGTAGAGCACAGGTTCTAGTGCTGACAGAGACAAGGGTTAGGGAGCAGTCACAGTTGTCCAGCACAAAAGGTGGTGGTGCGTGAGAAACGTGGGTGGGTTCCGTTATGTATTGGAAATCGAATCATGAGAATGGCTGATGGATTGGAGGTGTGGGGTTAGAAAAGGAGAGGAATCAAGAGTATGTCCTAAAAGGTTGGCCTAAACAGCTGGGATAATGAAATTACTTTGCATAGATGAAAAAGAGTAGCGAGAAACCAGCATATTCCTGGGGTGGGGTGCAGATGGGGGTGGGTCTGGCTTTGACCGTGTTCAACCTTCAGCGCCTCTTTTGTCCACAAGCAAGGAAGTCGGTGAGGCTGCTGGAGTCACAGTCCTGGTGTCCCAAGGGGAAACGCGAAGCCATGATACAGGCTTGGGTAGGTTTTCCAGGCGGGAATTCCGCCCATTCTCAGGAATTTTTTTCACTTTCCCATTCCTGAATCCCGGGATATAAACTGTTTTCTGTTCTCCATGATGAATCGTTTCCACAAAGTGACGACTGATATTACCAACCACCTGGATTCAAGGAGCCGATTTTCCCAGTTTACTGACCAACTTTTCTCGGGATTCGGGAATTGAAAAGTGAAAAAAATTCCCATGAACAGGCGGGAACTCCTGCCTGGAAACCCTAGGCTTACGTGTCATTGGCAAATTAGCAAGAATTGAAGTCCCCTGGTTTATAAACGGGTGTATAAACAGAAAAGAGACCTGTTATTTTCTTTCTGAGTTTTGAGAACATGCTAGGTTTCTTATATTTATCTTTGTGAACAAAAATCTTTTTTTCCTTTTTCCCATGTAGAAAGAGGGAAAAACTTGACTTCTTTTCTAGTGGCGCCCTAATGCTTCACTTTGCCTGGGCACAGTCTCCCAATTTTTGATAGAGTCTCTAAGAGTTATTCCTGTCATTTGATTCAGATGTACCATATTTTGCCATGTATAATGTGCTCCCACGTATAATGCACACCCATGTTTTTGGCCCAAAGTTTCAGGGTAAAAAATCTTTTGTTTTAATTTTTTATTTCAAATTTCTATTTGTTTACATTTAGGTACTTACTTTTTGTATTATAAAGAAGTTGGACATTTATTTTTTAACATGTTATGGTAGAATAAATTTTATGTAACAAATACTTACAAACACAAGAACAGATACAAAGTATAAGAAATTTATGTACCGGTAAAAAATTTACGATATTTACGCATCATAGAAGGCCAAGAGCTCTTCGTTGTTGAAAGTTTGTCGTAAGTTCAACAAAACCGGTGATCGGATTCCAGGGTATTATTTTGCATATTGGTATCTAGAGTTACACTTTTAATTCATAAGCATAAACAAAATAATTAAAAACATTTATATAGATACCGGATTAGTACTACCCGTGTATAATGCACATTCTTATTTTTCCCTCACAAATTTGGGCAAAGAAGTGCTCATTATACATGCCAAAATACGGTAATTGGGCAGATCACCAAAACAAGCTTTTGCATCTTGCAAGCTTTTCTGGAAACATTCCCTCATCTGCTGTGTTTATGTTGGAACAGAAAATTTGTGCCTGAGTTTATGGTGAGTTTGTATCTGAGTTTATCTTTTCTCAAGATATATGAGTTGCTGCCTCATCATATTATCCTGCATCTCAGGGCCTGTCACACCTGGATGGTGTGATGTAATATGAGGTATGGTGCTCACCGCCATGGAACTGTCACCAGTGAGACCTGTGCTTCTGGAGACCTGTGCCTTGCTACATCATTTTCAAAGTGGGTTTGCATGGAGTCCCCAGAATATTATTTTTAATATGTGAGAATACATGTCTCCATGTTGCAGTATAAAACATCAAATTTAATTATGAAAAAAACACTGTTTCTCATTTATACCAGAATAATATAGATTAAAATACGCAGTGAAGCTTTGGGATAAAACAAATGTCCAGCAATCAAAATATTCAGAAACCAAACCCCACCATTGCCTCTTACTCAGTCTGTGACCTTGGGTACATTTCTTGACCTCCTGGGGCCTCAGTTCCCCCCATTTAAATTAGAATAATAAAAGTACTTACCTGATAGGAATACTTTGAGAACTCGGAAATCATTCATTGCAAAACCTTTAGCACTGTCATTGATTTACTCACTAAATATTTACCACTCCTGGTTAACAGATATGTGAACAGAGAAGAGAGGGGAGATGTTCAACTACCATGAAAACAAAACAATTGTTTTTCTTCTGACTTTTGAGAATATGCTCGTGTTTTTTATTAATTTTTTAAAATATTTATTTGTTAAATTATTTAAGGAAACAGATAATTGAGTCCTTTTTGCACGCCAGCCAGGTGTTAGGTCCTGTGTATGCAAAATGTACAAGACATGGGTGTAGATCCTGCCCTCAGAAAGCTTAGAGGAATCCAAACTAAAAAAAAACAAATAAATAAATAAACCATTATTTCATTATAGTTGTGATAATTCCAGTGGCAAAAAGCTCAGATTTTGGCATATAAACGTGTACATTTGAGTCCCTGTTTTTAGATTACTGTCAATAACATTTCTCTTTGGAATACTCAGTTAATGAATGATTTGGTAGCTCAAGGCTGGGGATTGAAATACATGAATTTCCCCGGGATTTTGGGGAAAAGACACCTCTTTTGCTGAACAGCCAGATCTGCAGATGACAAGTCTTGTCTTTCTTCCTGTTTTAATGCACTTCTTTCTCAAGGCAGCATCCACTTGTTCCAGGGAGTGAAAAAAAGTAAGCCCTTTCTAAAAGGGAAGCCTTGAATTGTGAGTGAAACCCTGAGATGTTTTACTAAGACACATAATTTGCTATCTCGGTAACATGCCGTTTTAGAATTTCTCTGTTAAAATGATAACTAACGTTTACTGTTAAATAAGTGCAATTTATCCAAGAATAAACAAAATCATAGTTGAGAATGAGAGAGGAAAAATACAATCCCTAGAACATGAGATTTTAAACTAGTCCCATAACAATAAATAAAAGGTGGGATTTAAAATTCTCTTGCTGTGTCCATTACATGCTCGTGCAATTACCAGCTGGTAAGACCAAATGATCCTACCTTATTATTTTTATTTCTGAGTCTGGATATAGAATTCCATAGATGTGGTAGAAAGCCTTGCTTTGGGCTGTCTGTTAAGGAGGGTGTACCCCAAACATTCAGTATGCTTAGCATTAATTGAATGTTAAATAAAACTAAGAAGGCAGTAGGTATTTGGAGAACATTGTTCTGGATAAAGGAACATCATTTTAGAATGGTTATAAGAGCCCAAATTCAAGAGACAGTGTTCCCATGTTTGAGTTCTCTGAAACTTGATAGCTATGTAATCTTAAGCAAATACTTCTTTCTCTGTGCCTCAGTTTTCTCACCTATAAAATGAGGTTCATAATAGGATTTATCCCATAGGTTCTTTGTGAGGTATCCAGGGGTTTATATTATTCAGTGAGTTCAGAATGGTAGCTGGCACATAGTAAGTGCTATGTAACTATTGACTATTACTGTTAAATGTGGCTAACTTGGAATAAACATGGTTTGATACAAGACTCCCATGTTTGGAGAAGGCATGGCTAGAGATTAAGGAAGCAAAAAGACCTTTGTAGTTAGGGAAAATAAATGACCTGTACTTCCTTCGTTGTGAGGGGACCTCTGTGAAAAGGAAAGGCATGGATGGGATTTGGTTTTCTCATTGTGTCCTGTCTCAGTATATGGGTGTGACAGGCAGAGAAATTTGGGGCTAGCAGACATGACCAAGTGGGCTTCTAACTTAGTCGTTGAGGAACATTCATTCTTTCTTCGGTGTCTTCTGAGAGAGGTTAGCGATGACAAGTATAAAATGGGAGTGACTAAAAGAATACAAATTAATAGTGCTGTGTGTGTGTGTGTGTGTGTGTGTGTGTGTGTGTGTGTAAGAATGTAGCATTATACAATGAGATACCATTATTTTCTAGAACCACAAGATATTAAAGAAAGTCAATGTCCTTCTCATCTTCCTGTGTTCAGACCCCTTCATACATTCTCTCCACTTTGACCTGTTTAAGTTTATTTTCATTAAAAAAAAAAACCAAAAAAAAAAACCACAACACACACATATTTTTCAAGGGATAGATGCTTTATGTATGGTTCATTCTTTGGAGGGGGTGTAAGTGTGCCATGTGACAAGTGGTTGCCATGGAAATTTCTCATTATTGTTGAATTGAAAAATAATTACTCTGGCAGAAATCCCATATAACCTGTCAGTGCTTAAGCTTAAGATGCCGGGGGCAGCCTTGGCACCTTAAAAAAGATCCTTTTTTTTTTTTTTTTTTGTGGTGGAGAGAGACAGAGGTGGGGACAGGAGAGAATCCGGGGCAGACGCAAAATGCTTTTGTGGATTTTTAAATATAATTAAGACTCTCTTCTACTATTCGACCTGAGTGCACCTCTTATCCTGATCTATGATTCGGCTGCCCGTGGTACGGGGGCTCACCTGTGAGGTGGGACAAAAGGACCAGGGATTTCAATCGCAGAAATGCATAGAAGGGATTATTTAGAGTGGATAAACTTCAATGGTGTTTTTACCTAATTAAAATATATGAGAATTGTTGGCGTCACGCCCCCTACCTTGTGTTTAGGCTGAGTTTATTTCATCTTTATTTACCTGGAGGCTGCTCTGTGCTATGGTTACTTCTTTGGGGAAAGAATCTACTTTTCACTTATTAAGATTCACCGAACACTAATCATGCACTGTTCGGATAATAAACAACAGCAAGGATTGGAAGGAAAAGGCAGGACCTTGATCTGAAGCCTCATGGCAGGGTGTACAGAGCAAGGTTCCTCCACCTCCCACCTCCTCTTCCAATTTGGGACGTTTGGTACTCAGTCCTTCTGTCCCTTACGTCCTTTTGGAGGACCATGAAGACCCTAGGCTTTCTTTCTTATGTTAGTGTCAAGAAATAATCCTTTTGTAATGAAGCCTCCGAAATACATGCTGTCTTGAAGAGAATGACAGACAAACGTTTACTTTTGTTACTATTATTTCATTATTGCATCTTCTTTGGACTTGCAGATGGTCATCCTTCTCCGGGCAGAGCTGGCCTCTGTTTTGTGATTATGTTGGTCCTGCTATTAGATCCCACTTGGAAATACACTGCTTAGAAATAGTCTTTGTTTCTTCTTGATCCATGCATCCATCAGATCAGGAGTCTTCAATCTGGAAGCACAGGGACCTCCTCATGGAAGAGCCAAAATATACACAAGTACAGACCTGATGGCTAGGCACTGCCACGGGTGGTTTATGCCCAGGAGAAATTCTTACACATATGCATGAGGGACCTTAGGAAGGTACTTATCTCAGCATTCTTGTAACGGCAAATAATTTGAAACTGTCTAGAGATCATTAGTAGCAAAATGCTGAAATAAACTATATTATATTCATTTAGTGCACTGCCATGCAGCTTACATAAAAAACACAATGTCGGATGAAAATAAAAGCAAGTTTAAAGAAGGGAACACACTGTATGATACCATTTAAATAAAATATTAAAGACATAAAGTAAGACTGTGTATGAATGGAGAGTCATACTCATATATGTATGTAAATATAAAAGACAGGTTAGGAAAGGCTGTATGATTCACGAGACCGTTGTTTATTGGGTCCTGGGGGAGGGGAAAGAAAAATAGAGCAGGATATGGGGACCCAAGATATTTATTTCTATTTATAATTTTTAATTCCTTTTAAAAAGGAAAATAAGTTACCCTTTTAATAATTGTTAATTCTGGATAATGGGACTATGGGTCTTCATCATACTATCCCCTGTTCTCGATTTTTAAAAATTAATAAGTAAAACCGTTTTTTTTTCAAGGTACCATCAGTAAAGTGTATTCAGTTAATGTTTCACTGAAAATAATAAGAACAATGCCCAACAGGTGGCTCAGTAGGATGGCAGGGTAGGTAAAAGGTCATTTTTAAAATTTCTACCTCAATGTGAACTTGTCACATGTGTGGCCTGTGCATCCTATGGTGGCCAATGAGGCATCAGTGCTGTGACGGGGGGAAGGCTTAGCTGCACACTGTCCTGATCCCCAGCCGCTGAGTTTAGACTCTTCATACACTGTGAAGGAAGAGTCTTACTGCCTGTGTTTGCATTGCCGCTCCATCTGTTCATTCCATTTCTCTACTCCTTTATTGGATGATCCATCGGTGGGAGCTCTGTCGAGGTTGGAGAGATACCTAGTGCCCATTCCCTATCCTTAAGTATTTCACCGTCTACTCCAGCAGTCGGATGTTTAGATAAATGAATATTCCAAGGTAGTGATTCCATTATAATTGGCTCCACACTCTAACGGGGATATAGTTGTCAAGCTTTCTTAGTAGAGGAGGCAGTAGAAAAGGAGTCCAGGGACTGCGACGTGGCATTTGCTGGACAACTTATGCGAAAGACAGGGAAGCAGGAGAGGGTTAACCATCCCTTGGTTCTGAAAGATACGGTGCCAGAGGTCCACTGGCTGCACACAGGCGAGCCCCTTAGTGCGCTGGCCACTCGTGTGCTAAGGATGACTTTTCCCTGGATAGAATGTCTTTTATGTTATATCCACCGAAGAGTGTGTCTGTTGTATCTACCAGTCAGTGTCTGATGTGCACGCCCACTGCACCCACCTGGGAATAAGACCTCAGGCTCTTGGTTTGCTGTTAAGGGCTTTTACCATAACCTTCCCTTGGGAGTCCCAAAAGGTTGGTCTCAACCTGCTGGTCAGTCTTAAGGCACTTTCTGGTTAATCTCCAAGGTAGTTCGCCTTGAGGTGATTGCCTGCATGGGGTGAGAGTGGTCACGTGCCCCTCACTTCCGTTTCCAACTTTAGAGGAAACCAGACTTGGAGATTTTCATTTTGGAATCCTTGCTTCAAACCAGCCTTGGAAACTTCACTCACGCAGCCTCCTACTGGTCAACTTACTGCACTTGGCCACGTTTGCTCAAGAATTTCCTGGGCCTTCTGTTTCTCCAATGATGGAAGTGCTGTTTACACTCAAGAGGTGGAACTGCTAGCCTGAAGGTAGCACTACAGACTCTTAGCCTGTTTTCTTTTATATTTCCATGGCCCCTTTCTCTTCCTTGCATGTGGTCAAACACAGCGTTTACAGCCTTTGTCTGCAAAGCCCAGACAATTCTAGACTACGGACAACTAGAAGTTGAATAACGGAAGGACTGATTTTTTATTTTATTGTTGTCCATAACTCATGAGGTAGCTGTCTAGCTAAGAACTGAACTTCTGCCAGTTAGGGTTGTTAGATCTTCTGCCAAAGATTTCTTATTTGGTTCAGCAGAAGTCTTTGTAGCTGCATTGCAGCCACTGCCTGGACCTGAGTCTTGTCATTACGCAAATTTCTTTCACAAAATTGCCTAACTGATCCCAGGAACTATGTTGGGCAGCAACATGAAAACAAGAGGTGTTCAAAGAGGAGGCTTATTATCATGAAAACTACATGAAGGTGGGGGGAAGGATGCAAAATCTGAAAGAGCTGGAGAAAGAAGTCTTTTTCAGGCAGTTTCCTCTAGCCAATGCCTGCCCCTTCTACTCATGTGAATCACTTTTGTCTTCAAGCTAAGGTGGAAAATCACATTTTAAGCATTATTTGGAAAAAACAAACAAACATGGGCTGGTAGGTTATCAGTTGTAACAAATGTCCCACTCTGATAGGGGATATTGATAATGGGGGGCTATGCATCTGTGGGTGCAGAGTGTATATGGGAAATCGCTGTACCTTTCTCTCAGTTTGGCTGTGAACCTAGAAGTGCTCTAAAGAAAATACAATTGATTTTTAATAAACGGACTGGAGTTAGGCAGACTTGAACGTGAACTTTAGCTTTACCACTTTCTAACTAGCTGTCTGGTCTTTATGGAGTAGTTTAACATCTTTGAAATTCAGATTCTCTGTTTATAAATATCTTACGGATCAAATGAGACCATAACGAATAATAGCTGCCATTTATTGAACAGCTGCTATGTGCTGGGCAGTCACTCCTTAGTCCTCACAGTCTACTAAATTATTATTCCCATTATACAGATGAGAAAATAGATGAAAGAAATTAGGGGACTTGACTAAGGTCATCCAGCTATTAAGAGGCAGAATTCATATGTTGAAGTCAGTGTAACATACAGGTTAAGGATGTAAATTTTCTTCCCTGTGGTAATAGTCAGGGTAGTTGTGAGTATAAGAAGGTTCAATTCATGGGAAGCACTTAGAATATATCGGGTGAGGGGTATGACTCTGAACCCCGTGGCCCCAAACGTGTGTTCTTTCCATACTGTGCGTCCTTCACATGCAGCCAGTACAAGACCGTCCTACGCTTGACATTCAGGGATTTTTTTCTTAAAGCACTACTCCTTCTATTCCTTTGCAGTGTCCTTTCTTTTCTCCCAGCAACTGCAGGTCAGCCTGGTTTCTCCCTGGGCTCTTACCTTTCACTGCCCCATTGTCTAGCAGAAGTGCTAGAAACAGGAGTTCGATTACAGGCAAATGGAGGTAGAGTAGCTGATCTAGTCACCGGGCCTTTGCACAATCAATCAGCTGTGCAAAAGAGAGCAGATAAAGTCCTATTCAGAGCTTTAGCTGTGCTGTAGATGGGTATTGTTGCCAGGTACATGGGTTACAAACTGTTGACGTGATAGGAAAACGTGCTTGGTTTATGAACAGGCTATTTCTAAAGTCCATTTGTGTTGCAGTTCTTTAGAACGTAGACTGGCTCATCCCTCAGAAATGGTATTGAAGACGGTAGACAGAGGCAGGAAAAGGGCCTTGTATTGATTTTCAGTATGTTCTGGGCCCTCTGCTGGGCACTTTATACCCACTGACTTACTTAATTCTCACGTTCACCCTGCAAGATGTTATTCTTATTGTTATTATTATTCTCAACTTCCCACTAAGGAATCAGGCTCAGGGTGGTCAAACAAGTTGTCCAAGGTCACGTGGCTGGGAAGACATAGTGTTGGGATGAAGCTGAGGTCTGAGGACTTCCCACAGGAGCAAATTTCACCCACGACGTGGGACCACCTGCTTGTCCACACAGTGGCAAGTGTCCTCCTGGGCGTGAGTCCTGGCATCGGGGTAGGACAGTAAAGCAAGGAGCTGGAAGGGAAAAGCAACCTGGGACAGAATGTTCCATCCCTTCCAGCTGAATCCTAAGCCCTGCCTTCCCAAAGATCGCCAGAGAAATGAGTCAGGCAGAAGCTGGGGCAGGTCCCGGATGTCTAAGTGTCAGAGTTCACATCCCAGCTCCACCATTTATCGGCCGAGTGTACTTGGGCAACTTACCTGTACCACCTAAGCTTCGGCTTCTGCAGTTGTAAAGTAGTAAGATGAGCAGCTTTATTCATACACTAAACAACTTTTATTGAGTAATACTATGGGCTCAATACCATTCAAGGGCCTGGGAGGTAGAGCAGTGAGCAAAACAGAACCCCTGCTCCCAAGAAAATTACACTGGAGAGAGAAAAGGCAAAAAAAACACACACCAAAACAAATATCAAGGGAGATAGTGGAGAGTAAGTGGGAAAATACACATAAAATACTTAGACTAGTGCTTGGCATGTGGTAAGCACTCAGTAAATGTTAACTATTATTCTTTAGCCATCTGTGTAGCAATTTGAAGTAAGATAAGCCAGTGCATCTAGGTTCCCAAATAAGGTTTGTTTCCCCAACTGCTCCATCTCCTTCCAAAGCCACTGATTTTTCTAGAAGATCCGACAGCTTCCATGGCCCCCAGGCCTCATGCTGTGGTCTCAGGTATGAGCTAGAATGCCCGTCAGGCGCTTACTTGGTGTCTCCTGCTGGTGAGCTTCCAGCCCTTAGAGGGTAGGGCCCACTCTCTCATCCAGCTGTGTATTCTGAGGGCCTACATATGACAACTGCTCAATTAGTATCTCTTTTCCAAAGGAGAAAAATGGGCAGTTTGTATGTGGAGCCATGAATTGTCTGAGTGGTTGTATATTTACTGTGTTTTCACTAAGAAAAGTGTTGGCTTTTGGTGTGGTGACTGGGAGGAGGTCAGAGAAAAAGAGACCAAAAAAATTCATTTGTCTGACTTTCTTCTTTTCTGGAAAGAGGACGGCATCAATCTCTAGGGGCCCCTTAATTATTCTTGCCAGGACTGAAGGCTTGTTCCTAAGTCCTGCCAGTGACAATAACTTAATGTTGTCATAAGCAAAACATCTTAATGGGAAGAAGAGAGGTTTGTAATATGTCCACCAGGGCCACCGCGGTGGGGCCACTGAGTGGGGAGCAGCAGGGCCCCTTGTGTTCCTACCTCCCCAGTCAGACAGGCAGCTGTGAAACATCTCGGCCTGAAGTTTGGCACCAACCAACAATTCTCTGGAAAAAGAGCACGCTTAAGAATTTTGGGATAAATCAGGCACTAAACAGAGTATGAGGCCCGGGTACGATTCCTCTTTTTAAATATGACACTCTGCGTCACCTGCCTAATTCCTGTTACAGGAGGCCCCCCTCTGCCCTCGGAGATTAGCAATGATTTTTCACTACGTTGAACTGGGCCAATTTCTAAGTATTTTCTGGATGAGGAAGGGAAACAGGCAAACCCAAGACGAACAAACAGAATTCATGTGCATGGTTTGCATTCTGCTGAATTGCTCTATTTTTAATAATTGTTTTAATAACAAACTAGCAATTGCCTATAATCTTAAAACAATCCCGAAAAACAATCCATATGCGTGTGATGGTTGCTTGTGCATAAATACATCTATCGGTATATATCCATTTAGCAATGCCTGTAATCTCTTACAGGAATATTTGCATAAATAAGGCTATTCGCCACACACACCCCTTTTTGAATAAATTATGTTTTAGAAATTTAGTCTCCTAACCTAGTTGTAATATTGTGGTCTGTTGTAAAATTGGACCCTTGGAAGAGCAAAGAGGGAGAGTAAAAAGTTGAATGTATTTTACATTAAATACAAACCCTTTTGTTAAAAAATGTCATTGTACTTCATAGTAAATTTATTAAATCTCCCCACATATGTCCTCCAAAATTAATTTTCATTCGGTTTGCATGAACTCATTTATTGAATGGGAATTCGGTCCCCATTTGAGGCAATTAATTTGAAGAGTGACCACACACCCACCCACTCCGTTCTAGAACACCCACACGCATATGCTAAGTGACAAGTAAGCAGTGGCTGGGTTTTCTTTTTCCTTTTCCTCTTTGAGATATTTCCTCTTTCCACTCTTGCCTGTTAAATAAATGATCTGTCTCTTTGCAGGATAGCGACAACCTCTGGTGGGATGCGTTTGCCACTGAGTTTTTTGAAGATGACGCCACATTAACCCTTTCATTTTGTTTGGAAGATGGACCAAAGCGATACAGTAAGAAAGAAGTTTATTTTTCAAATATCCCCTCCTTTTGCGCCTCTCAGACAACCACAGGGGTCTTCAGAGAATGGCACTGTGCTGACAGCCTGATAATGGTACCTCATCTTCTGATGAGTCTCTAGCTTCCCATCAGGGCATTGTCACCAGGTGGCAGCCCGGGGAGGCTATGAGAGATTTCCTTGGAGGCTTTCTGGTGTTTGGGCACTTGGCTGTTTAGTGAGCAAGGCAAATATGAGCCAAGTCACTCAATGATAAGTGGGAGCGGACTTATGGAGACTTTCCATCGTCTCTTCCCTGCGACCCTCCCCCCCACCTTTATCCTTGACAGCTCACACTTCACACCCAGTATTTTGCTTCTGCAGTTTCCTTAAAAAGAAAAAAAAAAAATCCTCACAGTCACTGTATCAGCCACATCCCTGTAATGCCCTCTTATCAATTATTTCAGGTATTTGACAAGTGCTGTCTTTTCAAACGGGAGGGGGATGCCACAGATGCTTTGAACACACAGTTTTGGATTGGTGTTGACAGAATTATAGTTCCTTGTCTTTCCGGCGAATGATAACTCTGTAAGGATCCTCAAATTACAGCCTGTGGCACCTTGGGTAACAGCTGATCTGTCCTGATTAGGTTCAGCCAACTTGTCAGAGATCAGATTTACTAGTTCTACTATAAGACCGAGAGGCACAGATACATCAGCACGAAAGCAATTAATGTCTGGTTAGATCAGAGGGAGATGTGTTTTCAGAAATCAGGGCTGCTCATATGAAAGGATCTGTCAGAGGGTAAAACATCCCAAATGTCACAAACATGGAGATGATGATGGAACCAGCCACAGTATGTTTGAACGAATCAATCCAGAGCGCGGGGCAATTGATAAGACAATGCATGTGGGGTTCTTGATAAACACAACCAGAAGATCTGACTTTTGCTAAATGTATTTCAGAGCCACAGGGTACAACAACTGTTTGTTTGTTTTCATTTTAGGGCACTTTAGACAGCTTCGTAGTATTTGGATTTATTGCATGATGAGGTGATTAATTATGCTAATTATATGCGTGGTGATTTGCAATAGTGGCAAACTGGGGGGCGCAGGACAACTTGGCCTTGCTGCCCTGTTGGAACTCATTGCCAGGAGCATCTCTAGGATTGTGTGCTTCGGGCTTTTAAAGGCGTGGGACCGTTCTGATACTTATTTTGGGTGAGAGGGGCAGACAGTGGGTTGCTTTAGTGTCTCAAGTACTGGCAAGCCCACCTCATGGGGGTCCTGAGGTGTTAAGTTGCTATGGGGGCCCCAAGCAGCCTCATGCCCCAGAGAGGAGGAGAGTCGGGCTGAGAAGCTGCTGTTGCCAAAGTCCCTGGGAGATAAATGAACTCGGCAAGCCAACAATTACTCTCTCCGCAAAAGCCGGCCTGATCAATGGTGAATAATTTCAAATCAAGCACTCATCCATCCTCGGAGCCTTCTAATTTTTTTTTTTCCTGAGACCTAAGCTCAGATAACTTTAGGCTATCGTTGTTTTATGTTTCTTGTTCCTACGCTTTTATTTTTATTTACTTAGTTTTGGTTTGGGAATCCATCAGGGTCCGCTCGAGGAACTAAGAAGTACAGTTTTAAAGCCTGTGCTCGTAAAACCGAGTCTCCATCTTGTCTCTGTCCACTCCCACCCCATCATTTTGGGGGTGCGGCATGATCCATGCCTCTTTCTTGTACGGGAGGAATGCCTGACTCTGAGCCATTGTTGCCCAGGTTTCTTTGTTTCTCTGAGCCAAAATATTTCCCGAGCGGAGAAGAGAAACAAAGATGATTGACAGCTTGGAGCCGAGTCTCATCAGCTGCTTTGCTGACAGGCTGCTGATGTGCGCAGGCTGCTGACGTGCGGGCGAGTGACAGCTGATTGACAGCCCGGGACCGCGAGGCAGGGAAGACGAAGCCTGCTTAGAAGCTCGGGTGCTGCCATCTTAACCCATTCGCGGTCCAGGCACACGGTGCCAGGCTGGCAAACCAGTGTGCTGGCCCTGGGCTGCAGGCTGCCGCGCTTACTTGAGACTCTCCAGGGAGCTGAGAGCTTTGCATTTCTGAGGACGAAAATAAGACTTGGCTATTACCTTTGTCTATGTAAAACATTTCCCCAAATTACTTTCACTCTAGGTACCAAGACATGTTCCAGATGAGGTTTCTTTAGCCCTTACTAGAAAAAAACTGTTTCTTCGTCCCTCTCACCTCTATGTTTTTAGAGGGTCCCTCTGGCTCTAAGATCTTCTCTCTGAGCTACGTGAATCCTGTAAGATGTGTTTGCTTATATATTTGTTGTCCGTCACCCTCTGTTAGAACGTTATCTCCATATGGACTGGGACTTTATTGCTGAATTCTCACATGAGTCCAGGGACCTGCACATCAGGTGTTCTCAATAAATATTTGCTGAATGAATAATTGAATGAATGAATTGACATTTGCAGAAAAGTTTACATCACCAAACAGAACGTTGGGTGGCAAAACAATCTTGTTACCAAGATCTCTGGATGTTGGAGGAATTTAATCCACAATGCTCCGCTGGCATTTTCCAATAAGCTCTAGGATATGGTCTGTTCTACTTTAAGGAGGGGCAGGGGGCAGGGCTGTGTAATTCAGGGAATAGTTATGCTTTGGGAGATACATGGCTCCTCCTTTTAGGAAGTGCCTCTGTATGGATTGTGTTGTGCTACCCACCCCTGTCCTCACTCTCCTGATTGGATGGGAACCCCTCCTCCGTGGGACCTGATTGGGTGAGATGGCGACTGCTGATGTCTTCCTAGAAGACTGGGGGTATGGCTGGTGTGGAGAGGAGCTGGATGGGCAGTGTGAGTGGACCATGTTAGAAACGGGGCTGTGCGTCCCTAAAGCCACTTGCCTTGTGGAGTGACCTTGTGGAGCATCAGGAAGGTGTTCCTCCAGCAGCTGGAGGCTTTGGCAGTTCCAGGGAGGTAATTTTCCCCTTGGGTTAGGTGGACTGTCAAAGGGGGAGGACGAGCAGGAGGAGGCGACTCCCTCTTTAAAGATCATTAGAGCTGAAAAGCCTCTTTTCTGAAAATGGAAACTTGGTCCATAGAGTCCTAGCTGGTGAGTCACTGGACTTTAAGGTGACTGACTTCAAAGTCAAAATCAGGGCACCCTCCCACCCCGGACCCCATCTGATCCCTACATCCTCCCATAGATAAGGGGAAAGAAATGGATTCGTCACTTCGCACATTTCCAGGAATATAAGTCACAAATAATCACTGTGTCTTATTTGACACAGAAGGCAAGGCGAACAGAGGAATGGGGTCCTGAAAACACTCTGCATGTGTACTTTGCACGCATACTTTGCTCACTTACTTCCCAGGGTCTGTGTGACTTTCCTGTCCTGTACGGAAATGACCATTCTTAGGTTGATCACTTGCTCTTAGCTTCAAGCAAGTGTTGACTTTGCTTTACTCCTTTTTGGGGCGTATAGAAGTGTGCCCCACACTCTTCTCTGTCCTCGTAAGGGTGCTGATAACCCCCTCAGGAGACCTAGGCCACATCCAAGCCTGTGTTGGCCGTGTTCTTCATCTACAGGAAGTGTGTGGTTCCCAGTTCATTCAGGAAATAGTTCTTTGCTGGGAGAGATGCATGGAGAAGCTTCACCTGAGAAAGGGCACGAGCGTTCCATGAGAACATTCTTTGGTTTTAATCTGTGCTTGGATTGGTAAACAGAGCCTCCATTTTCTCATCTGTAAAACTGGCATAATATCCCCACCACTGGCTTGGGGTGGAATTAAATGCCATAATACAATAGAAGAACCTTGGACTATTTGAAGCGTATAGTAGTCAGTATGGACTATTATTATTGCAAACAGTACACAATCTCGCTGTCACTTGTAGCTTTTGTGCATCACTGGAGGACTTGCCACATGCAGGTGCTTTGCAAGTGTGCTCAGTGTGTGGAGCTCCTGCAGAGCCTCGCTGGTCAGCTGGGAGCCCATCGGACGTCTCTGATGGGCAGTTCCTGCTGAAATGCAGCACTGGAGAGACGACCTCCTCCCAGGGCTTCCCCCGCAGAAACACGCTCTAGCTCTGGTCATTAAGTGGGGTGCAGGAAGAGAGAAACAGAGGAGACAGGCGGTTGAGTATGTGCGGGGCTCTGTACTTTGGCAAGCTGAGAACTCCAACACTTGGTCAGACATAGCTAGGTTGGCATTGCTTTGGAAATTAGGGTTAAAAAGTGATATAATGACTAAAATGCCATCTTGTTTTGGGATACTTCCTATTGATCTGTTTTTTTAGGGAAAGGTGGGTAGTTCAGGCAGGGGCTCTGGGTCTGATACCTGGGTTCAAATCCAGCTTTATTTTTTACTACCAATATCATTTGACATGAGTCACTTTCTAAGCATCAATGGTCTCAACTGAAAAGTGAGGGTTTGATGAGATGATCCATATAAAGTTCTTAGCAGAGTTTGTGGCACCATGAAAATGCTCCATAAATAGTTGTTATTTGATTGAATTCCAGTGAGCATGTGGCTGCCTCCAGACTGAGACCCAGGGCAATTCACATACGATCGTCATTAATCCTTTAACTGTTGCTTGGAATTTGGAGGTTGATGGATCCCAGTCATTTTCTATCGTACACTTGTTATTTCACCTTGACTTCTATATTCTGTCTGGGGTAAGGATTGCTGGCACGACCAGACACCTTCAGAGTCACACTAGCCCAAGACTACTTATTCTTTTTCCCTCTGTGGCTGTGGGGAGGATATTGTACGCCCCAAAAGCCGAAGGTTGTTTGTGGACATGTCGTCACTTTTCATATCATTATTTCCCTCTGTGTGCCCCAGTCGTCAAGTCCCATTAGATATTTTGAAGAACTGCCAATCGGTCCCTCTGTGGAATCATTTCTACATTTGCTCTTTCTCTTTTACATTTTTTTTCCACCTCCTTTTATTTATTTATTTTTTTGAAAACTCTGATAGCTTTGCAATATTGACTAAGTTCTTCTAGTTTTGTCTTGTAATATGTGCTTTTATGTGTTGTGTATTTGGATGTGTCCCCCAAAGGTAGGGAAATTCTATGAGGGCCACATGGCTTCCCCATCTCTGCTTACCATTTTTCTCCTGCTTTTTATTGGTTTACCTCATCCAGCTGTGTTTTTATTGTGCTGGCTATGTAGGGATTCTAAAGCATCCCTTTCTCTCTTGCTAATGTATTACATGATTAAAAATATATTTCTGGGAAAATAATTCTTTTAATATATGCCTCGGTGCTTTTGACATCACACTTGCTAACTACTGTGGCATGAACGTGGCCATTTGTAAAAGTTACGTGTGTAGAGCATGCAGTCAGCTCATGGGAGAAGGGGCTTACAAGGCCAAAGTCTGTGCATGTATCCTTTGTGTGAGTGGTACCTACAGAGCGTCCATCTGAGGTCTGGGCAGTCACAGCTGCCTGTGGCCGATGCTTTAAGACCCTGATCTTCCCCAACAGATACCTGCCAGCTGGTCCTGGGGAGTTTTACTCCGTAAAGTAACTTTGTTCCTCTGGAAATTCCTCAGTCATTTTTGAAAATTTTTTTATTTATGGAGGCAGAGATCAAAATCGTAAACTTTGGGTCCACACAGATTTATTTGGAGTCTGTGCTCTACCATCGATGGCTGTGCAACGTTAGGCACGTGACCTGATGCTGGGCATGTTGCTTTAACCATCTTTACCTCAGTTTTTTTCATCTGTAATTTCGAGGTAGTGATAAAACCAACATCGCAGGGGACATGTGAAGATTCAATAAGATCGAATAACCTGTAATTTTCGCTTAGTGATGCCCATGGAAAGGACACAATAAATATTTACTGCATGAATGAATGAATGGATGGATGGATGGATGACTAAGAGAATGAGTTACATGCCTGATATGCTGCCAGTCACTTGGAATTAAAATAGAGGCTAGTTCTATTCATTCAGTCATTTGGCACATAGCAGGAAAAACTCTGGCTCTGGGCTAAGCCGGATCAGACCCCTCTTCTTTCTGTATGGACACCTTAAGAATTTAATTCTTAACCAATTGGGAGAAAAACTGATATTAAGGGGAAGATGGTGAGTTAAACAAATAAGCCTCAAGCTATTACAGTGACGACACCCGTCCATCAGAGTTTGAGTTTTGCTCTGAAAGCAAGGAGATATTGAATACATATCCAGCGCCAGCCAGTGTGCTGGGCACCTTGGAGTTCCATATCTTATTTGCTGAGGACCAGCTAAAAGGACGTGAACTTCGACTGCATTCAAAATGTATCTCAGAGGAAAGAATGCACTGCCTCCGAGTAGTCCTTGATGGTTAGTGACTGGATGAGTGAGGCATTGAACTGTTGCATAATAACATAGATGGCTTTGGCTCAGATGACTCCAGAAAATGATTTTCTTTCCATGGATCTGCACTAAGTGGCTTCTTGATGGCTGTAGCCTCTGAACTTGTGGTTTAGGGAGTGATCATTTTCAAGAGCAGTCTTCATTAGTCTGGCAAGATTTGGAGTAAATTAAATTGGGACTACAGCAGACTATCATTTGAAGTTCATTTGTTCCTGTACTCATTGATTGATTGATTGATTCATTCATTCATTCAGAATTCACTGAATTCTTGCTATTTGCCTGAAATTATCATAGTGGGGCAGACGGTTCCCGAGAGGAAGGAAGGCAGTTCCTCACAAATGTTTTCATTTCCATTTGACTTCATTTTTTCTAAAACCCTTACCTTAAATTAACACAATCAGCTAAGTATGTCAAAAAGAAAATATTTTGGGGACACTAATGCAAAATCTGGAACTAGTTATAGAAAAGACTTGAGAGAAAACCTACAACTGATCTGTTAACTGACAGACTTCTGAAGGGGAAAAAAAGAGACTGAATCTCTTCCCATTTGTGGTTTCAAATTGATGATATCAAGAGTTGCAAATTGGCCATAACAATAGATTGAGCAGACATTCCATTCCCTCATTGCTAATAAATACCATAGTAATATTACACAAGATAATGGACATAAATGTGCTTTGAACAAATATAAAGTGCTATACAAGTTGAAGGTACAATTATCACCATATTTGTAATTGATCTTTAGGATTTGATGACTTTTTGTTTTTCCTTTATAAATCAAGCTGTTAAGAAATCTGGGAGGACTGTTGAATTTCTCGTGGGGATAAAATTCAGTGTCAAATACAGAGGCTTGAACAAGTCAGGCCTATAACTGCCCTTAAGAGCTTACTTGAGGTTTGAATGAGGTACTGCGAGTAATCAGGAAATGGATATTATGCGTTGTTTTTGAGACTTTGTGACTGTGATGTCTGTGGGTCCCGACACATGCATTTCCTGATTCTTGATGTTATGGAGTATATTCTTACTCCTGTATCTTCTCGATGGTTCTCAAAGTAAGATGGTATGACCCCATAGTGGCCAGCAAAATAACTGCGGCAAACATTTTTATTATCAAAATGACAGGTGGTCCTACTGACATTTATTATCTGGGGGCTGGAAAAGATAAATGTTCTGTACGAAAAAAATTAGAGATACATCTCGTTTGATCCCATTTGCTTATCATTTTGAAGATAGGGTTGCTAGACAAAATAAAATAAAAAATAAAATGCAGTACTCACTACAAAATTTTCTGTTGTTTATCTGAAATTCAAAGGTAACTGGGTGGGCATCCTGTGTTTTTCTGTTTTAAATCTGGCAGCCCTACGTGAAGGACCCCAGTTCATGCTCAAAAATGAAACCTTGGTAATTCCAGAGTAGCTACAATGGGGTGTGAGCATGGCACATTACATGAGAAAACCTCTAAGAGATTTACCCTGGTCCTCTATTCACCTAAGTCTTGCCTCTGTTTATGTCTAGCAACTGTACTCATGGGCCCCACCTACAGAATGAAACACCTCAGTAGAGGGTGGCAGTTGAAACCTGCCTGAATTTAAATCCAAAGTCCATATGGCAAGCCTTCCACAGCTGACTACTTCAGCATTTGGGCAGATGATGAGCGCACACGTGAGTGTGACACATTGCCTGCCGTAAAGGAGCTCACAGTTTCACAAGAGAGACAGACACAAACAGTTAGCTCTAATGCAGTAGCAGCGACACTGGAAGAGGAGGGCAAGCAAAGGACTGTGGGACGTGGGGCATTGAGAAGGGAGTGAGCAAATCTGCTTCCACTGGAAAAAGACTCAGGCTGGCAAAGACTTCCTTCTTACCTTCTACAATCCTTAATTTCCTAAAGCCATGACAGAAATCACCCTACCACAACACCTTGCAAATATAAGGCTTTCAGTAAATATTTATGGACTTATGCATGGTGTAATGCCTGTAAGTAGTACAAATATGACCCACGGTGTCTGAATATTTAGCCCACAGGCACCTTATTGCATGTATGATATTTCCATGTTTTAGTAAGTTTCTACCATCACAATCTCAAATTGTAGCAACTGCTTTGTATTATAAACTAACAGAAATGTAACAGCAATTTGGAAATTTGTCCACAAACAGGACTGGAGACAGAGACCTTTTATTTATTTATTTATTTACTTACTTATTTCATGTGTACAAAACATTGTAATAGTTAAACACCAATCTAAAATCACATTTATCCAACCTATAAGACTGTTGTTTTTTTTTCTTTAATGCTTCGAGGTCACTGCATAGTTACTCTGCCAATCTCCTGGTAAGTCCAATTGTGTCATAAAATTTCATAGAATATGTAATCCTTAGCGTTGGTTAACTAGGTCCATGAATCTTCTTATCGAATGGCTCTTAATGGACTTCATTTCAATGGAAACACCTGTTTATTTATTGAACCTTTCTTAAGAACTTCCCACGTGTCATCTTTCTGTGCCCTGGTGACAAGAAGCTGAATGAAGAAAATCTCTTGCCTTGGTGGCGCTAGAGGTCTAGTGAGCTATTGTTTCTAGAACTTAATCTTAGCCAGATCTTTTCATATAGATGTCCTCTACCTCTGTCTGTGAGCCTGTTCTTAATAATGCTCACCACCATATATTTAGACTCTGTATTCAA
Organism: Rhinolophus sinicus; assembly: GCF_036562045.2. Classification (NCBI taxonomy): domain Eukaryota; kingdom Metazoa; phylum Chordata; class Mammalia; order Chiroptera; family Rhinolophidae; genus Rhinolophus; species Rhinolophus sinicus. The sequence goes on along the minus strand of NC_133752.1, from coordinate 10,096,643 downwards.
ATATAACATTGGTATCTTTTTCTAACATAAAGCTTTTTGAAAAGTCAGTGTTAAGCTGAGATGTATGCAGTATTTCCTTTGTGTAGTATTGGTTTGTGATGTTCTTAATTAATGGGGTGAGCTGATTTATGGTATCCTCCCCACAAGCCAATGTGTAGCTTAATCTTCACTTCTGTGTCTTGTTTTCAGATCGTGAAGTTACCTTATTTGTGAAAGTGGGGTGAAATAAAGCATTTGTTGAAGTCAGTTTAAATGAGCAATCTTGTACCACGATCTTAAGCAGTGTGCAGGTGCATTTCATTAAGAATATAGAAGCTTCATGGCAAAATCACCCATCAGGATGTGTTTCCTTATTTATTGTTTAATCAAGGTAGTCATATTGAAGTATTCTAATTCAAGAGCTTACAGAACTTGGTGCCTTCATGTATTTTGCTTTTATTATTCATTCCAAGAGAATCAGCCTCACACAATTACAGTGTGCTTGTTTATTTTTATGAAGTCGGTCCTTTCCCAATTGATGCTATCTTTAATATACTCTTTGATGGGAACTTTTCTGATGCAACGTGTATGTTGGCTTTTTAACAAGTCAGGAGGACTTGAAATTGACAATTGACACTAATAATCATTTTGAAGACCTGTAGAAGGAAGTAAGGTCACATGCGAGCCTGATAATAAAGCCACTCCCTTTTTATGAGACAAGCTTGCCATACTATCTGGAACAAAAAAGAGTATTACATTATTTTTACAGACTTTTCTAAAAATACGTATGTCTTCTGTAGTCCTGCCTTTGAATAATCTTATTTGCAATTTGATTGTTTGTCTTTGCTTTACTTTGAAAAATACATCGTTTGTTATGCCAAGATGGGTAAGTTACACTGAGAACAATGAAGAAAAACAAGAGTTCTTCCAGAATCTAATTATGGGGCAAGCCTAGTCAGTAATGCTCAGGAGGGTATTTCCTCACTGACACACATGGTATCTCCATGTCACTCTTGCATTCCCGGTAAAAACCAACCACTTGAGATGGTCCTCAGTGAAAGGATGTCCCTTTGTGTGCTGCAGAATTAAGGCAAGCTTTGAAAATATTCCAATACGTGAAGTTAGTTACCTGAGAGATATATTTGTCCACGTAAAATTTCCTCTGGATATGTTTGTCATGTAGCATTTGATAAAGTCAACTTACACTCATTCAGTTTTCAATCGAGGCATTTAGGAAAGTTCAGCTTTCAAGCTTTAAAAAAAGTCAATAATAATCAACTTTTTCAAGGTAGCCTGCATAAAATAACATTCCCATTCTTATTGGTTCTCTTCAATAGAGTCGTAAGAGAAATGATAAATGGTCTCCGGCAGATTATGTAAATATACTGCTAATTATATCATTAATAGTTCTTCATACTACTAGATACTGTACTCAAATATATTTCCTATAAAATGCTTTAGTGCTTAGAAACCTATTATTTCTTTTTAAAAAGATGAGCCCAAAATCAGTAATTATGGGAGTTATTATTCAGGTTCACAGTCGTGCCACAGCTATTTTTCACTTGATAATTACCTTGTTAAATTAATGTCAGACCAGCACCATGCCTTATTTAAGAAAATGGTCCACCAGTCCTGTGCACGTAGGCCCAGCTGTGGAAATAGTAAAGATTTATTGAATTCAGGCTCATCTTCTGCGTTGCCTCCGTGACGTGACTTACAGAAGTTCTAAGAAGTTATATGTGTCTTATGAGAAGTTTGTAGTATCCTTCCTGAGGTCCCATTGTATCTCTTGACAGTTGGTGTGACACCTGTGTTCTTCCTAGTTTTAGCCTTGGGCTTTGTTGCCAAGAGGGCACGCTGTTTAATGGGTGTGATGCCCATTCAGAGCCTTCAGGAGGAAAAGGGAAGATGACCCTCCCCAGGGAAACAAGGAATGCATATGGTACGCTTTCTCTTTCTAGCTCCCTGGTTTTGAATTGCAATTTTATTTGTTACTCCTTTTTTTTTTCCCCCAAGACCCTGCAATAGTAGCTTTTTAGACAAAACCACAGTTACAGATTCCAATTTTTAGTCCAAAATAAGTAATCCTTGCTATATTATAAATTTTAAAAAATGAGTCAGATACTGAGTGGATCCTTGTCTTGGTGGTTTTTCAAACGTATCCAACAATAACCTCCTGGGTTGGTTAACGAGTTAAAATGACAAGTATTCTGATAGTGCTTTGCAGTTTATAAAATTCTTTCATAAATCAGGACCATCTGTAAGCTGATGGAGTGGGAGGACTGTCTTACTTTTCTCTGTAGCCACTGTGCCTCCCGTGATAAGGGTTAGAGAGGAGACCCGAGGTTCCTATTTGCTGAGCGCGCCTGGGTGGCAGTGTCTCATTCCACCCTTGCTATGTGCCCAGAAGCAGGTGTTACCCTGACCATCTGTACTGTAGAGAAAAAGAAAATCAGGTACCCAGAGACTCAGAACTCGGCTCTTCTGCAATAGACACACATATTGCGGCCCCTTTACTATCCTGCTTTCAGTAGCAGTTTTAAACAGTAGAGACTCTTTAAATGTTACATGTTTGGATGAAAAACAAATCTATCTCTTGCTCTGGATTCTGGAGCCTTCTCTCCTCAGCCGCTACTCCTGGAAACAGCACAGGTTAAGAATAATTAGTTCTTAATGGCAAATGTGTACTCACAGCATATTTTTTTCATCATAGTTAAGTGTGGATTGCTTCAATCCCTCCAACATTGCTGCTGCAGAGCTGACATTTATAAATTTTCTTTTTCGACGCAGTATGGGATCCTCCATATGTCTTCCATAATAACTACCTATGTTTTCAGGGAATCTAAAGATTTATTTCCTTCCAAGTCCTTGTTGCTGGCATTTTCTCCAAGCCTCCACAACTGCCAAGAGATGAACTTCAATTTAGATGAACTGTTACATTTGTCATTGTGAATTTGCTAAACTTTGGATAAATTTGAAGATTTATGCTTATTCCCCAGCGGGCCTTGAGACTATCTTTGAGGCTCAGAAAGTTCACGCCTGACTTTCTTCCCGCTGTTCTAAGTAAACGAGCTCTTAGATCCGTGCAGCCTGCCTGCCTGGGCTCTGGGTCTGTCATTGTCTCAGCCTGGACACATCTGCACTGCCAGGAACCCCATGTGTCTCACTTCCCAGGTGTGTGCGAGGGAGGAGGGGTCTCTCCTCTCCTTGCCCCGTGCTGTGGAAATCTCACGCTCCGTCTGTATTTCCAGGATGATGCGATTAGAGAGGGCCTTACAGTAACACCTCACTTTAGAGAAATAGCCCAGACCTGAGAGACAGACAAGCTTCAGATCATGGGCTTGAACCTGCAGTGACTGCATGACCTTGGTTTTTATACCTAATCTCGCTGAGCCTCACTCTTTCATCAGCAAAGTGAATGTAATGTCTATTTGGCGTGGTATAATGGTATTTGTAAATAATACACCTATGGTCCCTGATACATGGGAGTTTATCAACAAGTAGTTGCTATTCTAGTGATTATTTGTAGATAATATACCACGAAGTTGACTTGGCTTTGACTTGTGCAAGGCAATCCAGCTAATGAGTGATAGAGCTAGGATTCAAATTCATATGTCTCAATTCTTTAGAAAACACAAGACTTTATTTGGTAACTGGCTAAAAGCTCTATACTCCTTTTTTATTGACTGTAGTCTGGAGGTAACATAGTTTCTGGGGAACATATATTGTTTAATTTTGTTCTTTGAATCATCTCCACAATCTCTCAGAGGCAAGTGCAGTATGAATTGTCACTAAATTCATTGAATTCACTTGATGTGTGAAAAATTGGAGACAACCTACTTGATGGATGTTTTAGTTTTCTATTCCAACATATCAAATTACCACAAATTTAGCGCTGCAAACCTCACACATTTATTATTTCGCGTTTTCTGTGGGTCAGGATACAGGCGCTGGTTAACTAGATGATCCTCTGCCCAGTCTCACAGGGCAGAAATCAAGGTGTCAGTTGGGACCTCCATTCCATCTGAGACTCATTGTTGTTGGCAGAATTCAGTTTCTTGTAGTTGTAGGACGGATATGCCCACTTTCTTGCTTGCTGTGAGCTAGAGACTGTTTTCAGCAACTAGGGGCCTCCCTCTTTTCCCTGGCTTATGGTCCCCTGCACAACATGGCAGCTTGTTCTTTCAAAGGCCACGGGAGAATCTCTCGCCCCTCAAATCTCTCTAACATTTTGGGATCACCTGATGAGGCCAGGCCCACCCAGGATCATCTCCCTTTTGATGAATTCAAAGTCATCTGCTTAAGGACTTGAATTACATCTGCACAATCCCTCTGTCATCTAATGTAATGGAACCATCGAGTGATATCTCACCAGAGTCCCAAGTTCTCCTTGTTCACATGCGAGAGGAGGGGATTGGGCAGGGTATGTACCCCAGGGGGTGGGCCATCTTAGAATTCTGCCTACCAGGGACATGGGACAATTAAATCGTTATGATGCAAGACTTCCTGACAAGTATCATCAAACTAGTATCAAGCACCCTGTGAGCTTGAAAAGATAGGTTATTTCCTGCTGGGGGGTATGGAGACATGGTAGAGACTATGGGTAGAATTCGGGCCAGAGGTAGAGATGAGTGGGGGCAGTGCAGAAGGAATAGAATGGAAGAATCCCACCCCAAGGAGGCAAAGAAGGTATTTGGAAAAATGGTTAGTGGTCTGGTTTGGCTGGCACTTGCCTTTAAGGAGCTGCTCTATAGATTTTAAGAGACTGTTGGGTTTCGAGGACATGGAACTGATAGAAAATATGATAAGGACTGTCTGATTCCATGAGTGTCCTTTGGTTTTTAATATACTGAAAAGAAGGGAAGAGTGTGGCCTGGCTACCAGTTCTTTGTTTATGGGGCTCCGAAGCCTCTCTCTGGGATCACCCTCCAAAGCCTTAGAAAAGTTTTCTCTACCCTTTCTGACAGAGAATTCCAAATCCTGAGGCTTCTGTGGTTTATCAAATGTTGTTCTCTGGAGGCCTCTCCCCTGTATCTAGAAGTAGGATGAACAAGTCTGGAAACATGGGATCAATTCTTTAAGCTCCACATTAGACTAGCTGGGGGTTGTTGTCGGAAAAAGAATTCAAACTCACGTTGTGTAGGAAATGGGGCATTTGTCCATTCGTGTGTCCACTCAGCAGTGTGTACTGTGTTCCGCTGTGTCCTCCAATCTGCTTCTGCTCTGGAGACAGTGAATGAGACAGCCATGGCCTCTGCCCTCACGAAGTTTAGATGCTTCATTCTAGAGTCTAGATAATTCTGTATAGTTTAGACTTTAGATTCTCAAGGGGTAGAGGCCAATAAAGTAAAGGTACACTCATTATTAATTAATTTGAGTTGTGATAAGTATGATGAGTAAAATATATGGGGTGCCAAGAGAGCAAATCCAGGGGCTTAAACCAGTCTCTACTGGGGTGGCAGTGGAAGGGGGGATCAAGCTAAACCTGTCTGAGGAATGTATAAAGGGTGCAAAAATCTAGGAAAATAAATATACCTGGGAGAAGAGAGAAGAGACAAAGTGAGTATAGGATTCTCACATGTCTATCGGCAGACAGGGTGAAGAAGTTTCAGATTTGGATACAAAATCAACATGGATTCTTTCCTACTTGATTTTCATGTTTCGCAGCTCACCTCTCTCCCTGGGTGTCTTTGGGGAATTAATTGATCCTGCCTTTCTGTGCTGTGACATGTGGCACACCGTCTATTATGGCATAGCTCTCCTAGTTCATGGTTATCTGTTTACAGGATGCTAGCTGGGACCTCACTGGAGATGTCCTCAGACAGTGATTATAACTTTTCCATCTTTTCATCTCCAATACCTAATACTTTACCTGACACCACAGTTGGCACTAAATAATATTTGTCCAATGAATAAACTAGAACTCATTGGAAATGATGAAAGTAACATGTTGGTAGACTGTCATGCTTTAAAAGGAAGATCTTTCAAAACGTCAGTGTTCCAAACTGAAATGGTCCTGCCTTGGAGTGAGAGGCAGAGCTCAGCCTCCCTGGAGGTGACAAAAGTCCCATAATTCTGTATATCTGAATGAAAACTAAAGTAGAATTCAAAAAAACTTGATTACAACTACTACCAATTATCAAATTATGTTTTTGATCCTGATTACTTGAGAAAGTTAATGCATTTTTTAAAAGGGCTTGATTTGGGTTCACGAGTAGCATTTCTGATTGGGAGAGTCTTTCCTGGTCATATATTTCTGAGATGTGCGATGCATTTTGGTCTCATTACTGAATGTTACACTTATGGTGTAGAGGGTAAGATTTTTTTTAAACTATAAATAGGATACAGAGATTATAATACATTAAGGAGATAATTCCAAGTAATCATTAAGATGGAAAATCCTGTCAAACTATGAATGAAATATACCTGTAGGACAAAGTAAGTCATCAAGACAGACAGAATCATTGTGTCACTTAGTATAGAAGAAAAACGCTTACTCGTGTATATCAATAAGAAGTCATCCAGAACACAGTTCTCCGATGGCAGAGAGAAGCCCAACAATCCCTGAGTTATACTACACAATTATCATATTAACATCATACAAAAACCAAACGATGCAGAAAGTTCATGAGTTAGGACCTGGTTTTAGCAGCAGTAAGGACGAAGGATATGGAGGAACAATCAAAAGACCAGCTCACACTGTTTCAGGCCTAGTGAAATTGATCCATGGGCAAACAACAAAAGGTGGAAAAAGAACAAAAGATTAGCCATGTAGCTAAGAAACTGTTACCAGAAAATGCATCATGATAGACACCTACAAACCTCCAAGGCTCACAAGTGGTCTGTTTAAGGCAGTGTAAGACGGGAATATCACCAACTGTGACAAGATTGAAGAAGAGTTTAAATAGTTGGGCATCTGCCGGGAGAAGAAATGAGGAAAACTGTTTGTTAGAGAATCAAAACCAAAGCTGATTTCTTTCAAATGGAAGATGTCATAGTTTAGTGCTAATAAAACAAAACAAAACCAAGAAATATTTATTGAAGTCTTGTAATAAAATCTGTGGTATCTCCTGCCCATCTCCAATTCCAAGTTTTAAATTTTAAATTTCTTATTTCCATTAATCATATTAATTGAACAATGTTATCACATGATTCCTTTATTTCATGTATAAGGAACCTCTTTTATATAATCCAACAAATGAACACATGCTTTTATAGTGCATTTTAATTATAATTTTTAAAAGTATGATCATTTGAATTCAGATACAAAGTGCAATTTACTTCATTAAAAAATAAGTCGCTTTAGTGTATTTTAAAGTCATAACTTACCCTTTTTTTCTTTTCTGCTTTGTACTTGCTGTCTACTCCTTCTCCAAAAAATTGTCTGCAAAAGAAAATAATTTATATCATCAAAAAGAGTTTCAGAAATTGATAAAGTGGTCAAAATTCGAGATTCTGCATTCTGAGTGTGCCCTAGATTGGTTTAATTAAATAGAAGCCCAGTTGAAAATTCCATTTGGAAGAATTGTAATGCAGTCTCTTCCTTTCAAGTGTTCAAGCTCTCTCTCTCTCTCTCTCTCTCTCTTTCTTTCTCTCTCTCTCTCTCTCGTAATTAACTTTTAATTTCTTCTGCTGTCACAGTGATTTGGGGACAGATATTCCAAAATGATAGGGATTTTCCAATTTAGAAGAATTGGGTCTAGAATTTTTAGCTGTCCCCTCTATCAAAGGACCCCAAATTACTAGAAATATCAACCAGCCTGAATTGAGATTTGCATAAACTATGGGTAAAGAATCCATGGTAAGAATTTATTCAGTACGGGGCTGCAAATGTTATTTCATCTATTTGCATATTCATTCATTCTGCACTTAACACTCCTAACATTTGTTCATTAATTTGCCAAATGTTCTCTGTCTCCTTATACTTAATACAGATGAACCAGATTTTCACTTGCCTCTGAGGACACCTCTGGTAGTCTTAAAAATGTTCATAGGTAGTGCAAAAGCAAAAGTGTGTCTTTCCATTTGATAAAAGTAAATATGGATTTTGTATAGCAGAATACAAATTAATTTTATGTACTGTAGACTGTAGGAATAAAAACCAAAAATCGTCAAGACTGTGTAGCTTTTAGTTTTGGGCAATGCATCATATGAAGGTTGCAGAAAAATAATTTCCAGTGTTCCAGGCTCTTCGTATGTTTCATCATCACGTGCTCTTCTTCCTCCTCTTCCTCCTCCTTCTTCCTCTTCTTCATGTAAAAACATACAGCCATTTTGTCATTATTTTGGTCTTACCATGGTGAAAGTTGTACCATCCCTTTGGGAATGGGGAGATGGTGTGTCCAGAGACAGAGCTGGTGAGATTCCTGATATTCTACCTGAATGACATGTCCCATTTATAGGTCCCTCCCAAATCACTGATTGCATCAGATTTTGATACCACTCGTTGGGTCTTCTAGATGGAACCCCTCAATCATGTGCTTTTGACTCTATGTCTGTCACCTTCACTGCTAAACTTAACAAACTAAATTGAATGTGAGGTGGAGTCTGTGCAATGTGTGTGCCCGAGAGCCAGAGGGAGCAGGTAGGTAGAGGGGACCATTCTTGCCCAGAGCCGAGGTTTAGGGGCACAGAGACTGGGAGGAGAGAAGGGGCTGTGGACAGGAAGCAGGAGGTTGGGCGTGGTCTCCATATGCCATGGATGGTGTTGCTGGACACACACAGGCTGCCTCCCAGGGGCTGTGGCGCCGTGCCTGTACCTGCCTACAAGTCCAGCTCCTCTCTTACAAGGACTGAAGAGAGATGCAGAGAGGGGAGTGGAGGGGAACTCGCCCACTTCACCTGCAGAGTCAGTTTGGGATTATCTTCTCACAGGTCCTCCAGGCCCCTTCAGATCCCCCTTCCCCATCTCCCCCCATGTCAGCGGACCGTGGGCGGAGCAGTGTGGGAGAGGCGGGTTACCTGGAGGCCTCCATGTGAACAAGCACTCACAGTTTGAGGTCCCACCTAGATACATCATCAGTCTCCCAATTTGAGGAATGACTTTTCTCATTCTTTTGTGTCCAAGTTACAGCATTTCCCAACCTGAGTCCTGAGAAGACAAGAACCAGTTCTTCCTCATCTTGGGTGAGAAACATGAGGCATCTCAGATGTAGGCAACAGCCAGAGGGAAGGCAGGGAGAGGAGGGGGAAACTGAGGGGGCAGAGGGAGACGGAAGGGGTTGGTCTGGAGAGGGCTATGTACAGATGGACATTTCCGTGTGGGCTGCGGTTAAGGTCAAAGACCAGTGCAACAATGCTTATTTGAAAATTTTTAAAAATAAAGTTTCATTTTATTCACTACAACACATTTTGAACACTTGGCACTGTTCTAGGGATCAGAGATTCAATTGCTGAAAATTTTACAGATTAGTAGTGTTGGCATGTTCCTTCAATTTTCATTCATTCATTCACTTTCTCATTCACTTATTTACTTACTAACCAATAGGATTAAACATATAGCGGTTGCGTGAATTACCTCAGTGTCTGGGTTTTCAAACATCTTGCTCCAAAGATCTGACACAGCTAGCCATTTTTGTCAGCCATCATCATTACCATTACAGCCATTTAAAGAGAACCTACTATGAGCCACAGAGTAGGGTAGAAATAACCCGTAAAGCATCTCATCTATCTAATCTGCCAAACAACTCTAAAAAGGTAATTACTATTCTCATTTCTCAGAGGAGAGAACTAAGGCCAAGTCAAAATTTGAACTCAGATTGTTTATTTTGTTCCCCCAGAATCCAAACCCTGTTCTCTTTTCACGGTGGCAGGCTGCCTCCCGAAAGATAGAGAGGGTCTTCTGCAGCTTCGTCCCTGACAAGTACTGGGATTTTTATTTATTTTATCTGTTACCACTAATAACAATATTTTTAAAAATAAGCCAATATGTGATGATAGTGTGAAAAGTAAACATGGTAATTAGGCAACATCAAAATGAAGTTAATTATTGCCTTGATGACTAGGGTGGTTTGTGTACAATAGTTAACACAGCGTAAAGCATCAGATCGGAAGGCAGAACTTCTACAGGCTTGCCTTCCCACAAGGCAATGCTCATCCCGTTAGTAGATGTCTGGAAAAGACTGGATTCACTGGTGCCACACAAGGAATTTTCAGCCAGTGTTGCTGTTTCCACAGGGCTTTCTGTTTCATTATTTCATTATATCTCAAAGCTTCCCTTTGGGACAGGGAACTAAACCCAAGTTGTAGATGCTTGGTTTTATAATCCAGTCATTCGCCATCTCTGTCAGCAGCCAGATTCCTGATTCCAGGACTGACTCCTAGACTGCGTTTGTGCACCGTGTATTTGTCAGGAACTTCCGGGACTGCCCAAGAGTGGGATGCCAAGTATTCCTGTACAATAATTGGATATTTGTTAATATTCATCTGAATTGTGCTGCCCACGGCATCTTCCCCAAGTTTCAATTTTATGCCACTCCAGTTCACCCTGTGAGTGACTAGATTAGATCCCTTTTTATTCCTACCTTGCATTATTATTAAAGGTAGGGAAATACGCTGCATCAAGGTAACAAACAGCCTTATTTGGTTTTGGACCGCCTCTTTGTTGTGCTGTTCCATTTCACCTGAATGCTCCATCTAAGAAGGGGCCTGCGTCTGATGCTTGGCCTGCTTCATGGTTTCATTTTTATTTGTTCTGGTGGTTTTTAAAAATGTGTGTCCGGTTCCAGTCAAGGCTAGTTTCCCCAGCTTTGATTGTGTAACATCAGCAGCTAACCCAGCAGATTACAATCACCCCCTGTGCCTTTCTCCCCAACCTTAAAAAGTCAGCCAATGCAGAGAAGCAGTAGCTAGTAGAAAGTGGATGGATTTGCATAATTTGGTTTTCTGAGTGCAGAGTGTTCATTTTTAACTTACATTGGTTGCGCTTTGTTGCCAAACTCCTTTTCAGGGAAGACTGCATCTCCCCTCTGTCTCCCCCTCCCCCACATACACACATATCCTGGTTCCTAACAGCTGATGCTTCAGATGTGTGTATTTGTCCAAACAGATGAGAAACCCTCTCAAAATACAACTTCCTGTATTAAGCAGTTTCTCACATTTCCCAGTTTGACTTCTGTAGAGAACTGTAGTGGAGATGGTAATGAGTTTGCCATGGTGATTTCAGGTTTCTGTACTACATAAATCCTATTCTATCCATGCATAATAATTAAGGTTATTAATGAAGGACTGAATTAGTGGGAAAACAGTATACTGAGCCACTGTGATTTGCTTGACGCAGGTTAATAATCATACATTAGGTAGCATTTGCAGCTTCCTTGGGCTCTGGAAGAGAACCTATGGTGGCAAAAAGCATTGTGATCAAATCCACGCTAATGAAGTAACATTTGGAGCTCGGCAGGGGATGAAAAGGAAGGTATTGTTATTGTGAGTGCCACAGTATTGTCCTTTACCATTTTAGGGTGTGCTGAAATGCATACGCAATAATTGTATTTGCATTTATAAAAGAAAGCTCCAACCATGTCCGCTTTGAAAAGGCAAGGCTGGGAGGTGAAAATCATACAGCTGGGTGTCTTGAAACAACAGTTCTTTAGGGAGGGAGACTTTTTTCTCTGTGCTGTAGGTTTGCATCCATAATAAGACAGATTGGAATCTGAGCAACTCGAGATTGATAGAATAAATTGTTTACGCAAAATTGCTTTAGAGGGACGGATCTACTTTTCAAGGCACGGCCTCTGAATTCCTGCTGGGACATTCTCAGAATCTCACCCACAGCTTGAAAGGCCAACTGGGTGGGTTTTGGAAAGGGGGTTTGATTTGCCTCAGATATCTTTGGATTTGTATTAGTTTGCTTTCCTGAAGTGAGTCCTTTGGAAGCTAGCTGACCCAGATGGGGGGAGGGGTGAACCCTCAAAGAATGTTACCAATTGAAGACAGTCTAGTCCGGACCAAAGATTTGGAAGTTGAAGCAGGCTGAGGAGGCTCCTGGGGACCTTTTAGGAAAGTATGAGTATATTGATCAGTGCAGGCTGCTGTAACAAAATGCTATAGGCCGAGTGCCTTGAACAACAGGAGTTTATTTTCTCGCAGTTCTGGAGGCTGGAAAGTCCAAGATCAAAGTGCTGGCCATTTTGGTTCCTGGTGAGAACTCTCTTCCCAGCTTGTGGGTGGCTGGCATCTTGCTGTGTATGTGCACACTTTGTCTTTGTGTGCACACAGTAGGAGAGGAGAGGGACAGGTATGCTGGCTGGTGCCTCTTCTTATAAGGGCACTAATGCCATGATGAGGAAGGACCCCCTCCTTCTGACCTCTTCTAATCCTAATTACCTCCCGAAGGCCCCATCTCGAATATCATCACATTGAGACTGATGAAGCTCTGGTTAGGGCTTCAGCACATGATTTTTAGGGCACACAATTCAGTCCATAAGTAAATCTGTAAGCCACAAATTGGAACAGGCATGTGGGAGGTGTCAAGTTGGCCATATTGTTTTAATTCCATTCCAATCTATTGCATTTCATTCTATTTGAACCCATTCTATTCCGTTCCATTCCACCCCACCCTACTTCACTCCACTCTAGTGCAATAAATGTGTCTTTGAGTCCCACCCATGAGCCTTCTTCTTCTATGCTTACCCTTTTCCTGTTCCTATGTAATTCCTTTTGGTGGCCAAGAGCAATTCCCTTGTTTTCTTTCCCTCCCTCTCTCCAATTCCAGCTCCATGTGGAAGCACTTGGAAGTCAACTCTGTGTCTTACCTTCCATTAGACCTCAGAGACATCACTTGAACTGGAAGTCACAGTGTGCTTGACAGTCAATGGGGATAATTAAAAAATGATCATAATTAACAGAACAGGGCTTTGCATGTATTAGGAATGTCTCAGAACCAGGAATTTCGTACCTGGGAGCAGGCATTACCATCACGAATGAGACACGACCGTCTTATCCTGTTGACTCCTTGGCCCAGGGTAGGAAGCAGCTCTGACAGAAGATGAGTCTATTGGATCAGGCTTTGGGCTCTGAAGTCAGTCTATGTGAAATTAAACCCTGGTTCTATCCTATGCTTTAACATCTGGGCAAATGACTTAACCTCTCTAAGCCTCTATTTTTCATGTAGAAAATAAGATGATACCAATAGCCACCACCTTAGAGAGTTTGGGGGAGGAATAAAGGAGATAGTGTACCTGAAGTGCTTGGTTTGTAGTACATACTCTGTAAATATTCGCTATTATTATAAAAAACCTACAGTGTGGTAAGTGGTACAGTTATTGAGTATCATGCTTGGCTCACTGGCCTGGCCATGGAGGATTCAACGATGAAGAACAGTCCTTTTCCTCGGGAAGTCACAGTGTCACAGATGAGAGAGGCATCGACCCGAGATTAAGCAATAGATACTTGTAATTGTGATGGGGACTATGAAGCAGAGATTTCAGGTGCTATGAGGCCGTGTAAAAGGGACCCTGAGACTGGGGCCTGGGGCCCTGTGAAGCAGAGACACGAAAGAGAAAGACTCTGGGCATCTCAGGAACTACCTCTGATGCCAGAAATCAGGAGAACAGGCGGGACAAAAGAGCCAAGAAGAATATAGGTAGTTCTTCCTGACATTGTTGGTCAGAATCTAGAATTCATCATACACAACACAAATGAAAACAGAACCACACAGAATGGACCGGGGGTTCCTGGATGCTGCAGAGCTCGTGCTGTTTTCGGCAAGAGATGAATGTGTTTCTCCAGGAAAAACCGGGTCCTGAGAAAAATTGAGGAGGTGGTCTTGGTTATGCCGTGATAGTAAACAGTGACACTGCCACTGTTTACTTCCCTCTCGAGGTGTTAAAAATCGGTGCTAATGATGAAACGTTTTGTGTAGTGGTGATGTCTAGAAAATTCCTTTCCAAAACAAAGGGGCGAAGTGTGCTCAGTGCCAGAGTTTTGTGTGCTCCTAACGATGATCTATGCCCTGGAGAGAAAGGGAAGAATTTGAAATGATAACCGCTTTTAAACTATATCAGCTTGCTCATGTGTCGGGCAGTCGTGTAGTTTTTCTTTTCTTTTCTTTTCTTTTGTTTATCAGCTTTTCAACCCAAACTTCATTTGATTTGTGCAGGGAGGTGTATAATAGGGGAGGCCAGTGAGCTGATTTTTATAGTCTGTCCGTAGCTTAAACAAAGATGGGGGATTTGGAGAATAAAGGCATCCTGAAATACAGCAGATTATGCAGCTTTATTTTTCAGAGATTTGCTAATTCCCCTCCTCCCCCTCCTGCGTGTCGGCTGAGCTGGTGTGTTTTGTATGTTTCCTTTCTCCTGCCATTCCAAGAGAAAAATGGTAAGTTTTAAACTTGAATTTTGGACTGAATTTCGTGTAATCCGTGAGCTGATGGGGTTACCTGGGCCGATCCTCTGTAAGCAAATACGTGTTCCCCTTAAACAGCGGAGCCTTGTGATAAATAATAGGATAAATGAAGGCTGAACTTATAAAGCCTCTTTTAATATGAGAAGCATAATTCACAGCATGAGCAGAAAGGGCTAGAGGGTTTGTGTTTGTAATTCTAACATGAAAGATGAAGTTTGCTTTGAAATGTGAAATAATCTGAAATACAGCAAGAAAAGGGAAGTGCTGGAATTTTCTGTGAAGCAATGACTTTTTGCCTTTTCTGTGTAATTCAGGGCCTTGTCATCCATATTTTCAGGATCAGCTGATAATAACACGGACCATCTTTCATGCATTAGCAGACCATGGGTCCATACGCAAGTCCTCCCAGTAGAAAAGGGATCTCATTTGATTTTTAAATGTGGCTTTAATTTCTTGACAGGGTTTTTAGCACTTTATTTACATGCCAAGCCGCTGGGGCCAAAAGAGCTACAGGGCTGCCTCGTTTTAGAACTCTCTCTTCTCCTTGATTTGTTCATGAGAGCATTACTTTCTCTCAGTTTGCCATTTAACAAATATTTATTGTGCTCACATCTTGCACAAAGCCGTAGCTGTTGAGGGATACAGAGATGCACATGATAGGGCCTCCTGCCCTCAAAAGGAGGCCGGCCGTTCAAGGGGTAATCCATGCAGACTGATGTACCAGGGTGTTTTTATGTGGTGGCAGCTAGCAATTACATCAATATGAAGCCTAACTGCATTACATTAGTTATTGTGCTCTTTGATAATGATGCTTCCATCACAAACATGTCATTGACTATTAATGGTATAGTCAGTGTACATATAGTCTCTACATAGACTACTATATATATGTATGTGTATATCATTGGCTGTCATTAAGCTGTTCATATAAGCAAAACAAAATTATAGTTTTTCCTTCTTGCCTTGCTAGTTTTTGAGTATTTGGACATATTTCAAGTCAGTAGTAATTCTTCGCCTGATACTTGATACTGTACTGTTTAATTCTCTCTCTCTCTCTCTCTCTCTCTCTCTCTCTCTCTCTCTCTCTCTCTCTCCCTCCCCCTTACTCCCTCTCTGCCTCTCTCCCTCTTTTTCTCTCTCCTCTTATATACTAAAATGCAAAGTTTTGGGGTAAGCTTACTTCTTTAAGCCTCTTGTAGAAGGCTACACTTCTGACAGGTCTTCTTGCTTAAAGGATTTGCCCTGTTTCAGCCCACAAGTTTTCCCCTGCTTTTCTATTTAAACAAGTTTTATTGTTTATTCCTCTTACCCCATATTATGCCATGTTTCTTTTCCTTCTCCCCTACAGCCATCTCCTTTTGTTATATATATCTATTTATTATAGTTTGAGGACTATTGTTTTAAGCTCACCTGCTACATAGCTCAGTTTAGATGGGCTGTACCAATTTGGATGTTGGATTATAAGACTGAACTTGATAACTGTTGTACACCATGAGAGTAGGATACTTCACCTGAGTGAATGGGCACATGATATTAATAAAACAATCTATTTAATTCAATCCAGAATCACTTTTTCACATTTATATTTGTTCATTAGTGAGGATATCTCTATTATACTTAGACATAGAGTTCTGTTATACTTAAGACATTTTGTTTCATTGTTTTAAAATTCTATTATTATGTAAAAGTATGGGAATGTGAAACAAGTTAGAGAAATGTTATAATGAAACTGGTCTTGAGTACATTGCGATATAAACCACAGTAATGGTTTATAATACCCTCTCTACATTTTTGTATGTTGGAAATGTCCTTCATAAAGGTTTTTTTAATTATTATTATTATTAGTTTCAGGTGTACAAAACAATGTAATGGGTAGACATTTATGCCCTTCACAAAGTGATAACCCCCCTCCCCTAATCTACTATCTGTCTGTCATCGTATATCGCTGTTACAGTTCCACTGACTCTATTCCTTATGTTGTACTCCACATCCTGTGACTATCTATCTATATCGATCTATCTATCTATATTAAATTATAGTTGACATTCATTATTATTCAGCTTCAGCTTCAGGTACATAGTGCAGTGATCAGGCATCTACACCATCCCTGAAATTGTCTCCCTAATAAGACAAGTACCCATCAAATACCCTACAAAATCTTTACAACATTATTGATTATGTTCCCCAGACTATCTTTCGTATCCCTGTGGCCATCTTGTGGTTACCGATTGTGCTTTCTAATCCCTTCACCTTCTCCCTCATCCCCATCCTGCTCCCATCTAGTGACCCTCAGTTTTTTCTCAATATCTCTGAGACTATTTTGATTAGTTTGTTCGTTTATTCTATTCTTTATATTCCACATATACTTGAGATCATATGGTATTTGTCTTTCTCCGTCTGACTTATTTCACTTAGCTTAATATTCTCTGGGTCCATCCATATCGTTGCAAATGGTAAGATTTCATTCTTCTTTATGGCCGAGTAATACTCCACTGTATAAATGTACCGCAGTTTCTCAATCTAGTCACCTACCGATAGGCATTTCAGTTGTTTCCATGTCTTGGCTATTGTGTATAGTACAGTAAACATAGGGGTGCATAAATTTTTTCGAATTAATGTTTTGGATTTCTCTGGATAGATACCTAGGAGTGGAATTGCTGGGTCATCAGGTAGTTCCACTTCCAGGTTTTTGAGATACCTCCATACTGATTTCCATCCATCTCCTTATTCTTTTAATTAAGCCCCCTCATTCTTAAGTATAAAATTAAGCAGCAAACACAACTTTCAGAAATCCATAGATTCCCCCAGAGGAAATCTTCGCTCGGCTCTGCGGGATGTGGTGAAATGAGTCCATTCTGGCCATGGCTGGTCCTAAGGCCTTGAGAATGCTTAGAAAGTAAGCCTTTCTGAGCTTCTGTTTGTTTATCTGTAAAACGTGGGCTAGGTAACAATCAGGGCTTCTTCCCACATTTGCATTCTACTATTATATGTCTATCCATTTAACTAAACAGGATCTGCCTCCACTTTAGCAAGCAAACAAAGAAATGCAAAGTGAAGACTTAACCAAACTTTGGAAGTTAGAGTGTCTAATGTTAGGACAGGAAGAGTGCACAGCTGGGTAAAATTAGCTTGAGGGAGATATGAGGAAATCAATAGTGGGTATTGATAGGGCGAAACGCATATTCCATACATGGCTGGAAGGTATCCCCCTTTAAAAGGAAAATGTTATCTCCTGTGTTTGAAAACTAATTCAGGATGTGGAAGGGGACAAGTCAGGTGAGGTGTTCCTTGAACGAAGAGGTTCTGAGATAAATCTGAAGGGGTCTTCCCTCCAATGGGTCTTCCCAGTTCACAGAGAGGAGTGTGGAGAGCGCCTTAGCACGAACACAAACACCGTCAGCCTCTGCTTGCTTTGTACTATCGACCCTGGTATACCAGCCTGTTAGTTTGGAAATTGACAGCATGTTTCTTCTTTTCTAGAACTTTCCTGGCTCCTCCCCTGGGGGAACCACCGGGTAACACTGCCTTTTTGCTTCTGTCTTCTGGTGAGCTGGCACTTGGCATTCTCTTTGGGTCAATGAATCAGAAAACTGCCACTGGGAGTGTCTGCCTTACTTACTGGTTCTGCTTCTAAGCTCCCCCAAGAGGCAACTGAGCCCCCATGCCCATCGTTTAAATACATTTCAGTTGATTTATTAATCTGTGCAGTTACTTATAAAATAACTTGCCATCAAGCCACCTTAATTATGCCATTTTTATAAAGCAGCCTGACCCACATTATGTAAACATTGTTAAAAAATAATTATACACACACACACCTGTAATGTACATAGGTAATTTCCATGTTCCAGATTTCTTAGTGTTACAGTCTGTTTAAAGCTTTTGAAAGAAACCCAGTCTTTTGTGGAAAATGTGCAAAGATGGATTCCGGACTGTTTTGTCATCTGCTGAATCGTTTTTTCTCTTTCTTTGCTTCAATTCTGACCAACATTCAAAGACACCCTGAACAGCCATTAAACACAGATTATAGGTAAGGACTGACTGGTTGTGAACGGCCACAGGCTGAGGTCCCTCCCCTTAAAGCCTTCCTCGCTAATAATATCTGGTGATTCCACTAAGGTGGTTTAAATAGTAGCTTCTCATTGTCAGCACTTTGTGTAATGTGGGTGAACGTTTCCTGGCTGTTGTGCAGCTCGCTGATGGTGGGCTCCCAATACTCATTTGGATTTGAACAAGCTCAAGGAACTTCCTCCTGCTGCTGCAGTTTTTTTTTTTTTTTCCCCATCCTTTTTACCTTCTGTTATTTTCCATCTGTTAAAATAGAACTGTCTTTACTAAGTACCTGCCTATACCTGGTTCATTCACAAGTACCGTTGAATTTCACCTTTACCACCACCCTAGTGGCCTGGAATTACCAGCGGCCTTTGTTAGGGGAGCATCTAACTCAGAGAGGTCAGATCACTTGTCCCAGGCCACGCACACAGCAGGTGAGTGGTGGAGCTGAGTTCAAACACAAGGCTTTATACTCCTAAATATAGTGTATTTTTTATCTAATGGAGACGTCTGAAAATTAATTTTTAAATAAAATTTAAAAGTTTTTATAAAGAGTATATTTAAAGAAAAATGTTAAACAACAGTTTACTGATGATGTATGATGAGCTATAAATACACACACACACAATTATATATATACATGTATGTATACAGAAAGACATTTCATATATTAGTTACACACCCCAGCACCAACCAAATGAGAAAAGCAGCAAAGGCTATTTATTCAGAGCCTGCTCTAGCAAGGGAGTCAGCTAGTCAGCTCCCATCACTTGGATTTGGCCAAGATTCCAAGGCAGGTGGAGGAGTGGGAAAGCTTTCTAGTGGAGATGGGGAGGTTTCAGAGGTGCCCTGCTAGGGACTCTGGAGGTAGGAGAACTAGACGTGAGGCATTCGATGTGCTTAGTTACAGACACATCATCTGGCTTTCTCTAATTGGACCTAAGTTGGAAGTAAGAACAAAACTTGGTCGAGTAATCAATTATTAGTCAAGTCCAGGCCAATTTAGACCAATTGTTACAGAAGTTACTGTTCAGCTTTCTGGATTGTCACTAGAGATAGCAGTCTGACTTCCTGCAGGTCTGACTTAGGGCTGGCTAGCTTCCTGGGTTTATTGTAGATAAGGGATTGGGTTCTAGAGCAGATTGCTGCGGGAAATTTGTGGGTTAAATTCAGTTTTTATGTATGGTCTGACCATTGTCCATTTGTGTATTCAGTTTCTCTCTCTCTCTCTCTCTCTCTCTCTCTCTCAACACACTCACTCACACACACACACACACATACACACACACACACACAATCTGTCTTCCATCCACACAGGTAGACATTTCGATATTTTATGTACTAATTAATGGCTTCCCATTACTGAAGTGGATGCCAGTGACCAGGTAGCAGTGACCTTGAATTCCCCAAGAGGCTGTTCTGTTTCTTCTATATGAGGACGAGCACTTGCAAAAGAGAGAACAGGACAACTGCTGATGACGATTGGAGTTTCTGATTTCTCAGGCAGAGCAAGCAGACCTCAGACGTCTCCTCCTTCCTCCCATGACATATATCCATTATCATTTTATACCTCTGAACTTCTCCTGCCTCGAAAACGAAAACCCTAATAGCTATCAGTTAACTAGTGACGAGAACAAGGCGTCCGTGCACTGGGCAGTAGCAGCTAAGTGCTCACCCACCTCCTGGGAAAGCTTCTCTCTGGAGTCATTACTGTATGTAATGTTGAACGCCAGATTTGACAGAGGGCGTGGCCTCAGACTTGGACACGGTCCGTCCACATCATAATTTGGGTTTGCTGAGTAATGGGACCGGGGATAGCTAAGCAGTATTGGCATGGCTCAGAAGGTACAGAGGCATCTCCCAGGGGCGCTGACTGGGCATGGCAGCCTTGGCACAGCCCAGCTAAGGGTGCACCCCAGGTGTGGGAAACTTGACACGGGGTCTCTGAGTTTAGTGCTGACTTTATTCACTCAGCGAGCACGTAAAGCACTTCTTCTACTTGCCAGGCCCTGTCCCTGAGGGCTCAGGTGAACTAGACAGGATTCATGAACTTGGGGAGTGCACAGAAGACAGATCTTCAAAATACAACAACCCTGCTGCCTGCGCTAAGGTGATTTCCCTCCACCCATGTGCCCCCCAACTCCCTTGTGGCCAGTGCACCCATTTTACTCATGCAGCCTCTTAGTGTTTGAACATAAATACCCAAATGTCACAGCAAAGAAATGAGCTCTACAGCCTAGTGGCAGTTTTCCTAACATTTGTTAGGAACATTTATACTTATAAAAAGAGAGGCCAGAAAACTGACCAGAGATGGATGTTAGGTTGTTAGCCCAGTGTGTTGCAGTTACATTTATTGCTATCATAGTAAATCCCTTAGAGAGCACTTTTAATATTTGTGTGATAGCAAGTATTTTATTCATTCCTTTTCATTCATCGACGGTCTTTGATTGGCTGCGTTGTGCTAGGCACCACTGGAGGCGTTGAGGATAGAGCAGCAGATGAAAGAGTCTGACTTTACGGTGTATTCATTTGAATGAAGTAGAAACAGGTTGTATTGAAATTCCTTTGTCCTGTCTCAGCCACGAACAAGCATCGGTGGCCCGTGGGGAGGGGGCTGGGTATTGGGGTGCTGCCTTACTACAGATGGGCAGTGAAGGGTTCTCTGACTCACTGGCATTTTAGCAGAGATCTGAAATGAGTCCTGAGGACCTGAGTGCAGGGCCATTCCGGAACAGGAAAGTTCAAGGTCTTGAACATAGGGCCAGAAGAATACAGTTTGAGAGCATAGGATGAGGTGACTACATGGGCAGCAGGAGAAGGGGGGGCAGGGCATTGTAATACCTTATCATTAAATATTCTTTCCCCCTCAAATTGTGTCACAATTGGGAAGTGTCTTAATACCTATGCAGCTTATATGCTATGAAATAAGCCTTATCAATAATTATCATATCTGTTGAACACCTATCATGTTCCGGCTTCTGGGGTCACACAAGGGTGGACAAGTCATGGTCTTGAACTAGAAGACTTAGCAGCCAAGGAGGTTAGAAAGGCAAGCTCATGGTAGCATCACGATGTGGTGAGTGCCAAAGGCAGGACTTAAAACACTGCTCGTCTCACTTAGGACATACTAAGTGACATATATGCCTAGGGCACAGCAGAGATGACATTTAACCTGGGTCTTGAAGGAGGAATATTTCTTCAAATGGACATTCCTTCCGAAGCTAGGTTAGCCCTTTAAAATTTTCTGTTTAATATCTATTTTTGCTATATTGTAGAATCATTGAATACAAAGAGCTGAAATATCCTGGGGGAACATCTCAGCTAGAACACATTTTGCAGCGGAGAGTTTGTCGCTTGATGGTGAAGAGTGTCGGTTGGAATCTTAGTTGACCCCACATGTGACCCTGCCTTGGTCAGGTTACTTTCTATGCCTTATTTTTGTCACCTACAAAATGAAGTTACTGTTGGTAGTTGGGAGGATTAATGAGTTACAATGCAGAAGTGCTTTTAGAAAAGTAACCAAGACGTAGTGTAAAACAGCTTTCAACAAGTAGTAGCTGTTGCTGTGAAAAGGCAACTGAAGCCCAGAGAAGTTAAGCTGTTTGCCTGCTGTCTCATAGGTGATTACTGACAGCCTTGAATTAGAACCCAAATCTACTCTGTAGTCCAGGCGTCTCTTCTGAACACAGCATTTCATTCTGCCTTGAACTAGTTTATGGTGTTTTATTTTTTATTTCAACAAAACAGAAATGAAGTCGACACTTTTTCTCATTTTGTTGAGCCATGATTCATGGCTTAAGTAATGAACGCAGTTGATTCATATTTTATCTCTAGTTCCCTAAAATTCTAAGGTCACCGTCCTTTCACTCTCTAGCCTCATGGCTTAGACCATCTAGAAACGAATGGGCCTAAGTCCAACCCTATGAAGAGAGCAAATGCAGAATTTCAGGTTCAAGACAAGACAAGGAGCCTTGCCCTGTGGGTACAGTTGGCGTGAGTTGCCTTTATGATGCAATGTGCTTTTCATCTATGACAAGGCCATTAACTTCACAAGTTAGATTTGCTAATCCATGTACGGGGGAAACATTTGTGTGCAAGAATTTTGCCCTTTTCCGCCTCAGGTAGCCTGAACTTTAGAGCGTTCAGGGGAAATTTAAAAAATATATATTGATACTAATCCTTATTTAAGAATTAAGAATTCTTCATTAAGGATTCTAATAAATTTAATCTAGAGATTTAAAAACAGCGAGAACAGAATTCTATCAAGTAAGTAAGTACTTTTTTAAGTCACAAGTCACCTTTTGATCATGGAGCAAGTGGGGCCAAATTAAACAAATGGTTTAGCCCTAATCTGGTGTTTTAGGTTTACTCCAACCATCAGTGTGGATAATTAAGAATTGACTCTGATTTAACTTGTATTTTTTGAGTGTCTATTTATAGATCTTTGTGGTCAGCCTGTGGGAGGCCACAGAAGAAAAGATAAGGGTCATTGATTTATTTACAGTTTTGCAGAAAAGTACACACATGCATATACTCAGTCATTTGAGGACACTTTTATCAGCGGTTTAAAAGTGACATGATGCAGACTAAGTCTAAACTGCCAGAAGACAGTTTTGGAATAAAGGAGTATAGCGTTTGTCATCTTCAGCTGCCATCCAATGCTGAATTCCCTCCCTAACTTTCCTGTCAAGTGATCGTGATCTGAACTTGGGCTTGCAAACCTTGACAGATGGAGAGCTTTCCATCTTTTGGATCCACTGAGGTGATCTATAAGTTGCTCTCATGCTCAGGAAATTCTTCCTTATATTGAGAAGAACCGTGCCTTTTTACAAGTTATACCCATTAAATAAGATAATGAATTCAAAGATCTTGGTCCTTTGATGATCGGTGGTAATTTCTTAGTAAATGTTAATTATTAGCAGAATTACTGTTATTGTCTTACAACTAGTAGACGAAAGGCTGTGTTCCATTGTTTATTGATGGTGTGTATGCTTAAAGCTGCTTAATGAAGGTAATGGGGATCTGACAAAGCCAAGAGCCATTTGACTTAGAGTTTTGATGGTTACCATGATGCTAGTATTAATAGTTCGGAGCTGAACTCTGTCTCTGGATACAGAGATTTGGGTTTGAATCCAGGTGTATCTGCCAGTGTTCACCCAAAGAAACAGAACCAGTAGAAGATATAGATTGAGAAAATTATTGCAAGGAATTGTCTTACATGATTGTAGGGGCTGGGTCGGCAAATCCAAAAATTGCAGACACGTCCACTGGGAGGGCAGACTGGCACTTTCAGGCATGAGCCGGTGCTGCCATTCACCGGGGGAATTTCTTCTTCCTCGGGACTGTCAGCTTTTCTCTTCAGGCCTTGCAACTCATAGAATCAGACCTGCCCAGACTATCTAAGATATTCACCCCTGCTTAAGTGATTATGGACTTTACTGACATCTGTACCTTCTTAGGGCCACCTACGTTAGTGTTTGGCTGAATTACTGGGGGTAGAGCTGAGACAAATTAACACAGAAAACTGCCGTCTCCCCAGGCTTTACCATTGACTCTAAAGGACCTTGAGTGAGCTGTTGAACCCCTCTGTGCTTAATTGTTCTCACTGTGAAAGAAGGATTATAATAGCTGGAGTCTAACGAATGACAGGAAGCTAGGTATTTAAATTGGCTTTCTTTCTTTTTTTTTTTTTTTTTTGCATAATTCAGTGGTTTTTAGTATATTCACAGATAATGTGCAAACATCACCACAGCCAATTTTGGAACATATTTATCACCCCCAAAAGGAACCCCAGATCCATTAGCAGTCACCCCCAGTCTACTTTCAGTCTCCATAGAGCTGCCTATTTTGAGCATTTCACATAAATGGCTGAACCTTGAAAACAGTATGCTAAGTGATAGAAGCCAGTCACAAAGACCTCGTATTGTTTGATTCCATTTGTGTAAATTGGCTTCCTATTTTGCTTAGAATAATCCCCAGCATCTGCATCTGGTTGGTTTGTGCTTCAAGTTATTTGGTATCACTGAACTTCAGTTTTCTCATCTGTAAAATGGGGAGAACAAGAATATCTACTTGGTAGTACTGTGAAGAGTGAGGGAGAGGTTAAATTTCAAATCACTGGACAATTATTATAACACTCAACTCTTAGGGAACATTTACTCTGAGCAGATGCTGTTCTAAATGCATTACCTGCATCACCTCACTTAAGAGCAACAGTAAACATTACTCTTAGTAACATTAGTAACTATAAATGTAAATATGATCATTTTAATGGACAAAATTTAGCTCTAACCTCCACAGGCCAGGCGCAGGAAGGATGGCATTCTAGGACACTTTAGCATCCTTAGAGAAATCAATGGGATAGATGAAGGAGGATGGGGTATTTATTACATTTTATTTTTTTGTCATCAATCTCTTTTTTAAACCACTTTATTGAGGCATGATTGACATGCAAAAAGCTGTGCATAATTAACATATAAACTCGATGAGTTTGGACATAAGTATGTACCCATGAAGTCATCACCACCGGCTGTGCCATAAACATGTCCATCACCTCCAGATGTTTTCTCCTGCCCTCTTTAATTTTAATTTTTTTAAGAACACAAGATCTGCCCTCTTAGCAAGCTTTTCAGTATACAATAGAGCACTGTTAACTCCAAGGTCTACACTGTGCAGGCGATCTCAGGGACTTACTCATCTTGTATGACTGAAACCTAGTACCTTGGACAATTGAGGTCAATATCGGAGTGATTTTGATGCTGCAGAGGCCGTACCCAAGACTCGGGGCTAAAGGCGTACTCGTCCTCTATGGAACCAACACAATGGAAATGAAATTATTTTGACTGACTTTATCGATCTTAAAAATATATATTCTCTCAAAGCTAATGAACCCACCATAGTTCTCTGTAGGCACTTTCTTTATAACCAAAGAGCATGGCTCCCCGTGGCTGACCCTGTCTCCTGCTGAATTAGTCCTCCCTTCTATGAAGGGTGATCCACAACTTGAAGTAACAGGGTGATAGTGTGAGAATCGATGCGAACAGCTGACTCATATGTACGTCAAGAAGAAAGAAAGAAGGAAAACTAAGCAGTTCATAAAGGTCGTTTAACAACAGATTGGCTGCTCTGTGTTAAAACCTTTATTTTTCTTTTGCATTTGGTCATAAACTTTCATATTATAGGTTATTCTTTCTTATATACCTAGTTATTTTGAGTTTCAACTGGCACAGTTTGCTTCAATATAAACAGTAGGTTCTGGAAGTGTGCCCAGCAGTGTTTGGCAGTTTAATCACCGTAAAGTGTCAGTAGGGTCACGAGTGAAAGTGGTCTACAAATATTCTTTTAAGAGCAATAGATACATGTTTGTTGTCTCTCACTCTGACATTTCCGAGAGAATGTTCTGGGGAGCACTGATTCCATGGGGTATGAAGAGCTGCTGCATAAAAAATTCCAATATGATCAAGTACGTTTGGGAAGGACTGGTTTTCATCCATTAAACTAGGTTCTTGGATGCAATACCTCATGTAGCTTTTAATATGTGAAGATCTGTCGTGAATCTCTAAGATGGAAAGAAGGTATTCGGTGATCTCCTAATAATAGAGTTGATGATCCCCTTCTTCCCCCACCCTCTGGTGTTTGCCTCAAGGCAGGAGAATCTGCAGAGGATACTTTGATTGATGATAGAGTGGCCACTAGGTCAGTGACTACACATATACCAACTGGCTGCCTTGAATATGCAGATCTCGTTTTTTACCCATGTGTCTTCTGTCTAAAGATTATCAGAATAGCATTTGGTTTAAAGCCATTTAAAACTTTTAGACTCAACCTTATCTTGAAAATTCTTTTAAACTATTTTCATTTCCCCATTTCATTACACTAGACTTAGCTTATTAAGTGGATTAAATAATACATAAATAAATATATGTTACATGTACATAATTACATATTATATTTTTTTCGCTTCTAGAATGACAATTCCTTGAGGACGGGACCCATGTCCTATTTTCCTTCATTTCCTCTATTTCTCTGGTAGCTGGTACAATGCCCAGCACCCAGAAGAAGCTGAATAAATAATTCTCTGGTGGATAAATGAATATTCACCACTACCTACTCCTTCCCCCACAAATTCACCTTTATCAGTTTTTTCCCCCAAGGGCGACATGTTTCTTATTTATTTGCATTTTTTAATTTACATGAGTATCTTTTATTAATCCCCCCAATTTCCACATTTTGAAAGATTTTTGTCTACCAAACTGAATGTATTACATAACAATAAACTTGTTTTTCCTTTGTTTGCTATTGAAAGATAGAGCTTCTGATTGCAGGTGATAAGCGTTGCTATTACCACCGAGCTTCTAAGATTCCCGCCTAAAGCAAAGAAACTTGATATTTTAGTTAACGTTGGCAGCCATATTTTGAGGAAAATCTGTTGTGTTCTAGATGCTCTGGGCCTCAGAGGCCCCCATTACGGTAACCTTTAAGAATACTTACAGGGACAAATGCACAGGAGGAATCATGCATGTGATCATTTGGGCAGAACACCAAGAAACACAATCCATGCTTTCAAGGGGAGGGGTGTTTATCCAATAAGAGTTTTGCATATAATAGAAACATCCTAGTAACTGAACGTAAAATGATCACATGGATTCATTGCTCATTTGCAGGGCTGTAGGGTAGCTAAATGCCTATGCATCGAAAACTACAGAAGGAGTTTTGATAGGATTATTAAGATTCTTAAAGTATGCATTTTAATCATAGTTTGGGATCATTTTTCTTCCTTTGGGAAAACTTCCCTGCCAGTGTAAGCAAGTCAATGAATAATGACTCAATAGGCAGCTATTTGCATTACCTAGGACTTCTCTAGGATGCAGCTAGTGTGCACAGGGCTGGGGCAGGATATGTTTTGTATTCAAGATAACAATCCAGTTTTCTCCAGCTAACACCCAATTAACCAGGCCTGCTTTTTCTGGCTTTCGGAATTACCAGAGCTATTGTTCCTTCTGCTGAGTCATCTCCTGTGGACCTATTTCCAGTCCTAGTAGAAAGGGAACTGGGAAAAAGAGCAAAATGGATCTAGTCATCATCCTCTTCTTTATTATCACTGTTAGTTGCCACCAGCTTTGGCAAAAGTGAAGAAAGTAGAAATTTCAACTATGGTTTGGTTCTTATCTTAGGCTTCCTTTTCTCCACAGGAATTGTAATCATCTATTACTTTGAATAATTTGAATATCAAGAAATATCTAATATATACTTTTAGGCAAATGGGGAGCAGAGAGCTTTTCTATATTGGTTTTTTCTCAGTTACCTTTAGCTCAAAATAATCCTTCTGTGTAAGTGGCAAATTTTAGGGTGGCATATTCTACTACCCTTCAAGTATTACTACCCAGGAAGAACAGGGACCCAGCCATTAACTCTGTCTTCAGTGAACTAAGAGTTGTGATTGGATGTCATACCTGCCACTCAGTCTTCCCAGAAGAGGTTATAAAAAGGTCTAAAACAGCTGCTCATTTCCATGCACCCATGTTCCTTGCAGCAGACTCCTGCTTATGGGTTGAAACTTAGTGATTGCCCCCATGCCCTCTCAAAAAAAAAAAAATAATAATAAAGTTGAGGAAGTCTTCCTAATAAGAGAGAGGAAGAGGGTGAGAAAATTTCAGAAAGGACTGAAACTCGTGTGGTAATATGTGAAAGTTACATTATGTTTTTGTTTTGGATGTTGTTTTATTAATAGAGGAAACATGGGTAAGAGAATTACCTTCTGTCTGGTCTCACATCTTTGTTGCAGTCTTGATTTTTTGCTTTATTGCTAGTTGTAATCTAATCCCAAATTAGGCCTAGTTTAGAGACGAGCTATTTCTGATTTTGGCCAGGGCCTAATAAAATCTTGTTGGCATCTGTTCCTTGGTGTCCAACATAGAGTCTGTGACATTGCAGGCATTTATTCATTTAATAAATATGTATTGAGTGCCTACTGTGTTGTTTGTGAATGAATGAATGAATGAATGAATGAAATTTAATAGAACCTATCACCTACTTGAAGTTGGAACTTCTGTGATTATGCCTAGATGGTAGGCAGCAGGTAATCCTTGTTTGAGTGATTCTCTAGAGCTATTCTGTATGCCTGGCTTAATAGCTGAGTAACTAGGGTCAGTTAGTCAACTTCTGGTTTCCTCCTTTATAAAGTGCATACAATACAAGCTTTTACCACATAGGGTTTTTGTGTGGATTCAATATAATAATACACCTGAAGCACTTAGAAACACATTGGATGCTTAGTAAATCTCACTAAATATTAACAATTTGTTAAAAGATTGATTCCCCAGAAAAATATGCCCAAGCCTTAACCCCCGTGCCTGTGTATGTGACCTTATTTGGAGACAGGGTCTTTGCAGAGGTAACTAAATTAAAGATCTCTAGATGCGATCCTCCTGGATTTAGATGGAGCCTTAAATCCAATGACTGGTGCCCCTATTAAGAAAGGAGAGGGATATTTGAGACACAGAGTGGAATACCATGGGAAAACCATGTGAAAACAGAGGCAGAAAGTGGAGTGCTGCATCTCTAAGCCAAGAAAAACCAAGGATTGACAGCGCCTCCAGAATTCAGCAGAGGGGATGAAGCAGATTCTCCCTCAGAGTATCCAGAAGGAACCAATCCTGCCAAAATAGTGATTTTGGACTTCTGGCTTCCACAACTGTGAGTGAATGAATTCCTTTTGCTTTAAGCCACCCAGTTTGTGGTAATATGTTACAGCAACTAGAGGAAACCACTACACCGTTCCGACTGTAAGGAGAGGAATCAGGCTTTGTATTATTATT
The DNA here is from genome assembly GCF_036562045.2 of Rhinolophus sinicus. Classification (NCBI taxonomy): domain Eukaryota; kingdom Metazoa; phylum Chordata; class Mammalia; order Chiroptera; family Rhinolophidae; genus Rhinolophus; species Rhinolophus sinicus. The sequence continues at coordinate 10,067,448 of NC_133752.1, read as the reverse complement.
ATTCTTGGCCTTCCCCACAGTACCTAATAGGCTTCCCAATTAATAGGCTGGGCTATTTCGCAGACTAAAATGGACGAAAACTTTTAAGCTAGAAGAGACTTTGGAAGCCACCTATTCTAATCTTCTCATTTTCTGCCGAGAGAGGAGATGGAGCTCACCCAAAGCCACACAGACAAGTGGTTCGGCAATAAAAGGGTCCAAAGTGCAAAGAAGGCCTCTGGGGAGTCAGCTGGTCTCTGCTGGACGCTGCCCACACCATACTGCTCTCCCAGGACAGCGGGGCCTGGTCAGGGTAGCAGAGTCTGGTTGTCTGGGCTTTCTCCCAAGTACCTGAGGGGAACAGGGATGTCATACTCACCTGTTCATTTCTTGCACAAGTAGAATTCCCGCTGAAGAAATACAGCAAGCCTGTGCTGATTATTTCCAATGTCACCTTCCAAACAAAATAGTACGCAGGTTTGAGTAGTGATCAAAGAAAAACCAGCTTCTCAAGACTCGCTTCTTGGCCTGAAACAGATATAAGATGGCTTTTTGGTTCCTGCCCAGAGGAAGCGGGTTTCCACCTGGTGACTTTCCCGTGGCTATTTCTGGCTGCTTGTCAGAAGGAAGCTGTTAATTGCCTTTCAAATATCTTCTCACTGGTAAGAAATATCTTCTCACTCCTAACTGCTCTTAATTGCTCTTGGGCTACTGTCCTTAACCTACCATTTGGCTATGTGATGGTCTCTGGAAGAAAATCTCAATCTACCAATCAGTGGACATCCCCACAGAAGGTGATGGCAAAGCTGGGATCCACTTGCTCTGGCCAGAATCTATGGCTAGAAAAGAAGAGACGTGAGTGTCCTTCCCTGGGTGGGTTAAGATGGGCTGGGTAGATGTCAGGAGGCAGACGAATGCCAAGCAGTAGCATAATTCCCAGGGCAGCCTGTGAAACTGACCCCTCTTTCTGTCCTAGGAGCTCCACAAATGGCTTCGCCCAGTTACCACTTACTAACTGTGTGACCTTCAGAAAATGTCTTAACCTCTCTGTGCCTCAGCAGAGTTTTCTCGTATGTAAAACATGGATGACAGTCTCAACCTAATAATGTTTCTGTGTAATCCTTACAGTGACTCACATCAGACATGTAACAGCATCTGGCATAGTTGTGCAGTTAAGGTTAGGCGTCCGTATTGTCCTTGCTTTTTTTTTTTTTTATATTAAATTTATTGAGGTGACAATTGTTAGTAAAATTACATAGATTTCAGGTGTACAATTCTGTATTACATCATCTATAAATCCCATTGTGTGTTCATCACCCAGAGTCAGTTCTCCTTCCATCACCATATATTCGATCCCCCTTACCCTCATCTCCCACCCCCCACCCCCCGTCCTTGCTTTTAATCTTACAATTCTTTTTGCCACCAACTCATCTCCTTTAGGTCTCTAAGTTCTGCTGATGCTGTTTCCTTATTGGTGGTCTACATCATGTCCTTTTATTTCTTTTTTTTTTAATGGTTTGATTGTCTATTTTATGCATATCATAAAATTTACCCATCTTAAATGTACAATTCAATCATTTTAAGTCACCTTTACAGAGTTGTCCAACCGGCACCATGATCCCATTTCAGAACATTTCGGGGGGACATTTTCTATAAATGGAATCATCCAATAGATTGTCTTTTGTGTCTGTCTTCTTTCACCTAGTATAATATTGTTGAGGTTTGTCCATGTTGTAGCACGTGTTAATACTTTATTCCTTTTGTTGCCATATAGGACTCCGTTTGTTTATTCGTTCACCAGTTATGGACATTTGGGTTTTTTTCACTTTTTGGCTGTTATAAGTAATGCTTCTCTGAAAATATGTGTATAATCCTTGTGTAGAAATATGTTTTTATTTTTTCTTGAGTAGATACCCAGGAGCAGAATAGCTGTGTCCTAGGAATCTTATGCTTCACATTTTGAGAAACTGTCAAGTGGTTTTCCAAAGTATTTGTACCATTTTACATTTCTACCAGCAAGGTAGGAGGGTTCCAGTTTCTCCACATCCTCCCAGCACTTGTGATTTTCTTTCTGATTATCATCATCCTATTGGGTACGAAGTGATAACTCATTGTGGTTTTGACTTGTGTTTCCCTAGTGACTAATGTTGAACAACCTTCTTTGGAGAAATGTGTATTCAACCTTTCGGCCATTTTCTAATTGTGTTATTTGTCTTTTTATTGTTGAGTTTTGAGTTATTTATATATTCTGGATACAGGTCCTTTGTTGGGCATATGATTTTAAAATATTTTCTCCATGTCTGTGGGTTTTCTTTTTCACTTTCTTAATAATGTCTTTTGATGCACAAGAAATTTTAATTTTGACCAGGTGCATATTTGAATTTTGACGATATTTTTCTTTTCTTTTCTTTGATATTTGTTGGTGTCATATCTAAGAAATCTTTGCTTAACCCAAAGCCTGTGTTATCTTCTAAAGTATTTTAGCTTTTACATTTAGGTCTGTGATTCATTTTGAGTTCATTATTATGTTTGGTATGATAGAGGGGTTCCAATTCATTCTTTTGTGTATGGATATCCACTTACCTCAGCACCATTTGTTGAAAAGACTTTCTTTTCCTATTGAATTGTCCTGATATCTTCATTTCAAGTCTGTTGACAGTAAATGTAAAGCTTCATTTCTGTCCTTCTATTCTATTCCATTGATCTATAAGTCTATCCTTGTATCAGAGCCATGCTGTCTGTGTTACTGTAGCTTTGTAATAACTCCTGGAGTCAGGTCTTTATCTGTTCTTACCTGGATTACTAGAACATCCTCCTGACTGGTCCCCTGCCTCCACTCTTGCCGTTTGCAGTACATTCTCTATACAACATCCAGAGAGATCCTTCTAAAACCCAGATCTGGCTTGTCATCTCGGTGTGTAACCTTTCATTTGCCCCAACCTCCTTAATAAAAAGTCTAAAGTTTACCTTGGTCATGTTGTTCCTTCCTGTCCCTCCATCCTCATCCCCTCTCCCCCCACTCACACTTCTTCTTTCCAGCATGAGCTATTCAAATTAACCAGTGGTGCCATATGCCTTAACACCTTCCAGCACCACAGCCCAGCACACTGGCCTGCAGCCACGCACAAAGCCTGGCACAGAGTAGATATCCATTATATTAGGTGCCAAACTATGAATACCATCACTGCCTGGACACCATTTTGCCTTTCATTTTTAACCGTTCAACTGCTACCAGGAGTTTTTCCCTGACTAAATCCTCCCTTGTTGCCAGATACTTTGGTGCCCTAGAAATACTTTCATCATATCCTTTACCATATTATAATTATGAGTTTACATGTTTATCCTCCCCGTAGATTGTAAGAGCTGCAGCATTGAACCTTACAATGCCTGATACTCAATAACATTGTTGAGTGAGTGTGTGGATAAGTGAAATTTATTTTTTGGAGCTTTTCAGAAAGAGACTACTTAGCCAAGAATACCTCAGGTTTCTGGAGTCTGGACTCATTGCTGATAGCAATAAAATGGTTTCCCAGCCTTCAGCAATAAGGGCAGAGGCATTTGGGCTATTTCTTGAGCCCCTCACTCCCCACCCTCAGCTCTGCATCTTTCCCAGTTGATTCAAATTATTATTGTGAGATAGTTCTGGGACAATAAACGGTGGCCTAGAAACAGGAGAGTGAAAAAATTAAACAAGAACAACTCTTGGCATAAGGATAAACCTCAGTTTGAATATTGCTTAAGAATAAATTGCTGAGTATTGTGTCCCAATGCAAATCAAATGAATATCCTTGAAGATGCTTCCCCACGTCCCCCCTCCCCAGCCCTTACCCCCTCCCTCCTTAAGTAAGGCAGTCCGGAAAACCTTCCTGTCAACTATAGGGGATGGCTTTCGAAGGTTGTTTTCTACTTTTGGAATCTATTTTATCCCATCGCAATAGCTATTATTTGTCTTCCATGTCACCTTCTAGGGTTTACCCACACATAAATAACTCCAGATTTCTCAGGAAGCCTGGATTCTCCACAGACTCTCAGTAATTTTCACTTCATTATGTTACTGACGAGGCTAACCCAAGGAAGAATGATTTGACTGTCAGATGCCAGACTCTGGATGAAACCACTCCACTTTTTAAAGGTGCCAGTTGATCTTACTGTCAAACAAGGCATTCTTCTAGCATTTTCTAGGCTGTGTGTAATCATGGTCATCCCTTCTCTTCTTCACAGACCAGCAGAGAATATGCGGAGAACAAGTGAACTCACCCTACCCTGTTGTTTTTAGCCTGCGTGGCTGGTGTGGGAGTGTTTTTAGTTTTATTTATAAAGGCAGACATATTTTTTTAAAGTTGTGTTTCTTCCCATCCTATCATTCTAGATTCTAAATTCTCAATTAAAAAATAAGCAAAGGATTTAAACTATAGATTATTAAGAATTTGAGAAAGCTTAGAGTTCCTAATCTCAATGATCTCTGTTGCTTCTTCCTTACATGCTTTTTTAGGTCAGGGTGACAAAGTCAAGTATCTACAGGGGAGTGTGGATGCATGAAACTAACCAGGAAGGGCCTGTGGTGATGTGGAGTGTTCATGTCCCATCCAAACAAGACAGCCCTGCAAAGCTCCAGATCAATTCCCACTGACACTATTTCTAGATCCTGTAATATTTTAAGGAACTGCAAAAGTCAAAAATTTTAAATGTCAGGTGTTTTATATTCAAATTCTTTATATTGGTAAAAAAATTCAAAATTTTTAAAGACAATGTGCCGTTCAAACCAAACACTTCTGCAGGCCACTAGTGGATGAATTTGTCTACAGAAATCCTTAACATACAAATGTCTTATGAGTCAAAGGTTTAGTTTAGCTCAGTCATTGAATATACGTAACAAATATTAATTGAGCACCTTTTTGTGCTGAGCTGGGTGCTAAGTATAATAAAAAGAACTCAATGCAGAATTAAGATAGACCCTGTGTGGGAGGATCTGGGGACTTGGGGCACCTTGTGATAGTCAGTTGCTTCACGATGAGAAGTTGAGTTTCCCATTGGGCCTTGTAGCAGACTCATGACAACTTTGAACTTCTTTGTGGTTTCATGCACTGCAGAATAATTTTGTGTGGTCACACCTTTTTATGCAAACATCATCCACCATATTTGCATATCATGATTCTTAAAGCAATCTATTTAACACATATTTATTCATTTAACTTATTCACAAAATTTTTACTGGGCATATATTACGAAGTAGACACTGGGCAAATAAATGAGAATTTGGTGATAGGCAGAATAGACAGCTTACAAGTCATGGAGAGCCTTCCACATGGGCCTGAACACTAAGCCTATGGATCAAGGTCGAGCTACCATTGAGTCTAAAGCCCTAGCTTGGCAGTAAAGCAGAACTGGTCATCTTTTGCCTCCAAAGTGTTAGCGACACCAGGTGCCAGGGCAAAAGGAGGTGGCTTGCAGAGTGGTGATCCGTATTGTGAGGAGCACATTGTTACCGTAACTTTCTCCCTCCCAATGAAAGCCACGTGCTGCTCATCCCACCCTCCCATCTGGAGAAAGAAGAGCACGTGTGGCGGGGAGCTAGAGCTTCCAGAGAGAACACAGGAGACTTGCGAAAACAGACATGCCCCCCTATTCATATAGGTGCCTGTACTATCCCGAGGGTAGCGTGTCTCTGACTCGATTATAATTGCTGTTGTTCCCAGTGACTAACCTTTGTGAAGCAGTGACCATTTCCATCTTGCCTAAGGATGTCTCCCCAGCACCAGTGCCAGAGTCTGGTGCAGAGTAGGTGCTCAGTTAATGTCTTTGAATGAGGTAGAAGAATTTCTCCAGGGCTCCATTTAAAACAGAGGAGAAAAGTGGTAGGTAGTAACTGATGGGTGGATTCCCACGGGAGTGAGAGAGTGAGGAGGAGGCAGGAAGAGGCCATGTCTGGGGGGCAGTCTGGGTGGGGAGGAGATGGAGGTGTCCCATCGGAGTGTAGTCCTGGGTGGTGATGAGGTGGCTGGAAAGCAGCTCATGGAGTGAACGGACCATTCTGTAAGAGACTTTCTTTCTAAAGTTGGATGTAAGGCAAGGGGTCCTGTGGTGACTTTCTCAGTGAAAGATGAGTTACCACCAATAAGGCAAGGTTAAAGGAGCAAAGTTTCTAAATTAGATAAAACTCACTTTGTTAAACACAGATGTTACCAGAGCCATCCAAGGTCACCATGTGTCAATTTGAACATTGGAAATCACTCATTTGAGGCTCACACTTGAATGTCTCTCATTCTGCATTAGCTAAGTTTGCATGTCAAGTTCCTTGCTTTCCAGCCGTGAGTCATGTGGGCCTCTGTAAAAGGTCAGTGTATAATGACACAACATCTTGTGTGATGACATTTTTCATGATGTATTTTTCCATCCTAGATTTCTGAAAATCAATCACTGAGTTTCTGAGCATTTCTTTTTGAGCTGAGGCTGAGCAGCTGGAAGTTAGAATTTTCCATCAAACCATTCACCCTTCCCTAACCTGTAAATGTTTGAAGAGGGGGGGAAAAAAGGTATAAAATAATTTAGTAACCCACAGAATTCATTTAGTTTAATTTATGCTAATCATGGTGTATTGGTGTACTGGCAGATAAAAATAAAGCTGGTGGAGAAGATCGCAGTGAATAAACTACAACAATTAACCCTGGACATTATCACGTGGAAAGATTTTAGCTTGCTACTGAAAATAACAGGCCCAACCAATCGTCTTAACTAGTGATGATTAAAAAGTTCATTAAATTCTGGGATTTATTTTACATTATCCCCTCATTCATTTGGTCATTTTATATAATATTTTAATTATAGGGGTTCTTCCTTCTTCTAAAAGTTGGAACACAAAATTAGAATTGTATTATTAAACTCAGTTATTTGCCAAATGTTTATAATAGAAAGATAGCAAGTATGTTATATGTCACAGGTGTTAAGGTGAACTTCTCAGTGACATAAAATGACCCAATATGTTGTCTTTTGTGAGATAATTCATGAATTATCAGATTTTATCACGTTGATAAATTTATCACTAGACTTCCATATGCAGTATCTGTCTTCCATATTAAGTACAATAGGATTATTAATAATTTTATCATGGAGGTCAAATTAATTGAAATTATGAATGTTTTGTTCAAAAGTATTGCAGACTTTGTATCATCCTGCATTACTTGTCAAAATGGAAAATAATCATTTTCCTAGAGGATCAGGGATATGGGAGGAACAGAATTTTGGTCAGTAAAGGTAAACACTACAAACACTGCTCAAATACCAAACTTTGCAATAATAAGCTACTTCCTCATAGAGACACCCCTGTTGTCCTATCTGCCATGATGTCTCTGAGGAGAATTGCTGTAGATGTTATTTGTATCAATTTTATTATTCTCTCAATTATTCTCATTTAAAATAAGGCTAGCTATCACCTGCTCCAATGAGTCTCTCCTGATTTCTCCCAGATCTGAGTTAGATACTTCTTCTTTGATGGACCCATAGGAAGAACACTCTTTTTATCTATCCCAACACTTAATACACTAAACTTCGATGGCTGTGACATCGTGTCTCCCACAAAAGCATACATGTCTTAGGCCAAGAACCATGAGCTTGCTCTCCATAGCTCAAGACCTAATATGGGGCTTAGCCAAACGTAGGCTGTCTATCAAGGCTTGTTGGGTGAATAAAAGAATACACAAATTTAGGATTACTGGTACCGATATTATTGGACCCTTGACCATTCAGAGAAACAGTTAATATTTTCTCTAACAATTTTTTAAAGTGACATCTGAGCTATTGTGCACAAGATTTGTCTCTCTCTGTTGTTCACTTATAAAAATAATTATATAGTTACTGAGAAAAGTAAAAGAGAATCTCATGTGTATTTTGCAGGTATCATTCTTAAAATTTCTCTTAAATTCACATCTGATTAGTGAGAGGGGACTAGACTAATATCAGAAATGCATGGAATAGACTTGTAGAATTTTAAATATTATGCACTATACATTGTCTTAAAGAGAGGGAGAAACAACCACCAGAGAGACCCGGACCCTGACTTTGTGGCATGTAAAATCGTTCAAAGGATGATATAATGTGTGATAAGGGCTGGTGTATTGCTCAGATATTGTTGCAACATTGCTGCATACCACCAAAACTGAGTGACAAAACAACAAGCATTTATTTTTTGCTTCATGGGTCTGTGGTAGGCAAGGGCCGCTCTGTGAGACTGCAGGTCAGCTGGGCTTGGCTCCAGGCCACCAGTAGGGTTTAGTGGGCCTCCACCTTTTTGCAAGGCAACTTTGGGTCATGTTGTTCTCATAGCAAGATGCCAGACGGGAAAGAGAAAGTGGAATTCATTCTGCCTCCTGAGACTTTGGCTCAGAACAGGCGCATCCTCACGTGAGCCCACTTTGCATTGGCCAAAGGAAGTCACATGGTCATGCCCCACCTCAGTGGGAGGTAGAATATACCCTGTTCACTCTTAACAGGACATAGAGCAACAGCATGGATTTGTGATTCTACCACGGGGAGGGCATGAAGAAGTGTGGACACTGATTCCGTGTACTGTGGTGAGGCAGGAAAGGCACAGGACTGTGTTTAATCTTGACAACAACTTGGTAAGTTTTACATGATGGTATTTATGTGAATCATGAAAAGAGCATGCACCGTCATTTCATAATTAATAACAGAAGTCATTTTAATTCTACCATAGAGTTAGGGAGCTTTAGTAAGTTCAAGGTTATAGTGTAGGTAGGTAAAATTTCCTGTTAAACCAGTGATCTTAATACACTAAAAACAAACAAAAATCAGTAAAATCATAGACAGAATCACTGACCTAAAGGAAACTCACATGCCCTTTCTAGGGTCTCTGGAATGTTACCTGTTCATTTTTACTTTCTACCTGCCTCCTTTAGTGTTTCATTGGAGTCCTTTGTGAGAGCACTGTCTGTGGCTTCCACATGGGGTGGGGGGGATTTGAATCTATGTTCTTGTTCTCCCTACGGAGAGCCTAGCCTAGCAAGCATCGTTTTCTACCAATATTTGGTCAGACGTTTTCTTCATGTGATTATATCATTGACCTTGAAAATAGACATTAAACCAGCCGCCCAGTCTATCGTTTGTAAATTTTTTCTTGCCTTGAACTTTAACCAGTCTTTAGTCTTTAACTACAAATCACACAAGCTGTATGAATAGATATGTATAAAGAGCAGGTGTGGGTATAAATGTGAAAGTGAGTAGAGATTTATGTGGCTTGCTTTTGATTTTATTATCGACTCCCAATTTAGGCAGAAAATTTGTGGGCAGATTATACCCCAGTACATTAAAATATAATACTCAATAATAACATTCGTTAAACCCTCTTTTCTAATAATCCTAACAACAAGGATAATAATAATAATATACCTATCTGGATAGATTACAGTTTGGGATTGCAAACAAAAGAAAATAACCCTGGTTAATTTAAGCAAAAGGGAATGGACTGGAAGGCTATCAGAAACTTCTAGGGTTGATAGGAAAAGGAGAACAGACCTTAAAGGAGACTAGAGGAAACAAATCATAGTAACGGGTCATACAGGAAGAGGCTTGCTCAGGGGCCATTGCTAGAATCAATGAGTCCCATCTTTTTTCAGTCTTGTTGATTCTGCTCAAGATTCAGACACCGGAGAAGAAGCACCTACTTAGCTTAGTGTGGGTCACTTGTGATCTGAGGGACACCCACTTCACGGTCCCACCGAGTACATCTAAATGGAAGAAGGTCCTTTCCTTAAGGAAGCCAGGATGCTGGTAGATGGGGAACGGGCAAATGCAAAACAAGAAACATTCATTATTCTCACGTGGTACATCCTTACTAATTTGGGGCACTGTGCATAATTTATATTTAATTTTCAAAAGGTCTGCCAGTTGATGGTATTATTCCCTCCACACAAATGAGTAACAACAACAGTAGGAATGGGCACGATGAATTGACCATCTCCTAAATGGCAGGCTTCTATATGTGACACACTCTGCATATAAGTAAAAGGAGCTTCAGAAAATGAAATGTGTTGCCACCCAACTATCAAAATAGTAATTGTCTGACTAACTCGAAGTTCTGCTTTTCAGCACAATCTTGTGCTGATGTAGCTAATGATCAGAGTACTTAACTTTCCCAAGGCCAACTGGCCAATACATGGTAGAGGTGACTGTTGCATTCTAAAGCTTTTCTCGTATGTCCAGCTGCTCTCTGCCCCTCAGATGACCAGTGAATGTAAATTGTCATGTCAGTGATACTACCGGCACTAACAAAGCACTAGTATTCTTCCCCAGGAAGCTCTCTACCCGTCTCCCACACCAAACCATTCCCGCCTCAACATGTTCCTATAGCTCCTTCCCCCTGGAACATTCTATGCTAGATCCTTCTGTGACTCGCTGTTTCTCAGCCTTCAAGCCTCTCTTAAATATTAGTTTCTCCTTTAGAAGATCCATATCCCCATTTCATGGAACTGCCTCCACCTCCTCTTTACCACATCATCCTGTTATAACTCTTCTTCCTTCCAAAATTGCCTTGCTTATGTTGCCATTTCTCTCCCCACATTGCCTTGTTTAACAGTATTTTCTCCATTGCTTGGAGCAGGGCTTAGCACATAGAAGATGCTGGATAAACGTGGGTTGACTGACACTCGGGGTTTAGAAATACACAGCAGGACAACTCCTCCAGAGTTGGTCATCAGGACTGGTTTTCCCAGAGGATGCCATGTTTAAACTTAGCCATTCAAAATGAGTAGTGGTGAGCAGGGCAGGGAAGGGAGTTTTCCATACAGAAGAATTGTTTGCATGGGACACGGATAAAGGAAGGGGGAGCACACTGAGCACTCAAGGGCAGGAGGAATTCAGTATGGGGGAGTGGGAGGCATAGGGCATGAGAAGTCATCAGGGGCCGTCATTAGCGCTCCTGTAAGTCATGATGGGGAATGAAGCTCAGCACCAGCCATGTTGCCAGTGTTGCTTCATGGGCATGTGCTGTGCAAACCCTGCTGGTACTGGGCCTCACTCACTGATCCCCATGAAGACCAAGAAGGCACCTGGACCTCAGCAGCCATCATTTCTACCCCCCCTGAATTAAGTGGTAAGTGGACGCTGACCCACATCACAGGGTGTGCAGGGGAGAGGCACTTGGGCAAAGAATAAAGTCCAACAGAGCCTAAAACGCAATAGCAGTTTCCTCCACCATTAATCCCTTTAGTCCTTGTTTACCTGTTGAAACTACCCCAGGAGAGAGAAGATGTGAGTGGGAGGGACAGGTGGAGCCTTCAGTGCTGACTTAAAACAATGCATATTCAGGTGATTCAGGGGGAGGGGGCGGGACATGGCAGGCATGAAGTTTGGAGTTTTCATTTTGTGGATCTTTCTTAAGAAATATGTCGATAACCAAGGAGAGAACTTTCCAAGTTCATGAAAAGCGTTGGCACTTGAATATCACAAACCAAATGGGAATAAAATACTTGAAACTCAAAGGATGGGTTATTTTAGATCTTTTCTCTTTTTTATTTTTCCCAGCAACCCTTCACATACGGACTTCTTTTCTAATGAGGGCACTTTCCTCTTTGTTTTATTTTCTTTTTTCCCCCTTTTACTTCCAGATTTCTAGAATTTTGGGAATATGAACCTTTTGAACTACAAATCCTTTCTTTTATGAGATAGAGACAATGTGCTGAAATAGGAAGGGCTTAAATAATAACAGCAATAGTAATAATAATTGCCAGGAACTATTTATTTTCTCCAACTTGCAGATGAAGTAAAGAAGGCACAGGAAGGTTAAACAATGTGCATAATATCACTCGCAAAAAATAAGTGTCAGAAGAGGACTGGGTCCCAGGGAGCATGAACACCCGAATGGTGCACTAGCCTGCAGATCGCTCCCAGGAAGGGAAGCAGACCTGATGCAACTCCTGCCTTTGCTTCTCATGAGCTGTGTGACTTCTCAAGGGTGAAGTTTTATTCCTCTGTGTCTTAGTCTCATTGACAAAGCAAGGACAGCAGTGGGGGTTATGATCGCAGCATTCTTGGCACACTGCATGCTAAGTGACCAGCTTTGTTCTCAAAATGTAGTGGGAACTCACTTAGCCTGGCTACCATTTATCGTTGTATCATTTTCTCTTCTGATGAGGAAACCACTACAATGGTGTGGCTGGTGACCTATTCAAAGTCACATGGCTGCCAGGCATGTCTCAGACACTCGATCCTTTCTACCCTTTTTCCATCCACTTTGCTTCACTTCTGGGATCATAATGGGTGGTGAGGCTGGTCCGACTAACACTCCGCTGCTCATCAGCTGAAAGGGTATCTCCTGGGCGCTTAGGTCTTTGTTGTGAGGCTGAGGCTGCTCAGTGAAGATTCTCGTAAAATCAGAATTCTACTAGAGCCCTCTGGAGAGCCCACTAGATTTGCTCCACATGACTATTGACAGATTTTTATTTTGCCTATTACTTATCAGATAATCTGAGGAGCAAGTGGCATCAGAGAAAGGAAACATCATATCCCCTCCCATGCTTTGAATTCATCTTGGCTACGTCTTAGTAATGTAACCTTGGGTCATTGTTTAACACTTCTGTGATTTAGGCTCCTCAGCAGTAACAGAGAGATAATAAGAGCCTCTCTCTCACAGGACTGTTCTGAGTAACAAATGAGTTAATATATATAAAACACACTTAGCGCAAAATGGGGCCTGTTTATATTGGTATTGTTCAATATAAGCTGTGGTTTGCTCACTCATTTGTCCCTTTACTTGTGTTAGCTGATGAGGACATTTATTCTTATCTATTCAGTAGGGGGCTTTAACTTCCTTTATGAAGTCATTACCTAAAGTTGTTTTGTATTCAAACTGGTCCAGGAGATGTCAGAAGTGATCTCTTTTACTTCCAACCCAGTGAGATTTGTTCTCACATCAAGTCCGCCCACGTTGTGTATTTACAAGGAGATACTGGTAAGAGGATTCCATGGGCTTCTCACTAGACAGTCTGGCTTCTGCCCAGCCTAACTTGTCTCACTCCAAATCAAGATCATTTTCAAAGATGTGGTTGAATATGAAACACCACTCAAAATAGAACAAACACAGTGATTTTTTTTTTTTTTTTAACCCACTGGTAGTTTACAGTAGGAAAGCAAGTGGTAACTGTTCCTCAGGGCCGAACATGTTTATGTATAAGAGAATATGTGGTTAGGTTTTTTTTCTAAGATGTTTGGAACTTCTCAGGACAAGGATATTTTCTTACATGGCAACCAAGTATATTTAACACTGAATACAAAGAGCTTGTATGTTTTGAGTTACCTCAAGGGTCATCTTTATGGAGTTTGGAATTTCCAAAGGGAAAAGAAGTTGACCATCCATTAAGATTGCCATATAGAATACAGGGCACCTATGCAATATTTGAGACCTGTTCACACTAAAATGTATTCATTCTTTAATTTGAAATTCAAATTGAACTGGGTGTTTTGTATTTTTATTTGGTAAGTCTGGCAACCCTACCACTCATGTTCTAAGTAGATGCGGCATCAGCCATCTTGGGAACAGAGTGCATCGTGGGATGTCTAGCCTCTTAGCCATTTCTCTCTGTGCCCGCCCAGAGAGGAGGGAAATGAGCAATAAAGGGCTAAAGTTTTTCTTTGGAGTAATGATTATTTTAAAACTATAAATCTATCTTTGACCTTTTCTTCTTCTTTTCTATAGTTTTTATTTTTGGAGGTTGGAGTTATTGCCTTATTTTTCTCACAATTCTTAGAGTAGTTGCTTTATATTTCTAGGTATTCTATATACTTCTCCATCTCCAATGTTCTCCATGGGAACATATCTCTATTTGCATAATGGATGTTGATACAGGGCCATCATATACCTAATTATATAATAAAAGTCAGTGGAAAATGGTATTGATATACAGAACTTAGTTTACAGGCAAACTCACAGAAGTACATCTTATTCTCATGCACTGAAAAAAAAACACACACACACGTTTTACTTGGTAATATCACCAGACAATGAAATCTGTGCCAGGATTTATTACGTAATTAGTTAGTGATGATCCTTATCGGATAGTGTTGGTTTGATTTTTGCAGCATGGATCAAAAAGATTGGTGGAATCTTTTATTTCAAATGTGTTCATTTTATTACAAAGTCATGAGAAAACACTAGGAGATAGTCTTTGGTTCTGTATTAGGAAGAACTAGCTCACATTAAGGTGAAGCATGTGCAGTGCCTAAAGATGCTGTCATCTGCTGCCCTTGACCTCTGGGTGTGCTGCTCCTCTGCCCAGACTACAGTTTCTCTACCTCTTATTTGAACAAATAAATAAAAAGTCGTTTAACAATATAAAGGGCTGCCTCTTAAAATAGGAAACTCAATTCCTGTGGAGGCTGAAGGAGAAGCTGGTTGATCTTACATCAGATATATCAGGGAAGGGATTCTGTCATTGATTGTACCTTTTCCTTGGTTTTCTTTAAGAGCCCTTTTATTGCCAAGACTCTAGGAATTCTGTCTGCTATCTGACTACTGTTGACCGAATGTTTGTATTACCCCTGAATTCATATGTTGAAAACTAATCCCCAATGTGCTGGTGTTTGGAGGTGGAGCCTATGGGAGGTGATTAGGTCATGAGGGGTGGAGACTTAGGAACGGGATTAGTGCCCTTATAAAAAAGATGGAAGAGAGCTCCCTTGTCCCTTCCACCATGTAAGGACACAGTGAGAAGACAGCTGTCTATGAACCAGGAAGGGGCTCTCACCAGACACCGAATCTGCCAGTGCCTTGACCTTGGACTTCCTGGGCTCCAGAACTTAAGAAATAAGCTCTCCAGTCTATATCGTGTTTTGTTACAGCAGCCTAAATGGACTAAGACAACTTTGTTCATGATGAGATCACCAAGATGCTTATTACATAAAAAATAAATCATCGTCTGGGAACCATAAAACAATAAGTCTGCATTTATACAAATTAAAAACTTCTCTGTATGGCAAATAAAAATACACTAATAAATAAATAAGTGAAAAGAAAAATGGCAAACCAGGAAGAAACATTTGCAATATGAATCATAAAGCAAATTTCTTTGATTTACAAAGAATTCACAGAAAAGAATAAGAAAAAAATGAATAACCCAATAGAATAAAGGGCAAATGATATGAAAAGACAGTTCAGAAAGGAATGCAAATAACCAATAAACATATGAAAAGATGCTCTCCCTCATTCATAATTAAAGAAATGGAAATCAAATACAACAGGAGAAATTTATCAGATTGCCAAACTACCAAAAAGTTTGATAATAACGGGGACGTGTGAGGTGTTTGGAAAGCATTATCTGCATTAGAAGTATTTGGGAGTTCTAAAGGGGATATCAGTTTTGAGGATAATTTGGCAATTCCTATCAAAATTATATTGCTCATATTCTTTTGACCCAGTAATTCTACCCCCAGGAATTTTCTTTACTAAAGTTGTGCCCAGTGTATCAAGACATAGATTCTGGAATGTTCAGTGAAGTATTGTTTGTAATTACCAAGAAATAAAGAAAAACAAAGCTGGAAATGATCAGGCATCAGAAAACAGGGTAAATAAAAATAAACTACTGGTGCAAGTCAACTGGATGAAAACAGTACATTTAGGGTAGGTCTGCATGTGATGTGCTTATGTGGAAAACTTTCCAAGATATAGTATTAACAGAAAAAGGTACAACATAGAGCAGTGCCTAAATTATAGTCCATTTTGTTTCAATGTAAAGAAGGAATACACACACACAAAGGGGAATTTATTTTTCAACTAATACTTACTCAATGCCTCCAGTATTCCAAGTACTTGTGTAGGTGCTGACACTGCGATGGTGAACAAATGTCTGACACAGCATCTTGTTTTCAATTTTCTTTACCTTTCTTATCACTGCCTAAGCCATTCTTACCTACACATTTCTTGTTTTCTCTCTGTCTTCTCCTACTAGAGTGTCAACTTGATAAGAGCAAGAACTTGGTCTGTCTTGCCCACCTAACACTGGGTTGGCGGATGGAGAAAGCCCCCTGTGGATCAGAGATGGGAATGAACAGAGCCAACTCCTATCCCATCAGGATCAGGGAGTAGAGGATTCAGGCAGAAGGAAGGCAAGTGCTAAGTCCCTGAGAAAGGAACACAGTAGATATGAGAGGAGCAAGGATGCCTGTAAGAGTGGAGGAGGGAAAGCAGAGGAGACCGCAGGTAGGAGGCAGACGGAGGCAGAAGCCAGGTCCCACGGGGCCTCAGATGCCATAATGAGGAGCTGACGTCATCCTTTACATTTAGTAGAGAGTCATAGAGGGTTTTAAGCAGGGGAGTGACTTGGTCTGATTTATATCTTTCTAAAGTCCTTTCAGATGCTGTGTGAAGAATGCATTGAAGGAGATGGGAGGGGCAGCAGAAAGTGCAGTCAGAGGCTATTGCTGTGGTCCAGGAAGGATGCTGGAGGGCCTGGGAGAGTATCCCAGAGGATCCAATTGTTTAGCTGGCGTAGAAGGATAGATAGTGGTTAGTTACTTGCAACTGGAGGAGGAGATAATCAATCCTGGCAGAGAGAGCTGCATATCTCCAGCCTTGAGGTGCAGAGCATCTCCATGATGCAATTAGGAATCTCCTGGTAGCCTAGATTACGGATATGAAGGATAGGTTACCTGAGGTCACAGGTGAAGGCCACAGGTAGCTGTCAGTAGTGTATACAGTTTATGCTCAATAGATGCTTTTGGGTATTTGAATTGAAAGTTATATATTGGGATAATTTGTGAATAAATGAATATATTTTGGGAGGGTATAGTTCTATTGGGGAGACCCATGGTGCAGTGGATTTAGTAAAAACACAGTTTTTGAAGAACTTGTAATTCTGTGTAACCAAAGACAGAAAGATAGCATTTGACGGCCCTTGAAGCTCATTCTGGTCTTGGTCATTGTGACATCCATGGAGACTCAAAGCCACCATTTCCATACTCCTCCCCCTCCCCAAGTAGCTTACCTGGTCTGTTCACTAAAGAAGTGAGCTCCAAACGTGATTGATATTAGAATGACCTAGATGATTTTTCTTTTTAAAATACATATCCCCTGGCACCACCCTAGTCCTATGGAATCAGAACCAGTATGGATGGGCCCTAGGAAATCTATTTTTTAAAACTCTGCAGAATCTAATACAAGTACCTGGGACTGTGGAAACCACCCGTTGGCAGCATGGGGACGGCTGTCATTCAGACCCATCCTGGAATAGGCTTAATAGCTTCTCTAAAAAACCCTTTTTCACAATCACAGATAGTACAAAATGACACCTTGATGTACAGAAACAGGTAATATACCTTCTTCCACATCCAATTCACAAGAGAGAGAAAGGAGGGTCTATTGTCATTCTGCTGGGTTCAAATGTCTTTGGCCTGCTTTGACTTTCCCAGCTCTTCCTGGAATTGCAGCCTGGGTTTCTAAGGGGCCAAAACCAGGCGGCAGAGAGACCACCTATTCTGATTCTTGGGGCTGACTTATTCTTTTCTTTTTCTTTTATATATTAATTCCTTCCAAAAAATAAGTTTCTTGATTGTAGTGGCAACTTCAGTTATTTTTCTTTGATTTTGTCCAACAGAGTAATCGTTAGTTTAGTGCTGAAACACTGGCGAGGTGCTGCATTTGAGCTGCCCTGGATGAAAAGAGCACTCACTTCCAGGCTCTGTAGCCGCCCACCATGGACAGGACCAGTTCTTCATCAGAGACACTCGCAGCCCCGCTAGGAGCTGGATGATGGTGCCAAAAATTTGTACTTTCCCTCTCGGGGCTGAACAGGTTCAGAGGAGCTCTTCTAAGGAGCAGGCCACAGAGCCCCCCTCAGCCATTCAGAAGGGTCGAGAAGTCCCTGTGCCCAAAGGCTAGTCCCTCTTCCTTCCCCTCTCTATCTGAGGCCTGTGATGCCCCACAGTCACTCTACAACTGCCTGAGAGTCAAGTTCAGGATCCCCTTGCTCTGATACTACCAATCAGTGATTCAGCCCAGGGGTCCGCAAACTACAGCCCCCGGGGCCAAACCAGGCCCACCTCTCTTTGTATGTGGCTTGCCAGCTAAGAAGGGTTTTTATGTTTTAGATCAGGGGTGTCCAAGCTGCGGCCTGCGGGCCAACTGCAGCCCGTGATCCATTTTTTATTGGCCCGCAGCAAATTCCAAAAATACATTTAGTTTACTTAAATAAACCAGGTGAAGCAATGCGTACTTCACCTCGAGTGAGTGGCCCGGCTGTTTGTGTATTTTACCGCATATGGCCTTTGGTGAAAAACGTTGAAAAAAGTTTGGACACCCCTGTTTTAGATGCTTGGGGGGGAAAAATCAAAAGAAGAAGAGTATGTTATGAAACGTGAAAGTTACACGAAATTCAAATTTCAGTGCCCATAAATAAAGTTTTGTTAGCACACAGCCATGTCTAGTCATTATGTATTATCTGTGGCTGCTTTCCCCTCTGTAAGGGCAGATGGGAGTGGTCCTCACGGAGACCATATGGCCCACACAGCCTAAAATATCTCCTATTAGGCCGTTTATAGAAAAGCTTGCCCGTCCCTGGTTCCGTCCATTCTGGCGAGATGGCGCTCATGCTAAAAACTATTCAGATATACTTTAAAGCACTGAGATTTTTTTGGTATATCTGTCGCAATGTTTTGTTTATAGGGCTTGTTATTTGTTTACAGACTTTGCTAGCTTTTCTTGCTGAATCTGATCACCTTTCTCTGTGTGTCTCTAGTTCTATGACAAATCCTGACCACAGAGGGACAGTGGTAATGCTGAGGCTGAGAACTGCTCTGCTCTGGTGCATTCATGCCCCCGTGGAAAGTGAATGCAGCAATTCCCATTGATACATTTGTTTTTCCTTTCTGCCGAGGCACATGGGCTCATGCTGGTACTAACCAGGGCAAGATATAATTGCATCAGGTGACCTGACACACCAGCCTTTTCTCTCCCTCTCAAGGAAGCAAACTGGGATGCTAATTTATGGGGATAACCTTAAGCGCACTTCAATATTTCCACAAAATGAACCACTCCAACTTTCAACGGCGTCAGTTGCCTGCTGTTGCCCCTTTGCCTGGTCATATCATGCCGCTGAGTCTGAGCAACAGCTGGACAGCACAGCGCCAATGGACCACTTCTCGGGGCTGCCGGTGCAGTCTGGCTGGTTTTATTTTATTCTGCCTCAGAGCTGCAGAGCTTAGCTGAATGCCCACACTGTGAGGAAGGAGCTTTAGCTGGGCTTTTGTCCTCACGTGTGGGATAACTTACTGGGAGGATTTTAATGGATTCCTGACCCCGATAGTTGCTTGTGAAAATAGCATTTTACAAACACATTGCTGTATTTACTTGCACATTCACACTTTCCTCTGATTTCAAGAAGGAACCCAGAAGAGGCTTTCACTGTATCTTCCACCCCCTTCTCTCCACACTTGTTTTTCCTTGTGTGGTAAGAATATTGACTGATCACAGCTGGTAGTAGAACATATGACTGAAAGAATACTTACTGCATAAAAGAAAAGTATCATTGTAGCTCATGTTTATTTTAATGAAGGGTGTTTCTCTGAAAAAAGCAAAATACTAAAGTAGGCATCTGAGTTACCCACATCTGGGGAAGATCTACCGAGTTAGCTCTTGTGGCACTTCCCACAGGGCATTCTCCCCTCCGAGCCTTCCCAAGCCTTGTCAGGGCACACCCGGATTGAAACTTGCAATGGGGTGTGTGCTGCAAGCTCTTGCAGGAAGACAAACCTCTGCATGAACACCGGTTGCATCTTTATTTATCATGGAGGTTCTGGCACCATATGGCTTAGATTTATAGCTTTATTCTCTCTGTGCCAGTTTGTACATATCTGCTGCATCTGTACAAAGTACTTACCTTCCAGAGTTGCTGTGTGGATTTTAAGCACTGATACAGCTCATAGGACAGTGCCTGGTATGTAATCAGCATTTAACGAACACTAGATGAGAACTCTTATTTTTATCAGTGCTGGACATTCATGGGTTTTTTTTGGCACCAGTTTGGATGGAGAAAGAAAAACTCTTTGTGCAGGAATCACTGTAGTTTCCTTTTTAACTACCTTCCCCTTCCCAACTCCCCATTGCGATCACTATTGTTATTATTATTTTGCAAGTTGTGGTTAGCCATGAACTTTGATTATGTCCTAGATTCCTCTAGCAGGGATTTGTACCTTGCGGTTTGAAGAACCCCAAGAGGGGGCTTTCGAGGCCTGTCAGTGCCCTGAAAACATATAAAACAAATTTTTGAATATGTTTGTGTGCTTGTGCATTTTCTATAGATTTTTGTGTGTCCACAGGGCTGCAGGCCACCAAAAAGTGTAAGAACGATTGCTCTATGGAGCAGGTACCCTGTAGCACAAGGGTACAACCCAACTGGAAGATGCTAGGGCTACAACAGTTGGCGTTCTTCTTGCTAATGATTCTTAGGTACCCAAATTCATGAGGCTCAAATAAAATTATGATTCATCAATATACAGGTTTTTGATTCACATTTTATTCTCTTTCTCTGGGACCCCCTCATGTCTCATGCCATGGTACTCTTGTAGCCAATATCTTCCTCCGAATCTCGTTTTATTTGCTTGCTTTTTATGAGAATAACAGGGGGCCTGGTCCAGATAATTACCTAATTCTCACTCTAAAAATAAATGGGACTTGGAGGGGGGAGAGAGGAAATTTTGGGAGTAAATACTTTTATACTGTTTTCTACCCCAAGGAAGACAAGCGTTAATGCAAATGCTCACAGCAAGGAACAAATTGCCTTGGGTTTCTGCAGCAGATATCAGCTCCCACACTTTGCATGTCTACATATGGTCACTACACATCCACACAGAATGCAAAAGTGAATCAGGCATTATCACCAACTTAGCGCAGGGGTTAAAATAAATCAGCCTCGTGGACCGTGAAGCATTGCTGAAACTCACCAAGACAAATCATTGTCCCTACACTTCTTCCTGGCTCTCTGTCCCCACTATGCTTGCCTAACTAAACTGATGGGGACGGATGGTGGAAAATTCCAAACTGAAGTTCTTTAGTTTTTGTTCTCTCTGCAGGGCTGAGCTTTACAAAAAAAAAAAGAGAAGAAGCATTCTTTCTTTCCACAGCAAAGAAGAAAAAATTAAAGTTGTATGACTGACTGTTATAAATATTACATGCTCAGGGCATTGGTACCTGTATATCTCCACTTTCTAAGTCTAGGGTTGGCAGTAACCCTTTTCCTGCTGCTCCTGGATTTTAGACTTGATATATCCCTAAGGACAAGCTTACACATAACTTTTGGTTTGTGTATTTTAACAAGAGACT
Organism: Rhinolophus sinicus; assembly: GCF_036562045.2. NCBI lineage: Eukaryota > Metazoa > Chordata > Mammalia > Chiroptera > Rhinolophidae > Rhinolophus > Rhinolophus sinicus. Next base: position 10,046,150 of record NC_133752.1, on the reverse strand, counting down.
TGATAAGAAGACATCAACTATGCTTATTTTGAAGGTCTCAGCAATTAATTGAGGATTGTTTTCTGCTTTATATCCTCCAGTCATGTGTCAGTGTATTTACATTTAAATTTTACTTCATCAAATTGTGGTGTATAACTTATATACACCTATATACAGAGGGTGACCCAAAAATGTATACACATTTTAAGAAAGGAAAAAACTATATTAAAATTACACTGATGGTAACCACTTTGAGTACTTCTTGTAATGGCAGAAGTCAAACGTGACTTGTATTCATCTTTTGTTATCAGTATATATTATTACAATTTTAATACAGTTTTTTCCTTTTTTAAAATGTGTGTATGTTTTTTGGGCACCTTCTGTATTTTGATGTTTTGATACACGTATGATGCTTCTTTTCGTATAGGATTACTTCCCCTGAGTACATGTTCTTGCCTCTCATGATGAAGCCACTGGTGACACTTCCATATCGCATTTATGATTTTTCAGGGCTGTGATTCTCAGGTTATCACCAATGCCACAAGAAAGTCACTGGAATCTCAAAGAGGAAAAATCAGGAACCAACTTTATGTAACCACAAACAGCATTGGTACTTAAAGCAGCAGAGAAAGGAGGTAAATACACTTCAGGACAGGACGCAGCATCTGGAAAGATCATTAATTTAAGCAGAGGGGGACCTGACAGAAGGAGTGGCAACCTGTACGTGTCAGACACCGAAATTCCCTGTGATGCTCATCATCACAAGAATTTCATTTTAGGATGAAAAACTGATAGAATCAGAGTGTAGCACACGTTGAACTGCCTCTGTTCCCCAAAGAAAAGGTCTGAAACAAAACCTGCCAAAGCCGATTGGCCAAGTTGAGATTGATCTCAGACATGTAAGGCCGAGTTCTTATTCTTGAAATGAGGTAGTGCGGTGTTCCTACATGCAAGAAACAATGGTGTTTGTTCTTACAGTCCCGATTTCATCTCCTTCTTTCTGTCCTGTGGTTAACAAGTCTCTGCCTGATGGATAGGACCCTATAAATGCTTGTAATAGCACACACAGTCCTTATTTACAGAATAGCCTGTTTTCCTTCAGGGCAGAGAACTTTACAATTACTGTGAAAATTAGCATTTGCAAAGCTGCTCTGTGTCATGTTTATTCTTGTAGTTTCAGAATCTAGTACAATTCCATTCACATGGTAAGACTTCATGAGCTATTTGTTGAATGAATGAATGAATGAATGAATGAATGAATGAATGAACGAACAGTACTTTCTCACATAAGACATGTAGCATGGTCCAGCTGAAAGGAAAGCCCTCAGAACCTTAAAGGTAAGCTGACCTGGGTTGGAATCACAGTCCTGCTACCTGGAAGCTGTTTGACCTTGGGTGATCCACCTGACTTCTCTCATCTTGGGGCCCTCTTCTCTCATATTTGGGTAATGATGCATTTCTTGCAGTTATGCCACAAGACTTAGAAATCATTAATGAAAATAATTTACCTGGTATATAATACATGATTAATAAGTGGTGGCGGAGAGTGCTTCTTTTTAAGAGGTATGAGAGAGAATCTGAGATGGTTTTTTTTGCAGCCTAGGGAAAACTGTCCATCTGAATCAAACTTAATTTCTTTCAAGTCAATTATGGAGTGATTTTAAACTATATTTAAAACATTTCCAGCATCCCATTATTTTAAACTTTGGGAAGTTTACCCCAGTATGACTTAAGTTACTAAAGCATGACTTTATCTCTATCCCCATAAGTTTCTCATGTTTCAACCCTCAAGTTGAAGGTTCTAATCGAACTTGGTTGATAGGATTTACATTTCCGTTTGTCCTCATTCCCCTGAGCCTGAAGGCTGTCCCTTGGTTAAGGAGAACCAATCCCAGCTTCTAAGATGATCATAGCAGGTGTAAAAGAATCATAGACTTTCCAAGTATCTGTTAGTACTTCATTGGGAAATCCTGGCAGTAGCTGGTATGGTATTGTTTATCCCACACATCTGTGGGATAAGCATCCCTGAGAGTTAGAGAGTAAAGACTGTGTTGTCTTTTTTAAGATCATCATGGCAAATGGAGATTAGCTCAGCCATCTTCGTTGCTTGATTGGCTAGCTGAAGTTGATTAAGTACACAGATGGTTTTCACCCCATTTGGATTGACCCTTTCTGCAGCCTCCTTCTGAAGCTGCTTTCTGCTGGGATTTTCACATTAGACATGGCGTTAAGGAAAGTAGAGCTCTGCAAATAGATTTTCACATTTACAGCTTCGAGGCCTAACTGTTCATAGAACTTTCTAACCAGACACAGTCAACTTCATTAGGTTGTATAATATATAGTGAATAATTTAGGGAGAGAACAAATAGGAGCCATTAGCTCTCCAAATGCATCATAATTCATTTGCAATCCAGGCAAGACTGTATCATAATAAGAAGCTACTCATTTCCTGAGCTCAGAGGACCTAAATGCTATTTTCTTTAATCACCACACTGGCTCTAACTGAATGAGTTTATTCCCCCCATATTACAGATGAGGAAACTGTGGCAGATTTAGTAATTTAACAGGAATCAGAAATCTTGTAAGTGGGAGAGTCAGGATTTGAACCCCGGCCTGTCAGACTTACCTCTATTATGAGTAAGACTTGGGGTTACCATGGAGACTCCTCTCTGGTGCTGTCTTCAGGGAGCTCACAGGCTATTGTACGTGTAATACATAGTCAACGTGGCACTGTGAGAAAGTTTATGTCAAGGGGTGAGGACTGGGGAATCCAAAGAGAAGGATTCATGGAAGAAGTAATGTGTGAGCTAGACATTAAGGAATCAGTAGGAATTTCCCAGCTTTGTTTGCTCTGTGGGTACTATGTACGTCCAGGTATGGGCAGGCACCGACAGAAAATTGGATATGACAATGATGCCAAGAATATACAATAGGGAAATAACAGTTTCTTCAGTAAATGATGTTGGAAAAGCTGCACAGCCACATGCAAAAGAATGAAACTGAAGCACTATTCAAAAAAATTTAACTTAGAATATATTAAAGACTTGAATGTGAGACGTAAAACCATAAAACAATTAGAAAACAGACAGTAAGTTCCTTGACATCGGTCTTGGTGATGATTTTTTGGATTTAATACCCAAAGCAAAAATAAACAAATGGGGCTACATCAAAATAAAAAGCTTCTGGATAGCAAAGGAAGCTATCGACACAACAAAAAGATAATCTACCAAATGGGAGAAGATATTTACAAATCATATATCAGATGAGGGGTTAATATCCAAATTATATAAAGAACTCAACAACTCAATAGCAAAGAAAAACAATGATTCAATTAAAAAATGGATCTGAAAAGACATTTTTTTCCAAAGACATACAGGTGGCCAACAAGTACATGAAAAGGTGCTCAACTTCACTAATCAGGGCAATGCAAATAGAAACCACAATGAGATATGACATCACACCTGTTAGAATGGCTATTATCAAAAAGATAAATAACAAGTGTTGGCAAGGATGTGGAGAAAAGGGAACCCTTGTGTACTCTTGGTGGGAATGTAAGTTAGTACAGCCACTATGGAAAACAGTATGGAGGTTCCTTAAAAACTTAAAAATACCATATTATCCAGCTTAGCAATTCCATTTTAGCTATTTATCTGAAGAAAATAAAAACACTAACTCAAAAAGATATCTGTACCCCCATGTTCACTGCAGCATTATTTATAATATCCAAGATATGAAAGCAACAAGTTTCCATTAATGGGTGAGTGGATAAAGAAGATTGTGTGTGTGTGTGTGTGTGTGTGTGTGTGTGTGTGTGTGTGTATACGTACACATACACATAGAAGTGTGTAGAGTATATATACTGGGGGTGCCAAAACAAGAGGACACTGGTCAGTGTTGCTCAAGCAATAGTTTGCCATAATCAGAAGTGTGTGGACGCTAATGGTAACCACTTTGAGCACCTCTTGTAATTGCAGAAGTCAAACGTGACTTATATTCATCCTTTGTTATTGGTATATATTAGATATTGAGTATTACAATTTTAATACAGATTTTCCTTTCTTAAAATGTGTATGCATTTTTTGGCACCGTGTGTGTGTGTGTGTGTGTGTGTGTGTGTGTGTGTGTGTGTGATGGAATACTACTCAACTATGAAAAAGGAAATGTGGCCATTTGCAACAAAATAAAAGGACCTTGAGGGAATTATTCTAAGTGAAATAAGTCAGAGAAAGACAAATACCATATCATCTCACTTATATGTGGAATCTAAAATCAAACAAGCAACAACCCTGCTCTCACACACAGACAGATTGGTGGTTGCTAGAGGTGAGGGGTGGGTGTGGGTGAAATGAGTAAAGGGGGTCAAAAAGAACAAACTTCCAGTTATAAAATAAATAAGTCATGGGGATGTAAGGTAGAACATGGTGACTATAGTTAATACTACCATATTCTATATTTGAAAGTTGCCAAGACAGTAGTAAATGTTTTTTATCACAAGAAAAAAAAATTAACTATGTATGGTGACAGATGTTAACCAGACTTATTGTGGTGATCATTTTGCAATCTATGCAAATATCATATCACTACACCTGAAACTAATGTAATGTTAGATGTCAATTATACCTCAATAAGAAAATTACAAAAAGACTTTTTAAAGATAATTGGAGAGAGAGGAGGGCAGAAGCTACAGTATCCTCTGCCCTTGGTTTTGGGTATTGTCTCCAGTAGAGGCTGCCCCTCTTCCATGTTCCAGCTCTTGTGGGATGGCCTTTCCCTCTACAACCCAGCTCATGATGGGCCCAGCTCCCTGCAGATGAAGACCCGGGGTGCCAGGTTCCTGCTGTGGCTCATTTCTAGATTGCTTAGTATCCCCAATTTGTGGTCTCGGCTCCTCACACCATCTGTGAAAATAATTCCCTGTATTATATTTCCTTCCCTTGAAATAGCTAAAGTGCTTTTTGTTTATTTGACTGGACGCTGCCTGATGCAGAATCCAAAACTATAAAACTGATGTATTGTTTCATATGAAAAAGAAACCCATCGGCAAGAACATATCAAGACCTGAACATTTGCATTAGGAGAGAAGAAGGCTGCTAGGGGCAAGAATAGGAGGCAGAGATTCTGAGTTTAGGCTAGAAGATCCTGTTCGTTCTTGTCGTGCCTGCAGATTTGGTTTGGAGAACCTTACATAGTGTGACCTCATTGAAATTCAGCCCATTGTCTGTTTTGAACCCAGCTGAATTGAAAAAGCCCCAAACTAGGTCTCCTGACAAGTCATTCAAGATGCTGAGAGAAGCAAAGCTACACTATAATGTTTATTTTTTTTTAAATTATCAGATCCCATATTATAATCTAACGCCATAATAGTTGTTATAGCAATAGAGCAAAATGCCATTCTATGGTTTTTTAAGAAAACAATAAAATGGAAAGCAAGAACCTATAATGTCATATCTGCTGGGTGCGTGGGCAGTGGTGGCAGCTCCTGTGGCCTCTGTCACTCTCTGCCATCAAAGCAGCCTTAAACACTTACGTGTCCCTTAAGTAGAAGTGGGATCTCCTCTGCTGCCTCAGTGTTATGGCACATTCTCACCCTCCTTGCAGATGATGGAGAAGCATCTCCTCACACCTGCTCACAAAAGACTCGAATTTGCTTGATTTCCTCATTTGGACCTAAACAGAGGGTTTCTTCTTTCTTCCTAATTTCCTCAGGAGGTCCTAAGATTCTTAGGCTGCTTTCCTCCTCTTGTCTGCCTCTCCTCCCCAAAGAAATGTCCACACACCAGATTAATTCAGATCCCACTCCACGGGGTCAACAGTGAGTGGCTTGTGCAGTTTGAAACAGGCCCCGTACGGACCCTGCAACATACCCCACCAAACAAGCTAGCGTGGTGGTCATGCTTGCTTTTCCTTACCAGGGTAAATGTGTCTGCACTTGTCAGCTGATCTGTCCCCGCCCATGCACGTCTCTTTACCAATATGTGAACAGGATTTTTTAACTTAAAACTTTATAGACACAAACAAGGTTAGTACAGAAAGACTGTATCTATGCTTCAATGCAGTGTGTGTGTGTGTGTGTGTGTGTGTGTGTGTGTGTGTATACGCACGCACTTGCACACACACAAATAGAGAAAGCCACAATCATAATCCACAAAAGTGGTGTGTGTATTAACTAGTAATCCTTTCTTACAAATTGCTCTGGTATCTCTTCTGGTCCCGTCTGGACCCTTTGGCAGCTGGTTCATCCGTCCTCTGTGGGTTCCATTCAGCATCCCATCCCAGCTCACATCCCACAGCAAATCCTGCTCACTAACGCCACACGTATCATCTGTGAGCATCTGGGCTGATGTATGGGTTGTATATCATTGTCAAATTTGAGCACTTATTTTATGAGTGGACAGCTTAAAGATGAAGAGCACGGATTTTAGTTATGAGGCAAAGTGAGACTTGAATCCCAGCTCTGCTACCAGCCAAATTGTGGACCTTGAAAAACAAACTTTTAAGCAACTATTTCCTTATTTAATGACAATAAATTAAAAACAAGAATAATAGTTTCTCCTCCAAGGGTTATGCAGGTGACGTGAATCATATATGCAAGGTGCTGAGCAGAGCTCACCATGCCTGGCCCATGGTGAGTGCTTTGCTAAGGGGAGCTGCTGCTACAATTCTCAGTAACATCAAGGTGTGTGCTAGTCCTTTGGGCAGCCGGGCGAGGCCTCGCTGCTGCATGACCCTGCAAATGCTGCAGTGCCGTGAGACTGCTCAGCGCTGCAGGAAGACTCAGCCAGCTGCCTTCAGTGCCCAGGACCTGCCTTCTGCCCTGCAGGCTCCATAAGCACCTGCCTGAACTGGGTGGGATGAGGCGTCTCTGAAACAGTACCCACTTTATTCAAAAGATGTTTGATTCATGGGTCTTTCCTTTGTCTTATCAAGTCCCCACAGCCAACTACTGTCGAACTGCTTGCTCTTTTCCTGCCGGGTGGAGGCCACTCCTGTGTGCAGAGTGGTTGCAAAAGCAATAAGGGCTTCAGAGTCCAACAGCCTTGAGTTCGAATCCTCATTCATACACTTCCACATCTTGTAACTCGGAAGGTTTCACTTGAGTGTTTATGTCTCATTTTGAAAAAACTAAACAAAACAAAAACTGGCTCTTAAAGTGGTTCTGAAGCTAAAATTTAATATAAAAAAGATCTAGCCTAGCCCCTGACACTTATTAGGTGTCGAATAAGCGTGAGACTACTATTTCCCACTACATCTATCTCTGATGTGTGTTAGCCTGGATGAGGAGGGCTTACTCTCAGTTACTCCCCACAAGTTTGTTAACTCCAGTTCCAAAGCATGCTAATGTCTCTGTCCTGAAAACTCCTGAGATAGTTACTAGAATCACATATTGTCACATTCTCACTGTTTCCCTGGACGAGGGAACATCTGATCCAGGCCGAGCACAGTTCCTTGCACACAGGAGATACTGGGGGAGAGGAGACGTTCCCTGAGGGAACGTGTATGTGTCAGTTGGTCATGGGTAGATACATCTCCCAATAGAGCAGCTGTTGTTTGGTTTCTAAAGAAATCCAGACTTAGTTATGTATTCCTTAAATCACCCTCTTCCTTCTTTTTATCATTCTCATGATTAAAAAGAGGATTCTTGATAAGAAGTACATGACATTACCTTAATGAACTCAAATAAATACTTCTGTTTTCAAGTTTATAGAGGAAAGTCATATGATCTAACTGGACATAGAACCCAGAAATCCTCCCCTCTCACCCCCACATTCCACTGTTGAAAGACAAAGGAAAAAGTCATTTATTCTCCAGCTGGTTTCCTGAAAACATTTGGAATGAAGATGAAGGAGGGTGGGAGGCAGGAGCAAGGGAAGAAGAATATGAGGCCTCAGAAAACAGGAGGTCATACTTCGAAAGGATGAAAGCTGAATGAATAGGGACAAAAATGTCATTTTTAGCAAGAGCAAGGACATGCATTAAAGACCAAAAAAAATCAAAATCAAAACAATAGTCATGTTTATCAATGGACCAGTAAGTTACTGGCAACTTGAATATAAGCCAATCCCTCATTGATTAACTGATTGATTGATTGATTGATTGATTGAGTCATTCATTCATTCATTCATTCATTCATTCAAAAACACATGGTGTTCGCCTGTCGTGTGCAAGGCTCTGTTCCACTATCAAGAACAATCGGGTACCCTGATTTGGATTCTGATCGTTTCCGGGCTTTATCCATCTCCTGAAAGTCCAGTGTTTGGGAAGAGCAGATTCCCTGCCTCTGTGTGTTATCATTTCTGCCCAAAGATTCTTCTCTTCTCTTGAGATTCATGCCTAAGAACAAGAGCATAATATGTGGCTCCCCGTGAGGTCCGCCTTTGGTTAAGTGATTTCAGCCTGTGGACCCTCAGCCTCCACTTCAGTGAGAATGAGAATCGAAAGGCGGTGACAACCTTTCATCCTCATTGTGCATTCTGCAGCCCTCTCTTAGGATGTGGTTCTATGGCTTAGTCTGTGACAAAAGAGCAGCCACAAGGAAAGGGGAAGTGGGGCGACAGTTCTGTGAGCGTCTGGTCAAGGGCTATAGGTGAATCCCCATTCACGGCCACTCCCCGCTTCGAGCTCTCGGTCCTGTGGGGACTGAATTCTTGAGGCCTTATGATTAGCCTTGATCTGCCACATTTGTAGTTTTTGATGTATACTTGGTTTTTATTGATCACTTGCTAAAGAATGCTTCTAGATTCTAAAGGGGTAGGGACAGCTTCGATTATTATATTAGGGTGATAAGAGCAAAGAAATTATCTTTAAACTAGTCATGGAATTCACATTTGTATTCAGCTCACATTGGGACATTAAATCTACTTCTGGCCCCCTGCTACTTACTTTCACATACATCTTTTTCCCTTTATTCCTGTCAGGTAGGGAGTATTAGATCCATTGAACAGTTGAGGAAATTAAGGCTTAGAGAGTTTAAGTAACTCATCCAAGGTGACACAGTTAATAAACTGTGGTGCTGTGCTCTCTGAGTCCAAGTCTGAGCTTATTTTCCCAGTGCAGTTATTGAGAGATCCAAAGGATATCTGAGATAATCTCACCTAACTCCCCAATTTTAGTAAAGTAGAAATAAAGGCCTATTGAAGTTAAATGAAGCAAGTAAGAATTAAAATTTGGTCTCCTGGGTCTCAAACTGTTCATTAGCAGCTGGTAAGTATCCCTTCTCTTCATCGCCTGTTTATAATGGAAACATTATTTATTTGATACAAGAAGTTCCAAATAAACCTGGCAGATCCAGCTCCAAAATGGAAGAGGAAAGCTGAGGTTCTCTCCCAGCCATGGGCGAGAAAGTTTTCCATTTTGTGTTGTCTTCTGCTATCTTGGCTCTAGTTTAGGGATCTATAAACTATAGCCTGTGGGTCAGATCCAGTTCATCACCTGTTTTTATAAATAAAGTTTTATTGGAGCATAGCCATGACCATTTGTTCACATGTCATCTAGTTTTTTCTGCTTTCCTGGTACAAAGGCAAAGTTGAGTAGTGGGGACAGAGACTCATAAAACTTAAAATATTTACTGTTTGGCCCAACCCTTGCTGTAATTGATACTTCTTGCTGGCCTAGAGGTTTTAATTTATATTTTTAATAAGTTTTTCACTCATAGATAATAATGTATGGTGGAGATGCTGTTCTCAAACACAAAATTAAAGGTCCAAATGTTTTTACTGAGCACAACTGCATTTACTAAACCTAGACTTTTCTTTGCCTTGAAAAACAAATTTAACAAGGTTCAGCTATCTAGATAATAACATGACACTTTTTCTAAGTGTTTTCTTTCCCCTACAAAACAAGAAATATAACTCTGTCAACAGCTCCATAAGCCAAAATATGATGAATGAGCAATCAAGGAATATATACATATTTTGTAGAATATTCTTGATGAGTTGAATTCTACCTGAATCCAGCCAGTCTTCATATGTTTGTTCTTATTACAGTTGGACAGAAATAAATGTAGTCACGTTTTCTCTTGCAGTCATCTGGCATGTGTTTCTGCTTACACACATTGCAAACAAAAAGTTCACAGAACAAACACACACTAGGTTTCAGCTGAGTTTAGCTTGATTTTGGTCATGAATGGTGCTGTTTTGTTTGGCACACTTGTGCCCCATAATTAAAACCAGATAAAGTAGAAATTAGTTGTTAATGTGAAAGTTTCCATAGAAAATAGAAAGTTGGTATCTGTGAGGAGCAGCTCATTGCGTTAACTGTGAAAGATGGGGCTATTGTTCTCCAAAGATTGATTTCCAGTTTTCATAGAGGAAATCAATGCTGCTAAGTGGATGCCCAGCCAGGAACTATAATCCCATACCCTCTTTCTTGCCCTTTTATATAGAGGCAAGGTCATATGACCCATGACTGCCAATAGAATGTGAGAGAAGTGATGCGTGTTGCTTTCAAGTTGAATGGTTAAAAAGCAGATACGCCTTCTTCACTCTGTATTTCTGCACTGGATGGATTTGAAGCATTAGAGGCCCTGAGGTGATGGGGCCACCAGACAGAAGGGACTGGGTCCTCAAGTCGCTGGTGAACCTCCCCACCAGGGAGTCCATGAGCAAAAAGAAAAGGTCTCTTGTGCTGAACTGCTGAGATTTCCAGTAGCTAACCTTACTCTCATTCATACTCTAATCCACAATTCCACTTTTCTCCATCATGGCACTGCCCTAATGCCAACAGTTTGCAATGTCGGCCCCTTCCCCACCTCTCTGATTAATTCTACTCCCGTGTTCTTGCTTAACTGGCCTCTAGAAGGGCATGGCTTTAGGGCTGAAAGGAACTTTGTAGATTCCAGTCTAAACAACTTCTTCTACAGATTAGTTAACCAACGTTTATAAATGACATCAAGTGAGTTGATCAAGGTCCCAATGCTCATCAGTGGCAGCACTAGCTGTGGATCTCAGGTGTCCTCATTTCCAATATATTCGGTTTCGTTGGTTTTTGAACATCATATACATTTTCAGTCTACATTAGTTTATACTTGAAATTATGTTAGCTCTTAGGGGTGGGGAAAACATAATGTTAGTTAGGCAGGAAGTAGAACTGTATGAAATTTTCCAGCTGTATCGTTATCTCCAAGTGGAAGTTTCCAAAACAAAATATATTTGGAGATAAATACACTTGTTGGTTTTGTAATTAAATTATTTAAAGTGACATATTATTACCTCTGGACCCCATAAAAATTTCTTTAAAAACTTGTCTTTTATCTCTGGATAGAGAGCTCCCAGGTTGGGTGAGTTTGTCAAGGGTGGATAACTGCTTAATGTAATTTATCAGAGAGATTTGTGAATAAGAAGGGAAGTCTACTAGGGTATATATCCTAGAATTGATGGGTCCACTCTTGGTAGCTCAATCATGTACCTCAAAAAAAATGGAGATAAGTTGTAGTTTCTTGGGAGCTCAGAGGAGAAATTCTAATAACGAGCACCCCATTTCCTCTCTTGGTCCTGAACAGGTAGAAAAATAAAATAGATCTTTAAAGATTAGGCTGAAATGTCACCTCCACCATTGAAAGGCCAGATTGGAAGGCTTGGCATGAGGTCTGTTGGCCAAGTGGGCTTTTCATTCTGAAACCCAGGCTGGGTGTAGGCAAAGCTGGACTTTGGTAAGCCCCCTTCTAAAAGAGCTGGTCCCTGGAAATACAGCTGACTTCTTGAAGGAGGAAGACAGGAGCTGAGCTGAGCATACCAAGGGTCTTAAGTTAGTTGTGCTGCTGTCACTGGAAAGAAACGTCAGGAGTGGGGAAACAGCATTCCCAACTAACTGGTGGGCAGTCCAGAGGGGCAAGGATAAGGATTTATTTGGTATCTACCAACAGTTGTCATTATTTTAAGTGCTTTATGAAAAATAATAACATTGGTTGTCCTCATAGCCATCTTGTGATGAGGCTCAGTGGCCAGCGAGGAGGCAGAGCTTTGAGGTGGTAAATGAGGGAGGAGCCAGCGGGCAGAGCTCGGTCTACCTCTTCCACATTCTGTAGCATTATTGTACTTTCTTCTCCATCTGTTATTCTCATCCTCAGAGAGATGAAAGAGCTTGCTTTTCAGGGCTGGCAGAACGTAAACTAGGCTCTTTTTCCTTTGTCAAGTTACTTTTTGACTTGTTTCTAAAGCTTCGCTTTTTTTCTTGACAGATTAAACACATTATAATGTGGCAACATACACTTTTTATCTATTTACAACTCAAGGCCAATCTACTGTCTTACAAAATTGTCTTCTCTTTGTCTATATAAAATAAACATGCTGATGAGTAATGTTGAAAATGACATTAAAACTTTTTTTAAAAGGTACATAATCACCTGGAAAATCAGTCATTTCTGCATAGTGCTGTAGATCTTCATTTATAAATAGGCACCCTTCTCCTATGTCTCTGGGTGGTTAAACTCAATGCCACTGAAAGTAGAAAAGATTTGCCCAGCTCTCAAGTTTGCAGAACTGGGATGCATACATTTTATTAAAATGAGGACTAGAGTTGTATTGCAATAATTCATGTTATCACAATGAAATTTTCATATTCCTTTTTATTGCTGTGTAACACATTACAATAAACTTAATGGTTTACTTTAACATGCATTCTCTCTCAGTTTTGTAAGTCAGACATGCAGATGGGTTCAACTTAGGATCTCACAAGACCTATGTCAAGGGGTCAGCTGGGTTGGGCTCCAAGTTCATTCAGGTTTTGGGAGAATTCAATTTCTTGTGGTTGTAGGACTCAGGTCCTCATTGTGTTGTATGCTGTTGGCCAGGGACAGGTCTCAGCTTCCGGAGGCCACTTGCATCCCCTCCCTCACCTCAAATCCTTCCTACACTTTGAATCTCTCTAACTTCCTCTTCTCTGGCTAGCCAGAGGAAAATTCTCTGCTTTTAAATGGCTGTGTGATTGGGTCAAGCCCACTTGGACAACCTTCCTATTTTAGGAATATTGATCCGGGACTTCAGTTACATCTGCCAAGTCCCTATGCAGCAGCATCTAGGTTATTATTATGTTGAATAACCAGGAGCCAGAGTCTTGTTCTGCCATCTTAGAATTCTACCCACCACAATTCTATTTTCATTTTAGTGGTAAATTCCCAAATTTACTATTTAATTGAACTGTGTGTGGATATTTCTGCCATTTTTTGGTTGTATAAGAATCAGGTACCATTGATTCTAAATAGTATGACAGGAGAATACAAATATATTGGATTGTATAAGGGTTCTTTGTTTTTGTTTTCATTTGCATTTGTCCTTCTCTGAATTCTGTATCCTCTGCCACTTATTGAAAAGGTGGAGAAAGGAAAAGATTACAACAATGGGTAAGAGCGTGAACTTGGAATAGGATAGACCAGGATTCAGATGCATGCTTCTGAACTCACTTGCTATGTGGCGCTGGACCTTTCTGAGCACCTGTTTCCTTTCTCAAAACTAGAGACAGTGACTGCCTAGGTGATCTTTGCTGGCTGTAAATGAGAGAAGTCCTCAGTGTGGTTCTCTGCAATTGTATGGATCCTGTCAATGATGATCATTTTAATTGCTCGCATAGTAAGTACAAATACTGGTACCCATTGCCAGAGGTGGTCTTTCCATGCAGTTGCTCAAAGGAAGATAAGACAGGAGCAGACTGAGTTTCCATGCTTTCATTTCATCGAGTCTAGAGGAAAATGAAAGTTTAGATTAGCTTTGATTGAGGGAAGGGAACAAGTAGGAGGAAGATGTTCTAAATAGAAAAAGGATAATCTGTGTCCTCCCTGCACAGATACTCCACTCTGGTCAGGCTGGCTGGCAGGTGTCCTGGGGAAGGTCCTTTGGCTGCTCCCTCCGCCTCTGGCCCTTTATTCACATCAGCTCCTCCATCTGGAACGTTCTCCTGACCCTCGTCTGCCCATCTTCTTCCTACTTCCTCCCTTGGCCACCGATTCTCAGTGACCCCTTATTATTGGATGTGAAGTACAAAGGTTCAGGGCAAAGAGGCTGAAGGCAGCCCAGGGGCATACACATCCTGCCCCTGCCCTGACTGGTCATGTGACTGCAAACAGGTCACTGAAGTTCTGTTTGTCTCATTTTCCTACCTTTGAAAAGGACATGGAAAACAGTAGTGTTCACCTTATAGAGCTGTTGTGAGCATTAAATGAGTCACTGACTCCTCCAGAATTTACCAAATAGCTCATTCCACGTTTCCTGAGATAGACTGAGGCAGGGACCCAAGAGAGGCCTAGCGTGCTATTCCAGTGAAGCTCATTCCACCTGGAAACCAGAATCCCAGGGTGAGGTGCCCCCCGGGCCCCAAAAACCTCACCAGGGCTCAGCATTATGCTGTGCACATCATATGTTTGTGGCACACATCGACTAGACACTTGATGACAAAATAGGAGTGAGAATGCCTCCAAATTAATAATATGTTCAATTTGTTGTATTCAATTATGCATCAGCTCAGCTGTCAAAAAAGAATTTACTAGCAGGCTTGGCACAAAATAATTGTTCAACAAATGTTAAGTCTTTGTTTTAAAATTTAATTTCGGTCGCAATGCGGCCTCTTCTTTATACCTATCCTTTGTTATAGGAGCTCCTTTCAGCTCGTCTTCGGTGGTTCTCCAGGTAGATTCTTTTATAATTTAGCTGTAATTTTGATGTGGTCACGGGAGGAAGCGAGCCCAGCGCTTACCTACTCCGCCATCTTGCCCGGAAGTTCTGTTAACTCTCATATGACCTTTACTGTGCTCCTTTGGAGAAGACGAGTGCCACAACGCGTCATCCTTAACTGTGTCCCATAGTGTTACAGAACCAAGTGACTCACTGGGCCCAGCGTTATACTGTGCACCCCATATGGTTAACAATATGGGTCATCTTCCCTGGGTACTTTGGTCTGGGCCTATGCTCTGAAATCACTGTTTTCTGTCTGTGTCCACTGCTGGTCCTAATACAATGGCCTCTCTCCCGCATGGACATTCCCAGGACCTTTCATAATCAGTGTCAGATGCTGGGGGGGAATGGCTGACTACACCTCTGGGGTGTTTCCCAGACCCCTCAATGTAAATTTTAGAGAGATCCATATTCTAATTCAGACAGCCCCAAATATACCCACCAAACATGGGAAAATATGTCTAGTCATTTCCCAATGTTTATGTAATAGACTAGCAAGCAGAAATGTAGTATTATTTATGCAGGTTGTATGAGATGTGAGCACAGGTTCTGGTTTGGCTGGATAGTTCCAGTTTACCTCCATTTTCTTGGCATTCCATCTGGTTTAGCATTTGTCAGAGCAAAAGTCTCTCAGTTTCGATTAATAAACTACGTGAACACTCTAATTATACGGAACAAGGTATTTAACGTAGATACAAAACATGTTGTGGAGCTATATGGTATCGACTAGAACCTAAACTTGGTAAAATATCAGATCCTTTCCCAAGGAGGGGTCTTGTCTCAGGGACCAGTATATTCGCGCTGCTAAATAGAAGCTCTGAATTCGGGAGATGTGGATGATAATCCATCCTCTCCACACTGAGTATCCCTCAGCTCCGGTCAGCTTTCTCGCCCAGTCCTGTCGTCCATCCCTCCCTCTGCTTCTCCTTTGCAATTCTTGCCTACATACTTCAGTGCTTTCCTTCATTCCGGTTTGTTGATTGTGAATCATTTTTCATTTGTTAACATTTTATGCTCGTGGGCTTATTTGTTTTGATTTCGTTAGATTAGCTCAGAAGATACTTTGCAACCCGGGAAATAATCTCAGTTTCTCTGCCTGGCCTCAGGTCACCCCTGAACTCTGTTCATCCTTCTGTGATGCATTCACCCTGTTGCTTTCCTCTCCCCCCTTACTTCTTCACCCCTGTACCCCAGTGGCATCTTCCTCCAGTACTTACTGAATATGTTAAGTGCTTCACACATATTGATACACACAGTCCTCGCCACAAGTCTGTCACGTAGGTGCTATTCAATCCCCACTAACGGATGAAACTGTCTCAGAGCTTAAGGAACTTTCTCAAACTCACTGCTAGTAAGTGAAGGGCCAAGGATCAAATCTCAGCTTGTCTGACTCAAACACCAAAAGTCTCTGTTTTGGCCTCTCCGTCTGGTACTTGGCTCCTCCCCCAGGCCCCATCCCCCGCCGTGTCCAAGAATCGTCTCCTGAGTTGGGTCTTCTATCCTCCCTTTCCTTTTGATATTCTTACAGTGTTTGTAGCTTCCTTTCTTTTTGGTCTTCTTACAGTATATGCTTTTTAAAAATCAAGTATTATGTTATTCTTGTATCACCCTTGAAATGCTGCTAATTTCTGGCTTCTTATCTAGACTGTGCACTTCTCCGAGCAGAGATGATTGATTTCTTATTGCTGATTGTGTCCCTGGCTCTTAGCACTGTGCTGTGTATGTAGTAGGTGGTAAATAATGCTTACCGCTTGATAGATTGTACTCTCTATGATGTCCTCCCAGCCCGTGTCTCTGTGCCTTGCACAAATCAGGAATGAAAGGATGCACGTGCTGATCCAGGCTGGGTCACCAGCGTGCTCTGCCATCCTGGCCTAGAGGCTTTGCCCATGTCAGACCCTTCCCAGTTAGAACACAATTGCATTAGCTCTCCACTTGGTAGCAATAATGGGGATGGAGTAGAGAAAGAGACAAAATCCTCTGCAGTCTTGTCTTATTCTCCTACATCAACAGCTTCCAGAACTGTCACATGGCTCTTGAACACTGAGTTGGGGGCAGGCTCCAGGAGAGAGGGCTAGATTTAGCAGCAAAGAAAAAAAATGCATTTGGATTCAATTGTAGGTGAGGTGATTTCACACACAAACACACACCCCGTTAAACACACATACCACCACCCCACGCCTGTGGGAAATCGACTGTGTCAGGTCTATGGACGTGATGTTACTTAGTTATAAAACACTTTTCCTCTGGCTTCTCCCATAGAGGCTTTCATGCGGGTATGAAATACTGTTCTTCTTATTTATAAAAGCTTAAAGAGCACCTGTCAATATGCCAGATATTCCCTTCTCATCTGACAAGCATCTTTGTTTAATCAAGCACAGACAGATATATGTATTTTATGGAATTCTAAATAATCTTATAATGAAGAAATGGGGGAAATCTATGCATGAATAACTCAAATCTGGAGTTGATTTATTTTTATGTTGCAACATATTGAATCGAATTGTTGCAATGGGAAAGGATACACACACACCATATAGATAGATCATTAGAGCTAATATTTTAAAACGTTAACCAAATATTGGGCGAGTGCTATTAATATAATAATACATATATAGTGTTAAGGGTTTAAGTGACTTTGGGATCAAAGTCAATGTAATAATCACCAAAATATATAATTTTATTCATCTTGATTATTTTTGCAATTAATTGAAAGGCCTCCTTCATTTTGCACTCACTCACTGGGTCTTGTAATTATCTGCATTCCTGCTTTTCCCGTGAGACCCTAAGTTCCATGACAGCAGAGGCCAGATTTTTTTTCTCTTCGTGTCTAGTATTTTTTTGTCTAATAAAAGTGCTGGCACAGGGCATATCTTCAGTAAATCAACTGAATTACTCTATTGACATCAGAAATGTGTCTCCTTATTATTTTGTACTGTTTGATTTATATTGAAGTTACAAAGAGTACTTATTATGCCATAAAATAAAATAAGTGCGTATGTGATAAAATTGCATAACACTAGACACTGACACATACGTATGCGTGCGTGTAAAAATGTTGAGGTCTGAATAAGGTGGGGCTACTGCATCGATGCCAGTGACAGCTCCCTGGTTGTCGTGTGCTGCTAGAGTTATACCAGATGATGCCATTGGGGGAAACCAAGTAAAGAATGTTTGGGATCGCTCTGTATTGTTTCTTACAGCAGCATGTGAACCTACCATTATTCCACAATAAAAAGGTTTTTCAAAATGAGTCCATCCAAGGTACAGAGAAAGGGCAGTGACAATATTTAGAATTACAGACACAAGTTAGTAATTTGAACATCGCATTGTTTGCTGAGTTCCCACATATATAGACATGAGAGCAAACGAGGAACTCATTTTCAGGTTCCTAGTTAATATATCAGATATTTTGGTATCGTAGTGCTGAATAACAGCAGAAGCCATGTGCTACTCCTTTACCATTGGCCAGGTCACCAAAGACAGGAGAAGGGTGTGTGTGTGTGTGTGTGTGTGTGAATAGATGAAATTTTTATTTCTTCTCTAATTTTCTCCAGGAAAATGGCAATAATAACAAGGCTTGTGTACCAGGTACGAAGCCTTAGCAGATCCCAGCTGATGTCATAGAGGATACCTGCACTGAGGGGAGCACAGAGCAGGGTTCAAATCCTGGCTCACCAGTTCTTCCTGTGTGCTCTGAGCCAATTGAATATACCTTTTCAGTTTCCTTATCCATCACATGTGAGTGAGTGACAGTCCTTACCTTACAAATGTATGGCCCTCAGAAATGAAATTCTAGTGTTAAGCGTATACCCACCCAAGGCCCAGTCTAGCCCAGTATGTGGGTACTCAAGAAATGATAGTTGCCTCTAAATTACCACTGGGAAAACTTGGGTCCCCTCTCTGTCACCTCCTCCATGACCACTGCTCTTACCTTGGAATCAAACACAAGGACAATCTCTCCCTCTCTTTGCGTGTTCTCGTGCTGACAGAAACTGCAGCCAGCCCTGGGATTCGCAAGCAGAGCCTGTGATGGATTATTACAATTTCCTATCATGTAATTGCTTTTCTGTTTGACCAAAGGTACTTCGTTTAATCTATTTCTAATTTGTTTTAAACCGTTAATTCTGGAAACGCATAAAATGGAAATATTCTTAGGGAAATCTTTCCAACTTCCTTCCCCAGCGAAGCTCCAGTTAATGTAGAAGAGAGCTCTCAGTAAACAGCAAAGCGATATACAAATGTGAGTCGTTACTGCTATTATTGTTATTGATCTTTGCTCTGATTTCCCTATGGGTTCTCTCTGTGCTCTGGGCACAGATAACCCAAGGCATGTAATGGGTCTTGGGAAAGTGGGGAAGAAATGCAAAAGAGGGGAAAATGTTCTCACTGTGATATTTGTGGTTTCCTCTCCTTTACAACAAGAACATCTCATCAGGGTAACCCAGTTTTTCAACCTTGGCACTATGGAAATTCTGGGGTGGATAACTTTATGTTGCAGGATGGGGGTAGAGGATTACCTGTGCATTTTAGGATGTTGAGCAGCATTGCTGGCCTCTACCCACTAGATGCCAATGACACCCTACCACTGTGGCAACCAAAACGTCTCCAGACATTGACAGATGTTCCTGTATAATGAGTGACCCACTCCAGGAGTTACTTATTATAATAACAGCAAAGAGAAATAGCACAGTCAGCATAAGGAACCCCAGCCCCTCTGCAAACATCTGACAGTTCCAAAAAGCTAATGGAACAATTTTCAGAGCTAGCTGAAATTTATTCTGAAACAGAGAACATATGTGAGAAGACCCAAGCCTTCTCCCATCGCTGCCTATTTTAAGTGACGCCCAATTCCAGCTGCAAGGTCAAACACTGGGGCCACAGGAATACTCTTGACTTTGGAGTTCCCCTACTTCTCGTGTTCATTTATTCACTCAACAATTATTTAATGTGTGTTTTCAATATGGTCTCTTAGTGGGATGTGTGTGCGCTGATGCCCTGGGGCTATAAAACCCCCAAAGGTAAGAAGCTACACTGGGGTTACAGGCAGACAACAGCAAGTGAAAACTGTGTGTTTATAGATTTTAAGCAAAGGATCTCTTGTGAAGTGTATTCATGCCTTTTCCCCTGAAAAAGAAGAGTGGTAATTATCACCTTCTTTCAGAATCACAGTCCCTTTGGTCACAAACCAGATCTTCAATGATGAGTTGGAAAAGGAAGAAAGTATAGGGAGAGGGAAAGAGGGAAGGAAGGAAGGAAGGAAGGAAGGAAGGAAGGAAGGAAGGAAGGAAGGAAGGAAGGAAGGAAGGAAGGAAGGAAGGAAATAGAGGGAAGAGAGAAGGGAGGGAAGGACAGCAACAGTGTTTTCCTTCCCTTGCAGGACACATTCTCTCCTTGTTACTGTAAGGAATGAGAAGCACTATTGTTTCTTATTTTCCGGACCCTGAGAGAGGCAGGATGTTGAATTAGAGATCCTCAGGCCTGGAGACAGGCAGACACCAAACCCTGCCTCCCTTGGTGTTGGCCTGCCTGCAGCCTGGCTCCCCTTTGCCCATAATAAATGTATGTATCTGCCTTTGTGCTGTAGCTGCTGCCTAAACAGATTTTCTGGTTTTAATAAGGAGCGGGAGAGTCTTGTAGTTCTTCCCAAAAGTATAGTTGAAAAAAGAAACTAGAGCACAAATAAACAAAGGCACAGTTCCCATTCTGTTAACTCCTGCCTGTCCAGCAGTGAACCGAGGGCTGTGTCTTGACCTTGTCAGTCGCTCAGACAACAGCACTGAACTTTCCGCAGCACCCCCAGGCTCCCTTCCCTCTGATCTCCTCCCACTCTGGCGGGCCCCATGAGTGTGTTGGACACAGTGGAGACCCCTGCATCCTGGGAATGCTCTAGAGTTAGAGGTTAGGTTTGCAGGCTCTGAGTCCAAACTGAATTGGCTTCTTTCTGTTCAGGTTCTGCCACTCACAAGCTGTGTGACCTCAGGCATACGGTAGTTGGTTAACATCGCTGAGCCTTGGTTTTCTCCACTATGAAAAATGAGGATGATAGTGGTACCTTCCTCATAGGAGGTTGCTCTGAGTAATGAATGAGGAAACATCTTTAAGGCACCTAGTAAGTGCTCAGTAAATGGTCATGGCTGCTGCTGTTATTACCAGGTGAACTCTGTCAGTGGAATCCTGGTCTTCTCCACACACCTGGCCAGGGACCCAGGAGGTGGCTCTGGAAATCGCATCCCAGGGCACTCCATGCAGCATTTTTCTGCTAAGACTAAGAAAATAGTGTATTATTAAAATGAAGGCAAGCTAGCTGTGGCCCACTTCCATTGTATTATTTCTTAAACCTGGCCTGTGTAATTTAATTATAGTCCCAATCACCCAACTGCTTGTGGAGAAGCCTCTACAGATGGTTTATGGGAGGTGGTAGCACCTTTGTGCTTTGCCACATCCTGAGCTCATGTGCGGTTCTCAGTGGCATGAATCCAGCCTACAGTGGAGAAGGGGTTAGACTCCATGATTCACCCATCAGGCCCTTCTGGCTCTTGAGAGTTTGAGATTGTGACCCTCCGAGTCCCCAGACAACATTGGTGTGGGGTGCTCATCCATTTGCACGCCTTAAGCCCAAGGTTCAAACCTGATTGTAGGTGTTTTTCCTTTTCTGGGGGACTGGCTATGCCCCCGGACTGGATTGTGCTTGGGCTCTGGCTGCTGAGGAAGCCCAGACCTGATGGGACAATGGCAGGTGAGCTGAGGTTTCTGGTATTGACAGTAGCCCATGTATCAGTCGCCGTGGGGTGCGTGAAGCAGGTTTTACGTGGAGTCTCTCATTTCTCCCAACAAACCTGGAAGCCTGGCTCTTTACAGATAAAGACACGCACGATGCACTGAAAGGGAAATGGGGTTCTGAGTACACCAGAAGAGAGATTTGCAAGATGTTTTCTTCCAGGATACACTTGACAGATGATATTCACGTGGTTGATGTACTCTCAAGGGTATGTCTACGATTTGAATAAGCCCTCCTCCAAAATTGTAAGAGGAAGTTAAGACGATTGGGGTTAAGCTCTAAGCTCTTGTTTCTGTGTATGTGCTATTTTAAAAATAATTTTTCCAAGAATTTGAGTAATGATATCATCCAGTGGAAGCTCTATTTCTGAATATGGCACAAATAACACAGGGTGTGGGTTCTGCGCGGTCCCCCACACACCAGCTGTAACTAATTCCTTCTGTCTCCTATGCAAGCGTATCATAAATCAGGTGACAGTGGCAGGGTTCCAGGTTCAAGGTAATCCGTGTAAAGCTCTTAGCACACAACTGCATATTATAAACACTCAACAAATTATAGCAGCCAGTCCTTACTTCATGCCAGGTAGTCTCTTATGGAAGGACATATCTCCACAGAAGCCTTTTTCAGATAAGTAGTCACTACTCCCATTTTACGGATGAGCATATTGTGGCATGCAGTCGTTAAGTAATTTGCTCAAGACCATGAAGGTAGAACGCAGTGGGGCTGGGATTAAAACTAAGGCAGTCTTGATTTAATCCAGAGTCTGTGGGCTTTAAGTGTTTCTGTGTATTTTGTCATGCGTTACTGTGAATTTGAATTGGCTCTGGATTTTTTATTTAATAGTCAGTTAGTCCTAAACTTCAGGACTTGAACTATCGTTATTAGTCAGTTAGTTGTGGATGCTTCGCAGGTCGCTGTGAGGCCACTGTGCTGTGACTTCACCCTTGAGAACCGCTCTGCATCGTGTCCAGCAAAGTGCACAGTCTGGGTACTTCATATTTGTTGTGTGAATAAGCATGGCGGACATAGGAGAGTCACAGAAATGAGGAAAGAAACGTCCACTGAAGCAAAAGAAGGTGGTAGATGTTTGGAAATGCTATTCAGCTTATGTTAGTGGAGACACACTACTGAATGGGCGAACAGGGTTGCTTCAATTGGGGTTGCCATTTTGCTTATGTCACTAAATTGTCCTTGTCCAGGCTCTGGACAAGCACTGACGATAAGGGGTGCTGATCACTGACCACCTGGGAGAGGTTCCCTGTAGTGGGCAGCAGAGCAGACCTTTGGCGAGGTCCAGTTCAGCTTCATCAGTGACTTAGATCAGGGGTCAGAAAAACTTTTCTGTAAAGGGTCGGATAGTAAATACTACTCAATAATAGCATTGGAGCATGAAAGCAGCCATAGAAGATACTTAAATGAATATGCACAACTGTTCCAGTAAAACTTTATTTATAAGAACAGGAGATGGGCCAGTCAAGTGAGATGGATCTCAGGCCATAGTTGGCTGACCTCTGATCTAGATCAAGACACAGAAGGCAGAGTTATTACATTAGTCATGACAAAAATCTGGGAAAGAGGGCTAGCTGAAATGTGAGTGAGGAAAATGAGGATTCATAAAGTTCTCAATGGTCCAGGACAATGGCAGCTATTCACTATTAGAAATTACCTGAATAGCTGGATTGGAATTCTGGCTCTGCTGGTAATTAGTTCTATCATTAAACATGTCTGTCTACTTTTGACAAATCACTCAAGCCATTTAACTTTTCTGAATCTCACATATGTTTTCTGTAAAATAGAGAATATTAACCTTCTTCTGTGGATCCATGTAAAGATTAAATATGTCACTATATTTATCAATATATGTAAAATGCATTTCTAATTACAAAAAATGAATATAGACTCTGCCAGTTATCTTTTAGAAGATAATTAACAGGAGTATAGGCTGAAAAAACTTGATTAATAATCAGGGTCCAGATTTTCATTGACTGAAAGCACAGGATGAACTAACCACATGGTCTGACTCCTCCAAACGCAGCTACAATTGTCTTCGTATTTGGGAATGGGAGTGGAGATGAAAGGAACTGGTAGTCCATAGGCTAGACCATCCTAGAACTGGAAGATCAGTGTAGACAGAGAAGCATGGTAGAGGGCAAAGGACAAGAACTGGGCATTCTGGGCTAGACTCCCAGTTCTGTCACCTCTTGGTCATGAGATCTTAGTTAAATTTCATAAGCATCCTGACCTTCAGTTCCACATCCAAGAATAGCATCTTGCTTACAGAATTGTGAGGACCCTGTTGATGGCTCTTGTTTTAGTTTGCTCTACTAAATTGTTCCCCCCTTTGCCACCTCTTAGTTTTCCTCTGAGCACCAACCAAGCCAAGATCAGCCTATGAAGTTCTGTGGTATTTCCTGGTGTAGGGATGAGCATGTGACCCAAGCAAGGCCAATGAGAGCCCTATGCAGGACTGCAGCGGGAGCTCTCGGGAAAGCGCGGCCCTTTTCCTGCTCCAGGTGGGGAGCTAGGATGTAGGTGCTCCAGCTGCTGGGGGCACCATATGGAAAGTGAGGGAGGTCAACAGAAAGCAAAGCAGAAGTGACATGGAACAAAGGAAATGGTTATGATGACTTTATATGGATTGAACTGTACCTGAATCCCTTGAGTTTTCAGTCACGTGAGCAAATATTTTCTTTGCTTAAGTCATTTTGATTTCTCTTTCTGTCACTTGCACTAAAGGATACAGACTAACAGGACACATAAAGCAATTAGTACAGTGTCTGGCATGTCATAAGGGCTTAGAAATAAGACAGTACTTCTGCTTCTCATTTATGAAAGTACTTTGTAAAAAGATGCTGGGGCCAGCCTGGTGGCTCAGGTGGTTGGAGCACCATGCTCCTAACGCCGAGGTTGCTGGTTCGATTCCCACATGGGCTAGTGAGCTGCGCCCTCTACAACTAAGATTGTGAACAACAGCCCGCGTGAGCAGCTGTGAGCTGACGACTGATGACTGGCGACCGACTGCCTCAGCCAGGGGGAGTGCAAGGCTCATAATACCATCATGGGTCAGGGAGCTGTGTCCTACACAACTAGATTGAGAAACGACGGCTTTGGGGTGGGGGGAACAGAAGAAGGGGATAAAAAAAAAAGTTTGTCCCTAAAGACATGGAGAAAGTTCAGAAAAAAAAGAGAGAGAGAGAAAGCAGTGCTGGCCCAGGTGGCACACGAACAGGGAAGTGGTGGCCTAGAAATTCCAGGAGAGGAAGGGGATGTGAAAGAGGGAAAGGTGCTTAGCTTGGCAGAGGACGACTTGAACGGCCTGGATGCTGAAGCCACATTTTCGTATCCTGTAATCATAGGTCACCCAGATGACCCAGAAAATGTTCACATTATTTTAGATGATCCTAAGTACAACTAGAAAACATGTAAAGTTTCTTGAAGAAAATTCAGAAATCCCAAGAACACCTCCACAAACACCAGCATAAGAAACAGCTGACAGACCAGTGGAATAGAATTGAGAACCCAGAAATAAAGCCACATAAATATGGGCAGATAATTTTTGACAAAGGAGTCAAAAACATACAATAGAGAAAACACAGTCTCTTCAATAAATGGTGCTGGGAGAATTGGAAAGCCATGTACAAAAGAATGAAACTAGACTGCTATCTATCACCGTGTACCAAAATTAACTCAAAATGGATCAAAGACCTAAACATAAAACCTGAAACAATAAATTGCATAGAAGAAAGCATAGGTACTAAACTTATGGACCTTGGTCTTAGAGAGGATTTTATGAATTTGACCTCAAAGGCAAGGAAAGTAAAAGCAAAAATAAATGAATGGGACTATATCAAACTAAAAAGCTTCTGCACAGCAAAAGAAACCATCAGCAAAACAAAGAGGCAGCCAACCAAATGGGAGAAGATATTTGTAAACAACACCTCTGATAAAGGGCTAATATCCAAAATATATAAACAACTCATACAACTAAACAACAACAAACGAACAAACCAACAATCCAATTAAAAAATGGGCAGAGGACCTGAACTGACACTTCTCTGAAGAAGACATGCAGACAGCCAACAGATATATGAAAAGATGCTCAATTTCATTAGCTATTAAGGAAATGCAAATCAAAACCACAATGAGATACCACCTCATACCTGTTAGAATGGCTACCATCAATAAGACAAATAACAACAAGTGTTGACGAGGTTGTGGAGAAAAATGAACCCTCATACACCACGGGTGGGACTGTAAATTGGGACAGCCACTATGGAAAGCAGTATAGAGGTTCCTCAAAAAATTAAGAATAGAATTATCATATAACCCAGCAATCCCTCTTCTGGGTATCTACCCCCAAAATTTGAAAATATTTATCTGTAAATATATATGTAAAGATGTTCACTGCAACACTATATATGGTGGCCAAGACATGGAAACAACCGAAGTGTCCTTTGATAGATGATTGGATAAAGATGTGGTACGTATATGCAATGAAATACTACTCAGCCATAAGAAAAGATAAAATACTGCCATTTGCGACAACATGTGTGGATCTTGAGATTATCATGCTAAGCAAAATAAGTCAGACAGAAGAAGTTGAGAACCATATAATTTCACTCATGTGGGATATAAAACTGAAAGCAACAAATGAATAAGACAAACAAACAAATAAAAACTCATAGACACAGACAACAGTATAGTGGTTACCAGAGGGAAAGGGAAGGAGGGAGGTAGAAAAGGATAAAAGGGGTCAAATATGTGGTGATGGAAGGAGATTTGACTCTGGGTGGTGAACACACAATGCAATATATAGATGATGCATTATAGAATTGTGCACTTGAAACCTATATGATTTTGTTAACCAACATCACTCTGATAAAAATAGACAGATAGATAGATAGATAGATAGATAGATAGATAGATAGATAGATAGATAGATAGATAGACAGATAGATAGAAAACAACTGGTAGAGTTAAGGGCATTAGCTCTGGGGTCAGACAGATGCTGGTTTCAGTCCCTCCTATTTGAAGATCTTACAAGCTGGCTCAGGTCAGACAGTTATGATCTTGCCCTTCATCATCTCAGTTTTCTCATCTGTGAAATGCTAAGGGGAGAAACACAGATTCTCAAGAAAGTGGGCCCTTCCATTGGGGTTCAATACAGAGATTCAACAAGGGAGCCACCAGGCCGGGATTGAGTCGCAGCTCTGACGCTGACGTGGAAATGCCATGTAACCTCTTTGGACCTTCTTTCCTCTTTGCTTTAAAAAAATCATTCATAATGAGACAATCTCTAATGTCCCTTCCAGCTGCAACAGTTCTCACATGCTGTCCTTTTTTGTGGCATCTGGTTCTACTTCCTGTCCATGTCACCCGGCCTGGAGTGTACTTAACCCTGAGAAGCTCAACGGACGTCCGACATTTTTGAGAAACAGGAAGCCACACCTTTGTGTGCTGGAGAACCTGGTGAGAGGTGGGGTGGGGCCCTCCCAGTGAGGCAGCCACCATTCCTGCTGGCCATACAGTGCTCCTCTCCTCCTGAGGGACATTTGTCAGCTCCCCCTGGTTTTGAGGCCACCGCCTGTCCATGTCCTCATCTGTCAAGTCACGTGGGGTGGGTTTCAGTGAGGAGTCAGCCCTGCCTGATCTGAGCAGAAACTGCTGTGGCCTGGGAACCCTCTCCTCCTACTGGGAAGTACATCCCGGAAGAGCTTGGGGCCAGTGCAGTGGCACGGTGGCCAGCTACTGCTTCTCAGTCACACCCACATCTGCGTACAGAGTTCCTTCTGCTATAGGATGTCCAGGAACCCATCTGGAAGAAGCCTGAGATAACCACAAACAGGAGGCCTATCATATGTTAGTACAGGATGGGTTGTCAGGTGCAAGAAATAGGGCAGGACTTTCAGAGGCAAGGGATGTTATGATGGCCTAGAAAGGTTTCACAAAGCGAAGAAAGAAGCCTTTAAGGATAGGTAAAAAGGAGGGACTCACAGAGGTAAAGAAAGGCAAGACGTTACGGAAGGGTGGATTGGGATGTCCTGGAGACTCGGGGACTTTTGCAAGAGCCAAAAGAGAAAAGACGTCCTGTCCTGGGCACTGCCTCCCACTGCATTTGTCATCTGAATGTTTGAACAGGTGAGCCTCAGTGACACACTGAATTACTCTTTTCCTCTACTTGTTTTCTGGGCCATCATCCTGCACAAGGCCACATGGTACATAAGGCCAGCAGAGGCCTGCAGGGAGAGGGATGGTGATTGGCCTCGAAAGTCATGCCGTGCCCTGCAGTGTGTTCGTGGGAAGGCCAGCCTGAGGCCCGTCCAGGTAGAGCTATACGAGGGACAAGCACCTATGCTACGCCCACCCCAGCCGGGCAGTCACTAATTGATCCCACCCTGTGTTTTCTCCAGGCCTGAACGTGGCCTCTGAATCCTTCTCAAACCCTCTCTTTAGACAGTGGTGCCCCGAAAAGAAACCTACATATTTGCCATCCATAAGTCAGCCTTACAGATGAGGAAAAGCCAGGCTCTGTGAGTTACCTGAGGTCAGAGTCTGGCCTGAAGCCCAGCTCTGCCTGATTCCAAAGCCCTCGTTTGTTCTTTAACTCCTAACTCCTGGGTAGGGGAAGAAGGGGCAGGTGTCCCAGAAAGAGTCACCAAATGAGAATCAGGAGATCCCAGGTCTGCAGGAACCTAGCCAAAGCTTTCCTCCCCTTGGACTTCAGTGTCAGCCCTACAATGGGAGTGATAACTGGGCATCTGAGAGGGAC
Organism: Rhinolophus sinicus; assembly: GCF_036562045.2. NCBI lineage: Eukaryota > Metazoa > Chordata > Mammalia > Chiroptera > Rhinolophidae > Rhinolophus > Rhinolophus sinicus. Next base: position 10,017,961 of record NC_133752.1, on the reverse strand, counting down.
AGCATGGAACATCCAGGTAAAGCATGTGGCCAGGGCCAGCACACTGCAAGCAAGGGCTCCAGAAATGCCCATGTCCACCCCACCCGACCCGACAGCTGATCAGCAACAGTCCTCGGAGACCCCCTTAGCTCTGTAAGATATTACTAGTTCAAGGTCACCCTGAGAACACTCAGCAGGGCGAGGCCTAGAGGTGGAAGAGTTCTGGGCTCTGACACAGGTCCTCACCCTCTCTCTGCTTCACTTTACTCCTCTACAAAGACAATTAAAACGGGGCTGTGTGGTCTGCGGCGTTCCCAGATGCGCTGGAGCGATGATCTTAGTCTAGCAGGTAGGCATTGTGTTCAGGGGCTCACTGAGCACCATCTGCATGGGCCCGTCCCGCTGTCCTCCACCCCCAAGACACCAGGGTGGATGGAATGAGGTCCTTTTCTTTGCCCTTTACTCCCATTTTTAAAAACACAATAAGGCTCTGTCAGAAAACAACCACTGCCTGTTCTGTCAAGACTGAGTCAAGAGGGAGAAATGGCAGCTCTTCTTCTGTTCGAAAACCCCCGGGTCTTTCCATTTCTTAGGTTTTGCAAAATATTGTGGATTGGCTCCCAAAGGGCCTGTCTCCATAAAACTTTCGCCTAACAGTAGGTAAGGGGGTAATCCACAGATAGCGTGAAACCCAAGCTTCAGCAGGCAGACTTCTGTGCCTTAGAAACCTGGTGGAAACTGGAGTTTCTTCCCCATGAGCAAGACCCAGAGAACCAGCAGCAAAGTGATTCCCTCCGATGGCAGGAAGCTGCCTTGTTTGTGTGTATTTGACATGGAGCGGTTTCTGTCAGAGGCAGAAAAGGAGCTTCAGGGAGGAGTCAGCCCTGGTGTGGGATTAGGAATTGGAGGACAGCTCCAGGCCCACAAGGCTTCCTTTCCTTTCCTTCTGATTCTGCCTGGGGCAGCATTCCACAGCCACAGTGGGCTTGGTGAGGCTTCATCTCTTAATGCCTGCCCCCCGAACCAGAGCAGGGGAAGTAAAAACACCTGTCATTTGTGTATGGCTCACGCTTGTCCTGTGGGTTATAACACCCGACCCTATTTTGTTTTTGCATTCTCTCTTGAAATTTATGTCTGGTTGTATTGGTTTCCTGTGGCTGCTCTACCAAAGTATCATATACCTCGCAGCTTCAACAACAGAAATGGGCTTGCACAATTCTGGAGGCCAGACGTCTGAAATCAAGGTGTCTGCAGGGCTGGCGAGACTCAGAGTGTCTGTGCCATGCCTCTTCCTAGTTTTTGCTGGCTGCCAGCCAGCCTTGGCATTCCTTGGCTTGTAGATGCTTCACTCGAATGCTGCCTCTCTCTTCACGTCGCCTTCTTCCCCATGTCTCTGTATCTCTTTTCCCTTCTTATTAATACTTCTTCTTTCCCTTCTTACTTCTCACTGGATTTAGAGCCCACCATAATCCAAGATGATCTCACGTCAAGATCCTTAACTTGATTACATCTGCAAACACCCCGTTTTTCCCCATGTAATTTCACATTTCCAGGTTTCAAATGAATGTATCTTTCAGAAGCTACCATTCGACCCACTGCAGAGGGGTTTCTTCCTTGTCCCTGGAGAATGCGAGCCCTGTCTTTTCTGCTCATTCGAGGGTAGAATTCAGCTACTTTAAGTTTCAAATGTGGTCTCAGTTTAGTAACTAGACTATCTAAGCTGAGTAACAGCCAAAGCTTGAGCTCGACTTAGATCTCTCCTCGGCAGCTCAGAGCTCGTTCACCCCGGAGGACTGTAGTGGGAAGGAAAGCAGTGTTCTTTCTACTCTTTTCCACTCACCTCCTGCCTTCCCCACCCCACACACAACTGCTGCTTTTCTCTTTTTCCGGGTCTGAGGTGGGTGAGGTGGGAGTGCAAAGATAGTTCACACTTGGCTGAGTGGCTTCATGTTATCTGGACCTGGCAAGTATTTAAAGGGGAGAGCCTGGGTAGGCCTAGTCAATGAGGAAAGGACATTTGTTCTCTCACAGGGGCTTTGGAGGTCCCTGTGTGTTCCCCGTCGGTCCCCTCTCTTGCAATTCCCTTCACCCAAGTTAATGCATCTGGTCCTCAGTCCTAGCATTGAGCCAGTGCCTCAGAGTGGCTTTATTGGACCTGCCCTCACTCTCTTTGCACATCTGGCTCACAGGAAGCAGGCAGATGGCACTTGCCCCCACAGCCTCCAGAATTCAGGCTCAGCCCAACCGAGCTTCCTGTCCTGGCTGACGCCATGTGGGTGTTCAGCCTCCTCTGCGCCTTCTCAGGGCGCACAGCCCAATCCCTGATCCTCTCTAACGTTCTCAGGTGTGGGTCAGCCTCCACTCCTCTGCGTTTTCCAACTGCCAGAGATATACCTCAGAAATCTCCATATTCCTGAAGCTTCCCACTGGAGGCTCGGCTTGCATGGTGGCAAAACCCATGCCCTGGGATAAGAGTGAGGACTCCTATGAAGACAGCAGTCCTCAAAACAATCTCTTCACCACTTCCCTGTGTTCACACTCATGGTCCCTCGCCCCTTTTTTATCCTCTTGGTTCTGGTAGCTCCGTCATCTGCACACAGTGGCATGCTGTCATCTCCCACCCACATTGTTCTGTAGTTTTTGCATTAGCCCCTTAGTTGCAATGGAAAAAAGAAGAGCCTATTCCAGTTCCATGGATTATCTTAGGGCATTCTTTTAATGACGTCCTTCCCACTATTTTCACTTTCACTACCTAAAAAAAGAAGGGTGTAGCACAGCAGATTGGGAGTCTCTGCAAAGCAGCCAGTCTGAAGTTTCTGGAATCATGCAGAAAGTGCAAGTTTGTGTCTATTCTGTCACCATTATCACATAGGCCCTTGAAGGTTGGTGGAAAGGAGAAGAGAATTAAATGCGGGCTATTGTTTTATGCATTGTAGGACTGTCACCACAGGAATGCAAACTTGAATGGTAGGAGTTTTTAAAAAACACATCAATGAAAGTGATTCGGTACTGGGTGTTCTTTCTTGATTAAAAAAACAAAACAAACTTCTTGGTAACAGATGAAATGGGAGCTTAAGAACTGTTTTCTAGTTCAGATCAACAATGAGGGTCTTGGTTCCCACCCAGCTCTTTATTTTCCTTCTTCTTTCCCTTTGAAATGTCTCACCAACCCTGCAGTCCCACCCCTGTCCCAATTTAATGTTCTACATCTTTTCCAATTCTTACTTTCTTTTCTCCCCTTTCATCGAAATGTACTGTCATTTTGCCCTTGGAACCCCTCCCTGCCTGCCAGGAGTGCTGGGAGGAAATTGTTAACAACTCGTATCTATCTGTGCTAATTTGGTGGTCATTGCTTGGACTGTCTTTCCCAGGGTGATAGCTGTGACTCGGGGAAATTGTGTGGTCCTTAATGAAGGACTTTATTCCTTGGAACTGCCTGAGAATTGTCTCATATCAACCTGAGAGGTTTAGATCATATTTCAAGACAAAATAGGGTCATTAGTATTTCAGGACAAAATGGGGTCAATTTGAACACATCTAAGAGGACGTGATAATAAGAGCTTTTTTCTGGCATGACTAGTTTCATTCTAAAATATCTTAAATTACAAATACATATATCTCTTAGAAGCAGCTGTTTACTGACCAGCTACCTCGTGGTAAATACCAGGGATACAAAGGGCTGCCATCTTACCTTCAAGGGTCTTCAAGGGAACATATACTGTGCTTCGAGATATAACAACTTCAAAAACTATATTCGGACATGTCATGAAGATGGTGCAGAGGAGTGGGAATCAGCACCATCTGACACCTAGGAGAGTGGTGAGGTGCTAGGCTGGGAAGTCAGACAGTGCTGTGCTGGGGACAGCTGTCAGCAGTTCGTGACAGCTGATTGTGATCCTCTCGTCCCAGCTCTGTCCTCAGTTTTGTCCAGTCATAGCTTGAAATCAGCCATTGTGGGAGTATTGACACCACAGACATTGGTGAGTGCTACAAATCAGGGCTCTTTTGTTTCCAGTACTCTAGCTGTTACACATTTACCAGCCTACCTCCAAGGTCAGGATAGTGCGTCCTTCTCTCATTTTGTCTTGTAATTAGAGCAAACCATTTAGCATCTCTGTGCCTCAGGAGAAGAAGCACATGCTTTTAAGGGAAACTGTGAGAACCCAAGAAAGCATACAAAAGGAAACTATTTGAGCTCCCTAGAAGAAACAATTATTTTCTTTATTCTTTGACTCCAGGAAACAAATGCTTAGAGCAGCTCAATTTGTTTTCCCAGGGCCCCTTAAGTTGGTAGCAGAACTTGGGTGGAGAGGGTCCTCTTGTCTGTTGTGATAATGTTCTAAATCATCCTCTTATCCAAAGGAAATTATACAGTAGCATAAAGTATAATTTTAAAATGTTTGTCACTGTTGGTTATTGAATGATATAATTTTTTAAGCACATATTAATGCAATGCACTGTGTAGAAGATGGTGGACTTTACACAAAGCAGGAATGGGAAGACAGGGAGTTTGGAAGTTTATGTCCTTATGCTTATTTTTGAGCTGCTATCTGCTCTTAGCTTTGCTTGGGTTATTTTCATCTTTCATCAAATGATTACTGAGCATCTTTTGTACTGGGTGTGGTTGGGGCAAAGATCGATAAGATACCAGTTTCCAGCCTGAAGTGTAATGTGTGCAGGGCCAAAGACCGATGTGTGCTTACGGAATGAATGGGCACTGGTGAGGAATGGCCTGAGATTGGTGGCAACCAAGTTATTCCAGGTTGATTGTAAACAGGAATCTATTTATAAAGGGAATTTGTGTCGAGTTAATCTAGAGTTTTCTAGCAGCCATTACCTTCTCACCTTCTACCTGTGTCTTATAGAAAGGAGAAATAGGGTGGCTGGATGGCTCAGTTGGTTAGAGCATGAGCTCTTAACAACAAGGTTGCCGGTTCGATACTCACGTGGGCCAGTGAAATGCGACCTCCACAACGAGATTGAAAACAATGGCTTGAGCTTAGGGCTGAGCTGCTGGTGGGTGACCGGTTTGCTTAGTGGTTAGAGTGCAGTGCTCATACCACCCAAGTCACCAGTTCAGTTCCCACATGGGCCAGTGAGAAACAATGGCTTGAGATTGGAGCTAAGCCGCCGGTGGGCAGCCAGTTGGCTCAGTGGTTGGAGCGTGGTGCTTATAACACCAAGGTCGCTGGTTCAATTCCCACATGGTCCAGTGAGATGTGCCGTTCACAACTAGATTGAAGACAACAACTTGACTTGGAGCTGAGCTGCGCCCCCCCCACAACTAGATTGAAAATAACAACAACTTGACATCCCGGACAAACACACTGTTCCCCAGTATTCCCCAGTCATAATAATAATAATTTTAAAAAAGGAGAAATAAGTAAATGAAAGGCTGGGAGGCGACCAACAAGGTTTTACTTGGCTCAAGAGTAGAATCTGTGGGAAAATCTTCCAAGAATGTATGTTACCTGCCCCACTAATTAAAGTTCACAGAGAAGAAGATTCTATGAGCTCTTCTATCAATGTCCTACTGACTTCTTACTAGCAAGAAACCCCTTTGGCTCTTTTTTTTTTCCTTTTAACAGGACTTTATTGGGGAACAGTGTGTACTTCCAGGGCTTTTGTTGTTTTCCTTTCAATCTTAGTTGTGGAGGGCACAGCTCAGCTCCAGGTCCAGCTGCCATTGTTAGTTGTAGGGGGCACAGCCCACCATCCCTTGCGGGAGTCAAACCAGTAACCTTGTGGTTGAGAGCCTGTGCTCCAACCAACTGAGCCATCTGGCACTGGCCCATGTGGGAATCGAACTGGCAGCCTTCGGCGTTAGGAGCATGGAGCTCCAACTGCCTGAGCCACCGGACCGGCCCTCATTCTTTCTTGACTCACATTCTGCTCTGGATCTGTGCTGTGGCGTGTGGTCTTCATTTCATTCAATCATTTGTTCTTCAATCACTATGGAGTGCCTACTGCATGCTAAGTCAGTGGTTCTCAACCTTAAGGAGCATTTTTTAAAATACTAATGCCTGGGCCCTAGTCCTTGAAACTGGTGGAACGCATTTGGGCTGGGGCCAAGCCTCTTTAATGATAGTGATGATGACGACAATGATAAAAGTTATAGCAGCAATACTGAGAGCAGTTACAGCAGACACTTATTAGGTGTCGCGTACTGTTCTGTTTTGCATAAATTACTTTATTTAATTCTCACAACAACCTTGAGGTAGGTAATGTTATCGTCCCCATCAAAGATGAAGAAACTACAACATGGACAGGTTAAGTGACTTGCCTAAGGTCCATATCTAGTAAGTGAAAGCGACATTTACCCTATTCAATCTATTGCTTAACCACGGTGCAATGCAGCCTCCTCTATAAAGCTTCCCAGAGGTTCTGATGTATTTCTGAAGTTGAAAACTATTGGCATGGTGATAGTAACTGGCCTATGGCAGGCTGTTTGTCCAAAACTGTTTACTTCTTTCGTTCCTTGATTTCACTGTCTAGCAGTGAGGACAGATATGTTAAATATGCAAATGAGGGTACGTACACACACACACACACACACACACACACACACCATGTACTATGTGATGTGTAATGTTCAGAGCACTGCGATGGCACTGTGTGTGTTGGGACGTGGGGCAGAATAATTCTTCCTGGGTGTTGGAAGGAATTTTGGAAACATTTGGCTTTAAAATCAGAAGTTTATTAACAAATCCTTAAGGGAATTAAGTTAGAATCTCTGTGCACCTTTCTCTCATGTGCAAGTATTCTCCCTAATACTGTGTAAGACAATGGCTGTCTTCCGGGTGCTTCTGGAAAGGAGTGAGCCTTTGACTGGATCCAGTTGGACCAAACTCCAACTGATTTATGCAGTCTGTTTCTTAACCCCACCCGATACATGTCTCCAGCCATTCCTAATCGCATTTGTGTCCTGCTCTGAGGATCCCTGGTTATGACGGGATTCTGAAGTAAGGCATTGAGGGCTTGTCTGTGCTATCTATCCTGAAATCTGTTTCTCTTGTTCTATCCAGTGATTTTAGGAAGGCAATGAAAAGTAGAAATTGATGCAGTAAGGGCATAGGTGTTGACGTCCTGCTCATATTTATAACCCCAGAACCTAGCAGTATGCTTAGCATCAGCGTACCCAGTAAATGTTTGCTGAATAAATGAAAGATATATATAAATGAATGAAAAAAGGAAACTATGTTACTTCCACATGGATACTTTTAATTCTCCTGGGTGGTGGTGGTGGTGGTGTGGTGACAGTGGTGACACCCGTGGACACACTGATAAGCATTATCTCCTTTAATTTTCTCAGTATCCTGTGAGATCAGATGAGCAGTTTTCTTTATCATCTTCAGCCCCATTTAGAAGGCAGGAATTTGTGCTCCGATGCACTTAAAGCCCTCACCCAACATCGCTTAGTGGTCTGTGGGATCGCGGGCTCAGCCTTTCCAAAGCGTGTGCTTTCTCTACAACTTTGGGAGGCATTGCCAATATCCAACTGCAAAATAAGGTTCTGCATCGGGGAAATGGAAAAAATATGCACTTTTTTTCTCTCAGCATGAAAGATGTCTACATAATCGTATTATCTTTAGGGCGTCTTTTATCTCACACCCTGTGTATTGTATTTCTCTGTGTACACATATTGTGGTATGCATCTACCCACTAGATGCCAGTATCAACCCCTGCCCCTCCCCTCCCCCTCCCACCCCAGGTCATGACAACCAAAAATGTCACCAGACGTTGCTAATTGTACCCTGGAAAGCAAAATCGTCTCTTGTTGAGATCCACTGGTCTAACAATTTTGTCCAAACAGTAAATTTTCAATTAATTTAGTCCTGGTGGTATTATTTACTTTTTTTTTTTTTAATGAGAACACTGAGCTACATGTCACTAAAAGTCCAGTAAGGATTACAAAACAAGAGGTTAGGAGTCAGAAAACAAAACTAGTTAAATATAATCACCAGAGTCACATGACTCGTAATCACAGTAAAATGATTCCATTTTGTTTTTTGCATTGAACTTTGAACTTCGGTCCACTACTTTTCTCAGAAGGCTGATTACACTGGAGTTATATGTTTTTTTTCCCTTCAGAAGGGTTCATAACTCCCTCCCTCCTGCTTCCATGAAATTAAAATTAGCCAAATAAAGTAATTAAAAACAAATTAAAGTTAGAAAACTTTGGTCTTTGCATCATGAGTAGCATTTATTTTCTACCCGACAGATGAACATAGAAATTCAGGGAAAGTATGGAATTAAAGCCTAATAAAATGTTATATAAACTCTTAAGTCATGTTGGCTTAAGTGGTGAGATCATGCCAAGAAAGTTAATGGAGCTGGCTCCGAGGACGCCAAGCCAGTGATTTATCCACCTCTGTGCATTTCTAAGCAAAAACACATGTCTGCAGAATGAGCCTTTGCAAACCAAAGGCAGAAAGATCAAACTGCCAAGTTTATCTCAGACAGTTTCTATGCACACAACATTCATATTTAAAGGCAGTCTTGGTCTTTACACGCTTGAAGAAAGTACAGCAGAATCTAGAAATATGTAAGAATGTGTCTTTCTTGGGAGCTCATTTCCCAGGTGGTGCTTGTGTCCGTGGTTCATAGATGACCCCATCTTAAAATTCAGGACCATTTTGTGGGTGTGTTACTAAAATTACTGGTTTTATTCTCTCTCTCTCTCCCTCTCCCTGTCTTTGTCTCTTAGAATTAGGCTGGTATCTGTAATTAGGAGGCCATCCAATATATTAGATAGATCAGCGGCTTTGACTTTCAGTTCCTACCACACCAACTTACTGGTTTTGTGACCTGGGGCGAACTACCTAACCCTCTGAGCCCCGTTAGTCTTATCTATAAATGGAACTAACCCATTATTCAGGGAAGTTGGGAGATTTAAGGAGACAGAGAATGGATTGCTCCTAGTGCAATGCTCGCTACATGGATAAATGCTTAAAAGGTGTTTATTCCTCTTTTCTTAATACCAGGGTCACAATCTGACCACCCAGTGAGCCAGGTGTGGCCTCAAAGTGCTTTCAGACATTCCGAATTAATTGCCAATATTTGAGAATTAGAGATTTCGAGTAAAAATCTAAATTGTAGGCTTTTAGGAAAAAATGTAAGATCTGGCAGCACTGGGTCCCTGTCCATGGCACACCTTCTCTTCGTGTCCTAGTCACCATCGCTCTCTGATGTCTCGCACCTGGCCTGCTTTACACATTTGCGTCACATGCCTGATATGTTTAGCACTTTAGGTTTGAGCCACAGTGCACATAAACAATTATGGAAACTCGGGTACATGAGGGGACTCAAGGATGCAGAGACCCACCGTCATAGACCCTGCCTCCAAGGCGTTCACAGTCTTATTAAGGGTTTATTGTAAGTGATGATTTCAATTTAGCGGGAATTTATTGAATTCCTAGTGAGGACCTGGCACTGAGGACACAAAACTTAATAAGCTACGGCCCTTGCCCAAGAGGAACTTGCGTTACCGACCTCTTCCATCCTGTCAATTGGATTGGAGTTTCTGATTTCCGGTTCCAACCTGGTTGAAACTCCTAACCTCATTAACTTTTTATATTCTGCTTATGACATCAGGTTGAGCCCCAATGTTTGTCTTGTTTTTTGTTTTTCAATATGTTGATAACATGAAGCCATTGGAGTGACCGACTTATTTTGTAGATAAATTGAGTCTTCCTATAATTTGGGAGAACAGAAAACACCAACGGAAATCATTTTTCCTTTTTCTTTCCTATAGAGACAAGGTTTTTTTTTAAAGCATCTGGCTTTTCAACTCCTAGTTTAGTGCCTGGCAAATAGTGGGAACGAAGTAATGTTTGTTCTCTGAAATAAATGGATGAATGGATGAAACATTGAACGGATGGATGAAATGTCAACATCAATTCACCCCTCCCTGCACATCCATTTATTTATTTAATCAGCAGATATATACAGAGCTGGGAAAGAGCATTCCAGTCAAAGGGGACAGTGAGTCCAAAGGCCCTGAGATGGGCATAGCTGGATAAGTTCCAAGACACAGAAGAAAGGCCAGGGTGGTTGGGGAAGAAGGGGAGAAAAGTGGTCAGAAATGACAACAGTGGCTTATGCAGCGCCTATAAGCCTTGTGGCAGACTGTGTATTTTCGAAGTGTGGTGGAAACGAGAGCCTTGACATACGTAAGAATGTGTCAACCCATTGGTCACTATGTAGAGAATTGGTTACAAGAAGGCAAGGGTGAAGCCAGAAGACCAATTAGGTGGTGACCTACTTAGAGCAAGTGAGAGGTGATGGGTGACAGTACGTAGGGTGACAGTGGCAGTGGTGGGAGCAGATTCGGAACCGATTTAAAAGACTGACCGTCTATTGGCACCATGACTGACACTATCTAACTAGTATATATTGCCAACTACCTGTCTAATTTTAAATGTCTTAGTAACCACATTCCAGGAACCACATTTTCTAGTAGTAACATTTTGGGTTTAAGTATTGGGGGAAAAGTTCTTCTCAAATTCATTGATATTTGCTGATAATATTTCTTTATATTGTCCTCTTTGTTACCTGTATTTTTTTTATACAACACCTTTGTTTTGTTCTGCTATATAACTTGCAATCTACATTCCTCCTGAAAGTTGTGATACTCCTTCTTTTAATCTCTTTTTTCTTAAGTTTTCCAGTTGTAGAACTGGCTTGTGGTTCGTTCTTCGATTTTGCATCAGTACCATTCTTTTACATTTTAAAATCTGCCTACCCTCACTTGTTTTAACTAGAAACTAATCTAATCATTCATAATTAGAGCAATTGTTTTCATTCAGCTTCCAATTATGATTTATGTAGCTATCCCTATAACTTGTGCTGCCTGCATAAAATATTTAAATAAACACATGGTTATATGGTGCAAAGCAAAAATTATTCATGCCGAACCAATGTGTTGATAGGGACTAACACACACTGCCCGATATATTTATGTGTAATAGTAGAAATGATGCATATACCCAACACTCTTCACTGCAAAACGACAATATTATCTTTTGTGGTGCAATAGTTAATGGAAATCCTACCAACATCATAAATGTGATTGACAGAAAAGTACTTTGCATGGCTTCATTTGCACTGCTTCCATTTTTAAATTTAACTTCACATAAGTTAAAATTAAATGAAATTAAGAATTCAGTTCCTTAGCCTCACTAGTCACATGTCAAGGGCTCAGTAGCCACTTGTGGCTGGTGGTTGCCATATTGGACAGTGCGGCTCCATTGAAAGTCTAAGCTGAGGCCCCCTAGCCTTACCCTTCCTGGCCTGTTTCTCACTGAGCAGAGGAGGGTTTAGCTCTAAAGGCCATGCTCTCCTGCTTACTCCCTGTGCTCCCATCTTGTGGTACAAAAAAACTGACGTATCAGGACATGCTACGGCATTTAGTTAACAAACAACGCAACATGAAACCAAACCCTTAGGAGCCAGATTACTTTTTTAAAAGACATTTTCTCACAGAACAATGAGCATTTTCTTTAAAAGAAGGAAATGATCCATGTGACATAGAAAAATTGACTCATGCACACAAACATGATTTTTTTTTTAACCTGTTACATTTTAAATATACATGGCCATAAACCCAGCAGCAAAGAGTATGCCAGGACTGGCTACCGGCCACTGTGGCTGGTGTCCACGTGACGGCATTAAGGACGTGCTGCCGCAAGCTGGCTGAATATGTGGATTTTTGTAAGTGCCAAATTTGGGGCTGTTCGACAGCTGTCGTATTCCATCAAACAAATAATGCCAATAAATGCCATCGGTAGTCAGGAGACTGTAACAGCTATGAAGTCTGTTGAGCAAATTATGCTCATTTTCAAATTTGTGTGACTGTGGATTGATACTTATTCATGTGTTTCAGTGTGGACTCATTGCGGATTGCCCCCCCCCCCCAGCTACACACACACACACACACACAGACACACACACAGAGTCTTGCATTCGTCTACATCCATGAACATTTTTGTTCTCCACAAGCACAATCCTGCTTAAACTTTGATCCCACCATAGCCCCCTCCTCCCCCAACGGGTCTCTGGAGCTGCCATCTATGTGCCATGTGTTTGGGTAGGTGCTTTGAAGCCAAAACAGACCCCTTAATGTCTGTGAGAATCGGGATTTCAAGAAGGATCAACTTTGACTTCCCGCTGCTGATGCAAGACCCTGTTTGCCCCCCTGTCCCCCATGGCTGGTGTCGCAAATATTAATGCCACGCTTCCACATGCTGGGCTCAGAATGGCCTCTTTTAATTAAAATATGGACCTATTTTTTCAAATGCATTTTCAGATTTCTGCATGGGGAGAAGTGCTTCTCCTGCTGAGTGCAATTTCAGATTGGGCAAAATAGGTGCAGATTTCATGCGAATCTCTTTGAAGTTTCCGAACGTCCTTAAACCCTAGGATGATTTTTTGCTGCTTTTATATTCTCAATGGTTTCCTGGACATTAGGAAAGAGCTTTCATGTATTCACATCTTTGGGATTCTGAAACATTATTGGATAAATATTAAAGAGAACCAAATTGAATCAGAGTTAAAGTGAATCAAATAGGCCCTAAATAAAATTTAAAAAGCAACACTTAAAATATATTGTTATTAGTCAAGACGTTGGGGGAAGTTATAGACTGAATGTGAGTCTCATACCAATGAATAAAGGGTTTCTTATGGGGAAAAGAAATACCCTCTACTTGTACATATTAATGTGTCCACAGGGAAATAAAGCTCAGACTTTATATCTTTAGATGGCTAGAAGCAGATACCAGGAAAGGAACTTTCTCTGGACTAAATTTCCTTAAGTTTCTGGGTAGATCATGGCTTCCTTTGGGTTGCATAATACACTTTTGGGCCTCATTTTTGCATTTATGTCATACTTTATTGGCATTTGTGTCATATTTTATATTGCTTTTCATGCACACACCTGTCTCTCCCACTAGATTATTAAACTTCATGAGGATGGGGTGATATGGGGTGTTAATATCTCCCAGGGACTTTCCATCCATGTCCCTCTAGAGTCTTAATTGTTTTGTCCCTTGACTTACAGTAAATTTCTTGGGATTTGGATGGGGTAGGTCAGCTTACGATAAATGACCTATTCTGCAAGGAAATGCACAAAACGGGGGTTTGGAGAGAAGAAATCATGTTGATAACCAACTCTTATCTTCTTTTTTTCACTAATGTAAGAGTCTCAAGGGAGATTCCTGGGTTCGTGTTCCATCTGTTGTCCACAGTTCCCTTATATTGGTCCATGTTCTCACACTCAAATGCTTGTCTGCATTAAATTTTCATGCAAGTTCTTTGTACTCGTATTTGACCTTGGGAGTATAACTTGATTATAGACTTGTAGTCTTGCTCTCTGTGATTAATTTAGAAGCATCAATCCATTTGGAATACCATCACTCCAAACAGAGTTGTGAAGGGCTTGCTTGGCTTTTCAGAATTTATGCTGTGAAGTTCAGAAAAGGGCTCTGAATTTCTTCTCATCAACTTGTTACCCCAATAAAATAAACCTTAGGTATGAGGTGTGATCAAACAATATGGTGAATGTTTAAATAAAAAAATATATATTACAGTAAAAGACACATTGCCATGAATCCCCCTCATAATACTTCCCCTCACTTTGAACACTCTTATCTCATCGTTCTTGCCACTTTCTGAAGCAGTTCTGGAAGTCCTCTTTCATGAGTATCTTTAGTTGTGCTGTCCTGACTTCCCAATGTCCTGAATTGATTCAAAACGTTTACCTTTCATGGTCATTTTGATTTTGGGGAAGAGCCAGAAGTTGCACAGTGCCAGATCTGGTGAATAAGGTGGGTGAGGACACACTGCAATGTTTTTATTTGACAGAAATTGCTGTACCAAAAGTGATGTGTGACACGGAGTCGTTCTTTTGTGGTCATAAAATACGGTGAATGCTGCGGCCGAGTGCCATCGAATGGAAAGGCAGGGATCTTCAATATGGGAAGTGGCACATCGATCCTTAGTAACAGTGTGTGACAAGTTTCAACCTGTTCAGTGCAGTCAGTCAGGTGTGAGCTACGGTTGAGAGAAGGTGTGTTTTAAAGTGTGCTGTAAATCATCCTCCATCATGGCAATGCTCCACATCACATATCGCTTCTGGTACAGCAATTTCTGTCAAATAAAAACATTACGTGTGTCTTCACCCACCTTATTCACTGAATCTGGCACCGTGAAACTTCTGGCTCTTCCCCAAAGTCAAAATGACTCAGGACATCAAAGTAGCCACGATAGCGCAACTTAAGACACTCACGAAAGAGGACTTCCAGAACTGCCTCAGAAAGGGGCAAGAATGATGGGATAAGTGTGTTTGAAGCGAGAGGAGTATTTTGAGGGGGATTAATGGCAATGTGTCTTTTACTGTAATAATTCTTTTCTTATTGGAACATTCACTGTGTTGTTTGATTGCACCTCATGCAATCACCTCTAGGCTCATTGACAACAGTGGCCAGATGTGAGAAGGAGCAGTCATGGCATGTTTCACAGACTTCTCAGTTGTGGCCGACCAGATGTGTTATGAAGTTGTCTTGCTCCTCCCATGACTTAGCCATTGAAATGGGCCCAAGTCCCCTGATGTCCATTAATAATCGTTACCTTGACTTAATTTAGTTGTTTGTTTTCCCTAAGAAGTTTGCACTCGGTTTGCAAAATCTAGAGTCTGTTTTCTCTGAATAGCTTTTTTTCTTATCCTCAGCTGCTCAGCTAGGTTTAGGCGTCCTGTTCTCCTGGTTTTAAGCACTTTGAGAAGAATGGGGTTAGATCTTTGCAAGGATGCCAAGGTTTCAAAGACAGATGAAGTCTTTTTGTGGATCCTCCTCTGTTTGGAACATTAATACTTTACTTTTGCTGTTTTATAGTCTCAGAACTTTGTTTACGGGAAATAATTCCCAGTTTTTGTTTTGTTTTGTTTTTTAACCACCAAACACCAGTTGTCAACACATGATCACTGCACATTTCAGTCTCATCACAGTTTGCCTTCTGTACCCCACCTGTGTATACCTGCTGGCGGATGTTTGGTGGTGGGGGTAGCGGGCACTCAGGAACTTCCAGCAGAAACCTAAAATGAAAAAGCCAGTGGGAGTCAGGAACGGTGACGCGGCCCCTGGTATGACTGAGTTTTCACGAGGCAGGGCAGCTGGAAGACACGGAGCTTTCCAGTCCGCTGCAGGGCCCCGGTGACAACTTGCTTAAGCTGTGTTTCACAGCCACTCACAACAGTTAACTCCAAGCACATTTTCACACCGCTTGGCTCAAGCTCCTGGCAGCATTCCTAAACACTCGGAGGAAATAATTCCACAAAGTGGCATAAATTAATGTGACTAATTAACATGATGTTAATTATTTGTAAATTGTATGTTTGGATACACATTACTTGAGAGGCATATGTTACATTCAATGT
This sequence comes from Rhinolophus sinicus, assembly GCF_036562045.2. Lineage (NCBI taxonomy): Eukaryota > Metazoa > Chordata > Mammalia > Chiroptera > Rhinolophidae > Rhinolophus > Rhinolophus sinicus. The sequence continues at coordinate 10,002,552 of NC_133752.1, read as the reverse complement.
TTACTGAAACAAGTGACTGCTAATAGCTCCTCCTGAGTGTTCCCCTCACAACAGGCAGCAAATGGAGGCTTGTCTAAAAATAAAAATTGTGTCCTCGGGGAGCTGTGTGAATGACTGAATATAATCCAGTGCCACCGGAGTAGCCCCATTCCCTTGAAAAGTGGGAGTTCCTGAGACTTCCTGCTTCACACCTGCTCTATTTTGAATGTGGCTTTATTAAAGCTGTTTCTCCTTTTCTGAAGCCCACAGACAGAGGTTTGGGGACACTCTGGAAGTGGTACCCGAGGTCTGGCTGGGATGACACAGCATCATGATGTCTCCTTCCTGGTCTGTGTCTGTGCAGGCCGGCCCCACCCTCAGCCACCCAGGATGGGTGGAGGCTCCTTGAGGACCAGGGTGGGGTAAAAGTCTATCAGCCTGACCATCATGTGTTCAGAATTATTCAGGGTTTCTCACTCAGCGACATGGCATTGTGTCTGGGCTCAAACTTGACATTCTAGTTCTTGGTCCTAGAATCAATCAATCAATTTGTTTGAATAGCTTTTAAGTTCTGAAGAGGGTATTTTGTTTCTTCAAGGTTCATTAGTTTCAGAAGCTTTGGGTGTGTATGGCTAACATGCAAAATAAATCACTCCTTTTACTTGAGAAAAACGAACTACAGGCTTGGTAGCATTCTTTGGATCCAGTGTCTAATGGGAGGTTTCTAGAGACACAAGTGCCCTAATGGCACCTTTTTGACTATGGCTGCCATCTCCTAGCAAAGTAAAACCATATATTTTGCTGGTACTCTTTGCTCAGAATTGAGTGTCCATGTCCATTTGGGGGGGCGGGGGGGGGAATGTGAATCCCTTGGCCAAGAGAAAGAGAACACAAGGCCATGGTTAAATCCAGTCTTGGCAAAGCCAAGGGAAGACTGAGTCCTTGTTCTAAATCCCACTACTTGGGGAAAATATCTCCAGCTTTCGTATTTTATAATAGGTCTTTAGTGTGTGTGTGTGTGTGTGTGTGTGTGTGTGTGTGTGTACGTGTGTACATATATATGAAAACAACTCCATGCTCCAAGTGGATCTACTGAGGGCGTGAGGCAGCTCCATCTGGGAGTTTCTGTATTCACCCTGGAAATAGATGAGGCTCTTCTCCACACCATTGTTCAGAGAGGTAATACTAACTGAAAAATTTGTTTCCAGGAGAGGCATGTAAAAATAGTTATGGAATGTCTAAAGCATTTTAATTTATTCATGGGCACTTAATGACTTAAATAAGAATTGTGCTTAAAATACACACCTGATTGGTCCCAACATTGGTGCTGCCACAAAGTCCCAATGAAGTTGACAACTGCCTTAGGTGCTTTTACACCTAGCACTAACCTTACCTGACCCATTACGACCAACATGAGACAAGTACATGGCACTTAGTGGATGCTAAGATTTGCATGAACGAATGACTGATTCCTGGGGAATTAAAAAGAAAGTGTGTCTTCCTCAAACCTAGATAACAGTCATTCTCAAAAGTATGTAGCAATGCAGATATAAAAATCCTACCGAAGTCTTCAGACACAATTTGATTTTATTTCAATTGCATTGACAAAATGAATATATGACACTTTATGGGATATAGAAACACAGGAAGAAAGAGGGAGGGAAGTTGGCAAAACTGAATTGCCATGAATTTGTTAACCCATAAATATTAGGAATGAAGGAACTAAGATTCTAGATGCGTTTTTAGATTTGGGTTTGGGAAGTAGAACCTTGCTTGACTTGAGAGGGAAGTATTGTCTTTTCTAGGAGAAAGGAGAGTGAACATTTATATGGCAATATTGTAAGAGCATATGAATGAAAACATCAGGAAGGGCCATATTCGAGATTGTTCTGGTAATCTTGAGGGTGTCCTCACTTGCAGAGAGATGTCATAATCCAGTGCTCCAAGGAAGATTTCCAGAGTTGCTATACATTGCAGGTTTGGTATTTTAAAACATAAACATGAATCTGTTTACAGTTTTTAAATGTAAAGTTCCAGAACATACTGTTTTTAAAGTGTATAAATGACTACAGGAAAATAATGGGGAAAAAATTCTTCTTCTGAACATATATCTATCTTAAAGAAATTGTCCCGAATTTAGATTCTTTGTAACCCCAACACACAGCATGAACCCCAATATATAGTTTACCCTCAATGAGTATGTACTGTGTGGATGAAAGGATTACACCACACAAACCACAAGACATGAAGAAGGTGTATAATAGTGACAGCCACTGTGCTGTTTAGAATGTACTGTGTTGTAGGCCCAGTTCTAAGCACTTTGCTTGTAGTAACTCATCGAGCCCTCACACAGCTCCCTCAGTAGGTTCTATCATTCATTATCTCCATTCTAGAGATGGGAAACCCAGCACAGAGGAGTCAAGAAACTTGCTCAGGGTCACACAGCTTGTCAGTGGGGGTTCCGAGCTTGGAAATTAGTTCCAGAGAGTGTGCTTCTAACTACTCCTTAGCTTGATTAAACAGCAGAAAGGAAAAAAAAAAAAAAAAAAAGAAGAAGAAAAAGAAAAATTATCTCAATGGAATAGTGCTTTCTCTTCTGTTAAAGAACATTTTCAGAAAGATCTAAGGGTCAGAATTGGGACTAAAGTGAGACACCGACCCTCACTACCAGGTATTACAGGGTAAAGAAAAGATAAATATTCTTTAAAACAGATTTTTTTTTTTCTGTGACAGCCACCAGCTTTATAAATTCATTAAAATAGGGCTCCAAATCGCCCTCACCTCTCAGCTACTTTGAAAGTATGGCATTCATTCATTATTTGTTTCATTTTCAGTATTTTATGCTAGCCTCTAAGTTTTGGTGGTAATAATAATAATAATAATAGTTAATATTGATTCCATGTTTTCGATATGCTAAGCAATGTCCTAAGTCCGTTACATAGACTTAGGCAGTCACCACAATTATTTGCATCCCTGTCTTACAGATGAAAAAACTGAGGCATAGAGGTTAAAAGCTAGTGAGTGGTAGAGCTGGAACCCAGGCAATCTGGGTCTACCGTGGCTCCCATGATTCCATTAGACACAGGTGATGAAAAAAGAGTAAAAGAAAGCACCTGTTAGACTAACTTACTCTATCACATAGACAAGGTATATTATGGTTTTGCTGCTCTTTGTGTAAGAGAAATCTGTTAAAACACTTTTTTTTAATCGATGCCAACCTGACTATGGGTTCAAAAACCTAAGGAAAGTGAAAAGTTTATAACACATTAGAGCAATTAGACTTTGGTCATATATTTTACAGGGAACATTTTAGGCAAACTTATACTTTATCATGAGAAATGGAAGCATTTCATTCCCAGTATTAACCTAGCCAGACCTGTAATTCTCACGTCAGCTAATCCTGAAGGCCAAATATTATAGTCACCTCTTGACAGTAGAGGTTTCTGGTTACATTCCTACTAGGGTTATGCCAAGAGAAGATAAATAGAAATAACGTTTGAAGCTGAGATTTGGCTTCTTGCCACCGTTTAGTTAACATAGGATTAATATTTTCCTTTTCTACATTAAAAAAAAAGTAGTTTTCTAAGGGATCATAAATTTTTAAACCAGAGACTATCTGTGATTTCTGAATTTTTTTTAATAAATTCAAATTATTGGCTTCAGCTACCATTTTTAAACTCTGCCCAGCTTTGTACTTACTCAGACATTCAAACTTCAGAGCCCTTCATCTGTGAATTAATCATGTGCATAGTATATGCAGTTGGAATTTAGCTATAAATGTAAATGAAATTGCTCCAGCCATGGCTGGGTTCAAAAAAAAAAAAAAAAAAAACCCCAGAAAGATTTGGACTTTTCAGTTAAAAAAGCTTGAGAAATTTTAAGGGAGAAAAAAAGACATTGAGAGAAGCAATTAAATATAATATCGTCTTTTTGCATTAAAATGTTGGGCTTGTGTGTACATATACTGTATTCCCAAGATTGTGCAAATCAGTTTAGAAACTCTCATTGTCAAGGTGAAAAGAATCGAACAGTGTGTACCAGACTCCGAGTGTCTTTCTCACTTGACCTGCAGACACGTGAAAGGAAACTGCAGACATTAATCACTGTGAAGGATGGGCACATGACGGGTTATGTCATTTTTCCCTGGTATCAGTTGGCAAGAGGGTTCACTAAGCTGGGGAGCTGAGAAAGATGAGACAGGGAGGGACGAAGATGAATGAACTGTGCCTACTGGCCTGAGGGAACTGTACCTGCTGGCCTGAGGGAACTGTGCCTGCTGGCCTGAGGGAACTATGTTTTCCTCCCAGAAAAGTCTGTGGCATGAATAACTGGAAAGCACTTTCATCTCCTATGAAGACCAAGTTGAAATGTCTTCCTTTCTGATGAGGGAGCAGAAAGGAGCTGGAATTTGAGGTTGGAGCTCTGAGCTTCAGTGGGGCTCTAGCAACTTACTAGCCTTCTCAGAGACTCTCCCTCTTCACGTATAAATCAAGAACATCCACCTTGTAAAGTTGCTGTGGAGATTCACTGAGATCAGCTGCTTTAAATACAGATATATACTCAATGTGTGGTATGTGCTGTGACACGGAGTGAAGGGCTAAGGACACAAGGAAGAGTTGCTTCAAGGAATTTATCTTTGACTAAGGAAGACAGGCAAGTGAGCAATATTAGAATACGCCGTGAGAAATGAAACAACGGAAATATGCTTGGAGAGTAGGGTTAGTGTAGAGAAAGCTAAGCCTGTAAGGTGCACTAACTCTGGCTGCAAATGCACTGAAAATGCATTCCGCCTCTCAGGGCGGGTCGTAGAGTCAGGGAAGGACTCAACAGAGGGGATCTGACCACAGTATTGGTATTTGAGTAGGAAGTCACTCAGATAGGTATCGGAAAGGAGTGGTACCAGCACAGACTTGGGGACAGTCAATCCTGCTGTTGCTGGGCTTGAAGCACCGAGTCCACCCAGGGGAAACTTGCCTTTCTGGGAAAATGGACTCCATCCTGGGGACCCTGAGCAGGGGAGATGTAGGATCAGATCTGGTGCAGGCACCGGGCCCATCACAGCATGGTACCTAGGACCCATCTCTCCACAAAGGTGGTCATTTGCAGGCTGTGCATCTCCTATTGTGTACACTATTCATTCATGACTTTTTCTGTTTTAGTTGAGCTATAATTCACGTATCGTACAATTCAGCTATTTAAAATACACAATTCAATGGGTTTGCTGTATTCATTGAGCTGTGCAACCATCAGCACAATCAAGTTTAGAATATTTTCTTCACCCCTCCCCAAAAGAAACCCCGTACTCTTTAGCAGTTACTCTCCTTATTCCTTGGTTCCCTGGCAACCACTAATCTAGTTTCTGTCTCTGCCTATTCTGTACATTTCATAAATGGAATCGTACTGTGGTCTTTGGTGTCTGACTTCTTTCACTCAGCATAATGTCTTCAAGGTTCATCCACATCATAGTATGTATCGGTAGTACTTGATTCCATTTTATGACCGAATATTATTCCACTGTATGTATATGCTGCATTTTATGTATCCACCCCACAACTGATGGATATTTGGGTTGTTCCACTTTTTTGCTATTATGAATAATGGCGGTAAGAATATTCATGTACAAGTTTGTATGTGGATATGTGTTTCATTTCTCTGGTGTAGATACCTAGTAGTGGTATTGCTGAATCACATGGCGAGTCTGTGATTAACCTTTAGGGAGCTATCAGACTCTTCCAAAGTAGCTGCGCCATGTCCCCCTTGTTTCTTAATGCCTGATGTATTGTCTATTGTTTGTCTACTGTTTGAACCAGAGGAAGGAGATACAGCTTAATTCCATCTTTTTTTGCTTGATAGTCCAGGGAATGGGTTAGCTATGATTGTGATAATGTCGCATAAGAAACTCAAAATCTCAGTCGCTTACAATAACAAATATTTATTCCTTGCTCTTGGGTCTACAAGTCAGCTGTAACTTTTCTAGGGTTTGACTGCAGTGTGCAGGTTAGATTCATTTAGGGGCCAGTGGCCACCCAAGCCATATTCTTAACAATGGCAAATGACAAATGTACAATAGGCCATGTCAAACCACTAACATTTCTCTGGCCAAAGCAAGTCACAGCTAAGTCCAAAAATCAATGGTGTGGGGAAGTTTGCTCTATTTATCTGGGAGGTTCTGCAGTGTTCCATTGGTAAGGTGTGTGTTTATATAAGTCTAGTGTAAGAATGAAGTGGCGTTGGAAAGAATGAGCTAATATGCCACAGTCAATATGGAATGTACAATACTCAAAATTGAGTTTTTCTAAATCAAGATGGTAAAGCAGGGAAATCAACAAAAAGAGACATGGAAGAGAGGTTTCCAAATCATAGCATATGTTAACAAATTAAAATGTGTGAAGGTCATAGTAACTCAGAAGACACTTTTTGGAGATGTGTTTTAATAAAAAAGTGAAAGTATTTGTAATTAGCCTATTGATTTTACATATTCCATTTCTGTGCTCAAGGAATCCTCAAATACTTGATTACTTCATAGCAAAACAAAATTGGGGGATGGAAAGAACCTTGAGGGACATTTCATTCTATCTGTACAATCACTAAAGGACTAAAAGGAGCCCAGGCTTCAGACTGGATATTATCTACTTTCTGAGACAGTTTGGTCCTCTGCAAGCCACCTGGGGTAGTTTTTATAATAATTAACTTACGTTCTACTTATTTTCAAGACAGCCCTTTAAGTATCATCCCATTGCATAAACAAGGAAACTGAGACTTAGGAAGATTGAGTTATAGCTGCCAAGTGACAGGTCTGAGATTTCAACTTGGAGCGCTGAGTCCAAAGCCCACGTGATCAGTTGCAACCCTGCATGCTCCCCGACAGAAACATTCCTGCTTGCTTTGATTCTGAATCTGCCTCTCGTAACCAGAATCTACCTCCTTTTATTCATTCTTCCTAGTTTTTCTTTGTTTTTAAGTAGGTAAAACGTTCCTCTTAAAGTCTTGCTTATGCTTGGAAATTACCTAAGGATGCTTTTCTTTTTTGTCACAGCTTTTATAAAAGGAAACCTTGATAACTGTGTGACTAAGATTAGGTTCTGAATTGGTGGAGTCTAAATCACTGAGATTTAATCTGTCGCCTAAAAGATTTTGTACTTTATAAGTGGGCTTCAGTTGTTCATCCTTTTCCGTCTTGCCACAGCCTAAATTGAAAACAGGTGGTATAAAGAATAGGACATTGTTTTGTTTTATTTCAACATTACTAGGATTTTTTTTTTCTTTTCCCAAATTACATGTTTGTACGTAGGTCTTTATATCAGTGGTTTACTGGGAGCAAATGAGATTATCAGAAGGCAGCTAGAATGGTAGCAGAGTGATGGTGAGGATGGAAGAAGACAGAAACAATGGAATGGAAGGTTAATTGACCTGAATGTCTGATATGGAAGGTGAACAACACAGATACCATTTAACAAGAGAGGACTATTGGAATCTAAAAGGTGAAATTATAAGAGAGAAAAGCCTTATCAGAAAGTATAAGACAAAAACAGGTTCGTGTGAAATCGCCTAATGATGAGATTGGTAGTGAAAAATGAGTATCTTGCTAGAGATAGGAGCTAATGGCATTAGATCAGCCCTTCCTTAAGGAAACACCTGGAGCTGGGAATGAAATATTGAACCACAAGCAGCATTCATTTGTGTCTCTATATACTGGTCGGCATTCTGTATTCAAAGAAATTCTATCAAAATCAGAATTTGCCAAAGTGGTGGTAATAAATCTCCCTTGAGCGCGCGCTCTCTCTCTCTCTCTCTCTCTCTCTCTCTCTCTCTCTCTCTCTCTCTCCTTAGGCATAAACTGAGCTTACTCAAATGGGGCTGCCATATTCAATGGCATTCCAAAGGGATGGGTTTCTCCGTCAGACCATACATAGACAGCTGTGCTCCGAGAATGTTCATAAACTGTGTATGAACAATTGACAAGTTGACAAAACATTGACAAAAACGTTACTCAAGAAGCAGCACTTGGAAAGATTGTTTGTTGTTTATGACATACCAAAGAAACAGAGATAGAACAAGTTAAGATGCGATTTTTTGCCATTTCTCTAAAGTATTATTTCTCAGAATACATCTCAAGACTATCGGTAAGAAAAAAGTCAGTAAATAATATAATACAATAAATGTGTTTCTTACATTTTATTTGTGAGATGCAGCTAATCAGTGGACAGCTAATTACTCTTCAACTAAGACTTTATTTTTAGATGTCTATATGCAAATACTTAAAATAAGCAAAACGCTTTGAAGTGCTTAAACTGTAAAATGATCTTATTAGTCTGAAAAAATTACCGTATTTTCAGGCATGATCTACACACTACTCATTTTGAGAATAATTTGCCTTCTTGGTTTGGAAAATGCAAAGAAATCTGTGTTTAGCACCATTTAACAATAGTAATGATAATGATAATAATAAAGATATCAAAAATTTAGGTTTTATTTTGTCCCAATTAGCCATGCTGAGTGTTTTACTTGTATTGTCTTAATGACTTCTTGACACTTCCCTATGAGAAAGGAATTTTATCACACTTTTTTGTAGGTAAGGAATCTGATCTTGAAGCAGTTCTAATATTTTTTCCAGGAACATAGAGCTAGTAACCAGTGGGATTAGAATTTGAACGTAGGTATGTCTGAATCCGTGCCCTGGGCACTGCGGTTAGCACATATGCAGTCTCCATGGGAATTAGAAAAAAAGTGCCTCTCCCTCAAGATACTTTTATCTCCATCTGTTCAAAAATTGTTAGAATAAACTGATTGTGTAGACCAAGACGGCTTACTGCCATCTACCGGAAAATGGTTGGAATAAATAGCTTGGATGTCCATGATATGAGTGAAAGGTGTCCCCTTAGAGGTGCTCTGCCAGGCTGCTTACCAATTCCCCAATTCAGGGAGGGAACATTCTCACTTCCTGGGACAAATAAAGAAGAGAAAGTTCTCCTGCTCACCTCTCTCCAATTTTTCCCTTTTCTTCAACATTAAACCTGAGTGAAACACTGCATTCATTGGTTTTAATACCAATTACCTGGCTGTTTATTCAACATTTATTCACTGACCAACTATTCAGTGTTTGCACTCAGCCATGGGGGTGTAATGAGTAGAGGAACGTCTGCTGTCCTGGAGCTCACAGCCTAGGTGGGGCAATAATGAAACACGTACTTACAATATGGAAGAAAGATCCATGGGTTTCCTTGCAGGACTCGAAGATGTTCGTCACAGATCCTCTGAAGGAGAGCCATAGTGAGGAGAAACAGACACTGAATCTGGGTTCATGGAAAGGAAGTCTTAATGGATTATTATTAGTTCAGCAATAATCTTATTCCTTAATGTGTTTTGTTAGATTTCCTTTTTTGGGGGAAATTTTTGTCTTCTAGAATTTTCTCATATTATTTCTGAGCTTTTAGTTTACTTTAATTCATGTTCTTACCAAGTTGTTCTATATCATGAAGCTTTTAAGGGACATTTCCTGTTTTGTTTTTTGGTTGTTGCTTTTTCATTTATGTTTTTCTTAGAACTGGGCTTTTTTGCTATCGTTTATGCTCTTCCTTTTTTAATATTCTTTTCCTGTAGTATATTCCCATAGTTACTACTACGTAATTCATTGTCATATTAATCATGCTAGGAGTTTCAGACTTTCTAGTTGGCCTGATATAGTAGACATGACCCCTTTGTTCTCTCCTATATAGTATCTGAAACTATGATTTCCCTCTAAGCAGTTCTCTTGTCTGAGGCAGTTTGAGCTCTGGGAGATGAGACCGATTTGGAAGTCACACTGTGTTGAACTCAGAATTGTCCATTTTTTTCTGTTGGCCACCAGTTCTTAAATTTCATTACACTAAGGCACACCCCTTCATTTCTTTGGTTACTCGGAATAATTGCTTTTGCTGCTATTTACTTTTCTTTGTTAATGTAATTTCATACTAAGACAGGCTCCTGTTCCCTGGCCCCACCTCTCTGCCTTCTTTCCTCTGTAACTGTGTGTTCTTTTTGCTCCTAAACTACGTGCTTTCCCAATGCAGTTACTCCTTCACCTTGACTTCCTTTCTCATTGAACATGTTTTTTGTGTTTTTTTTCCCCTGCATAGGCTCATTTCCTGCTCCTTTCGTTGATATTGAAGGATAAGCCCCTTTATTTGAAAGCTACTAGCTATTCTAGATGTTCCTCAGATACCAACTTTTCCACTTGCCATCGCCTGAAATGAAGTTTGCTTCTCTTACAATGCCCTTTGTGTTTCTTTCTTTTAACACTGTCTACTCATCAGAGAAATACCATCTCCCTCTTCTCTCCTTCCAACCCCCTGAGTCAAATCCAAATTCAAAATGTTCCCATCTCCTCAGCTTTTCTCTTTCTTACAGTTTTCCGCTTCCTGCTATCATTTGGAACTGGTATTCTGTCTGTCCTAAATGGGTAATCCTGGGGTAGGAAGTAACCTCAGGCTATGTGCATGTGTGCACACACACGCACATACACACATCTTAAAGCAATATGTAGGCTGTACTCCGTGTTGAATGCCTGAATTGAGAACTAACGCAGGGTTAGGTCTCTTGGCCAGGAGAATGGTGAGGTGTTAGTTTGCTTCATTGTATCATGGAGATAAGGGCTCTGAGCTTAAAATGAAAATGGACCCAACTTAAATGAAAACAAAATTTCATTTTGAAATCATAGTTGAATTGAAACTAAAAATGGCAATATTTCCTAATAAAAACCATTTCCAAATATGAATCTTATATTAGATAGAAGACGTTAAATAAACAGTTCATCAGGAGCTCTTTAGAAAATATTCTGCCCTTTCCAGAGAAAAATTTGAAGCAATTTTATCTGGGTTTGAATTCTGTCTGTGTCAGTTACCAGCTGTAAGATCTGGGCCAAGTGACTTCACCTCTCTGTTGGTCAGTTCCCTTATATGGAAATTGGGAATAATAGTAATACCCACTTCATAGACTCTATTATGGGGATTAAATTAGTTAACAAATAACAAGTGGCTTCAAAAGTACATGGCTGGTAGTAAACGGTCAATAGGTGTTAGCTATTGTTATTATTTTCCTATATCTCATAGATCTGGGAAACAATACGGACGAAGTAGGGATGAATATATATTCCTAATATTTCCTCATGGCTTATTCTTTCTACTTAGAGAGTCAGGTCCTAATCTCTAATAGCCCAGTACATTTAGGAGGTCCTTTATATTTCATTTAATCACTTACAATCCATTAACCATTTAAACATTTAAAGAGTTTCAGTTATTGCACTTACTAGGCTGTATTACTGTTCTCTATTTACCCATCACTTCTTCACTAGTCTGTTAGTTTATCTATTTGTTCATGCTGCAGTTTATTGTTTTTACAGACCCATAAGGTAGAATACTTGCCCTCATATTCTTTACAGAAATAAGGGGTAATAAGAAAGTAAACAGGTGATTACACTAGTAAGTAATATATTCCCATTGAGATAAGTGCCATAAAGGCTAACAAAAATATACAAAATAGGGTGGCACATGGTAGGTGTTTAGCAGATAGATAGATAGATAGATAGATAGATAGATAGATAGATAGATAGATAGATAGATAGATAAAAAATTGGAGATTCACCACCTCCAACAAAGTGAGGCTATTATAAAGTTGTTTGGAAATAGATGGATAATGAATGCTGGCTGTCATCTTTGTCTTCTACAGGTGTTTTACATGATGGCCAGTGCCTGGAAGGCAGAGGTATATCTGCTCCACCCACTCCGGGTGGGTTTCTTGCTCAGAGTACAGCTAGATCTCTGGTTACATATTTGTAGAAGGAATTAATTTAATGTGAAATGGGAGCTACATTTAACATTTGAAAAAAATACTTTGATTTCAACTTCCTCTACATTTATTTTCTTTCATTATAATTGCTATCCTTTTCTCATTAAAAGGTTTGTTTTTGCCAGGTTTTTAGAATATTACCCCTGTCTGGGTTTTGCTTCATAGCTCTGAAGCCAAGTCATGCCCATGCCAAATTTCTAGAAGCCCAATTTAGCACAATTAGCTTTTCGACCTGTAAATGATTTCACATGGCAACAAAAATTTGGGAGTTGTTTTTGTGTTTGTTTGTTTGTTTGTTTGTTTGTTTTTTCAGACAATGTTAGAAACACTTTGCTTAGAATTAATTCTACATGTAATTATTCAGAGGGAAAAATCTGAGACCAAGTAAGGATTATACTTCTCATTTAGTTTACTTTCCTCCTTCTGTAATCTTTATCAGGTTCTTTCAAAGCTCGGAAACTCTTCTCTGAAACTTGATTCCAAAGTTGACGAATCCAAGCCTGAGTTTACTATGTGTTTGCTTTTGCATCACAAGAAAATGAGACATTTACACTGTGACAAATTCTAACCCATTACAAATCAGAGATTGTCGCTGTGCTCCCACAAAATCCTGTGCTGGCTTCTGTCACAGAGCGCGTGCTCCTATCTTATTGTAGCAATCCTCCCTGGCTGCGTGGAGCACTAGATGATGACCACGCATGCAGGAAATGTAAGGTGCCTTGCCTCGATGCCCTATGACCCAGTGCAGCGCTCGGTGGGTAGAAGTAATTCACTAGACAAATGCTTGCTGAATGAATGAATAAATGAAAGGAGATGCCGACTTTGAAAGTGCAGTGTGGAGAGGGTCGGCCAAACACAGAAGGAATAAGAGATAATCTGAAAATAAAGGGACAAGTTGGCACATTGGATATCATAAAAGTCGAGCCCATCTCCTCATTCAGGAAGTTCTTTAAGTTTTGTTTAAAATCCGAATCCCTCCTTTCTCAAGGTTTCCTTATTTCTGAGCAAGCCTGAGTTGGATTTGGCTGAGTTGGACAAGGTGGATTTCCTGAGCTCTCCTCAGATGTTCGTTCAACAACTACTTAAGGAGTGTTTCCTGTAGGCCACCTTGTGCTACTGCCCAGGCAACTCTCACTGGGTAGCGTGCTGCAGCTACCACCACTGAGAAGGTTGTCGTACCCATTACACAGATGAAGAAAATGAAGTCCAGAGATGTTGAATCAACACGCACATATAACGTATTTTTTCTGCAAAGCTGAGCCTTTCATTGGTAGATTTTCTAGCAAAATCCACTGCGTTCTCATCTTTGCACTCCTATGATGCTTCAGTTATGTGGCCCTTTCCCTCAGGGGTTTATGTAACTGTACCTCCCCGCAGGTTGCAAAATCCATATTTTTGCAAACACAGAGCCCTTCTCATGTGCCAGGAATTGTTGTAAGCACATTGCATATATTAATTCATTTAATCCTTATTACCCTATAGTCCCCTGAGGTGGGAACTATTAACATTCCTTTTTAAAAAGACGAAATGAAATAGATTTGTGAACTCACTTGTGCAAGCTGTCCAGCTGGTAAGTTAGCAGACCCTGGATTTGAATTCTGGCACCAGAGTTCAGTATGCTCTGCTCCCTCGCCTTTGACAGAGGGTGTACCTTGTTCAACTTTTATCTCAAGCATTTGCCATGGTGACTGCCTCTCGGCTGACTTTCAGTAAAAAAACGGAAGATTTTATATCCCACATATCAGTGAAATCATATGGTTCTCAACTTTTTCTGTCTGACTTATTTCGCTTAGCATAATAATCTCAAGATCTATCCATGTTGTCGCAAATGGCATTATTTCATCTTTTCTTACGGAAGAATAGTATTCCATTGTATATATATACCACATCTTTATCCAACCATCCTTCTGTATTGAAGGATGCTTTGGTTGTTTCCATGTCTTGGCCACCATAAATAAAGCTGCAATGAACTTCAGAGTGAGATATAAAACTGAAAGCAACAAAGGAATAAGACAAAGAAAAAAGAAACAAAAACTCATAGACATGGACAATAGTTTAGTGGTTACCAGAAGATAACAGAGGAGTGGGGTGGTAGATGAGGGTCAACAGGTTCCTATATATATATGGTGATGGACGGAGAACTGGCTCTGGGTGGTGAACACACAATGGGATTTATAGATGAGGTATTACAGAATTATGCACTTGAAACCTATGTAACTTTACTAACCATTGTCACCCCCAATAAACTAATTTTTAAAAAAAAGAATGGAAAACAAAAGCTGCATAATTAGGATGTTAAAGAATAATTTCTTTTTACGCTGACATATCTCCACGACCTTCTTCCCAGACTTCTTCCCTTGGCTTCTCCTGACACCTGCATGTTCATTAAGTCTCCCCATTATGCTCTCACAGAGCATCCGGGGCTTTCCTTGATAGCGTTTATTACAATGTATTACTATACATTCATTGGCGCAATCATCCACTTATTGTGAAGTAGATTTTTAACTCTACAAGGACAGATGGGGAACATTGGTTGATCATGTAGCCAGTGCCACAGCTCGCTCAGAGTAGGCACTGCATCAATATTTGTGGAATTAATGAATAAGGCATCCTTTACTTAATAAAGCGGTCCCATTTTATCATTTAAACACCCACGTAATTGTTTGCATGAGTAGCAGCTCTCTTTCAATCGAAAGTTACCCTCTCTATAAAGGAAGGGGGTACTGAAAAAAATAATCAGCTCAGAAAAGCACTTCCCAGAGTTTTCAAACTTTTCTCAGGGAGAACTGGGGTTCCTTCTGTGAGCTTGAGAAAACAACCCAGGTTTTGTGACTAAGCCTCCTGGGCTCCTCCAAATGTAGGATTCGTGAATCCTTTACCTGGGCCGGACTGGGCTGAAGAAAGTGTTCTCAAAGCCAGTGGTTTAACATAACAAGACAGTAGGAGTTTTCATTCTTCCTAGAGCAAATGTTTTTGAGGAATCTCAGCGCCTAAACTGTTGTGATCAGATGGGGGTTTCCACTTTCAATTAGAGCAGAGCCAACCTGACTGCTATCTGGAAATTCTTTGTTATCAGCAAGTGCCAAGTGCAGTGTAAACTTGAACGCAACACAGATAGTGCTTCCTAAAGTCTTAGGGCAATTATATTGCTTTTCCTTCTAAATGGCTTCTCAGCTCTCCTTTTGCAAATCCTATTTGAACCTTTTTGACGTATATGAGCTTTAATACTCCAAGCTGCTAAGGAGTTTCTTGCTCTTGTTGTTTTAGCTGGCAGATAAACTATAAATCTTAAAAGCATGATACGGTTTCCGTCCCTCATCAATTCAAACGGCCCTCTTGTCCCCATCTCCCTGCATTTCCCTTTTCCAAATGTAAGAGGATTTACTGTAATTCTGTTATTAACCTCAAAGAATAAAGATGCATAGTTGAAAGCAAAATATATAAATAGAAGTTGTCATGTGGCTGGAAGGATCTCCAGTAAATTATGGTATTTTATTGTCTGGGGATTACCTTATCTCCTAAGTAATCAGAACCATGCCAGAAACATAGCACCCCCACTGGCTACCACACCTACTCCTGTAGACTGGCATCAGGTATGACACCTTGGGCCCGTCGCCTGTGCCTCTGTGACTCCCCAGTTTCTTCAGTCTAATGACTCGGAGAAGACGACTGAATACAGGCTGGCTGGGGCAGCAGAGAATGCTAATAGTTTTGTATGTCGGTGTGGCATTCCCCATGGATCGAGGCTGACTAGAATCTCAGTTCTGCCTCTAATAGAGCTCCCTGAGCCTTGGTGTTCTCATCTGTGTAATGGGGATAACATAATCATGATCTTTAGGATTTGACCCTTAATGTAACTCAATTGGGGCTTCAGTAATTTGTGATGGGATTGTATGCTGTATATGCCCTTATATAAAATAATCCTGCACCCTACAAAAATTCTAGATGGCTAACTACCGTATGACCATGCTTCTTCCAGTCCATAGGGGCCACTTCTTGGTGAGCACCTCCTTCTGTCTGGAACATACCTGAGAAACTAAGACATGAGATGTGAAGACCAGAGCCTCCAAAATAAGAATGATAAATCCCATGTAGCAAAAGTCTTGTATTTGACACATACCAGAGCCCAGGAGCCTGGATGTGGAGCCATAGTTACTTTGTTTATACATTTTCAAAAGTCTTGGTTACTTGGTTTTCTAATTGATGAGAGATTAGAAAGAGCAAAGAAAAGAGAGTGGGTTGCTACCAATGGCAAACCAACTAAAAGAGTCAGGTGATGCTATAACAATGGAGGAGACACGGCATCTGTTTCTTTCCCTTTCTTCTCCCAACTCAAGAATTCTGTGATGGTGGAAACATCCCCACAACCTTTCAGTAGCCCTTAAGGGTGTGACTGCTTTATAGCACAAACTAGCGACAGCAAGTGCATGGCAGGTATCCCCGCACTCCCTACCCCCATGTCCAAAGCAGACATCAAAAGTCTATCTTGATACTCTCGATTGATCCTGATACAAGACATCTTGTATTGGCTCTAGAATCTTTCTCAAGTACTCAGGCATGATCTACCTTTCTTTTTAAACCGAATCTATAAACTGAAGTCCATTTTACTATCTCTGTGTAAGTGATGAATGCTTAGAGGGACAAGGACATGAGTTACTGCATTAAGAGAGGTTTTCTCTAACAGAGGAGATGGTAAAAAATAAAAAAAAATTTGACTCACTGAAAGATGAGTAGGATTTTGTCAAGCAAGAAAGTTGTGAAGGGCTTTCCCCTAAGTTATTTTTTTCATCCTAAAATCATTAGGAAGATGGAGCATAGCAAATCGATATGAGGCAAACTCACTGACTATCAATTTGGGGTGGAATCAATTACTTCAAGCCAGGGCTTCCCTAGGAGCCAAAGCAGGGTGAACCGACCCTGGAGAGGCTGTAAGTCAGACGACACCCTCCCATGTTGTAATGATCCTATTTGGAGCCTTTGGGGCATGAGATAAAGGAATGCTATTTTTCAAGCCTTCCCTGGAATCCACATAATTCTTACAAAACAATATTTTGATGAATTAAGTCAGAGGAATGCAACCTGTATGTTTTTGATTCGCATAGAATTTATGAGGGTTTAGGAGTTAGTTGAAGAGGTGCTATGCAAGATGTATTGTCCAATTTCACTAAACCGAAAACATTTGAAACAGAGTCTGCTTTTCCTTTCCTCGGGTTTAACCCAAAGCTCAGGGACTTTCTGGCCATTCATGAGCCTTTCTAATCTTCTCGGGGTTTTTATTACCCACACAGGAATCAACATATGTTTCTTTTGTGGTGTATGTACAGTGAAAAGGGGCAGAATCCAGCTCCTAAATTGCTGCTGCATGTTCATCTCACTCCAGCTGCGTGGTCCTCTGTTTCTGCAGTGGGTGGGTTTTCAGGTCCATTCTCAGAGTCAGTTCCCCCACTCTCCATGGAATGTGTAGTAATTCACTCAGAGGGCCACAGCATCGTGCCTCCTGGTGGAGCCACATCCCAGGGGCAAAGCATTCTGTCTTCCTATGGGGCTGCTTTGCCTCCCATGCTGTCCACTCACATTTATTTATTCATTTCAAAAATAGTTTTGAGCCCCAACAGTATGCATTTCAGATATAGAAATGCATGCTATAGGCCCTGCCCTTCAAGCGCCCTCAGTTAATAGAGAAAAACAACCAAACAGACATAGACACAGATAATTATAATGCAGTGTGATGCATGTTATGTGAGAGGAAAGACTTGGTGTTATGGGAATACACAGGCGGCTCCTCTCAACAGCCTGAGATGCGAGGATGGAGGCAGGTCACCAGATCTCAGCAAAGACTTCCCGAGTGGTCTATGTGAACTGGATTTTGGAATATGTGTAGGAGTTCATCAAAAAGATAATACTTGTGGGAAGGAAGTAGGGGAGGTGGAAAGAGAGCACGGTCCTGGGGGAAGGTGAAGCATAGGTAAAGCACGGAAGCCTAAGGAAGCACGTCATGCTCAGCCATATTGTTTGGCCAGATCATGCAGTGCCTCCCATGTGCCACTGTGAGGCACTGAAATGGAGACTTCACGCTTCCAAGTAGCTGGTGGAACTGTTATGTGAAAGCGCTTCAAGTGTCAGAGTTGCAGTGGGACTTGAATGTGGCTCTGGGATGTAGGGTGAGGGACTTGGGCGGAGGATATAGGGGTGCCCGGACAGCCAACACTTCTCAGGCCTGCCTATCGCCAGCCTCTGCCCCTGTTTATTCCTCAGGCCCTGGAATTAGCCTGCCTACTTCCCTTCCCAGTTCCCAAACGTACAACCCAACCAGACGTGCACTGCACCCCAAGCCAGCGTACCACAGAACCAGCTCTCATGCTTCCTTGCACCCAGGATCCTCTCCTGAAGGAAATTGGGTACAACCCCCTTTTTAGAAGAACACTGAGTTGCCATAACTCTGTCACTGGAGGGGAAGCGTCCAGGTAGCGAGAAGGAGTTGTGTAGGTAACCGTCCCTTTCTGACTGTCATGCCCTCCTTTGGATCTCTTCCATTGACCCACGACCACAGCTACTGCCAGGCTACCCCAGAGGAACACCACCTGGTCCGCCTTTCATTGCTCTGGACCAATGAATGATTTAGAAACACACTTTTGAACAAATCACCTCTATCTTGATTCTGGTTAGCATTATTAGCACCTTTGAGATTGCCTGGGATTGTCACAAAAAACTTTACCAATCAACAAGGAAGTATAAATGGAAAATAAACTGAGAAACTCAATTGAGCGATATGGTGCAGCTTCGTGGTGCTTCTATAATTGGGGCTATTCCTAGGCCTGACAAGGCCTGGCTTAGTCTACCTGTTATTAGTAAGACATACCGTAGCAACCACAGCTACTGCAAGCCCACTATGAGTTAGAAGGTGTCCCCTGACAGTGGATATAACCAATTTCAGCTCATTCTTATCCATTGGAGCCTGGTACCTTTGTGCAGTGCCCACACTGTACAACTGTATGTGATGGCCTGGCTAGAATCTAGCCTGACGAGTTGCTACAGTACTTAATAGACTCATCACTTCTCAGTCCTTGACCTATGTGCACCTGAGACCCTCCTCTCAGAGCCCAGCAGTGGTGCAGAGTGGAAGACTCAATCCTTGGAATTTCCAAACCAACTTCCTTCCACTCTTTCTTCCCTCCCTCTCCGCTCCCAGTCCTGTTGCATCATGTCCCATTGTGGACCGTCTTTGGGAGGTTAGAGGGGCAAACTTAGGTTGCGTCCCCAGAACATTGACATGTAGCTTCATGATTAAAGATGGAGTATCCCAAGGTCAATGTAGCATGGCTACGGAGTCAATCAAACTAAGTTGTTGTATTAGTTAAATATTGCTATGTAACAAATTACCCCAAAATGTAGTAGTTTAAAGAGCAGACCTTTGTTATCTCATGGTTTCTGTGGTTGGGAATTCAGGCATGTATTTGCTGGGTGCCTCTGGGCCAGTGTCTCTCACAAAGCTGTAATCAAGATGTCAGCTGAGGCTGCATTCATCTCATGTCTTGCCTCAGGGGAGGTGCTACCAAGCTCATTGCCATGACTGTTAGCAGAGTTAGGTTCTTGGTGTCTGCAGACTGGAAATAGCTGTTCTATCCTGCAGCTCACAACATGGCAACTGGCTTTCCACAGGCCGAGCAAGTGGCACAGGGCAGCCGTGATGGAAGCCACAGTCGTTTTGTAACCTAATTTTGAAAGTGATATCCTATCACCTCTGCTGCTTTCTATTTTATTGCTAGAAGTAAGTCACTAAATCCAGCCCACACTCAAGGGGAGAAAATTACACAAAGACATGAATACCAGGAGGCAAGGATATTTGGGGCCGTTTTGGAGGCTGCCTGCTACACTAGGAATCCCAATTCTCTGTCATTTAATATCTGTGTGAGTTTGGGGGAATAATCTAATAGTTTTGAACCTTGATTTCTCCATCCATAAAATGGAGATAATATAAAGGACCTGATACATAGTAAATAGTGGCCAAAAATAATGATGATGATGATAATGATGATGAATGTTAATTTCTTCTTTCTAGAAGGTAAAGGAAGGTCCCTGTGAGCACCTAGCAAAGTAGTTGTTTGTATGGAAGGGTGTACTGGGTGAGTGAGTTTAATATTTTTAACAACTTAGTACCCATTTTCTATCAAGCTAAAGGAAACAGATGCACACTACCCCATAGTATGGACCACACCAAAATCTATCGCATATATTTCTAGTACCCTCCATAATTATTTACTTTTAGAAGCTTTACGCACATAAAATAGTGAGTGGAAGATGGAATCATGGTGGGGTAGGCATGACACTGAAGGGAATAATTCTTTCATCACTGGCCTCCCAACGTGACTTGTGGAGTGTGTCTTGCTGCCGAGAAGCCCTGACTATGAACATACTGCCAGTGGGGAAGGAGATGGTGAAGAGAGTGGGTACTTTTTCATACAGCCTCCCCAGGAGAATTTCCTTAAATAGCAGCAGCAGCCTTTAATACAGCTGCGATGTTGCTCTCTGTGCCAAGTCTCCTCGCAGTTCTTGGAGAATCCTGTCCATCGTCCAGGTCTCCGTTTCGGGCCATCCAAATGGATCTGTTTTCTGCAGCATTTTCATCCAGGTGTTGGCAGCCCTTCTGAGTAGAGAGCAGGAAAGGTTTTCTACTGTGGGTCATGTCTGTTAAATAAAGGTTAGCTGGCCTGCATTCCGAGTCACTCTTATGACGACGTTCTATAAGCTAGCTCATCTGAAACTCACAGCAGCCACTGAGCTAGACACCATTATCATTCCATTTTATGGAAGGAAACTGAAGCACAGTGAGGGGAAGCAACTCACTGGAGGTCACACAGATAGCCAGTGAATAGAGGTTTGTGCTGATTCGCAAGAAAATGTAGCTTTGCTCTGAGAGCTGAGCACTGGAAAAGAGTAGAAGTTGTCCTTGCCCAGTTTTTCCCTGAGAACCTGGCTGGGTTTCAAGTGCATGGGATTACAGTGTAGAGCTAGTGAGATGTAGGGCGAAGGTCTTTTCAAAGTTGTTGTCGACAAATGCTAGTCACTCACGACCAATTTCATACTTTAGGTTTTATGATGACATGTCTCCCAGGGCAGTGCATTGAGAGTGAGTACAATGACATCTGTCATTGGGCTCCTGCAGAACAGTGAGAGAAAGAGCAAGGTGTGAGCAAATGAAAAGCCAAGGGCTCCGACTGGTAACGCAGGGCCCATCTCACATTCTCGATGTCGTCCACTAACTGATGTGTATTCTGATTGGAATGCGGTAGTTTGGGGAGCGATGGTTCTCGTAGAACACTAGATGTCCTTGTCAGTGTGTGACTTTAGACAGGCCACTTAATCATCTTTAAGCCTCACCTCCCTCATTTGTGCATATGAGTTAATAGCAGCTCCTACCTCAGAGGGATGCGCTGTGAGTCAATTCAGGTATGCACAAAACCTTGGTTCAGATATTCCGTGCGCTGTCCATTACCTGGGTGACCTTTCGAGATTTCAGGATCAACCAGTGTCACAATAACATAGTTGCCTGCTCTGTTGGACAACATGGTCCCCACAGTTCCTTCCTGTGGAGGGATAGCCATTCTGTCATCCCAGGACAGAGCAGAGGAGAATATGGGTTCCCTGTAGATGTGGGGAGCAGGAGTGGCTTGCCTTCCTAGAAACTTTGAGACGTTCTTTACCATGAAGGGCTCTGTCCCGAGACAAACAGCATGCCTGCACCCAAAAGTGCTTCCCGTTGTCAAAAGAGGCCACAGAGCCAGCAGGCTTTGGGACTGTGGTTAATCTTCTGTGAGTTTTCAGGACAGCTCAGACTGCTTCCATGTGAAACTGTTCCCAGCACTCAGAAGATGGGACTGCACAAACATTGATTGCTCTTGTGTTTTCCCTGGTTGATAAGCTGACAGTCATGGAAGACCATGACTGGGCATCGGAGATCCTGGCTTCTGTGTCTAATGCATTCATTCACCAAATACATACCCAGCCACTCTGTCCCTGTCCCTGGCACTGCGAGGACACACGATGAGACAGGTGCAGTGCCTACCTTCAAAGAGCTAACGATCTCGCAGGGAGTCAAGTAAACGCTCCTCCAGTAAGCGATGCACCCCATTACAGAGAGCACAAGGAATGGCAGAATCACTGCTAAGAGACGCTTCCTCCAAATATCCTGGAGGTGGTTTTTCAAGGATAAATGAACCAGAGGAGGATAATGACAGTCCAAGCAGATGGAACCTCATGAACTAAAATGCAGAAGCCAGGGAGAGCTGTCAGGTTCAGGGGAGCTGTAAAAAGTTCTGTGCTATTAGAGCCAAGGGCGTGTGTCCGTCTGTGACATGAGATGGGCGGTAGGGACCCAGAGGAAGGCAGGAGAGGAAGAGGAGAAACAGAGAGGCAGGGAAGTAGCTAACAGTGAGATCAAAGAGCTAAGCAGGGACTAGATCATGGAAGATCCTTGCAGGTCATATTACAGAGTCTGGACTTTATCTTGAAGGTAGCCATTGAAAGATTGCAAAGGCTACTGAACTTGGCCAGGCACTTTTGGCAGATGGTTAGACTAGGTGATCTTTAAGATCCCTCCCTGTATATCGAAATTATCCAAAACAGATACTATGTATTCTCTTTGAAATGCTATCCACAAAATTAAATTCTTTCATATTTTGTGCATAAGCATTTGTACTTTTGTAGCCTCTATTTGTACAATGGCATTCATCTAGCAAAACTGTTATTTATCTATTATTGTCATGGTGTGGGATTCAATTGTGCATAAAGTTAAATAAAAATACAATGGACTTATTATTGATCAATTGAGTTTAGAGTGTGATGTTCTAGATGTGTGACCTTTGTCTGAGCCTCAGTCCCTTTGTCTGTAAAATTAGTAGTATCTATTGTGTAAAGTTGCTGAGAGTATTGGAGCAAATAGTGGGAGTAAAAAAACTTAAGCCAGTGACTGGCACATGATGAAAACTTAAATTGGGTTAGCTATTAACACCATTCTTAGTAGTAGTAGAAGCCGTTAGCTGGCGGAAAGGGTTTGGATAACAGCAATGAGAGGCTGTTACTATTATCACATTACCAGTTGCAATAAAACTTTTTATATTTAGATACCTCAAATTTAGAATCATGGTAATTTGATTTAGTATGAAATTCTTTGCAAACAATTTGCTTCACTAATGGTGAAGGTCTGGTGAGGGTCGAGAATATGGGGCATGTTAAACTCTTTTATATATATATATATATATATATATATATATATATATATATATATACACACACACACACACACACACACACATACATATATACATACATACATACATACATACATACATACATACATACATATATACATACCTGCAGAGGGTGCCCAAAAAGTGTATACACATTTTAAGAAAAGAAAACTGTATTAAAATTGTAATACTCAATATATACCAATAACAAAATATGAGTACAAGTCATGTTGACGTCTGCAATTATAAGAGGTGCTCCAAGTGGTTCCCATCCGCTTCCAGACACTTCTGATTATGGTGAAGTTCTGCTTGAGCAACATTGACCAAAGTGTCTACTTGTATACATTTTTTGGCTCACCTTGGTATATGTACGTGTGTGTGTGTATTTCAAGTATGTTAAGCTGTTTTCTAGACACATGAGCCATGTGATAATATTAAATGTGGCCATGTTGATTGATTCAAGTATCTCCATGTATCACTTAAACTGTTAGCACTTGATAGTCATTGATTTTAAGAGCATGTTTAAAAGCAATCAAATGGCACTTCTTTGCAGAACATTTTGTTCTTTGTATTTATTTTGCGTGTCCTTTTCCCCCTCGCTTTTCTCCAGTTACTCTCAATGAGTGTTATTTTGCTAGACTTGTACCAGTCATCGTTTGTTTATTTATTCAACAAATATTTATTGAGTGCCTGCTCTGTGTCAGGGAGTAGGCTGGAGGCTGGAGATACAGAAATGAACAAAAAGACAAGGGCCCTCCCTCTTGGAACTTACATCCTATTCGTAGGTTTGGCTTTGGAATGGAACAGTGATGATCTTTGGGAGTTGGTTAAAACTGTCTAGAAGTAGGTGTAAACATGGTAAAAAATAAACATGGTAAAACTGAACATTGATAGAATGTTAAATTATTCAGAATGTAGACTATTATACAACATTGCAGACCTTGGGACAGTGGCCTTTTTATGACAATGCTTTTGTAGAGGTTTTGGTTGAGGCTCAAAATTATTTGAATGACTCTTCTTGCATGTAGAGATTTGAAGGAAGTTTTCCCTTTTAGTACATGCATTAACTTCATACCAGATCTATAAAATTCCTTTTTAGTTTCTCAGTGATTTGATATGAATATTTTAAGACAGAAAACTAAACACTACTGGGCTGTTAGCAAAGAATAGAATAGAACAGAATAGAACAGAATAGAATAGACTAGAATAGAATGGAATAGAATAATAAAATAAAATATTAAATAAAATAAAATAATCATGGAAATATAAAGCTGGGAAATACTGAAATCCAGATCTGTTCCTGCTTTGCTCAAACCCTTTAGCTTGTGTCTGCAGAGTAAAAACTGAATTCTACAGCTTTTCATTTAAAACTGCCTTATGAAGTTAGCCAATAGTTATCTATTGTTCTTGATACCTTGTCTTTAATCCCTAAGGCTAAAGATTCAAGGGACTCTGGGTACGGAGGGACTGTTATATTAAAACTATCACCCATAACGTGAGTCACTGTCTCATCCCAGTGATTTTTGACTTGTACCCACTCTGGGTTTTTTTTAAAACATGTATCTCATTCATTTATTCCATTCAACCAATAGTTATTGAATGCCTCCTATGCACCAGACATCATAGTTTTTGTTTTGCTCCTTATTTGTTCCCCTCTGACTATATAACCCAATCTCTGTTTTCTCTAAGTCTAAATAAGCATTCACCATTGGTTCTCCAACTGGTATCTGGCCTACTTATCTAGAAAACCAAAGTAGCCTTCCCTATCAAAAAGCAAGTTCCGCTGATTATTTCTTGGCTGTGTGAGAAAAAGAAAAGACTGATGCAAGATGAGGCAGGAGGCTGTTTGTGTAGATTTGTTACCCACCTCCCTAGCAGCCATCATCTGTCTTTATTTCAAAGCACCTTCACTTCTACTGTTGAAATATGGTTCTTAATCTAGGAAAAATTCCCACTATAGTAGTTTTGAAAACATCTTTCTAAACTTGCACAATTTATCTAGAAGTATAATTGCTAGGAGAGCTCAAACCCTCTCTAACTTTGCCACTTGGATCACTTGAAGTGGAGGTGATTTTTACCTTCTTATTAACACACATCTTCTGATATCCAGCAGGGCTCATCCATCCATCCATCCATCCATCCATCCATCCATCCATCCATCCATCCATCCCAGTATGATGCTCTCTGCTAAGTTTTGTTCTAGATCCCAGGACCAAGACTAAGACTAAGACTAAGGCAGAGTTCTTGCCTTCAAGGAGCTCATTTTACAAGATGCACTTGGGGCTACAAAAGTCCCAGGTTGACTAAACAGTGTGGATATCTAAACCTGGACACTGGGCAGTTGGCTTTTGTCATTGAATCAGTTGTTGTGACGTCAGAGACATGCTCCTCTGTCTTAAGTCTAGAACGTCATCTAAGTACCCTGGCCTGAGATCTTGTCTCGGTTACTGCTGTAACCACTCGGAAATGCAGGATGCTGCTGTCCACGTGGTAGGTATGTGAAAAGCATTTGTGAGATTGAATTGGGTTGAAATGTGTTTATTACCTGCCAACTATTTGTCAGTGGATTGAGATTTCAATAAGTGACACATTTTTTACCCTGAATTTCTGAACCAGTGGCAAAATAAGACAAAGAAGGTGGCAAATGTAAAAGACACCATCTATAATTGTGGTATAGACAGTTACTGGAGCACGTGGCTTATATCCATAGGCAAATGACTTTCCTAGTATTAAGTCCAAGAGCAAGTAGACTTACCCACCCTGTCTCTAGTGTTCCTGGCTCACCCTTAAGGCAGGATCTGCCCTTGGAATCGCTGAGCAGAATGTTTATTCTCAGCAGAGCTTGTATCCCAGTAAAGGAAGAGGACAGGCCTGGACTACACATGCCTGATTTCTCCTTCTAAACTTTCAACTCTCTGGTAAGATTTCATCTCTTCTCACCTCCTCGCTTTCTGCCATTGCAGTGAATGAAGAGGCAGAGAGAGGTGAGAAGAATCACATCAATGGGGTTTCCTATACAAGGAAGAATCCTCAAGAGTCTGAAAAAATCTTCTTTGGCAACACCAGTTCTCTGCTGATTTGGAGCTCGCTCCTTACCCATTTCCTGCCTGCAGTCTTCATGTTTGTCTCAAACTGCTGCTGGCGTCCACTTCTGATTCACCTGAGTCTTTTAATTCTAACCACTCAGAACTTCCTTCTTGCCTGATTTCTCTTGCTTTTACCTTCCTCATAGGGTCACCCCCTTTCCTGGATCTTATCTGCCAGGTTTGTTTCTTAATCCCAGCCAACCCGATCAACCCTGTCTTCCACCTATTAGAAACCCAATGTGATGAAAAAGCACAGTAATTATTTGGCAATTGTGCCAGGCACTGTTTTGAGCATTCAAGATATAGAGATGATCTAGATAGATGGGATCCCTTTTCTTAGGGCACTTTTGGACAACCAGGGGCTAGAGAGATGTAGCAGACGATTACATCCCAAGCCTGATAATTCTTTAGTCAGAGAAAGCAATGCATCTGACATTTGCAAGACCCTCCTTCCGTTGGCTACATATATTAACATATGTATCTAGAATCCTTTCGGTGGTGTTTAAAGTGCTGATGAAATTGCTATTCACAATGTTTTTATCTGCTATCTTGATTTTTTGTTTTTAAATTTTCTCTACTATTAACTTGTATGGTAAAAGAATGGGGGGAAAAATAACAATAAGGCCTTTCCAAAGTTCTGTTCAGCCAGGAAAAAAAACAACACACATACACACACAAAAAAAAAACAAAACAAAACAAAGATATCCACCAGCATCTTGCAAAAACAAGAGGAATTTCTGTGGGTTATAAAACATAGACTTGACAACTGATATTATCCACTAGCGAGATATTGTTCCCATCTCCACAGCCTGAAATGTAGGAATGATCACCCTGGTTATCAATTTACACATGCTCACCATGGCCTGGTGGCCCTGGGAATTTCCTTCTTGGAGTGCTGCAAAGCCCTCATCTCCAGCAAATTCATCACGCCACATCCCCACTGTAACGAACCTTAGGGAAAGCTCGGCACTCAATTGTATTTTAACATGTTAAGTGGAGTGTCGGTAGTCTAGAAATATAAGTTAGGGAACGTTTGAAAAGAGATTTCACCTTTCAAATCTGTTTCCCCAATTATCTCACCACGTGGCCCCACTGGAGCCTGGGTTTTTTGAAATTGTAGTGTCTGTCTTCTCAGCAGAAAGGCCACTAGGGCTGGTTCCTGCTTGGTGGTACTGGGTTCCTTTAATGGGAGTCTGCGCCCTGGAGTAACCAGCAGAGTAAGCCTTGGGGCATTTCTGGCAGGGTAAAGGTGGCCAGCATATTACCTGGTTGTTGCTAACAGTAAGCGGAAGTTTTTACTTTTGTTTTTGTTTTCTGAGCATCTCATCCATTCTCTAGGTAACTCATCATAGAGGAAATCTGTAATAACATCTGGAGGCTTTGAGAGAGACTGTACACCGATACTCCATGCCATGGTCATTCTTATCTCTGTTGAACAGAGCAAACTCTGTAACATACCAAACACACTCCATGTCACATTCACTCAGTAACTATATGTGTGCACATACGAGTATACCAGAGATGTGTAAGCTGTCAGTAGAATTTGCAGGAGATACACCTAACCACCTTGTCTTGTGGAAATCAGAGAACCCTGAGAAAGTAGTTCCCAAGTTGGGAGCTAAAGAAGAGAAGGAGTTATCCAGAAAAATATAATGAAAGGAGAAAGGGTCAGAAAGAATGTCCAGAAGAAGGAAGCCAGAGAGTCAGGGGAGGTTTTTCACACCGTACCACACTCAGCAACTAAGGGACTCCAGCAAACGGAGACCAGTGTGGTGCTTCCTCCATTTGTAATGCTGCCAATTTCATAGAAGAGAGGTTTTTCTCTGGCATCCTGATAAGCTTGCACACATTAGTTTCACTTCCTCTTCCTGTGCTTACTTCTTTCCAATAATGGCAACACCAAGAAACCCGAATTTGTGTTTGGACATATTGCAGAATCCAGACCTTAGATCTGGAATCTTCCATGTGATACAACTTGGAGACACGGAATCCCTGACCTCATGCCAGATGCCACCAGTGGAGTGGATGATTTCACGTTTCCTATGTAGAATCAAAAATGTCCCGAGACAGTGAAACTTCAAACACCTACACACTGATGGTCCATTTCTCCACTGGATGTATCCACTTCTTAATTTTATGTTTGTTCAGGATCCAGCTTACTGAGGTCAGTTAAAGTCAGGAGATGTCGGCTTGATTTAGTAAAATTGGATTCTTTGTCTGCCTTGGGTTTATCTCCTTGGGCTGGGCTGTCATTTGAATTTTATGTTTTTGTCCTTATTTCTTCTGACAATTTTTTTTTTAACCCCAGGAAGGGTTTTTCAGTGTTTTTCTCTCTCTATCTGTTTGCAAGGAAGGTGTTTGTTTCTATAAAGTGCCTGTCCCGTCTGATCTCCATCATCTTTATGGGCTTGCATTCTGTCACTGCAGCTCATGTCTGGCTGTGGTTTGTTATGTTTTGACAGGAGTTTGTTATAAAGCTGGAGATCACGTCTCTGGCTTTGCCTTTCAAACTTTTCTTCTTTACGGTAGCCATAAACCCATACTGCCAAAGTGTTCACGCTGAGGAGGGGCTGAAATTCTAGAAACAAAAGCCTTGGGAGAAAGGGGGAAAAAAGAGAGAGGGAGGGAGGAGAGGAGAGAGAGAAGGAGGAAGAGAGAATTTTGAAGACATGTCATTAATGTAACAAGTTACAAATTAGCAGTCACTCAACTGCAAACTACAAAAAGAATATTACATAGACTTTTCAAAGATTGGAGAAAGTAATAACGGAGAGGCAGGAGAAATGTACCTAGATTACCCTGCCCTGCTGTTTTTAATCCTTGGAATCTTGGACAGGTTGGGAACTGCAGACTGGTCGATGAAGTGAGTCCCGGGTCTGCTAGAAAGGGAGAAAGCGTGGTGTGAGGACATGCAGTGCTTTCTCTGAATGCTCTAAGGCAGCCATCTTGCAAGTTCCTTTATGAAAGTGCTTCGAATTACCTTGTTTTTCTGTGTAGATGGTAGGATATAGACAAGGTTTGTATGCTCCTTGATGTGGTGTCTACATTTCTGCCTTTGTTCTCACCTTCAGCAAGCAGTTATTGAGTACCTGCTGTATGCAAAGCCCCAGCTCTGCATCCCTAGCTGGTCGAGTCGATGGAGCACTGTTGTTGTGTCCTGAAAGCCTGGCTAGACACTCAGTGTACTTTTTCTATTTCAGTTAATCTTCCAGGTCATCTGGAAAGAAAGTAACATCATCCCCATGTAGCTAGCACATGACCAGCCACCTAGGTATATAGTAACGTGTATTGAATGGAGGCGGGGTGGTTGCAGATGAAAAGAACAAGTGGATCTGTTCTTGTGCACTATCGTAAACCCTGGCAGAGTGGGATTGGGCCCTGTTACCTGATTCCACAGCCTGTGTTTCTTATACTACCCCAGACCGAGTCTTTTCTAACCACCTGGCGAGTAAGAGGAAGAACAGCAGCACCAGCTCACCTTAGAGGAAAGACTGGGGACCTTTTACCTGAGCAGGCAGCCGAGGTCTGCCATCTCTGATTCTGTAGTCCTGGGAAATAGCAAAAGGCGCCATCTCTGGAGCAGAAGATGCAGCAGATCCCCAATGCAGCAGTCCCACAGCTCCAGTGCGGCAGTCCCACAGCTGCAGTGCGACAGTCCCACAGCTCCAGTGCGGCAGTCACACAGCTGCAGTCACACAGCTCCAGTGAGACAGTCACACAGCAGCAGTCCCACAGCTCCAGTGAGACAGTCACACAGTTGCAGTGCGGCACCGAATCATTCCCACCAAACAAGATTTCCCCTGGTGGCCTTGTCTCGCTGACCTACAAGCTTCATTCACTGAGAAGTGTTTGGCCAAGGATTTATGGTGTCCTGGCCCATCTTCTTACTCTCCTAACACTGACCACCCTTTCCCCTCACTGCCTCCCCAAACATTAAGTTGATTCTCCTCCCAGCACCTCTGTTTGGGAATATGCCTATCCTTCTTTCCTTCCTTCCATTTGTCCTCCATCTTCCTTCCTTCCTTCCTTCCTCCCTCTGCCCCTCCCTCCTTCCTCCCTCCCTTTTTTCTTTCCTTCCTTCCTTCCTTCCTTCTTCTCTCCCTCCTTCCCTCCTTCTCTCCCTTTCTTCTTTTTTTGTTTTCCTTCTTTCCTTCCTTCCTTCCTTGCTTTATTCACTATGTATTGAACACATGCTCAATACCCAGGTATTTTCTATACTATTTACTCATTATGTCATGCTAATAATAATAATGATAAAATAATAAAATAACAATTATCAGTGTATTAATATGCACCAATGCAAACCAGCCCTTCTGCAAACATTTATTAAGTACCTACTGCATGCTCTACGTTGCCCTTGGTTCTGAGAATATAACCGGGAATAGTTCCTCCATTCTCGGAGCTTGTATTCTTGTGGGAGAGCAGATAAAATATATAAATATTATATAATATGAGTAGTGATGAATTTTGTGAAGAGAACTGAATTAGGGTGCAAGGATAAAGTTTACCCGGAGCTTAGAGCATTTCATGGATGATTTTAGGCACCCTGTACAACCTCCCTATGAGGCTAGCATTGTTCTCATCCTCATTTGACAGATGGAAAACCTGAGGCCAGAATGATTAAGTAACTTGCCCAAGGTCACACAGCTGCTATGGGACAGAGCTAGGATTCAAGCCCAGGCAGGGTGGCTCCCAGGTCCATGCTCTTGAACACACGGCCCCGTCCTGGGAAGAGGTGAAGCCTGCTGGGGCCTGGGAGGAGCCAGGACAGGAGGATCCCTGGACCTTCTTATCAGTTCTTCATAGTGACAGAGGAGAAAGAAGGGAGCCAGAGGGAGGCCACAGCCATGTCCATACAGATGCAGTGAACTTGCTCCCAGTTCATATGGTCCAGTAGATGTCTGTTGCTCCTCGTCTCCCAATAAGAGCATCACCTCTCCTCCTGGTGGCAGTCAAGTGCAGACAGAGGCCGGAAATGTCATTTCATCTTGGGGAATGGAGTCACAGTCCCCTCACTGAAAAGAGATGGGGCAGCTCCGGAGAAGGGGCTATCAGGTAGTGGTGAAAAGTGAGGGAGTGTTTATGCTGTTCAACCCATGAGGGATGTTAAAAAGTGTGTGCAAGCACTGGTCCAGCTATCAAGGCTCACGCAAGTCAGACTCTTTCCAGAAGCCACAGAATACCCAGAGGCTGCCTCCCCTTGCCTAAACTCTTGGGATTTTCTAAAAATCTGCACATAAAATGTCACAGACCAACAACTAGTGCCCACACATTTGTATCAAACTCGTGTGGGTGCAGTTGGTTGATTAAGTCCTGCTGTGAGAAAGCCTATGCACCATTTAATTCACTGTCAGAACCCTTGCTCCTTTTCTTGTAGACAGTCTCAGGGTCAGAAGCACAACCCCCAGGGGACTACTGTGGAATGTGAAGCTGACCCTCTTTTACTAGTTCTCATTTCCAAGGATTTCTACTTCCTTGTAAAGTGCCTCTGGAATGCTGACTTGGCATGCAAATGGAATCTTTCTTTCTTAAGAAGCATGCTTTTGTTTATGGAGTTTGGATGTTTATGAATTGTGCACACAGATACAATAAGGGAGAAGCCCCTTCAAATTAAGTACTTTCAGATGAGATGTTTCTTTTATTTGGAAAACTCAAAATGAACTTTAATCCCAGGACAAAACTTTCAAAATGGTCAGTCTGTAATCCTAAATTATCTGAACTAGAGCATTCAGATAGGAAAATTCCAGGTATGGGGCCCCTAAAACCGTGTTTTCTTCTTCTTGTGGTTTTGGTTCCCCAGCCCTGAACTGTAAAAGTGTCTTTACCTCTGCGTCTCTCCATTAGAAACCCACATGCATGCATAACCAGTTTGAGGTTGGCAGGCTGTCTAAATAGACATGCCAAGTCCACGTTCATCCATTTGCCAAACATCTCTTAAGTAGCTATTTACATCACGAATGCGCTGTGATACTGAAATCATCGAGAAATGTTCTCTGCCTTCAGGGAACTACAGTCACTGAAGGGAAGACAATAAAATTGGCGATTACAGTACAGTGGGGTATGCGGCGTAGTTGGTGCATATGCAGAGTGTTATGGGAGTAATGACACGAATTAAGTCTTAGCAGCATCAAGCTCTGTGTACGTACTTTGCCTGCGTGATTTTATTAATACGCATAACTGCCCATTAAATGAGTGACTATTCCATGCCCGTTCGACAGATGAAGAAACTGGGGTTGAAAGAGCATTAATCCAGGTCACAAAGCGAGTCAGTGGCACAACCAGTACACGGATCTGGAACTTGCAGTGCAGCACCCAAGTTTATAATCACTTTGAGTGCAGAGGAGAGAAGTGGAGAACTCAAAGACAAAGCATGCTGCTCAGCTATTGGGGACGATGCTGCAGCTGAGATCTGAGGATGCGTGAGACTTGGGATGAAACAAAAGAGGTGGGACTAGGACACCCCAGGCAAAGGTTGCTGTGTGAGCAAAGGTTTTGAAGGTCGCAGTGCAGGGAATACTGAGAAAGTGGGGGAGGTTGAGATGGAATTGACAGAGAGTTGTGGGGACAGCCAGTTTATTATTTTAATTCTGCAAACCTTTCCTTTGACTTCAAAGTCCTATCTGAAGGGTCATGTTTTATTAGCTTCTATTTTAGTGACCACTTAACACCTGAGAGGGGAGTTGTTGTATAATGCCCAGCCCTGGGGGCAGGCCCATTTCCCCAAGTCTGCCTCTCTCTACAAAGAGCAAACCATCTCTACACCACTGTTGGCAATGCTATGGTGCTGAGTCCTGGTTTCCATTAAGTTTGAAATCACACACGTATTTCTGTTTCTCTGGCAACGTTTCTCTAACCCAGTTGAATTGTGCTCATATTAAAACACACAATTGAATGGCTTGTGGTGTTCCCCTGGCTTTGAGTTTAAGAAGGCCCAATAAATCATATTGAAATAATTTCATCAGAGTTCTTGAAGTTTGGCACCATTAACAAATCAAGGAATAGAATTTTCTCACTTTTCTAGTGTGGAACAGTTTCTTTTTTTTCTTTAGTCAAGTGAATGGGTTTTGGGTAAAAAATTTCAGAAAACTTTAAACCATCTGAAAATGTCAAATGTAGATGATTCATTTGGAGTAATAATCACATGAGCAGGGTGTCTGTGATTAATTACTTCACTTTATTATCTCCATGTAGGTAAAGCTCTGAATACCTGAGGGCTACACTTTCGGAGGGACCAACTATATGATCTAAATGATAGAAAATGTAGGACTTGACAGTATTCAGTGCTGGTGAAGTTGTAGGTAAAATATACCGTGTTTCCCCAAAAATAAGACTTAACTGGAAAATAAGCCCTAGCATGGTTTTTCAGGATGACATCCCCTGAACATAAGTCCTAATGAGTCTTTTGGAGCAAAAATTAATATAAGACCCTGTCTTATTTTGGGGGAAACACGGTGCTATCGGGGCTGATGAGAGAGTAAATTGGTCACACACTTTAAAGGGCGATTACTGGTACCTAGTTAAATAAAACACATTTTTTTTCCTTTTTCAGTGACTATCCTGTTGGAAAATATTGAAAACAATCTATACGTCCCTCAACATGGGAATGTCTAAATAATGAGTGAAACAGCCATATTCTGGAATATGGTGCAGCAATTCAAAGAAGTGAATTAGCCTTAGAGCTCAAAAATATATTCCTGAATGAAAAAAGACAAGTTCCATATAGATACAGTTCATACGATAATTTTTATGTAAAACGAAACAAAAGGCACTCACAGAAAATAATAAGTATTTTCTATGGAGATATATATATGGAGATAAATGTTTAATTTAAAAATCTAAAAGTCTACATAGCATACTGATAACAAAGGTGTCCTAAAGAAGAGTGAAGGCTCTGCCATTGGTGGGTACGGAGTGGTCAGGGGAACATTAGACTTCTTAGTAATTAATTGTATTAGTTAACCCTCGCTGCTTAAATAAATAAACCTCAATGTTTAAGTGGCTTAACACAATAGAAAGGTGTATTTTGCTCCAAAGTCCAAAGGGGTTTCCCAATATGTGGCACCTATCTTCCCGGTGATAATTCAGGAACCCAGGCTCCTCCCATTTCTTCGTCTTCCTTTCATTGGAGGAGGAGACGCCTATGGAGTCCCCTGCTGGGTCTTCAGTATCTGGCTGTCAGAGGTCAGAAAAAACATGCCAGATACACATAGAATGATTTTACTCATCATTCTATGTCTGAAAGTTGGATTTTTCGTCTTGGTGTCTACTTGGTTGAACAAGTAAAAACCAAAGAAATGTCCATTCAGCAGTGATTACAACTCCATTACATGGTAGCACCCAAATGAAAGGAGTTTAGGAGATGAAATCCAGTTCCATGAGTAGAAAAAGAAATCAGATCTAGTGAACAATTAGTGAGTCTCTGTGACAGTAATGCATTAATTTTTTGCACACGTATTGCTTATGTAATTTAAAAACTAATAAAAATTAAATTTGAGCATAGAAATCAACCAATATTGGTTGATTTAAAACAAAAAGTGGTCTACTTTATTCCGCTATGGCTCCAGGTAGCTATGCAGTTTTATTTCTCTGGCCATCAGATTCTTCTATAAAATGAGAGTGTGGCATATAATCATGGATTACTTAATTACATTTATTAAATAATTATTAGTATTTTGTGTTATGTTTTTTCCACCTATGTTAAGTGCTATTCATAATCACTAATCAAAGAGCTAATCAGTATTACCATGAGTTGAGATCATTCCTACTCAAATCTTGCTAGAAATGTGTTGTTTTTTTAACAAAATTTTTTTAAATGCAGAGCTAGCTAGGGGTGCATCTTGGGATCTTCAGAAACCCATTGGGATTAGAAACCACTATAGGTATCACTGGACTCAACTTGGGTCTTCTCTGGCTCTGTCATTCTAATTTACTACTTAAGATAGAGCCTCATATAGAGCGCTGGTTTCACGATGTTGTTAAAGGAATTAATGAATTCATAAGTTGAATTTATGAAAAATTTTATACAAAAATGCGTGTGTATGTGTGCACAAAAGAAAGTAATGTTCATACCGAATACAAAAATTGTTCGGTAATTGAAAATATGTTAAGAGATAGCTTTCTAAAGAAAATTGGACAATTAATAGTTATTGAAAAGGCATTTGATCAAATTAAACATCCATCAGGATAAAAAAGAAAAAATCATAAAAAAACAGATTAAAAATTATTTGCTTTTCATTCCATCCATGATAAGTTATATGATGTCAAATCAACATGTAGTACTTCCTTAATCTTGGAGGCATTTTCTAAAATAATATCAGGAAAAGAAAGTCTATAACTTCCCACATCATTTAATCTTTTTTCTCCCCTGGAAGTTCTAGTCTAAACATTGCAAAAAGGTGAGAAATTAATGCTATAAATATATTGGAAAGAAGTAAAAAAAAAAAAATCAGTATTTGGGAGTGATAGATTTCTTCATCTAGAAAACTTTTCTATATTTTCTAAAAAACTATTAAAATTTATAAAACATTAATTAAGTGGGTTCCAAATAGAAATATAATTTTAAAACATATTAAGCATAACTGAAATATTCAAGAATTGTCTTCACCAGAAATGTTAGGTATCTATATAAAAAATCTGCAGAATCCTTTTGAGGTAGAAGTAAAGACTTAAATAAATGGACAGACGTTTCATGTTTTTGAACGGGAAGATTGAGCATCTTAAAAATATCAACTCTTTCTTAGTAAATTAAATTTAATTTAAATCAACCTCTTACCAATTTTTTTCTTTTTTTTGGAATTTGAAAATATTATCTTAAGGTTCATCTTGAAAAATAAGTATAGTAGTAGAAATAAAGATAATACAGAAGGCAGAGATAAATCTACCAGATGTGAACTACATTATAAGGTTTGGATAACTAAAAAATATTGCACTGTCATAAAGACAGCGAGAGAGCTCTACGTAATACGGTAGTTCATCCAGACAAGACCCTCTAAGGTACAAATATATAAGATCTGGTCAAGATAGCAGCCCATGTCATGAGAAATGCACCATACTCCCTAACACATGCTGTTTGTTCCCTCAGCCTGGACCACTCTTTTCCCCCTGGTCCTCTGTGCCTGATTGATGTCTATTCATCCTTTCACTTAGATCTTTCTCTAACTCCTTACTCTTTCCCATTGACCCTGTGCCATGTTGATGAGGCATCAGTAACTAGAGCATGGACTTATGCTAGAAGTCCGTAAAGGATTTCAGTTTCATACCCAAGGGTGTTGATTCAGAGTAAGAGTCCAGCCATGATTGTGGACCTCCCCTGCATAATATTATTGTCAGTATCTTGGAAAAGGGGAAAAGAAATTTTGCCCATCATGAAAATAGCCTGTGGTAGGACTGACAGAATCGAGATCCAAAATTATCTAAATATGCCAAAGCACTGGTTGAATGAGATGAAATGAGCCAGGCTTACATGTAAGTTCCTACAACTTGGAACTAGAAATCCATTCATAGATTGCATGGACTCATTTATCCAATATGTATTGGGTCCTTATTGTGTCAAGCAGTGGAGAAACAGATGGAGCGATGGCACACATCTCTCTTGTCCTTAATTAATGAATTAATAGCTCTAAGAATAGCTTGATCAGAAGCTCCCTAAAAGCAGGATGGGGTCTACCTTGGTCATAGTTGTTTCTCCAGCACCTCATGCAAGGTGATGTGGCTGAAGTCTAGTCAAGTTACTAAAATTTTGGTGGGTAGAAAATGAAAGAAAAAAATATCTAATAGATTTCTGGGAGGATCAGACAATTTTGTGGAGTTTTGGGACCCTGTTCACAGATGCATAATATACTATTAAAGAAGGCTAGACTAGGTTCATCAGAACATACGATTGGCTCAAACCTTCCGATGCCATCTCATTGCACTAAATCAAATGTAGGCCCTTTGTCATGGCCTAGAAAGTGCACATACTCTGGCTCCGCCTCTTTTCCTGAGCTCATCTATCATCTCGCTCTGTAACTCTGCTCTTGCCACATTGCTGTCTTTCTCATACTGGGACACACCAAACTCGTTCAATTCAAAGTCGTTCCTGTCTTAGAGCCTTTGCCGTTGGTGGTTTCTGGGCCTGGACCTCTCCACTCCCAGATCTTCACAGGGCCCCGTTCAGTCAGAAATCAGCTCCATCATCACTGCCTCACTCCAGTCTCCAGCCTGGGGAGTCTGAACTAGCCTGCCTTCTCTTGCCACCAAGTTGATTTTCAGTCTCCCCACTTGTCTGTTCTTTATCTCCAGCACCTGGAACAGTGCCAATAGTAGGTACTTAGTAGGCATATAGCAATGAATGAATCTTTGAAATAGCAAAAGAGGTCATCCGAGAGGATATTTCAGTCCAATGTTTTGGTTGAGAAAAGAAGAAATGGTAGGTTAGAATAAAAATGAGGTGAATTTATGAAAGTAAAGTTGGTTTGACTTGCTTTCCCTTCAACAAGACAAATCTGCCTTGAGCTATATCACCCCCATCAAAGTTCGAGTATGTTTTATTTCCATTGTTTTGGCTAATTATGATAATTATTTACCATAAATGAAATCATCAGTAGTGTTTATTTCACTGCAAAGAGCATGTCCATTTACATATTAGCATAATACATTCATTGATTTCTGAATACAGATAAGTCTAAAATTTAATGAATCTTTATGAATCTTTGTGTTTATTAAGTTCCTCAGTGGCAAAATTTCCTTTTGGATTTCTGAGGTCCTATAGCTTGAGAACAACTACATAAAATGACTTAGATTCAGACAACCAATTTATCTATTATCGTGTTTTACAAAGTGTTTGTTTTTGTCATAGTAATCAATTTTATTATAATTACCTTCACCAAATTAAAAACAGAAGTGTGTTTCAGTGAGGAGGAAAATCATCAGTTAAATAATTGTCAAGTAATAAGAGATACTAATAAACTTAGTTAGAAACCTTCCTGTTATTCCACATTTTAATCAGGGTTCTCAACCTCTTTTGTATTTTTGAAGTGAACTGTCTCTGAAAGATAGAAAGTACAGCAGTTTAGAATAGTGTATCACGATCCCAAGTCAAAGGTCTTAGCATTAGACAATGTTTTTTAAAGGACTTGAAGAACTTTAAAATCTGCACATTAGAATTACAGTTCAGCAAGAGTATTTACAAAGAGATTAGAGTCACACCTAATAAACTATCAGATTTGCAGATTCTCAAGATAAGGAGTAATTGCTACATTGATTTCCGTGGAAGGATTTGAGTATGCCTGTTTCACCACAACTTCACCAAGTTTATGTTTTAATCTTTTTTTGATTATTTTAATTTATGCTTTGATTACTAGTTTGAACATTTCCCCATATGATTATTTTCTACTTGAAATTTCTTTCATGTGAATTACCTATAAACACTCTTAAGCATTTAAGAAAAGCATTTCATAATGATGTAGAGATGCATAGAAGTGAAATGAAATGAAGTGCTCTAAAAAGCAGATGCATAATATTTATATCTTCTCAGTGACTAAGAGTTCCCAATGTATACCATTTGTTTTCTAAATGTGGAAAATAATCGGCTAATACCTGTAAGGATCCTGTACATATCCTAACATTACAAGTAACACCTATAAGAAAAGATGGAAGCTAGATACTGCCCCCACAGTACCGTCAGTTTACCTACTCCAAAAGTAAGAACTTCTGGGGGGTGGGGGTCAGTGGTTGGGAACAAAACAGAGCAATGAAAAACTTCCCAAGGAACCAGAATTCAGAGCTCAACATCCAAATTAGCTATGAATAAAATTTTAGCTACTTCTGGACTAATGTTTACCTACAAGGTAGACTATCACTTACACATTCTTTATATACATTTCAGGCTCCTGAATAATTTAATCTGCGATTTTCTTTTCTCTTTCAGAAATACATAGATAAATAATAGATACCATATTCCACTCACCGAGCATCACAGAAAACCTTCCTGGGCTCTCTTGCTTGCCATACTTCCCCTTCCCAGCTTTTGGAACTTTGACCTAAATGAGTTAGAACAATGGAATCTCTTTTATAATCTACTATAGTCTTACTCTCTCTTCAAAAATATTTGAAAGATGTAATTCTTTTCATGGAAGCACAATGTAGATTTATGTATAGCGATATTTAAATTACTTTTAATTCCAAGAATTAAAGTCTAAATGCAAAGTGTAAGTCTAACATATGAATGTGACAGTATCAAATGTAAATGAATTCAGATTTTGTGTAGCGGATGAGTTAGGAGATCACTGAAGCTAAATCTGAAATGTTCACTGATTTAAAGTCATTTATATTAGGCTGTGCAGGGTGGTTGCACGATTTACTGAATTAAAAGGACAGTTTAATCTTCTCAGTGCTTCAAAAATAATACAATTGTACATTGAACTCGGGATTTAGAAGAAGCGGGCAAAGAGTTCAAAATCCCAAGTTCATTTTTTTTAACTTTATTATCACATTGTGTTATAGATACTTAGATACTTGTTAACTCTCATGTTAGAAATGTGTTTAAAAGGCAGGGGCAAAAATCTATCTCTGTGTTTCTAGCACCTACCAAGGAGCTTTGCACCTACTCTGGGTTCAGTGAATGTTTACAGAAAAAATCAATGAGCTGTAGGATGATTTCCTCAAGCACATGTGTTTTTTTTCCAGTTATCTGTCCGACTACATTCACTGTACATTATGTGTATAGTGTGTGTGTGTGTGTGTGTGTGTGTGTGTGTGTGTGTGTGTTATATTTTTAACTATTCTCCCTTGAAGCTCTTTGGCAAAGATATTCTATGTGGACGGCAAAAGAGTGGCCCCCCAGAGATGTCCAGTCCTAATTGCTGATACCTGTGGATATGTTACTTTACAAATCCACAAAGAAACTTTGCAGATCTGATTAAGTTAAGGATCTTGAGATAGGTGATTATACTGGATTATTTGGGTGGGTCCAGTGCAGTCACAAGGGGTCTTAAAAATGGAAGAGAAGGCAGAAGAAGTGCGAGTGGTACCCAATGAGGATTCCATCACCACTGCTGATTTTGAAAATGGACGAAGGGGCCACAGGTGAAGAACGACGGCAGCCTCTAGATGCTAGAAAAAGCAAGAAAACGGATTCTCCTCTAGAGCCTCTAGAAAGGAATGTAGCCCTACTGACAGCTTGATTTTAGCCCAGCAAGATCCGTGTCAGGTTGTCAGAACTATGGATAATAAGATAAATAGAGTTTAAGCCACTAAGTTTGTGATAGTTTGTTACAGTGACAGTAGAAAACGAATACAGTCTCTGACACACCTTTTTATCCCTTTCAGCGTCTGGTGCAGTATGTTGCACAAAGAGAAGCTCAGATATCTTTGGCAGATTCTCATTCTCATCACTTCCTCCTTATTTTATATCTGTGTTTGCTACTCCATTCCACACTGGAACAGGACCGCATTAATCAGGATCCCTCTGTTTGCAAATAACAGAAAGCTAATACCAATTCACTCAAACAAAAATTTTAAAAAATTAAAAATTTATAAAAAGAGGTGGGATAGACACCTCTCATATGTGGGACCTCTGAGGGCTGGAGATGAAGGCTCTAATCAGTCTGCAAAGACTCTCTGTCTCTCTGATCTGCTTTCCTCTGTATGCAAGCTTCTGTATTTCTACGATTCACATGTTTTTAGTGACAAAGTGCCCTCTTTCTTTCAGGAAAGAATACTAATTTGCCCATGTTTGTAGCCTAGGGGTTTGAAATGGTGCTATGATTATTCATTGCTACATTAAAAATGCTCCAAAATGTGTTGGCTTAAAATACAAACATTTATTTACTCATAGTTCTGGAATTTGAGCAAAGCATATGGGAGAGAACTCATTTCTGCTCCATGTGACATCAGCTTGAGGCAGTGCAGTTGGAGCTCAAGGATTCACTTCCAAGATGGCCTCACTCACATACGTTGGTGCTGGCTGTTGGTTGGAAGCTTAGCTGGAGTTGTTGGCTAGAAGATGCAGTTCTTCTTCACGGGACTGCTTCCCATGGCTAGGTTGGCTTCTCGCGCTATGGCCTTCTTAGAATAGTTGGACTTTGTATTTAGCAAATGACTCCCCCACAAGCACAAAGTAGAAACTTCTAGTCCTTCTTAAGGTTTAGCCCAAAACTGACACAGGCTCACTTGTGCCACATTCTAGTGATTCAGAAAGATCACTGGGCCTAGCCCCTGTTTGAGGAGAGGACACTACATATACTGGGACATGACGACCATCATCGTGCTTCGCTGAGGCCAGCAGAATAGCGGTGTCCTACAGCCGATAGTGGAGCTTTGTGGGTGATGGTCCAAGACAGGACCATGGGGAAGGTTAGGGGCAGTCCCACCAAGGAAAAGGGTTGAAAGCAAACCTCAGGTATCATAACATCCATATCCTAGCATGCTAGAAAGTACTCAACGAAGCAAAGTTGCATTTCCCTCAGAGTACATTTACCATATAGTTTGTACACTTTCTGTAGTTGCAGAGGTAATTAAAAATTTAGGTTTAAAGATAAGGAATCGCAAACTTTTTTCCCCATTCAATTTTTCTTATACTATGAATGAAAATGATGATAATATATAGCAAACACTACTACAAAGGAATTAGATTACAGGGTTCATGAGGAATAGAGTGTAATGTGGCTAATCCAGTGGTGTTTATTTGCAGTGACCTTTTTCATATGACAGTTCCTTGGATATCGTGGTGAAATATTTGCACCCTACATCCACATTTTTATGGTTTGTATTTACTCTCCACAGTTCTGATCCCCAAATGTCATATTATTAGAGCTGTTTTATGGTTGGTAGTTTCAAGTTTGAATATTTGAAATGCATTAAATTAATTTTATCTGTTTAGCAAAGTACAGTAAGGTTTTTCGCATTAACAAAGTTTTCTTTATGACATCAACCATGCATACATTTAAGGATATGGTGGACTCAATT
Organism: Rhinolophus sinicus; assembly: GCF_036562045.2. Lineage (NCBI taxonomy): Eukaryota > Metazoa > Chordata > Mammalia > Chiroptera > Rhinolophidae > Rhinolophus > Rhinolophus sinicus. The sequence continues at coordinate 9,960,473 of NC_133752.1, read as the reverse complement.
TACTCTTATTTGAATTTTTTATTTAGTGACTGAGTATGCACTATAAGAGATTAGGCAGGATTTAGGAAATGTGTGTATAAGGATAATTTAAGATGGAATTGCCAGAGATCTTGGAATATTTATAACACACTTGTTGATTGATTTTTACTACAGTAAATATAAAGCAATAACAACTATATAAATTATTCAAAGACCAATCATTCACATTGGGATTCTTTGGAGATTGTTTCAGAAAACAGTTTGGCAGTGTATTCTTTTTATAGTTAATTTATTTTCCCAAATCCATGTACAAAAAAGATATAGGTCTATTCGAAATAAATTAACATGGATTCTTTTAAAATGAAATTAAATGTTTTAAGACATTCAAATGAAGACTGCATGATCTTTCCTACTAAAGTTCTCTTTGCTAATGTATTTGTTTTAAATATCATTTTTGTCTTTCAGGAGGTATTATATAGTGACTGTAAGAGATTTATTAAAAAACCTCAGATCTCTTGATAGTGCTTTAGTACTTTGCCTCAAAATCTGCACACAGGCAAAATTCCTAATATTATGAGTTGGGATTTTCAGTGTAAGAGGATTTAAAATCTCTGCTAAAGCAAGGGCTTGTTAGCTGTTTCTAAGCGTCATATATCAGAAAGACCCAGCTACTTACCAATCACTCAAACTAAAATGGGGCAGGCCAGAACACACGGAATGAAGGAGACCAATTTAGACTAAGTGGGAGGTATGAAGTTCTCTTAAAATGGACCTTTTATTCTGCAAAGATATCCAATCCAAGTCCAGAAGCAGACAGAATCATCAGTATTTACATTTACATAGGCATGGATCTCTTTTTATACGCAGATAAGGTTCATTTTTCAAAGGTTTTCATTCATTGAAGCAGTTTGAGACATAGTGTTGGAAAGAGTTAGTGTTTGGGTGTTTGCAGATTTGGAGTTAGAGACCCCAGTTATCTACTCACAATTTATGTGACTTTGAAACATTCCCAATAACCTTCCTCTTTTTTCCCCCATAATAATCTTTATGGATCTCAGTTCCCTACCCTCTTACAGTTGTTCTGAAGATTCAATGAAAGAATACCAAAATACTTCACACACTACAGAGCATTATATTATCGAAATTTGTATTATTATGACTACCACAGCTAGTAAAACATGATTAGATAACTGACCTGTAAACAATCCATTGAAAAATCCAACCAAGTAGGTTGGATGTGTTTTATTTTTTGAAAATATGTTCACTTAGAGAACGTACATGAGGTCCAAAGTAGGCAATGTGTTTGTCTCCATTCTTTTGAAAATACTAGATCTTTCATTATTGACTTTCAATGGACACAAAATCGGGAGAGATGACTGTACAAACTTTTTCTGAATAGTTGGGTATTTTATTTTATTAACTATAATCCAGAAGGGTCATGGCTGTTTGTAAAGAGAAATTTGCCTCCTGGTCTCGTTTCTTGAGATGATTTGTATCTGGTTGAGTGTCCGGCAATGGTGTGGGGTGTGTTGGACCAGCTGGGTATTGTTATTAATTTTTGTTTCTCTGTGTTTCTCTCCCAGCTATCGGCAGGACCCTCATCCCCCGTTACTTTAGCACTGTATTTGAAGGAGGGGTGACTGACCTGTATTACATTCTCAAACACTCGAAAGAGTCGTACCACAACTCATCCATAACGGTGGACTGTGACCAGTGTGCAATGGTCACCCAACACGGGAAGCCCATGTTTACCAAGGTATGGGGTGATGTGTAACGTGGCTTGTTCTTCTCTGTGTATGGAAGGATAATCATTAAGAACTTTCTTCTCGAACTTGGAGCTGATTTCTCACATCTTAAACATTTTCAGGGTTGTGAGATAATCTTTTTTGCTCGTGACACGGCTAGACTCTTGGTGAACGCTGTTCTAAGTTATGTGCATGTTATATGGAGTACAGTCAAGCATGAGAGAGCCTCAAAACTAAGAGGAAGAGAGGTTTGGCTGCCTGTTAAACTCAGGTTGCTACATGAGAACTTTGGTTTTTGTACAAAAAGTCTTTTACAGCTAAAAATATTCTCCCATCGTTAATCGTCAGATTGAGACATACACTCTGGTTTATCCAAGGACCATCTTGAATCTCAATCATCATCATAATACCATTCGATACTAAAGAAATTATATATGTTACTACAATTAAATACTTTTTAAAGCTAAATTCAATGTGAACAAACAGGGCAGAGGTAAAATCCAACCAACCAAAAGTCAGCTCACCGTAAGCTTTAAGGAACATACAAAATGTAAATGAAATTAGGGAATTTGGAGTTTAAAGGTCATTTCCCCCAAATTCTAAGAAGTTCTGTGATTAGTCACTCAGCAAGTAAGCCAGAATTTGGTTGTGAAAGAGAGAATAAGAAACACAGGGGAGGGGAGAATAAGGATCAGATTAATCTTTCAGGCAGAATTCAAGGCACTGTGAAGGATTTGAAATGAAAAAAGGGAAGAGATAGAGAATCAACTCCCTTCCACCCATTCTGCACCCATGTCCTTCCCATGCATGGATAATTGACATGGAGGACTCCCTTTAGGCAAAGACCTTTCTGGAACACTACAGAAAATCCCTTATATCTTCTCCCAAGTAGAAAAGCTAATAACACCAAATATTTAGTCATAGAATCTGGCAAACGGAAGCTTATTTTAATGAACACTAGTTCAATGAATTTTGACTAAGACTCAATGTGAAGTTAATTTGTAATATTAATGATAGCAGCTATCTCTTTTAGTTGGAAACACAAATGACAACCCTCTCTTTATAGTTAAGACAAGTTGAATTATCAGGGTGAAGTACAAAAACCCAATTTATAAAACTGAAAATGTGCACAATATTTCTCAAAGAACAAGTAGAAAATGTTTATTATTTAAAGTATTCTTTGATCTTGTTGGTACAGATTAATCTCTCCGGTGCCCACAATGATACATAAAACCAAAGGCAAAGGAAATGGTTATATAATGCAAAAACGAATCATCAAATGCCACTGCTTTTATGGTATCTTGACTTTGTCAGTAGACATTTTAAATGTGGGGTAGGAGTTGGACTTTCTCTTTGTTGCTTTTTAACAGTTGAGAGGAAGGTTGTCATTCAGAGGCAAAGAGCATCCCCACTGTATGCAGAAGTCTGTGCTGGGAAGAGAGTTTTGCTGTGTGGAAAGGAACGGTCACTTGCATGACAGTTTAATCTGTCCATGTCACACTTCATTTGGAGATGCAAAACATTTACATAATCTTGTATATCAGATGGATACACAATCCATTTCTAGAGATACAAATCTGAGCACTGCAGAGAAAGTCTTTTCTCTGCTGCTTCATTTTGTTGTTGTTGGTGGTGGTGGTAGTAGCGGTTTGTTTGTGTGTCAAGGCTTAGTGTTACTTTTAGGTAATTCATTACCACACAAATTCCTATGCTTTAAGGGAAAAGAAATCCATGGTAATTAAATAATACTTTGCCATAATGAAGTAGCTACTTCCAAAGCCTGTGGCCATTGAAAATAAAAACGCATCTTACAGCCATCCTTTTATGTATTTCCTCATTATCTTCTCAGGCCAAAACTTTTCCATAAACGACACTGGTCAGTTGCTCTGAGGATATAGTGCTGTCTCTTCAGGACTGGTTGTGTAAATCAAAAAGAATCCCACTCTTCCGATGAACTGATAAATTGGGTTTTTTTATTCACATGAAAAAACTAGGGTTTTCTCTATTGCATTCTTCCTCATTGGGAATGCTCCCCTTCCAGATGGCTGAGTGGTTTGTTCGGGCGTCCCAGGCACTCTCCAGGAGACCTGCATATTCTCTTGAACTCAGCTCTCTCATCCTGAAGCTTCAGTTATTTAGATCACCCATCTGACTGTCCTCCATGGCAATACAATTTGCCAGCTCTTCTAATGAATATTCCCATACTGTGATGAAAAATATTACTTTCTGGGAAGTGTAGCTTGGCTGTGTGGACTTAGTCCAGATGCTAATTATGCACATTTATTTTTAGAAAATTTGAAAGGATTTTTTTTTTTTTTTTGCTCCTTAGTGATTATTATACAACCCAAAGAATCTTTCCAATTTTTCTTTTGTACTTATATTAATTAAAAATTACTCATCTTCGTGTAAGAAAATAATGTGGCTATTTAGTATAAAACAGTGGACTGATGATTTTCTGTATCACAAAGAAAAATAGTCTGGAAGCCGATGTTTTCTTTTTAAAGGGGAGCCTGCTATTAGTACATGGCATTACTTAGCACATTATGTGGAAACAGTATCGCATTGTTCTAATTTAGACTATCAATAAACTCTAATTCCCCAAATAACGTTTGACCCAGTGCTTCTGAGTTGCTTTTATGAAAATTTGGTCAACTGGTGAATCAAAAATCAGCTGCAGTCCTAATCAACAGTAATATTTAATATTCCTCAGAGTATAGTGCACATTTTGCAATTTCCTGATCCTAGGAACATTATAGATTATGGATAAATATGTAATTAGAGTTTTAAAACACACATTATGAAGCCTTTCTTTTCTGTATTCAATTTCAAATCAAATCGAAAACTAGGGCTTAATAATCAGAGAAGCAATCACCAAGGTTTTCAGAATCAAAGACCCTTGAGTTGTATTTGAGGGTGCAAATACTGGCCGATGCTGAGAGGAGCCCTCTCTGGGGTACGTGTCGGGTTACTCTTAGGTTTGACAAACTAGAACAATAATTATAGCCATTAATGGACACCTTTATCAGTTCTATAAATGTAGGCTTATTTTTTTTCTGGTCTCCATTATTTATTATGAAATGACTTACCACCATAGAAAAGTGCCATAGAAGTGCACCCGTGAGCTTCCGATATGAATACTCATTCATGTCTTTGACAGTTTTGTCATTCTACCTTAGCCTATATGCCACGTTATACTCCGGGATTTCAACATTTAAATTCTTACCTTGACTGTAACCAAATCATTATAATATCAATGATCATATTACATATGTATATACATATATATGTATATATACACACACACACATATATATACATATATTTACACATACAGTATCTGTAAGTAAAATACAATGAGTCTCATGCAACCGTTAATCTAAAAGCACAATTCCATGCTTTCTGGTTGGTGAACCCGTAAAGATTTGGGGAGAGTGATGTGCTCAGAGAGGGCATGGAAGCTTCTTACTTCTCCCCACATAGTTTGCTCTATGCATCCCTTCCATCTGGCTGTTGCTGAATTGTATCCTTTTATAATAAGCTAGTAGTATAGTAACTAAAATAAATATAATAATATAATAATAATAATAATAGCATTATTCTGTGCATACTGTTCCAGGTATAAAGACGAAGACAATTAAATGAACACTCTCACCTAAAAAGCAGATTTTATTTCATAAAAGCTATATGAGAACCGTATTAGCCATGTAACTACATGGTCAATATTTCTTCACAATTAGTCAAAGAAAGAAAAGGGTTAAAAAGCTACCGGTTAGTTTGAGAAATGTCTTTTTGAGTTCTCTTGTCCCTGGCCTAGTCTCAAGCTAGCACGTGATCTGCTGAATGCCTGCCAGCCTCTTTCTTGTTGATCCTCCGGAGACCATCTGTGCTGGGGGCATTGATTAGAGTGTGTCTGCTGGGATTACATCTTTTCTGTTGCCATGCCAACTAATCAGCTGATTTTGGTTACCACAGAAACAAAATGTCAGAGCTCACAGTACGGTAACATGAATTCAGCACAACAGAAAATGTTTTCTTAATTGGAGACCCTTTTGATTTTGGATTCCAAGTGAAAAGCAGCTTTAAAAAAGGGGGGGGGGCAACTTTATAGATAAAAGCTACGTTAATTGTATCGAAGAAGAGGAATGTGCAGAATTTTTCTGAAAAGAAAAAAAATTAATTCCTCTTTATAAGCTATGCCCACATTTTACCATTTCCAAACCAAGTAAATATATATATATATATATATATATATATATATATATATATATATATATACATTTCTTAAGTGCCTCTATTCTATCTGCTGATAGTTACATATAAAATAAATCACAAAGCTTCAATTTCCTTTAACTTCCAAGATGGGGGCGGGGGCGGAGAGGCTTCATGGGGCTTCGGAGGAGGCTGTGGGTCTAATTACTTGAGGAAAACCAACAGTGACCAAATTCTCTTCTATCCTTTCATTTGAGGAGTCATTTAATTTTTTTTTTTTTTTTTTAAAGAGAACACCCAACACAGTCAACTCAGATTTAATGCTAAGGATTGTGCTCTTGCATATGACATGCCCTGGATAAAGCTGATTCCTTGGTTTGGGCTGAGAAAGGAAGACCCCAAGGCTTGTTGCAGTTTTCCCTTTCGTCACCCTGTGACAGTTTGACTGCAAGAAGGGTCCTCACAGTAAACAAAGGGACACAATTTGACTTGACCTTACAGATGCTCCAATTGAGTAATTCATCAGAAGGACCTCCTCCATGATGAAATTCTTTGCCAGTAAAAGTACACCAGAACCTCCATCTGCCCTGGGTTTGTGGTTCATAAAACACAAAACAAATAGATTAGATAATAAAAAAAATAAAAGCATGACGTTTAACTGGGCTAATATTTGTTTAAACATCCAATAATCCTTTCTGTTTAAAAAAAAAAAAAAAAAAAAGGATTATAGCATCCAAATATCCCTGTCCTGTATTGTCAAGACATGTCACTGTCACTGGCTGGCTGTAGTTACCTCCCTTTTGTGAAAGGCTTCACTACGTGTGGCTTCTATCATGCTAGCACCCCAGGGGGAATTGTGTGGCCTAATCTCCACGCAACTCTTTTGAAAACCTTGGTAAATTAATTCCAATTCTGAGATGCTCTCGAGGAGTGTATTGGAGACACTAAAGTCTTCCCCCATTTCAGTGTGCTCAACTTCATGGCTAAGTTCATAAATGAGTCTCTGAAGGCCACTCAGCTGAGGAGTTTGGGGAGCCAGGTGCCCAAATGCCCGAAATTACCCACAGATTCTGCTAATTGGATTTGAGTTAGAGGGGTTCATCCAGATTATCAATAATGATTTTACAGTGCTTTGGAGACCTTTGATAAAATGAAAATGGCAGACATCAATAGCATCTTTCTTAAGTAACACCCTATCACAACATGTTACTAGTTCTTCTGTACTGGTATTTGTGGCTTCCTTAAGGAAAATACTATCTTAAATTAGAGTGACTAGAAAGCACCTAACCCAGTGCCTAGGACATAGTTGGAACTCAGTAAATGGTAGCCTTTGCTATTAAATTTCCAAAGAGGGAAATGAGTATTAATATTTCTTAAAAGGTTAATATGAATTGCTCATTATCTCCATAGATTGTAGTTTTAGAAATGACCATATCCTCTGTTGAGTTCATCGTCAATTAAATATTGTGTAGTGCAGTGATTTCCAAAGTTTCGTGTGTTTGTTTTTAGCATAAGAAACCTTTCTCCAAAAAAGCTTGGTCAGAAGCCCAATATGTTAAAACAGATAAAACTGAAGCTGTTCTGGTTGAATCTAGAAAATGAGAGGGGATCTCAGAGTCCAGATGGAGGCCAAGCTCTTCCCAGCAAAGCCCCAAGATACCTCCCCTGAACCCCAGGGTCTCAGCACCAGTGGTCTAGGGTTCTGTGTTGTACAGATGCATTTTTTTTATCTTTAGAGCTATCATTTACTATCAACCTACTGCGTGCCAGGTGCAGTACTAGGCAATCTACATAAACCATTTCCTGTAATGTATTTTCCCAACAGCCCTACCTAAGGGTATTATTAGCCTCATTTTACAGATGAGGCAACTGGAACTTAGGGAATTTATTTCATTTTCCACACAGTTCCAAAATGAGTAAAAAGTTGACTGAGGATTCGAATCTAGTACTTTCTGATGCCGAAACCTCTGTCCACTATTTTGTGCTGCTTCTCCAAGGCCGGCATGGACTGAATCACGAGTTATAATGATTGAAACTGGACTAAGGTGCTACCACCTCAACCTGTCTTATAGTTGAAATAGGCTCACTGGTGTGCGATTGCCTAGTACTTTCCTCCATTTCAAAGTCATTAACAGTGAAAAGGAAGGTAAATAAAATAGGAACTACATGCTACAAATGATCTGAATATCAAAAGAAGGTAATAAGCTACCCTATCATGGATCATTCTATCAAGGAAGAGAGCCTCCGAAATTTCTTTTTTTAAGTTAATAATATATGATATGTTTTTCTTACAAAGATAAAATTGCCCTCTCCCCAAAAGCTGGCCCTTCAAGCAAGCAGAATTTCATTGCTGATATGATATGATTCAAGGCATATACTCCAAACATGCCTGTGCTTTCCACATGTCAGTAACTGACACTCACTGCCTTGGGTTAAGCATTGCCCCCTGGAATTTCTCTTTGGAAATGAGAACCTCTGGTGGGATAACTATAGTATCTCACACTTCAGCATGAATAATTGTGTTAGGTACTTTATTCCAGAGTAGGATTAACCAAAATTTAAATAAGAGCTCAAGCTCCTATGGTAGAAAGATGATGAAAGTGGGGGGGAAAAAGTTGGTGAGAGGATACCATTTTGTAAGGTACATAGTGTGTGCCAGGTGTATTTAGCATAATATCACTGTAAGATGGGCTTTGTGTCCATATTTACAAGTGAAGAAATGGCGGCTCACAGAGTTTCACTCATAACTAGTAGCTCGTGGCTAGTAAGCAGCTGGCTGTCTTTTGAACCCACTCAGTCTAGAGCTTGTACTTGTCTCAGTATGCCATGGATGAGCCACTTGTGTCCCATTTTGTCAAGATGCACAGCCATCCAAGCCTAGTGGGGGAGTAGCTGACGTGTGAATTACAAAACATGCTGTGTTCACCAAGCGCATAACAAATGAGTGTGTTCTTTGTTGCTTCTAGGTGTGTACAGAAGGCAGACTGATCTTGGAGTTCACCTTTGATGATCTTATGAGAATAAAAACATGGCACTTTACCATTAGACAATACAGAGAATTAGTCCCAAGAAGCATTCTAGCCATGCATGTAAGTAATTCCTTTTCTATCTCACTTTCTTTCCTATTATCCCGTCATTTCATTCCAGGAGGAAAAGTACAGTTTCTCTCTGAAAGAACTCCAGTAGTCTCCACACTTTACATAATTAACTCTAAATTTTGCCTTTTTCCCTCAATCATTTTAATCCAGGCCCTTTTCCCCCTTCTTTGTTTCTGAGTGTGGTGAATTGTGAGAATTTTTTTTTCCCCTTTGGATACTTTATTATTTTAAACTCTAAATTGAGGTTATCTCAATAAACAGTTTGTACTTTTCTTAAATTCCATTCAGTCATTATCCAGTACTGCTCTGCCTGGGCTAATAAACCTGTTATTTATAACGGGAAAGAAATAAAACAAGAAGTAAGAAAAACAGTTTCCAGTTTTGATTAGAACCATCTGAAGAGACTTGGGGCACACGGACCTCAGATCTGTGTCAGGAGTTGGCCTTTCTAGCCAGTGTTGGAATGAATTGGAGTATTTGGGGTTCGCTTGGTTTCCACTGGACATAAATCACATCAGATTTGTTGAACACCATCTAGGTGCAAGGGTGGATTCGATGCCAATCTAGAGATTTGATAGGAACTAGTCAAGTGCATTCCCTTAAGAAGGAGTCAAAAGGCATTGACTGAAATAAGTCCCTCCCCCTTCACGCATGATATGGCAGTTCCCATGGAAAAGCTTTGGAGCAAAATCAGACTTAATGACCCTGATTTTTAAGACCCAATATAATCAAAAGGGAATAAAATAACAGTAGCTGGCATTTATTGGGTGTTTGCTGCATGGGCCCTCGTGCTAAACGTTTCATACACGTTATAATTAATCCCCATAGAAACGCAGAAAGGTGAGTTATCATCATTCCTATTTTAGAAGTGAGAAAACTGAGGCTCAGAGGAGTTCAATAAGTTGCTCAATGTTTTCAGCCTAAAAGTGGCAAAATCAAGGTTTCAGCTCAGCTGGTTCTGACTCTAAAACCCAGAGTGATAAGCCAGCTATCTCCCAACTGTCCGACTGTGGCTGTCACCCCAGGCATTTGTCCTCACCCCTCTCCTGCCCGCTGGTTAACCCAATCCCTGCCCTTGTGCTTTCTTCTCTGGCACCCCCATCTGCTGTTCCATCTTTCTGCCTCTCCTTGCCCGAAGTCCCTCTCAATTTTCAAAGCCAAGTTCACATCCTGCACGCTCCTTGAAACAGTTTGAAGTAGCCACTCTTATTATTCTCCAAATAGACTGAGAGGCAGCAGATAGTGGGCAGGAGTCTGGGACCTGGAGTGAGACCACAGGGGTTTGTGTCCCTGCTCCTGTGTGACCTTGGGCACGTGACATAAGATCTCTGGGCTTCCAGGCCCTCATCTATAAAATCGGTCCAGTAATAGAGCCTGCCTCGGAGGATTGGTTTGAGGATTAAGACTTATGCATCTAAAGAACATAGACTAGGACCTGGTCCATAGGAGGTCCTCAGCAAGTATTGGCCATTGTCTTAAAGCAACACCAGCAACAAGATCTTTCCATTCATCTAATATTATCCTGTCATCTGACTATGATGTAAGCACCTTGACACCATGTACGACTATTTGATGCATCTCCATAGAACCAGCTCTTCCTGGCACAGGGGAGGCTCAATAAATCCTGACTGCATGTCCAGAGAGACCCCCTTTCAAGAAACTGACATGCAAAGTGACATGCTCTGACTATTTTCTCCTACATTTTGTTTTTTATTTTATGCACAGAGCCAATTGGTTGTTTCACTGTGAAGAAATTCTTCAGAAAAGAATAAATTAAAGTGCTAGTATAACCTAGATAGTCTCATGAATGCAGACATGGAGATAAAGGAATATTTACTTAAGTCTCCCCCTGGTTAGCACCAATTTGCTCATACCGATTGAGAAAGAAGATATCCTAAAATAGAATCCGGATAAAATTTTCATTTTTCTTTCTGGCCAAACAGAATATTTGAGGTGAACCATGGAACTTTCCATCTCTCTTTTAAATGTGGCTGATATTTTGGAAAATGTAGTGCATATCCTTATAGTCTTTCAGGATGAAAATTGTTGAGGATATCGATTTGTAGCCTCAACTTAATGGGGAGGAAAGTTAGAATTCTTAAATATAAATATAGATTTTTATACATATATATTATATATATGTATATAAAATACACACACACACACACACACACACACACGGTGCCAAAAAAAATGTATACACATTTTAAGCAACGAAAAAACTATTAAAATTGTAATACTCAATATCTACCGATAACAAAAGATGAATACAAGTCACTTTTGACTTTTGCAATTACAAGAGGTGCTCAAAGTGGTTACAATTAGCATCCAGACACTTCCAATTATGACGAACTACTGCTTGAGCAACAGTGACCAAAGTGTCCACTTGTATACATCTTACTGGCACCCCCAGTAGGTATTATATTTTATGGCAGTTGCAATGTTTTCATATATAATCCTAGACTCTGCGCTGTTAAAACAACACTATCACAACAGGAAGCGAAGGCCCATCCTAAAGCGTGTCTTCTCAAATGCAGAGGCTATGACCTCTGATGAGTGCCAGAGACCTAGGGGTGTCCTGACTTGACGACCGGCCTCTTGAAGACACAGCCTCTCACGGAGCAAGTCCAGCCGTTTCTCCCAAGACCTGAAAGCGCATCTGACTTGCTGGGTTCTCTCTAGCCACGGGCCTGGCACCACGGATCTCAAGTGTCCTTGAGTGCTCTATGCAAGTGTCTTCAAATGTAAATTAACTTATCCCCAGCAACCTGCCCTCAGAGAAAAAGCAACACTGAGGAGATTGCATTTCTTGGCAGCTGTAGCACAGCCTGAGACTCTCAAGATCGTCCTGCAAGGATCACATATGTGATTCTTTTTTTCCTGTTTAGGCACAAGATCCTCAGGTGCTGGATCAGCTGTCGAAAAACATCACCAGGATGGGGCTGACAAATTTCACCCTCAACTACCTCAGGGTAAGAGCAATGCGACGGTTGTATTTCCTGGTGAGCTTGAAAAGTACGTTAGAGGTTTATATGTATCGTGAACCAAGGAGTTAAAATGAGGTGACATAGCACAATATGTATGTCTTGTACATGGTGTGTGTGCGTGTGTGTGTGTGTGTGTGTGTGTGTGTGTGTGTGTGGTGTCAGCAGAGGAAGGGATTTAGCTCACAAGCATCAAACTTAGATTTTGTCGGGATTGAGCTTCCTCTCTATATTTGTATCTCTCTTGGAAGTAATTCTTCAAAGGCTAGCAATGTCTGTCTCATAAAATGCTTTGGTACTGTGTCTGTCTGCTTGTCTCAAGTTTCTAATGTGCTGTTGTCCAGTTCATGGCCTCTGCGTCTCCACCCAGCGACCGGTCACCCTGAGGAGACTCAGCCATGCCCTCCAGAGAGAGTCCCTGAAGAAATCCAAACCAGTGTGATAACACAGACATGTATTTCTAAGGCTTCTTAGGGATTCTCTGTGTAACATGTAACAGATTTCTTGGTTGGGATATAAAGTCAGTTTTTATTTTAAAAAATTAAGTGTTAGGCAGAATTTTCTGCCTCTGTATTTGGTGTAATCGGGTTGCATACATCGTACCGGTTAGTGTGGAATTGCGGTCATCATGGTGCTGGTAGAAGATATAGTTTCCCACATATAAAGCAAGCATTGTCCTCCAGGATCAACCAGAAGGCAATCGTCACAGCCCACATTTCTTTGCCTCTGATTTGCTGAGTTCCCGTCTTGTCACTGTGTACAGTTCACTTCTCCAGGACCCCCACTTCATCCTAAAGTTGATGCTATCTTTTCTTTATCCTGAAGGGCTGGGCAGGTTAGTGAGTTTTGTTTTGTGTTCACATTCCTCTGTGTACAGTCATTTTTGTGTATATTGAAATGCTAAAGTCTTTGGCCGGCTTTCTCTTCCATGAATTAGGAATGATTTGGAGAAAGGCTTCTCAGTCATGTACTCATTGCAAAGTGCCAGTCACTAGGCTACGTGCTGAAGATTCAAAAGTCATAGTACCTGCCATCAAGAAACTCGCTCCCATGAGAGTCAGACCTATAAAGAGAGAATATTACATACAAAATGATAAATACTGTGATAGAAGTTTCCAGAGGGAATTATAGAGACATCGCAGAAGAAACAGTCACAGAAGCCTTCATGGAGCAGATGATGCCTGAATTCAGTGTGAAAGAATGAATAAAGGAAAACCAGAGGAAGGGGACAGGAAGGCCATTTCTATGAGAGGAAAAAGAAGGAGCATGGATTGGGGGTGGAATTCCAAGCAGTTTGAGTCTGCTGGGGCATGAAATAAGGAGCCAGAACAGGCGGGAGAAAGAGTTAGCTGGGATCCAGGTTTTGGAGCAACTGGCTGGCTGGGCCGCTGGGCTAGGAGCCTCTGAAAAGGTGAACATGAGGGTGGCAGGGCCCCCCTCCTGGCTAGACGGAGAAGAGACCTTTTCTATCCAGCCCCGAGGCTCCAGAGCCAAATCCAAGCATGACAAAAGTCAGAGTCACCTTCGCACGCACCACCTTACCCCAACACCCCACCATTTTGACAGACCCAAACCAGGTTGTTTTCCACTCAACAGCCCCCTGGTCCCTGCTCAGAGGGGAACAAGAGTCTGCCCAGGAGGGTGGGTCGACAGGCACATGCTCCAAGCTAGGGTAGCTGGGGCTGTGTTCCTCCAAAACTCTGGGCTCTGCATTCACACCTGGCCCGCTTGGGGCCACTGGCACAGTGGAGGTGGGTAGCAAGGCCTGGAAAGTGAGGGTCTGTGGTGTTCTGTCCGCAGGAATTCAGAAGGCTGCTCAACACTGTTGGGCATTTCATCTTGTCAGGGACCCTGAGAGGTTTACTTTAAACCATCTGAAGATGCCTCTCAGGCAGATAAAGAAGTTCTATACTGTGTGTCCTTAGCTGACCCCATGGAGCGAGCTGGGACTTTGGAGTCTTGCCCTAGACTTAGCTGCTAGCTTTCTAATGAGATCTTGGACAGGATCTGTATTATGTATTTGTTTAGCTACATTTAACACAGATTATTAAATGCCAAATTTCCTCTTATTGTCATCCGTAAAATGGTGACCTTCACCTTGCGGTCACAAGGCCCACCTGCCGAGGCCCTGCAGTACTCTGACTCTAGCCCGTGAAGACTGAGGCGCCCATACCTGCAAGGGCTGACAGTAGCACCACCACCTCTCCTGAGGATGAAAGAATCCATGCATGGGTTTCAAAGACCACCACTTAATGTAGCACTCGCTGCACGCTGTGCCACGCTAGATGTCCTGACTTCACCAGTCTTGACAATGGCCCAGGTGCCCTAGCATCATCCCCGTAAGAGAGCCAGGACCAGAGCAGGTGCGTAATTGAACTCATTCTCCCAGCTTCCCACCACCAAGTGGCAGGACTGAGACTTGAACTCAGGCATCTGGCTCTAGAATCCAGGTGCTTCATGGCAAAAGGCTGTTGTCTTTCTAGTAAGAGTGTAGAATTGTGATACTAAGAGGAATTGGATCACATCTTTCTTGCCTCGATGGGGGAGTCAGCATCTATCAGAGGTCCTTAATCCTGTTGCCAAAACCAGCTCCTTGTAGAGTTTAGCATGACGATTAAGTGTGACAATTCATGAAAAGGGTTTAGCACAGGGCCTGGGGACAGGAAATGCCCAGTTAGTAGTCACTGTCTTATTTTATTGAGCACCTATTATGTGCCTGTCATTGTTCTTTGTACTGGAACCACTTAGAGCACCACAGCATCTGGCTCTCTGCTCTCACTTTGGGTCCACCTGATACTACTTTATTTCCCCAGTTCATGCATCCTGGATGAGCAGCTGTGTGCCTTTCCTGCCTCCATTCCTTCCTTTGTTCACTCACTCAATCAGTAATTCGTCTATTGATTGCTTCCTGGTATAGTCTCCTTCCTAAGGTGGCACTCATGGGCTGGTGGGTGAGGCCAGTGGGGTGCAGTCAGTTCCAGGATGGTGTGCTGCCTCGGGGGATATGCAATGGAAGGCTCCTGGGTCTCAGGACAGAAGCCTCCCAACAGCTCCTCAGAGCAGCTGTGGGCCACTTGGCAGGTCATAGCTGAGCAGAACCTCAAACTCAGCGCTCAAAACCAGTGCACACAGGCTTCCATAATAAGACCTGGCCTGGTTAGAAGTTGCTAAGAATGACAAACAAAGGTTATTTCTTCAAGGTAGACCCAGGATGTAAGCTTTCCCTGGTCTTCATATCATCTAATATTTGTAAGACAGCTGGGCCATCACAAAATGCATTTATTTATAAAATAGCTTTAAAAGCTGGGGCTCCCCCAGCCTGCTGTGGAACTGGCATTTGCTGGAAGCCGTAGAAAGTCATCTGAAGTAGTGTTTAAATAGAATTAATAAGGAACTTCGATAACCTCGTCCGTATCAGAAAAAGAGGTCAGGCAGGTATGTAGGCAAATACTTTCCCAAGAACTTCTAAATCAGTAACAGAATTTTAAAAATCGATAGCCCTGCTTTGGAAAGGAGGGATGGAAAGTTTAAATACTCTAGACTCCTGAAGTTTCAACATGCTTGTGTCTTTCATGCAGCAAAATTAAGTAGCCCCAAAAGTAAGCGATTAGAGTCATCTCGCTTCTCCCAAGAAGTTCATTTATTCTCATGATTCCAAGTCATTGTCACAGAGGCCTGCAGTCAGGGAATATGCAGAGCTGACATCAGTGGCTCTTGTCCCTGAAGGAAGGAGCGGGTGAAGCACAGTGGCTCAGCTTGGCCCTTGTGAATGTGGATGGTGGCACTGCACCCAGATACTGGCCTGGCAGCACTCTGCAGGAGACTGGTGACCTGATGCTTTTGAAGTGACAACAGAATAGCTGTTGTCACTTGATTTGAGTTGTCACGTTGCCTGCTGACACTTCCCATGGCCTCCCAGCATAACCAGGCTGGAGGTGTGCTGTGCTGAGAGGTGTGACAGTGGCTGACTGGCTGGTCCCAGTGGAGCGGCAGCTGGAGGTAGCTGAGTGGGGATGGTGCTCTAACGAGGGGCAGTCACACTTCCTCTGGGGACCGCCTCCTTGATCTCTGGGAGGCTGGAGTGTCTTTGGGGTAGTTACCTGACTGGGGCAGGGAACAAACTTGCAGAATGAGGAAATCACTGCCTCGTGGCTGCTAGGCCTTTCCAGAAACTGGGTGCTACATTTCACAAACTGTGTCCACCATCTCCTGGGGAGGGAAGCTGTGGGGGGATGGCACCCCTCACTCAACGCATTCCGGTGAGGGAACTAGAGACCTAGAACGGGGAGAAGGAGCCAAGCTAGGAATATAGGAATTGTTCTTTGCCACGTTTTTTTGGAAAACAACAAGTCCTGCTGTCCCTGCAGCATTGTATAAAAAGATCCAGTGCGGCATCCACAGTAAGCGGGTGCAGTGTGATCGGCACTGAGACATCTAGTCAGTGAGACCTGCCTCTGGAGCCTTGTCAGTTCCCATCACGCCCGCTTTGCCCATTTACTCATCGATCATTCCACAAGCATGTGCCAGTCACCTTCTCTGCCTCTCCCCACATCTCTATCTCACATGTCATCCTGCCACCCCATAAACCCCCTGCCGTTCGTGGAATCTGTCGCTGCCTGAAACACTGTTTCTACCCTTCTCTCCCATCCAGTTTTCCCAGGCTACTTCCTTTCCATCCTTCAGGACTCATTCATCCATCACTTCCTCCGAGACTCTCTCTCTGATTCTCAGCTGGGGCAGCTCCCCTGCCAGCACTCCTGGTTTCATGCTTAGCTCTTGGTGGGTCCTGTGTAAGAATTCTCACTCTGCTCATGTGTATCCTTCACTAGACTCAGAGCAACCTAAAGACAGATCGATTATCTTGTATTTCTAGAGCCACACGAGGTCTAGATCACAATAAGCACTGGGAATGTCTCTTGAATGGATGGTTGGTGGATGGAAGTTTGGTAAATGAAGACTGTATTTTGCATGACACCAAAAAACAAAACAACAAAACGCAGTAGAAGTACAAATTTCTTCATCGGTGATTATATTTGTCTGTTTTCTTTGGCCAGATTTTCTTGATGCTGGGGTACATAAACATTTTTTAAGCATTGTGTTTAATGTGACTTTAAAACATCTTGTCCTGCGTCCAAGCCACAAGACATTCTCTTTGTCATGTTTCCTCTTACTCTTTATCCATGTATATGCATATTATCTGCATAAATGTAATCAGTATACATATGAGTTCTGAATGCTATTTGGTACACAGTTTTGCATGTTTCTACACAGTCATCCTATTAATCACTTATAATAGCTGCAGATATTCCAGTGTGGTGCTATGACAGTGTTTATTTAATCATTTCTCTAAATGTCGAGCACTGAAGTCAAGTTCAAATTGCTGCTGTCGTTACACAATACCATTCTTCTAAACACCTTTGCCATGTCCTGCTCCCAGCGGTGTTCTCTGCAAGCAGAAGGCTGAGCTACGGAGGTCATGTGGTAAGAAAAATAAGTGTGGTATGGATTCAAAGAAATGTGGGTTCAAATCCTAACCTCCTTACTACCTATAACGGCCTTGAGTAAGTTGTTTACTTTCTCTGAACCTCACTTTCCTTATCTGAAAATGGGAACGAATAATGTTCCACAGGTTGGCGTGATTTACAGGAATAGAGGAGTGAGAATTTATAAGACTCTGGCACACAGAAGGAGCATACTAAGTACCAGTCCTCTCCTGTGCTGTCTGAGAGCAGATCAGGGCTCAACGTTCACTTTTGCTACTTACTTCTTATATGAGATTGATCAACTGCCTCCATTTCTTGCAGCCCCAGGTTTCTCATGTGTGAATGATTATGTACGTTGTGAGTCATATATAGTAAGTGCATCACAGGTGAAGGTTAAAATGATAATGCATGTGAAGAGCACATTTAACTCTAAATTACAACACCAGGAAGCCAGTAAGTCTCATCTCATTTATCATCTCCTATACATTCGTTGGTCATGGCCTTGAATCCGTTGCTGAGTTGCTAAAGCCATATGATAGATCAGGGAAAAAAGAGAGAAGTCAATGATTAATGACATCTGCCAAGGAGGGTAACAAGACGGAGTCTGGGACACGTGCATATATTTGGCAACCCATTCCCAATACAAATCTTATTACAAATGTTGAATTAGTATCACTGGGTGTTTCAATGTTATCTATAAGCTTTTTGTTGTTGTTGTTTGTTAAATAAGTCTAACTTTTTAAATAAGCAGTATCATCTTCTGGGCCTGAAAGCATTTAGGTCTCACAGTAATGTTTTTTGAGTCTGTACCTTTAATTTCCCAAGTGAATGAAGATTTTTGTTGTTGCGATTGTTACACTTTAAAGAACATTGGTCTCTGTATGTGGCTTCCTCTGATAGCAGAGTATAGTCCAGTGCCTCCAAGCATTGGGCAATTAGCTTTGGACAATGACTCCCAACAGAATGACATAACGTGGCCTCTAGGAGAATGAATGTGGCTGGAGTCAATGTTTGGAATCCTGCTGAGGTGTTTTTGTTTCTTTATTTTTATAAGACTTTGGCTGCCAGTCAGGATATTTTCCTTGGTCTTATGCATGAGAAGGGATTACAGTGCAACCCCTTTTCCCACCTAAATGCGAAGCCTGAGAATGAAACAGAAATCCCTGCTCAGAGATTGAGACGACCTGTAGTGATTGGCGGTCAGAATGGGCTGGGATCTGGGCAGACCATTCACCGTTCACTCATTCAGACAGATCAGCAACAAATACTTATTAAGTGCTGTGGTTGGGGGAGCAGGAACCATACCAGGAAATCTCCTGTGTACTTTATAGACCTTCAAAAGGCTCACAGCCCAATGTGTGCTATTCAAGGTACCATCTGTGGGTCACTGCAGGTTTGCAAAGTGTTTGTTGCTAGTTTATGATGAGATAAGTCCAGAAAATGGGAGTAAGAACTTTAAAACTTTGATAGCAATGTGACATTGCCAGGGCATTCAACTTCATCCAAGTTCATCCTGTGGACTCATCCCACTGGTCAGGATGCAGAGAAGTTCATGTGTTATCAAACCCTCATGATGAGTGGTCACTAGTCAAAGGCTGGAGCGGCACATGTCACAGAGTTTGATGAGCACTGCATAGAGCACTGTGACACAAATCTGGTTCAGAGATAAGCTCCAATGTATCTAAGCACCACAGGGAATCATACTTATCATCGTAATACCATTAGGTATTGAAGACATTCTATATGATCTCAATAAAAGGATGAGTTAGGTATTATTCTCATTTGACAGATAAAAATTTGTCAATGCCTACGGTCACAAACCTAGTCCAGAAAGCAGTGCTTTCCTTGGCTTATTTCTCAAGCCTGCTACATACTCCACTGGTGGTAAGACTGGTTGCTTGGTGTGTGCCCACAGAGGAGAGATGGTGATTTAAAAGTGAGGGATTTCTGTTTCTCATTTGTTTGTCTTGTTCTTTTGTTGTTTTTGGTTTATATACCACATATCAGTGAAATCACATGGTTCTCTGCTTTTTCTGTCTGACTTGTTTCGCTCAGCATTACTCTCTCAAGATCCATCCATGTTGTCACAAATGTTCCTATATCTTTTCTTACTGCCGAATAGTATTCCATTGTGTATATATACCACAACTTCTTTATCCATTCGTCTATCGAAGGACATTTTGGTTGTTTCCATGTCTTGGCCACAGTAAACAAAGCTGCAGAAACTCATAGACACAGACAATAGTTTAGTGGTTGCCAGAGGGTAAGGGGGGCAGGGGTGGGGGGTGGGAGATGAGGGTAAGGGGGATCACATATATGGTGATGGAAGGAGAACTGACTCTGGGTGCTGAACACACAATGGGATTTATAGATGATGTAATACAGAATTGTACACCTGAAATCTATGTAATTTTACTAACAAATGTCACCCCAATAAATTTAATTAAAAAAAAAAGAGGGATTTGGCCTCTGAAACAAAGCTGTCACACCTCATTCTGACTTTTCCTCTCTTTCCCCGCCTCTTCAAAATAAGGCTCCATCTGCGAGGAGGCAGGGAAAGGCCTTCCGAACCATGGGAACACTCCACGCACAGAATGATTAAGACTTGGAACACCCAAAGGGCACTTTTAATTGCATTTGGAGATAGAAAAGTAGTACATATGACTACACGGTAAGGGAATTAAAGCAGTGAACTCTTAAAGAAGTGAAATAACCATAACATACAGACATCGCAATGTCTAGAAAACTTATTTCTAACCTCAAGCCAAGAGGGAATGGCTAGCCGAATATTTAAAGAATGTGTGTGTGTGTGTGTGTGTGTGTGTGTGTGTGTGTGTGGTGCAAAAGTAATTGCAGTTTTTGCAATCATTTTTAACCTTTTAAATCACAATTACTTTTGCACCAACCTAATACGCACACACACACACACACACAGTATTTTAAATTTTAACAGAGCTGTCCTAACTGAAAACAATTTCACAGCCACAGATGCTTCTAACATTCTTGGCCTTAAAACTACAAATACGGCTTGGATTAAAGAAAGTAATTTCTCAGTCTCAGATACTAGCAAAAGAGAAAGAAATTGTTGTTTAACAAGACACTGAAAATCAGGGGAGACAGTAAAGTGGGAAATTGGCAGTCTGGAAGGAAAAAGAGCTGAGGGATTGCAAAGTTAAGTACAAGGTGGAGCCCAGAGTTCATCCTCCTGAGAAATAGCCTTCCTAATTATCTAGAATGGGGGGTGGGGGTAGGAGGGCATCTATCAGGAAAATGCAGAGAAGGGGGCAAGGGGAGAGCTGTTTGAATTGAAGTGAATTGAATTTTAGATCGTAGGCAGGGAAGTATCCTGAAATATGAAGAGGAGCTAATAGGTTTCACTGCTTAGTTATGAGGTTCTAGATCTTTCTCTGTGTCTGGTCTCTGACTGTGCTCTAACTTTGCACCATTTTATTGCCCATAGAGCACTCAAATTCTTTAAAGAGAGTGACTATTAATTAGGTTGTGTGGTCTCACAATCTGTTCTTAGAAGAGTCCAAGGAATATAGTTAAGTAAATAATAAACAATTATGTGAAGGCAGATGAGGTTAAAGTCTTGATCTATATAATGAGCTTGAAAATGGCTATAAATGTGTACTAAAATTAAGATGAAAAACAAATAAAATTAAAAATGTTCTCCATATACCACCCAAAGGAGAAGGAAGGACAGTGAACTGGTGTCATTCAGTGCCTATTATGGGCAAAACACAAATGTGGTTTTATTTAATTCTCAGAACAAGTTTGGGAGCTAGGTGTTAATGACCTCATTTTATAGAAGAGGTAGAAACTGAGGTTCATAAAGTTTCTGGGACTCATTTGATGTTATTCAGTGGGCAAACTGCCAGGCTGGGACTTGATCCCATGTTGGCCTGATGCCCTCACTACTCTGTCACGCTGCAGAATGTCACCTCCTCACAAGAGCTGGGTGCAAGACCTGAGTTAGGTCAGTCATTTCCACTGAGATGACCAGGTTGTTTTGCTAAATTGTCAATAGGCAGTTGCCAACCAATGCAATGGATGGAGAGCACTGAACATTAAGTATAATGGGCTCAAATCCCTGACTGGAATCATCCCACAGTGGGCTACATCCCTGTTTATCTCAGACTTTTCCAAAATCCCAGGCCTCAAGGCCATCACTCATCTTCCAGATTTTTAATTCTACTATTACACCCAGATTACTATTTCTACTGCCTGACCTATATTTTGAAGACATAGATTATGTCATGTCATTCCTATGAAGTGGACTTTAAAACCACCTGTTTAAAACCACCCGGTGAAAATCCGGCAAGGCCTTATGGGATCTGACTTCCCCAACTTCATCTCAGAGCACTCTCCACTCCCCTGGTCTGATTTTTGCATTTTCAACACACCAAGTTCTTCCCTATGGCAGGGTCTCTGTACTTGCTGTATCAGATCATTTATCTAGCTATAGAACCTGAGAATTGTCGACTCTTCCAATGCCTCAATTTTCTCATCAATAAAATGGGGATAATAATAGTCCCTTACGTCAAGGAATTGTTGAGAGGGTTAAATGCATTAACACTGGTAGAGTTCTTAGAATAAAGCCTGGCATGTGGTAAATGCTCAATACATATTTGCTATTTTGTCATCATCATTATCATCATTATCTCCTCCATTGCCTGGAATATTCTGGCCACAATTTTGCATGGCTGGCTCACTGTCATTCAGGTCTCAGGACACACACAAAACCTCCTCCAAGATATCTTTCCTGGTCTGCCTATCTAAAGGGAGCTTGCCACCCCAGCCATTTCTATCGTAACTCATTCCCTGTCTTCTTTTCCTCGTAGCGTTTTCATCAGTTGAATTGCCTTGCATAATATAGTTTAGCCCTCTATTGTTTCCCTACTTCCCATGCCCGTGACTGGAGTGTAAGTATTTTGAAAGCAGGAATATTGTCTTTTCTTCCCTACATGCAGTGTATAGAGAGTTAATGATTTTAAGTCTACTCAACTTGACATCTGCTCCTTGAAAAGTTGGAAGTTTTAAAGGGCAAACCACTGATAAAGCCAAAATTCAGAGACATCATCAAAATGGTGGCGTGAAGTGAGCCTCTGTAAAGCTCCCCTGGAATTTACAACTAATCGAACAACAATAACTCCACAAAGGACTCCCTGCACAGCAGACAGGCAAGACGAAGAGGCCCACTACTGAATTCACCTAAAGGTGGGCGAATCGCGCGAGTGGGGGAGGAAGGAAGGGAGAAGTACGGAGACAGAGCCGCGCCGGTGCAGGACGCAGACCTAGCTCAGTGTTCCGAGCTCGCAGCATCCCGGAACTACCATAGCTGCGGGAGAGGGAAAAACTCGGACTGCTAGGGCACTGTTTATGGCCCACAGGGCTGAGGGGGCAGCATAAAACACAGCTGAACCCAACGCTCATGGCAGAGACCTCGGAGAAAAGACTGAGGAAAGAAGGCTGAAAACAGTGGTTTAAGCCCTCACTGCTGAGCAGAGAACGGAAGCCTTAGGCACAGAGACTAGCTGCCCCCTCCCTACCTTCCCAGAGCTCGCCCCGCCCCCACCTGCCCGGTGCTAGAAGTGGAACAGTAGCAGTGTCAGATCAAAAGAACAGAATATTTGCTGTTCTGAGAACTGTGGACTGCAGACACAGATTCGCAGCCTGACTAGTTCCGGCAAAGAGGAGAGAGCTGTGGAAACAGAACCGGCTGTGGTGGTGGTCGCTGCCATTGCTCTGGGCTACCTCTCACAACTCACCCCGCCCCTGGCCCCACCTATCTGGGCAGATCCATGCAAGAGTAAACAGAACTGCTGAAACATACAGGCTCTGAATCTGGTGCAGGAAGAGCTTTGGAACTTCAAAAGCTCTCCACATGCCCACATGGAAACTGCGCCCTGTCACCCAGGCAAACTATTAACAGAGGAGAAGCCTGTCTCCCAGGGAATCCCCTCATTGTGTGAGAAGCTGGAATAGTGTAGACAAAACATAGCACTACCTTGTGAGAGAGAAAAAAAAAAGGCTGCAGTTGGAGAGAAAATAAAACATTCTACCAACAAGTACTGGCAAACAAAATCAAGACCTCTTCCTATCTACCTGTTGCAGAAGCCACCCCTGTAGATGTCTAGGAAGAGAAATAATAAATCAGTAATTGCCATGAATAACCAAAGCAACAAGACAGCTCAGAAAGAAAGTGAAAAGTCTCCAGAAAAAGATTTTAAAGATATGGAAATATGTGACTTAAATGACAGAGAATTCAAGATTGCAGTTCTGAAAAAACTCAACGAGATGCAAGAAAACACAGAAAGGCAGTTTAATGAACTCAGAAACAAAATCAAAGAACAACATGAGAATTTTACGGAAGAGATTGAAATTTTAAAAAAGAACCAAATAGAATTTCTGGAGATTAAGAACTCAATAGAAGAAATTAAGAATGAAATAACTAGCTTAGGTAGTAGAGTTGACCAGATGGAGGAAAGAATCAGTGACATCAAAGATAGAAACCTGGAAATTACACAGATGGAAGAAGAAAGAGACTTGAGACTTAAAAGAAATGAAAGAACTCTACAAGAACTTTCTGACTCCATCAGAAAGAGCAATATAAGAATAATGGGCATACCAGAAGGAGAAGAAAGAGAGAAGGGAACAGAGAATATATTCAAACAAATTGTTGATGAGAACTTCCCAAACTTGTGGACAGAACTGGATCCTCGAATCCAAGAAGCAAATAGAACACCTAATTACCTCAATCCCAACAGGCCTTCTCCAAGGCACATTGTATTGAAGCTGTCTAAAATCAACGACAAAGAAAGAATCCTCAAGGCAGCCAGGGAAAAGAAGATGGTAACCTACAAAGGAAAGCCCATTAGATTATCATCAGATTTTTCAGCAGAAACTCTACAAGCCAGGAGGGAGTGGAACCAAATATTCAAACTATTGAAAGAGAGAAATTATGAGCCAAGAATAATATATCCAGCAAAGATATCCTTTAGATATGAAGGAAGAATAAAGACCTTTCCAGACATACAGAAGCTGAGGGAATTTTCTAATACATGACCTGCACTATAAGAAATACTAAAGGAGGCTATTCGACCACCATCAACAGGGACAATTGTGGCAAGCAAAACATAAAAAGGGGGAGAGTAAAGGCCTGAACCGGAACATGGGAATGGAGAAAGTAAGCGTGCTGAAGAAAATGGAATACTCTAAATATCAAACTTTCTTTTACATACACTTAAGGGTAACCACTCAAAAAAAATCCAGAACTGAAATATATACTGTAATAAAAGAAGAAACAGAGGGAAACATCATAGAATACCACCACACAGAAATAATAGACAACAACAAAAAGGCAAAGAAACAATGGAGACACCGCCTTACCAGAAAACTAAAGATAGAATGACAGGAAATCCTCACATATCAATAATCACCCTAAATGTAAAGGGACTGAACTCACCAATAAAAAGGCACAGAGTAGCAGATTGGATCAAAAAACTAAACCCAACCATATGCTGTCTCCAAGAGACACATCTCAGCTACAAGGACAAGCATAGACTCAAAGTGAAAGGGTGGAAATTGACACTCCAAGCAAATGGTACCCAGCGAAAATCAGGTGTAGCCATAAGGATATCAGATGAAACAGACTTCAGGGTGAAAAAGATTACAAGAGACAAAGATGGACATTTCATAATGGTAAAGGGGACTATACAACAAGAAGACATAACAGCCATCAATATTTATGCCCCAAATAAGGGAGCACCGAAATATACCAAGCAACTACTAACAGAACTAAAGGGAGAAATTGACCAAAACACAATTATACTAGGGGACTTAAATACATCATTGACAGCTATGGATAGATCATCCAAACAGAAAATAAATAACAAAATAGCAGCCCTAAATGACACATTAGATGAAATGGACATAATTGACATATATAGAGCACTTCATCCTAAAACATCAGACTATACATTCTTTTTTTTTTTTTTAATTTATTGGGGTGACAATTATTAGTAAAATTACATAGATTTCAGGTGTACAATTCTGTATTACATCATCTATAAATCCCATTGTGTGTTCACCACCCAGAGTCAGTTCTCCTTCCATCACCATATGTTTGATCCCCCTTACTTTCATCTCCCACCCCCACCCCCCTTACCCTCTGGTAACCACTAAACTATTGTTGTGTCTATGAGTTTCTGTTTCTCATTTGTTTGTCTTGTTCTTTTGTTGTTTTTGGTTTATATACCACATATCAGTGAAATCACATGGTTTCTGCTTTTTCTGACTTATTTCGCTCAGCATTACACTCTCAAGATCCATCCATGAAGACTATACATTCTTTTCTAGTGTACATGGAACATTTTCAAGGATAAACCATATATTGGGACATAAAATCAGTCTCAGCAAATTTAAGAGGATTGAAATCATACCAAGCATATTCTCTGATCACAAGGCTTTGAAATTGGATATCACCTTCAAAAAGAAAGCAGGAAAAAACACAAATACATGGCGATTAAACAACATCCTTTTAAAGAATGACAGGGTCAAAGAAGAAATTAGAGGAGAGATCAAAAGATACATAGAAACAAATGACAATGAAAATACATCCTACCAAAATTTTGGGGATGCAATGAAAGCAGTTTTAAGAGGGAAATTTATATCATTACAGGCCTATCTCAAGAAACAAGAAAACTCCCAAATAAATAACCTGATGTTACACCTTAAAGAACTAGAAAAAGAAGAACAAGAGAAACCCAAGGTCAGCAGAAGAAAGGAAATAACAAAAATCAGAGCAGAACTAAATGAAATAGAGAACAAAAAGACAATAGAAAAAATTAATGTGACAAAGAGCTAGTTCTTTGAAAAGTTTAACAAAATTGACAAACCCTTGGCTAGACTCACTAAGATAAAGAGAGAAGACACTAATTAACAAAATCAGAAATGAAAAAGGGGAAGTTATCACGGACACCACAGAAATACAAAGGATCATCCAAGAATACTATGAAGGACTATATGCCACCAAATTCAATAACCTAGAAGAAATGGATAAGTTCTTAGAAACATACAGCCTTCCAAGGCTGAACCATGAAGAACTGGAAAATCTAAACAGACCGATCACCAGTAACGAAATTGAATCAGTCATCCAAAACCTTCCCAAAAGCAAAAGTCCGGGACCAGATGGCTTCACTAGTGAATTCTACCAAACCTTCAAAGAGGATCTAATACCAATCCTGCTCAAACTCTTCCA
Source organism: Rhinolophus sinicus (assembly GCF_036562045.2). Classification (NCBI taxonomy): domain Eukaryota; kingdom Metazoa; phylum Chordata; class Mammalia; order Chiroptera; family Rhinolophidae; genus Rhinolophus; species Rhinolophus sinicus. The sequence goes on along the minus strand of NC_133752.1, from coordinate 9,933,713 downwards.
AAAAATTGAAGAAGAGACAGTACTCCCTAACTCATTTTATGAGGCCAACATTACCCTGATACCAAAACCTGGTAAGGACAACACACACAAAAAGAAAACTACAGACCAATATCTCTGATGAATACAGATGCAAAAATCCTAAACAAAATTCTAGCAAATCGAATACAACAATGCATTGAAAAGATTATTCATCACGACCAAGTGGGGTTCATCCCCGGGGCACAAGGATGGTTCAACATCCGCAAATCCATCAATGTGATACATCACATAAACAAAATAAAGGACAAAAATCATATGATTATATCAATTGATGCAGAAAAAGCATTTGACAAGATACAACATCCATTTATGCTTAAAACACTTAATAAAATGGGTATAGAAGGAAAATACCTTAACATAATAAAGGCCATATATGACAAGCCCTCAGCTAATCTCATAATTAATGGTGGAAAACTGAAGCCCTTTGCTCTATTTTCAGGAACAAGACAGGGCTGTCCCCTATCACCTCTGCTTTTCAACATAGTGTTGGAAGTCCTTGCCAGAGCAATCAGGCAAGAGAAAGAAATACAAGGCATCCAAATTGGGAATGAAGAAGTTAAATTATCACTCTTTGCAGATGACATGATGCTATATATAGAAAACCCTAAAGACTCCACCAAAAAGCTATGAGAAACAATCAACGAATACTGTAAAGTTGCTGGCTACAAAATCAACGTACAAAGTCCATTGCATTCCTATACACTAACAATGAAATCTCAGAAAAAGAAATACAAAAAACAATTCCTTTTTCAATTGCAGCAAAAAGAATAAAATACCTAGGAATAAACTTAACCAAGGACAATTAAGGACCTATATGCTGAAAACTATAAGACATTTTTTTAAAGAAATCATGGATTGGAAGAATCAACATAGTTAAAATGGCCATATTACCCACAGCAATATACAGATTTAATGCAATCCCCATCAAAACCCCAACGGCATTTTTTAAAGAAATAGAACAAAAAATCATCAGATTTGTTTGGAACAACAAAAGACCCCGAATAGCCAAAGCAATCAAGAAAAAAGAACAATACTAGAGTTATCACACTCCCTGACTTTAGCTTGTACTACAGGGCTACAATAATCAAAACAGCATGGTATTGGCAGAAAAACAGACACATAGACCAATGGAATAGAATTGAGAGCCCAGAAATAAAACCACATAATATGGACAGATAATTTTTGACAAAGAAACTAAAAACATACAATGGAGGAAAGACAGCCTCTTTAATAAATGGTGCTGGGAGAATTGGATAGCCACGTGCAAAAGAATGAAACTGGACTGCTATTTGTCACCATGTACCAAAATTAATTCAAAATGGATCAAAGACTTAAGCATAAGACCTGACACAATAAACTGCATAGAAGAAAACATAGGTACTAAACTTATGGACCTTGGGTTCAAAGAGCATTTTATGAATTTGACTCCAAAGGCAATGGAAGTAAAAGCTAAAATAAACGAATGGGACTATATGAAACTTAAAAGCTTCTGCACAGCAAAAGAAACCATCGACAAAATAAAGAGGCAACCAACTGAATGGGAGAAGATTTTTGCAAACAGTGCCTCCGATAAGGGGCTAATATCCAAAATATACAAGGAACTCATGAAACTCAACAACAAAAAAACAAACAACCCAATTGAAAAATGGGCAGAGGACCTGAAGAGACATTTCTCCAAAGAGGACATACAAATGGCAAATAGACATATGAAAAAATGCTCAATATCACTAATCATCAGAGAAATGCAAATCAAAACCGCAGCGAGAAGTCACCTCACCCCAGTTAGAATGACTATCATCAACAAGACAAATAGTAACAAGTGTTGGAGAGGCTGTGGAGCAAAAGGAACCTTCATACACTGTTGGTGGGAATGCAGATTGGTGCAGCCGCTATGGAAGGCAGTGTGGAGGTTCCTCAAAAAATTACGAATAGAATTACCATATGACCCAGCAATCCCTCTCCTGGGTATCTACCCAAAAAATCTGAAAACATTTATACATAAAGACACGTGTGCTCCAATGTTCATCGCAGCTTTGTTTACAGTGGCCAAGACATGGAAACAACCAAAATGTCCTTCGAAACATGAATGGATAAAGCAGTTGTGGTATATACACACAATGGAATACTATTCGGCGGTAAGAAAAGATGATATAGGAACATTTGTGACAACATGGATGGATCTTGAGAGTATAATGCTAAGCGAAATAAGTCAGACAGAAAAAGCAGAGAACCATATGATTTCACTGATATGTGGTATATAAACCAAAAACAACAAGAGAACAAAAATGAGAAACAAAAACTCATAGACGCAGACAATAGTTTAGTGGTTACCAGAGGGTAAGGGGGGTGAGGGGTGGGAGATGAAGGTAAGGGGGATCAAATATATGGTGATGGAAGGAGAACTGACTCTGGGTGGTGAACACACAGTGGGATTTATAGATGATGTGGTACAGAATTGTGCACCTGAAATCTATGTAATTTTGCTAATAATTTTCACCCCAACAAATTAAAAAAAAAAAAGCCCAAAATTCAAGTGTTGCCTTGGAATACCTGAGTCCAGTTATGTGAGGCTCATAAAGGTTCTGGGACTCACCTGGGACTGAATGCATGTGGCACGTTCCTCTAAGGATCTGATATTCTTTGCAATCCATAAACAACCTTGTCTGTGAGGGGAGGGGAGGGATGTCATTTACCTTATTTGACAAATATCCCTCATCTGTAAAACAAGGGAAATTAAGGATGACTTCTTAGGTCTTCTAGTTAAGCATTCTAGAAAGAAGAACTACAGAATAGACATAATAACAAATACCATGAGTAAAATGTTAATACCTCCCATGCTAGAAATGAGAAAACTGAAACCAAGAGGTTCTACTGCTGGATGGAGGCTGGATGGAGGCTGACCCAAGGCCTCTTCGCATAGGATGGGCTCTGGTTTTCTTTTTCTCTTCGTACTTCATTCACACCCATTCAGTCCACAAACGATTACGGAACACCTGACTGCAAGACTCCCCCAGAAGCAGCTAATTTCTCCAACTTCTTACCTATTTCCCAAGTTTGTGAAATAAGGTAGGGATGGAGTGACCCCTTTCCGATTCATTATGCCACAGATCACCCTGACAGTTTTGGCGTAAGAGCGGAACACTGGAAATCTCATGAGAGTTTATAGAAAAGGTATCTAGCCTTAGGAATTAAACAAAGTTCTTTTTGTTTCATTTTCCCAATCCTCCCTCCCCCCTGCTTGGACTCTGCCCGTGTTTGACCTGCAGAAGAAATTGGTGGCCATCTGTCATATTCTTGAACAGTTTTATCATGCGTAGGAGGTGGAAAAATGAAAGCCTTCATGATGTTAACAGAATTTACAAACGTACACAAAAATGGTAGCAACCCTACAGTTTTACACGTAACTTCTGACTTCGGGACTTTTGTTATGTCTCTACTAGATGGGAAACAGGAAGGACACGAGCTTGTCTTGGAGAAAATGTGAAATGTAGTCTTACTATTGTACAGGGGCCATGACCTGGCAATGTGTCTTGTCCTCTATCAATTCCCTCATCACCAATTGATGATGGCTCTGGTTGGCTCTGGTTTGCAATTAAAAGCAAAAAACAGTTTCTCTTCTATAAAATGAGGTTTGAGGATGGGATAAAACTTACTTCCAAAGATTAAAGGATACATGAGATCACTTACACTAAAATGCTTTGTAAGCTGTAAGGTTCTCTTGCAAAAACAGGTACCCCTCACATTATCCAAACCCTCAATGTCTAAACTTTTGCTAGCCTAACTCAGGAATCAGTGAGTTTTGAATAAAGTATTAAATAAATCCTTTGTTATCTAAATCGAGCTACCTAATGTCCAAAACTCAGGAACCAAATTGATGCATTTAGCTCAGTATCCCCATTGGTCCAACTCACTCTCCAAATTCTTACTCTTCCAATCCGGAAAACACATAGTTTTGGATGGCAAGGAATAATTGAACTGACAACCAGCATTATTGTCATTATCACAAAATTGCTATTTTTGCACGGCAAACACAGTTCAGTATTGGCTATTTCATATGGCTTATCCTAATATTCCAGGGACAGAGACCTTAGATCCAATGTAAACAACATTTGGCTCTATGATTTTTCTATGTCCCGCCATCATCTTCCCATTCCTCTTCGGCATTATAATAGTAACTATAATAGCCATTTAATGCTGGTGATTCTGTACCAGGCACTGCAAGTTGCTTAGTTAAACCTTAAAATCTTATTTAAAAACTTATTTATATTTAGAGTTGATAATTTATTCATATAGTGCCAAATTTAAAAAGTGTAAAAACCTTTAAAATGTGTGCCTTTCACACCAAGCCCCCAACCGCCTAGTTTCTCTCCCTAGAGTCAAGCCAACATTTTTAGTTTCTTGCATTTTCTTCCTGGAATATCCTATGCAGGTACAAGCATATATTGCTGCACACACACACACACACACACACACACACACACACACAGACCACACACGTGCACACAAGTGGTAATATACTATGCATACAGTTCCAAGGATTGAGCAGTAGCATTCTTTACAAAAGCAGCAGAGATCCATCCTAAGCATGCATTTACTCTGGAGATATTCCATAACTTTACCAGTGTACATGTAAAACGGTAGGTTTGCTGGTACCATTTTTGTGTAAGTTTGTAAATTCTGTTAATCAGTGATAGACATTTAGGTTGTTTCTAATCTTTTTCTGCTATTAACAATCCTTTTCTGCTTTTTTATACTTGATTTTGCCCAGGAGCAATTAAAAAACTAAATTTGTAGGAGAAATTCCTCTAAGTAAAATTGTCAGGTCAAAAGACATGCACATTGCAATTTTGGTAGATATTCTCAAGCTGTTCAACACAGAGGTTGTGCAAGTTTCAGTTTCCCCAACAAAATACAAAAGGACTGTTTTCCACACTTCTCAACAACTAGAGGTTATCAAATTTTTCTCCTATTTTCTAACATTGTAGGTGAAAAATGATACCTCATTTTCATTGTAATATGCATTTTTCTTATTATATGACAGATTTATTATCTTCTCATATACTTAAGAGCCATTTGTATTTCTTGCAAATTATTTGTTCATATAATTTATCCATTTTTCTACTGGGTTGCTGTTCTTTTCTTATAGATATATAGGGCTTTATATTTTAAAGAATCACACACTCTGTTGTGATACAATTGAAATGACGAATTTGTGGTTTAATATTTTTTTAATTTTGTATAAGGTTGCTTTATCCACTGAATATATTATGTGTGTGCCTGTATGTGTGTGTGAGTGTGTGTGTGTGTTAAATGAAGCATTATTTCCCTTATATTTTCTATTTTATGTTTCATATTTTGTATTAGCCTTTTTTGAGCTAATAATAACAGAAAAGGATATTATTCTATGTTTTCTAATGACACTTTATAATTTGGGGGGAGTTTTAAATGTTTAAATAATTGATCCAGTGGAATTTGGGGGTACAAAGTGTAAAGAACCTGTTTAATGACCCAGTTGTTCAAACACCATTTAGTAATTATTACATACGCTTCTCACTGACTTGAAACACCACTTTAGCATATTCTAAATTATCTTAAGTGTTTGAGTCCATCTCTGGACTCCAATCCCTGTTCTGTTCATTTGTCCTCACAGTCTTTATCCAAAACCACACTTTAAAAATTACTGTTGCTTTATAATATACTTTAGTATCTAGTAGAATTGGCAGCATATCATTATTCTTCTTTTTAGGATTCTAAAACCCTTGTTTATTTTTTTATCTAAACTTTAGAATTAGAATATCTAATTTTAAAAAAATTATTGGAATTCTGTTAAATTTACAAATTTGCACTTGGAGGATTGCTGTTACTATGATGTTTGGTCTTTCTGTCCAAAATCTTGGGTAGCCTCTCCAATGCTGAGATCCATTTTGTGTCTCTTGGTAATATTTTGAGGGTTTTTTAATGCATGTATGTATTGTTTTAATGTATGTATGTATGTTTTTTATTAATGTATGTAATGTATATATGTATGTATGTATTGTATGTATATATGTGTGTGGTTTCTATATAAATATAGATACATATAAATTTTCCATTTCTTGATCACTTTATAACTAGATAAACTATTTTTGTTTATAATCATAAATATGGTCTTTTCTTCCATTTGTACTTTAATTGGTTTTGTTTGTATTTCTGAAAGTTAATTATTTATATTAATTTTACTCCCAGGCATCTTACAAAAACTTTTTTTTAATTAAAGTTTATTGGGGTGACATTTGTTAGTAAAGTTACATAGATTTCAGGTGTGCAATTCTGTATTCCATCATCTATATATTGCATTGTGTGTTCACCACACAGTCAGTTCCCTTTCCATTGCTATATATTGGATCCCCTTTGCCTTCATCTACAAAATCGTCTTAATAGTAATAGTAGCTTTTTTTCTTTTTTTCTTTTTTTTTAGTTTATCCTCTTGAGCGTTCCAGCTAAGGTTATATCATTTGCAAATAATGACAATTCAACCAAGTCTTTTCCAATTTCTACATTTTCTTTCTCTCTTTTTTTTTTTTTTTTTTGGTCTAATTATATTGGCTAATACCATCAGAAAAGTGTTAAATAATAGTGAGGATAATTAATATCCTTATCTTGTGTCTGACTTTAATGGGAATGCTTCTAGATTTTTCATTAAGCAGGATGATGGCTTATGATTATTCTCATGTTAAGGTAAAATCAATCTATCCTTACTTTATTAAGAGCTATTTAAAGTTAAAAAAATGGATATTGAATTTTATCCAATGTATTTCTGGTGTCCAGGAAGATGGTATTAGTTTTCTTTTTTATTATTATGATTAAGAGTATTAATAAGAATAATTGATGCTTATTTGGTGCAATTGATATTTAAGGTAGTATTCCAAGTTCTTGTCATGTATCAACTCATTTAATCCTTGCCCAATCTAGAATTCAGTAGTATTAGTATTTTCACTCCAAACTTAAGAAAACTCACATTTACAGAGGTTAAGTAACTTGAACAAGATTAGACAACCAGTAAGTGGCAGGGCTGAGATTGGACCCAGGCCGATTCTTTAAATATAAATAGTAGGCCAAGCTTCGTCTTGATAGATTTCTTCCTAACCAGTCATCACTTCACTTCTGGACAAATCCCACTTGTTCAGTAAGTACCCTCCTTTTACTGGGTCACAGATTCCATTTGCTCATACTTATTTACAATTTTTGCATCAGTATTCAAAGGAAAAATTTAGTTAAAATTCCCTTTTTCATGATGTTTTTGTCAGTGTTGAGTCTTATTGGTATCTTGGCCGCATGAACATTTTCAAAATATTTGTTTTTGATTTGTTCAGAATAATTTGAATGGCACTGAAGTTATTTGCCTTTTAAATGTTTTTTTTTAGAATTCCCCTATGAAACTACCTTTGCCTAATTCCCCTTGAAACCCTCTGTGTGTGTGTGTGTGTGTGTGTGTGTGTGTATAGAGGGGCTTCCTGATAAATTTTCTTTATTCATTCTAGGTAATTCGTATATTTGGATGGCACTACCTTCAAAAAGTTTTTCCCAGTTTTATTGAACTATAACTGACATATAGCACTATAGAAATTTAAGATGTATAGCATAATGATTTGATTTACATATATCATGAAATGATGACGTCAATAAGTTTGGTTAACATCTATCATCTCATAGAGATGCTTCTGTGGATTCTAAGAGGAACAAAACAAATGAAAAAATATAAAAATACATTTTCTTTTTCCTTGTGATGAGAACTCTTAGAATTTACTTTCTTAACCACTTTCATATATATCATACAACAGTGTTAACTATAGTCATCATATTGTACCTTATACTTATAGTACTTATTTATCTTATAACTGGAAGTTTGTACCTTTTGACCACCTTCATTTAATTCTCCCTCCTCACTTCCCCTACCTCTGGTAACCATAAATCTGATCTCCTTTTTCTACAAGCTTGGTGGTAATGTTTTCTTCTTAGATTCCATAGATAAGTGAGATCACACAGTATTTGTCTTTCTCTGTCTGACTTATATCACTTAGCATAATGCCCTAAAAGTCCATCCATTTTGTTGCAAATGGCAGGATTTCCTCTTTTTTGTGGCTGATAATATTCCATTTTGTATATACATAATATTTACATATTTTATATATATGTAGCACAATGTCTTCATCTATTCATCTATCAGTGGACACTTAAGTGTTGTTTCCATGTCTTGACTATTGAAAAATACTGTTGGAAAAATACATGGGGGTACAGATATCTCTTACACACAGCGTTTTCATTTCCTTTGGATATATTCCCCAAAGTAGGATTTCTGGATCATATGATAGTTCTATTTTTAATTGTTTTGAGGAATCTCCATACTGTTTTCTGTAGGGACAGCACCAATTTACATTCCCACCAACAGTGCACAAGGATTCCCTTTTCTGAATATCAAGTAATTAAAACCTCAAGGATCATTATTAAGGATGAAGCTCAGGAAGAAAGGAGAAAGAAAGAGAAGCAGAGAGCCTAGGGCCCAGCCATAGCATTGCAGGAATATTAATTCTTGGACAGTCCCATCAGTTGAGCGTTGGGTCTGTTTTTCTACCCACTGGGATTCTTTGTCAGGGCTTCTGCGGATTCCAAGAGGAATGATCTGGAGACATTCCAAAAGCACAGCTCTGACTTGGGGACTTCAGGGCCTCTGTGGCTGTTTCTCCTTAAGGAGATATTTGGTGTCCAGGGTCAGGGCTAAAGGGATGTGACTGCCTTCTGAGTCTTTCTGTTATGCTGTTTTAGAATCTCTGAGTGGCTGTTTTTATACATTTTTAATAACACTGTGCTTTGTAATTTGGTGCATGTACCCAAAGAGCCTCTTGAAACATGACATAGAGATTTTTAATACAAAAATGTTCTAATGTTCAGAGGCACATGTAGAAAACAGTTCCTGGAATCCTAAAGGAGATTTTTGTGTTTATGAAATTTCTGCAAATCCTTTATGGAAGAAGTATTTCCACAGTTTTAATGTGACTCTGGAATAATTTCTCTAAATATGATAATACTTTTAACTATACAGGTTCACTTAGGTTTTCTTTTATTAGATGTCTTTCACCCCTCTGAAAACCACTGTTTCCTTATTAATTTCCCAGAGGCTTTAGGAGCTATTGGGTGCTAATATTAACACATAGAGTTACTTTTTAAAAATCTATTTAATATATAAAGGTCAATTTAGGTTTTCCAGACATAGAGTTTTCTAGAAAACTCTAGAATCTTCCTAGCCCCAAATTTGAATCTCAGTAATGTTCTTATGTTATTTCTTCCCTCTTAAAAATGTTTGGTAGGCCGACTCTATTAAGTTTAACTCTAAATTGGTAAGGAGACTGCCTCATTTAAATAAAAGTAGTTATAACCATGCTTTCCATAGCTATATTTACATGTAGTTTGATTCAACTTTTAACTACATCTGTTCACTTAGGTTTTCTCTTATTAGAGTCTTTCACCCCTCTGAAAACCATTATTTCCTTATTAATTTCCCTGAGGCTTTAGGCAGTTTCTAACTGTGGCAATGACTTTGAATACACAGTCTTTATTGTCTATGGTTTTATGCTGGAGAAAAATACTTTTGATATACTTAAAGTGCTGATTATTAAATGAAGTCAAAGGGATAGTCATTAGCTTTGACAATACACAAAACAATCTCTTACAGAATGCCCACTGTATTCCAAAGCCTGGGGATTATAAAAATGAAGATGCGTTGCTTGCTCTCACCAAGCTTAGGAGTACATAATAACCAAGGTATGCTGAGCACTTGCTGTGTGCCAGGCATCCATTCATTCTGGTAACACATGTTTATAGGAGGCCTACTAGGTGCCAGGCACGGTGCTAGGCCCTGAAATGTAAGGATGAGCAGGAATACTTACATTCCAACAGGCTCAGATGACGGTTGCACTTTTTAGCAATAAACTTTTTTAATTAAAGTTTGTGCATTGATTTTTAAGGCTTAAAACTATTGCATGCTTAATAGACTATAGTGTAGTATAAACATAACCTTTGTGTGCACTGGGAAACCAAAAAATTCCCTTTATGTGACTCCCTTTATTGTGGTACCTGCTTTATTGCAGTGGTCTGGAACCGAACCCGCAGTGTCTCCGAGGTGTGCCTGTAGCGGTACCTAGCTCATCGTGAAAATTAAATGAGCTAATTCACGCGAAGGGTTTAGAACAGAACCTGACGCACGCTCTTTATAAATGTCAGTTCTTTGCTGTTAAGACCAGAGGACGCAGGGACAAGGCAGGGCTTTTTTTAAGAAATAACTTAAACCTACAGCAACTGTTAAGAAAAGAAGCTCTCCTATACACTCAGGTTCAGGAGCATCAGCCTCACCTGTACATCTACTGGCTCTACAGTCTTGGTCAGGTTCAAAAATAAAAACACCTGTCTGTGCCTCAGTTTCCTCACCTATAAAATGGAGATCATCAAAATACCCTGTGTCCAGGTTACTGGGAACAGTACATCTGTCAAAGAAAAGTCCCCTGGTGCCTGAGAATGGCTCTTTGCTGCTTGGGCGTGGTTCTCCAGAATGCGTGGAGATTTGGAGTGATGTTTGTCTATATGATTGCGTGAGAGTGGTTGATATTCTGGGGGTGGAGCCCGCTTCAGGCCAATGCAGGAGACGGCCCTGGGTGGAGTCAGTGCCCTCCACCTCCCGCGTCCTCCCTGGCTCAGTTTGTCCGGTGTCTCAGGCTGTTAAGTGGACATGTGCCTTCTCGCCCAGATGAGCATCACCTGCCTGTGGAGACCCTGTCCTTGTAACTGTTCATGTTTTGTACTTCAGCATGTTTGTTCTCAGCCACCCAAAGCAGAGAGTGTCAACAAGAGACGTCTGAAGAAGTGTTTATTGAGCTGTGGTACAGAGATTGTTGAGAGTGGTCTGGGGCTTTGCTTGGCTTGGGTATTAAAGCACTTAGATGCTGGGAACATTGTGTTTGAGAAGCTGCCATCTCTGGACTAGGAGACATTGGGATATTGGGGTGAGTGGGGCAAAGAGGGGAGATGATCAGAAAACATCGTTTTAGAACCATCTCTGAAGCAGACTGTTTTCAGTCCGATGGATATTGATATACGAGGTACCAAACGATCTCTTACAGAATGCCCACTGTATTCCTGAACAGCTGGAGCTGTTGGATGCTAAGAAAGAGAAAGGTTTGGATATTTTCAGTTTGTTTGTTTTAAAGAAAAGAATAAGTTTTAATAAAATTATAATTGAGTACATTAGTTAAGAGTTGGGAAAATTCTCAATAAGATAAAATTCAAAGGAATTTGAATAATAAAGACTGGGATTTTTTAATGCTTTACACCACCTAAAACACATTGATTAATTCATTGATATATTCAACTAATATTCATGCTTACTGAGTATCTACTGTGTCTTGCGCACAACAGTGATTTGAGACAATGTGGCTGGACCTACAGTGTATTATGCTAAGTGAAATAACTCAGACAGAGAAAGACAAATACCATATGGTTTCATTTATATTTGGAATATTAGAAAAAGAAAACAAAAACAGATTCATAGGAACAGACACTAAAGGAATGGCTACCAGAGAGGAGGGGATTGGAGGGATGGGTGGAAAATGTGAAGGGAATGAATATAGTCAATAATGTTGTGATAAGTTTACATGGTAACAGATGATGACTAGAATTAGTGGGGTGATCACATTATAAGGTATAAAAATGTTGACTCACTATATTGTACACCTAAAACTAATATAATATTGTATACCAACGATACTTAAATTAAAACAAAGAAAGAAAAATTTTTCATCGCTGCCTTCAAGGAACTGAAACAGATACAAAAACTGTAATACAAGCTCTAAGGACAAAGACCAAATCAAATGGAAGTTCTCTTTTTCAGCAATCTGCCCCCAGGACCTGTAAGAGGGCTATAAAGAGTCCAGGCTCAGAAAATATTTGAGTGAATGAATGAATGAATGAAATAGCTATAACGTAAGACTTACAAAGCATAGGGGGATAGAAAATGATTCTGTAAAGAATAAAGTGGATATTTGCCATGTATTTTGTAATATCTTCAAGAAACTCAAGTGCATTATGCCCTCCAATATATTTCCATTACAAAAATATGAGGAAAAAATAAATAGTGGAAGTGAAAGAACATATATATATACAGAGGATTTTTTCCAGATAGCTGGTCCATTTCGAGACTTGTCCAATGGTGTTTTTATGATAAATAAACTTATGGAGGCTGTCTCACACAGGTGCCTGGAAAATAGTTAGCTGACATGCAATTTTCATAGTGAAGATTACATTTTTTTTCTCAGCTCTTTTAAACAATGTTGTGAAATGTGTTAAGATGAATTGAACAAACAGTTGTGTATATCTACCACACAACTTTTTAAAATCTTAGAGTCCTGGCATATTTTCTCTGAAGCTTTTTATCTGTGAAATAACCACATTACAGTTGCATTAGAAAACCCCTCCTCAACTCCATTTTACTCTTCCCATCTCCCATCATCCAAAATTTGATGGCTACCAATTCGATACTTTACTACATATGTTTGTACCCAGAAATAATATGTGACTTTATTTTCTGTTTTTAAACTTAATATAAATGGTGTACAGTACACATCCTTTTGCAACTTGTTTTTTTCTCAGCAATATGACTTTGATATTTATTTATATAAATACATGTCGTTCTCATTGATTTATTTTAACTGCTGTAAGGAGTTGCATTGTAAGATTATGCCACAATTTATATATCTGTTTTGCTATTGATGAACATTTGAGATAGTTTCCAGTTTCACTGCTATTACTAACTGTGCTACTATGAATATTCTTGCATAAGTTCCTTGTTTATGTATGCACAGCTCCTCAAGGGCATATGCCCAGGTGTAGAATTGTTGGTAAAACACCATGTGCGTCTGAAGCTTTGTGTACCAGTTCACTCTCCCACCAAGTGCATGGAAGCTCCCATCACTCCCATCCTGTCAACAGTTGGTATTGGGATTTTCACCAGTCTTATTAATATGAAAAGGTTTCTCATTGTTCTTTTCCTTCTCTCTTTATACTACAGTGGTTCCTTTTCTTCCAGTACACTGATATCATTTACCAATGTAACAAAGGAAAATCTCTTAGAAATGCAAAAATCATGCCTAACTTTCATACAGGAAATGTACCCTCCATTTGCTCCTGAGAGCTCATTTAGTCATTCATTCAACAAACATTATTAATTTGACTAAGAATACAGAGAGGAATAAGACACACTCCTTGCTATCCAGGAACTCGTGGTCTTGAGAAGACAGACATGCAAAACCAAGAAGGGATGATAAACACATTAATAATTTATTATGAGGAGAAAAGGAAATTGCAGAAGAGAAAGAGATTGATTCTATCAGAGGCCTAAGCAGGCTTCCTGCAGAAAGTGATATTCCAGCAGAATTCAAGGTAGATAGGGTTGAATGAATATGATCCTCTGAATTAAGTATTGTTATCGCATCTGACACATGAGAAGAGTGAGGCCTAGAGAGTTTATTGTAAACTTGGGTGAACCATTGGTGAAGGAAGGGATTGAACCTAGACCTTTGGCTCTAAAACCAGTACACATCCAAGGACACCACATTGTTTAAGAAATTTGGAAGTCTCAACCGGTACCAGAGTCCTGTGGATACATATTGGGTTAGCTCAGAAAAGGGCAGAAGGCCTGCCTCACACAAGGTGACTCACCCAGATATCTGGTTTGACTTATGCATCCTTTTGAATTTTCAGTTGGCCTCAGCCCTTCTGCCATTAATTTTTTGCTGCCTGGCAGCACGGTATTTTGTGATTGTTACAGAGAGGGATGGCTGTGTCAGTAAGCTTGTGCCATATTCCTACTTCTGATCTGAGCTGAATGGCACTGAGGCCATGGGGACAGAGCCAGGAGTGCAGTTTCCAGACTCTCAGCCTCACGTAGAAAGGTGCTTGCTCAGGTAGTAAATGGCCGTCACCTGTGATTGGATGGCCATTAGCTGTGGCTAGTTGGCCGTCAGCCATAACCAGTGAGCCATTGGCCACTAATATAACTGCCGTGGTTACGCTAGCAGCAAATAGGGCTAGCAAGAAGATGGTGGCTGAGCTGGCAAGCGTGAATTGCAGTTAGTACAGTGGAGTGCAGCTAGCAACCTTGTCAGAGAGAAGAGGACAGCAGGTTGTGGATAGTGTGGCTCCTGCTTCCTGTGTCTCCAACCCAGCTGCCAGCGAGAATGTAGTGCTATGACTCCCCCATCTATGGCTCCGTGGGTGTTCCTTTTTGCCCTCACCATAGCCTGCATTCTTATGTGGGGAGTGGGAGCTGAGACCCCGCATGATACCCTGCATGACAGAGTCGCTTCTAACGCTTTCCAGGGGCAGGTTGTTTAGGGTACTGCAGACCACTCAGGGGACTTGGGTTTTCTCTGGGTAACGTCACAGGACTTCAACAGATGTGTTCCACGGTCTGCCTTAGTTTGAGCAGAAAGACTGGCTGCTGGGTTGAGACTAAATGAAGGTGGACCAGGGTGAAAATAGGGCGCTGTTGGAAAACTCCAGAAAAAAGATGATGGGGCTTGACCAGGGTGATAGCCATGGAGGTGATGCTCGGGTTGTGTTTGAAAGGATAATTCCCCAGTATTTCCTGATACACGGCATGTGAGCGTTAAGAGAAAGAGGGAGCCCCTCACCCTGTTCCTACTCATTCCTCAGAAAGTTGCCCAAAGGCCAGGGGAGGTGGTCCTCTCAAGAGCAGACACCTGACACAGTTACAGATCGTCTCCTGTGGGAGACACTTGCTTTGCCAACACTATCGATTTGTTGTTAGCACTACAGCACTGAGCTCCCTGAAAGCTGTGGACTGGGCCTTTAGAGAAAACTAGAAAAAACTTTGAAGACATTGAGGTAGCAAGATGCTCTTAGAAATTGTTTTCTCGTTGGCTTTTTCATGGTATCTAGAAAAAGCGCTGAATAGGAGAAGGGCGTATGTCAAATTCCTGCATGAGTTCTAGATCACAGCTGAATGAAGTTGGTTCCAGGGCCCATTAAGGCCAGGAGACTCCCATACCTCCTAATTGCATAGGATGCCGTGCTTCTGTGTTCTTCATGGGCTTCCAGGCACAGGTGTTTAGGTCTTGCTCTCTCCTCTTAATCTTCTGGAAATCCTAATCCTTGCTCTTAACCTCCCTAGCATCACATCACTGCCGCAGGCTTTGCTGCGTTCCTTGTGAAGTGCACTCTGCATGTAATCAGTCAGTTGACTATAGAATGTTGTGCCTTGGTAGGAATCTAAATGGTGATTGACTGTTACATTTCCCCAAAGGCTTTTAGCTAATTGCTAAAAGAGAGGACTTCAAGGCTATAATTTGGTAGCCAAGATCCTCTTTCAGGCCTACCCTGACATCCACTACCTGGAGGAATGCAGATGCTGCTAAACAAATGATTATCCATTTCACAGAAAGTCCCCGTGTCTCCACTACATGCAGGCAGCGTTCCAAGGGTTCGAGGTGCAGATAGGAATCAAACGCAGTCCCTGCTTTCGAAGAGCTGGCGGTGGAATAGAAGAGACAGGCTAATAAACATATCATTACACCTCAGCCTGGGATCAGTGGAGAGGCTGCATGTAAGCAGAGTCCAACTTGGGAAGAAAGGCGGGAGGATGGAAAAGAATAGAGGGGAAAAGCAAGAGCATTTCAGGTGAGGGAAATGGCTTTGGGGTTAGAAGCCTGGACAATGGAGGTTGGGAGACTGTCGTGCAGGGAGTCATGCGGGGTCTCTGTTCCCGCTCCCTACATAAGAACACAGGGCACGGTGAAGCCAAAAAGGAACACCCACGGAGCCATAGATGGGGGAGTCATACTACTATATTCTCACTGGCGGCATCTGCCTCTCTGCAATCCGCTCTTCTTAGCCCAGCCGCCATCTTCTTGATAGCCCCCATTTTTTTTTCTGCTAGCGTAGCCACAGCAGTTATATTAGTGGCCAATGGCCACTGGTTACAGCTGACGGCCAACTAGCCACAGCTGATGGCCATCCAATCACAGTTGATGGCCATTTACTACCTGAGCCAGCACCTTTCTATGTGAGGCCGAGAGCCTGGAAACTGCTTTCTGGGGCTCTGTCCTCACAGAGACTAAATTCGAATCAAACTGTGGAAAGTGGGCTTCTGGCACATTAAACAGATGGATGCTGAGAGACTCTTCAGAGCCATCTGATCGATGCCTGAGTGTTCTTCCCTCGACGAGCATGAGACTTTGCGGACCCTGAGTTTCGGTCAAGAACCAGGAAGGTTCCAGATGTTTGTAAAATTTGTGTTTATTTAAAAACAAACACCTAGCACTTTCTGTGTGCTGGGTGGTGTTCCAAGCACTTTACAAATTACGATTAAATTCTCAGAATGCCCATTGGGGTAAGTACTATTATTATCCAGGTGAGAAACTGAAGCAACAAGATAGAAAACTTGCCCAAGTTGAAACAATTAGTAAGTGCCTGAACACGGATTCAAACATGACCATTCAGGTTCCAGAGTCTGTGATCTCAGCTCCTGCATTTTGCAGCTGCCTCTATAATTAGGGTGTAGTTTCTTTGTGCAGGTAGTTCTTAAAGGATGAGGTAGGTCCCGAGTCTCTACCTTAAGCAGCAGATTGAACAAGGAGCAGGCAGGAGCCCTACGATGGATCTGCATCTGGAGAGGGACAGGTGCAGAAGTTTCAGAGTGCCTGGAACTCAGGAGAGAGGTCTGCACTGGATCTGAGAGGCAGTAGGTCAAAGGTGGCCATTAAGGTCGCATTATGGGTTGAATGTATTCGTTTCCTAAAGCTGCTGTAACAAATAACCACAAACTTGGAAGGTTTAAATCGACAGACATTTATTCTCTCAAAGTTCTGGAGGCCCAAAGTCTAATCAAAGAGTCAGCAAGGCCATACTCCCTTGGAAGTTACTAGGGAATAATCCTTCCTTGTCTCTTCCAGCTTCCAGTGGTCCCAGGTATTCCTTTGCTTGTGGTAGCATCACTCCCACGTCTGCCCCCATCTTTATATGGCTACCTTCCACTCATGTGTCTCCATGTCCTCTCCTTTTTTTTATGAGAACGTTTGCCATGGGATGTAAGAGCCACCTAAATCCAGTGTGTTGTCGTCTTCAAATCCTTAATTGCATCTGCAAAGACCCTATTTTCAAATAGTTCACTTACACACGTTGTGGGGGTTAGAACTTCGATATATCTCTTTGGGGGATGTTATTTATCCCACTGCAGTGGAGGAAATTGTCCTTGGAAGGACTTGAGCAAGGAGGGAAGATGACCTAGAGCAGAATGGTGGGAGAGGACCAGCATTCATGGAGACAAAATAAGACCCCTCAGAGGAGACCAAAGAGAAGCCATGGGTGACAGAAAGAGGAATCAGGAGAGAAACCCAAGGAGGGTGTATAATATATAAAAAGGAGGCATAGCCACAATGTCAAATATTCCTGAGACATGTGTAACATATAAAGTGGGTTAGAGAGGAGATTTTAGATGACCTTGGCAAGCACAGTTTTTTTGGGTTTTTTTGTTTTGTTTTGTTTTGTTTGTTTGTTTGGCAGTGCTGTTAGGAAAAGGGAAAAAGGACCTGAAATTCCTGGGAGCCAGTGCTGTCACATCATTTTCAAGCTGGTAAATGGCATTACATACGTTAGCAGCCTAGAAAAGCCCAAATGAGGACGCTGTCCTACTCTTACGGTCCCACGTCCTCTCATGCATACATAAGAGTATGTTTTATATTAGTACTCTCTCACACCATATATTGAAGTGCCGATAAGTGAATGATTTTGTCTATATAAGGTAATTATTTTAGATGACAATATTTTGACTTTCCATTTCCTTTAAATTAGTTTTACGTGGTAGGGGGCCGATTCACATTTTCAAGTTTGTTCAGAAGCTGTTTTAATTGTGCCTTCAAACATAGCTACCCATGCTCCTGAAATGTCAAAACGCAGCTGTTTTTGATGACATTAAAGGACGTTTCTAGTATTTTGAATTTCACTGGTATGTTTGCACAAGTGACGATTGTGAAATAGCAGTGCTGGGAGCTGATCCCAAGTAGAGTTTGGATGCTTAAAAAAATTACCTTCTTTTATCTGCTAGTCTAAAATAAGAATGTAACTTTTCTTACAGTTACCAGAGTTCATTTCAATTAAATCTTAATGAGGAAAAATGAGACAAATGGGTCCATGAGCATTACCTCTCAGACCTTTTAATTTTTATAAATTCACTTGCAGAGTTAGACTTACCCTGTTGCAATTATTTCATTTGGCTCTTGAAAATTTCACCCGAATTGCATACGGCGGGTGCCAGAGGCAATCATCGGCTCCGGGGCCTAACTCTTGTAGTCATGTTATCCATCTAAATCTATAATCGGAGAAGGGGCATGTTAGAGAAGTGAAAAGTATCATTTGTCACAGCATTCTTGCGTAAAGATGGCTGGCGCTTTGGGAATAAGGCGGTAGGGGCAGTTTTTCTTCTCATTAGCTGCCTTATTTGTAACTGCAGGGGCTGTCAGAAGCATGGACTTAATAACCTTCAAGTTTTTTCTGCATTAATATATATATAAAAAAAGGTTGCATGAAGTATTGGAAAATCATTGTCCCCATGAGAGTATCAGAAATACTTTTGCTGGTGACTACAGAATAACCCTTCTTTGGGGAGCTCTCAACTGAATTAAATATATAATTGAAGTGGATTCATCCAGAATGAGACATTTATGCTGATCGTGTACGCAGTTTGACAATTCTGAACCTTCACTTGGAGTGCCTTTTCAATTCTCCATGGGTAAAAGTTGGGAGGAAAGTACCAGCAGTGCTATTAATATAATAACAGAGTGTGAAGGATGCTTTTTGTACTCAGATGTAATTATCTCTTTATCTGCTATGTCTTTGCATGCATTGGGGGGTATCAGGAGGAAACCCAGAGTCCTCTATTCTATGAAGGGGACCGGAAAATATCTAGCCTGCAGGATCTCAGACTCACAGGGCCAGGAGGGAAAGGGTTGGAGGGAAGAACAAAAAAAATCAGTAATTCTTTCCTTTGATAAAGACTGTGTTCCTTCTTGAGATCTTTTTTCTCTTGACTTATGTCTCTTGCTTTTTCTTTTCCCTCACCGGCTGCCCTTTCTTCACCTCTTGCCCCAAGACTCATGTATAGATTTCTTCTTGTCCCTTTTTATTTCTATTTCCGAGGAGGTCTCATCTAGTCCCATGCCTTTCAATACAATCGTAAGCTGACAGCCCCTTAATGTATATTTCCTGCCCTCTCCTCTCCTGTAAACTCCAACCCCATATATCCACCTGCCTCCTCAACACTTTCACATGGAGGTCTAACTGCCGCATCAAATCCCCTTGTTCATAATTGATGCCCTCTCCCAAATTTACCTTTCCTCCACACCCTCGGACCAATATCCTGGGTGTTTTCTCTACTCCCTTCTTTACCTCACAGCCCTCATCTGTCCTATGGGAAAATCTTGATGGTTCATCTTCAAACTGTTTTGAGTGTGAGGACTCTCCACCTCTCCCCCGGCCAAACCAATCCAACTCCTCTCCCTGTTTCCACTCAGGCTATTCTCTACCAGTGCCCAGATGTATCATTTTAAGCTTAAAGTGAATAATGTTGCAGCACCTCCTCCCCTTAACACTCTCCCATGTTTCCTCATCTCAAGACAGAATCCTGAGTCTTGCTTGGCCCGTGAGGGCCTCCACGGTTAGGACTCCAGCTACCCTGGAGTTCTTCTGCTCCACTCTCCTCCTCCGTGCATTCAGTGGCCTGCTGTCTCTCGGATGTACCAGGCATGCTCCCTGCCACAGGCCTTTGCGCTTTCTTGACTGCTTTCCCCTGGGTGTTCATAGGGTTCTCCCTATTCCAGTCTTTCCTCCATGTACCCCGTCGAAGAAGTCCTCTTGGATCCTCTCTCAAAAACAGCCAGCACGCACCTACACACTGTCACGGCACTCCCTTTCCTTAGGGTCTCCTTTTTCCCCCTCATAAAGCTTAATGTTTCCTAACCCATTGTATATGTTCGTTTGTTTATTGTTCACCTCTCTCTACTAGATTATAAGATCCATGAGAGCGGGGATTTAATTTTTATATACTGCTGTGTCTCCAAAGTCTAGAACAATATCTGGGTTAGACTGGGGCTGAATCTTTATTAGGAGAGGAAAAGGGAAAGAATGAGAGAGAAGGAGGGGAAAAAAAAGCTTTTTGGAAAATTGCCTAAGCTTCAGTAACAAGGGTAAGCCAATGAAAAGGATGCTGTTTTACACTTCAACCCTCCAGTGGCTTTCCTTTGCATTTTGAGTAAGATCCAATCACCTTTGTATGGATTATAAGGATTTCCATCATCTGGCCCCTTCTTCTCTCCCACTTTCTCACTTTACTGCAGTCACTCCAGCCTGCTTCAAATAAACCAAAACCTTTTGTCCTCCAGCCAACTTGGAATGCTCTTCTCCCACATCGTGGCATGGTTGGGCCCGTCTCACCAATCCTGCTATCTCCGTCTCTAACCATTTTCTGTTATATCACTGTTTTATTATCTGCACGGCATTGGTTCATATCCAAAATGTCTTGATCATTTGTTTACTTTCGTCTCTTCCCCCTTTAGGTTATGAGCTTTATTTCTGCCTGCCTTTCTTACTTAACTACATGCCAAGTACCTCCATCTCTTCCTGGCACATAGTAGGTATTCTGTCATTATTCTGTTAGTGAATGGGCCAGTAAGGCCGCCTTCTAGGTCCCTGGTCTTCCTGGTGTTCTCTTGTCCTCCCATGGCAGCATCACTGACGATGGACATTTACAGATTTGCTGCTGTGTGCATTGCAGTGAGCTGGGCACCTGGGAAACAGATACAGTTGCCTTATCTGCCTTACCTGAAACTACTCCCAGAAGTACAAAAGACCAAGGCGTAAAATAGTTTGAAAAGGGAACGCCCTGACCCAGTCTGATGAGTTGAATGTTCATTCCTTTGAACAAAACCTTTCAAATAGAGGCCCCTCTTTCGTGGAGCAGCAGTTCTCAACTCCTATGCACAATTGTCAGTTGAGAGTGTTACCGAATGTGGTAGCCAAATTACCAAACTCTGGGTTTGGTTCACCTTTTACGTTACAGATCCAGTGAGATGGGTGGTCATCCTGATGGCATGCTTCTCTTCCATTGCATTCTGATACGCTTTCGTGTGAAGCTGTGGGGTGAAGTGATAACTGGTGTGCTAGCAGTTGTAAATAATCACCCAGACTTTCTTGCCTGCTGTCCAGCCCTTACCTGGGATGCTCTAGGAAGGGGGCCACATACCTGACTGCCATCCACCATTTCTGTCACAGATCAAGAAAAGATTCAGGGACCTTGACCATGGTGATCACCTGGATTTCACCAGCTCCTTGCCCACACGTAGCTATGCAAATATTTGGGTTCTACTGTGCAATAAGCACAAGTTTAATGTTTAACAGATCATCATTATTTTAGTTAATCCTCATGTTACCGTTGATGGACATCACCCAGCCTCTCAGGTGAAGCATGGAACTCTTGTTGAACAAATATAAGGCACTTCTTTGTAAACTTTTATATTTTCTTAATTTGGGGTAAACATATAAAGGTTGTCTAAGGCTGAAAAACTTAGGCAGAGAATCAGCTGACATCAAATGGTATCATTACTAAAATCGGCTGAACTGCCTTGGGAGTCTAAAAGTGTCCCAACCAAAATGATTCTTTCTCATAGATCTTTATTCCATGAAATTCAGTCCAATGCACATTTCTGTGCATTTCCTTTGTGCCAGGCTCTTCCTGTGAATAATTTATTTTTCCAAACGATTGCCACAGCTCTGCTCTCAAGGAACTTACGATCAAGTAGGAAAGGAGGAAACTAAATAATTCTTAAAGGATATACCCAGGGAACCTAAGTGGTCCAATGAGGCTGAGAAGTAAGTTGGAGAGGGAGAGCTAGTGGAAAATGAAATACAAAGACAGGGAGATTACTTAATGTCTTACATGCTGGGCTCAGTGATGCAGATATTGTCTGCTGAAGCAATGGTATCTTCAGACTTTTGAGCAAGAAAGAGAAGTGATATCAGGTGGTCTTCAGGAAGATGAGATTAGCAGTGATATGTTTTCTGCTTCTCTAAATTCTCCGCGAGGCATGTGTCATTTTCAGATAAAGACTGAGAGAAGAAGGTAAAGAAGAGATGCCAATGTATTAAAAGCGATAGTCATTCAGGATAGGATAGACTATGCTGGAGTAGATCTAAGATCCAAAATTGTAATTCATTTAACCCAATATGGACTTGTTTCTTGCTTTGAAAGTTCAGCTTGGGTTGGCCACCCTACTCCATCTTGAATCTATACCTTCTGGAAAACTCAATGTCCAAGGTTGCTGTGTCAAGGGAAAAGCTGTTAGGAGAAAGCAATTAACTACTTTAATCTGAATGACACCTCATTTCCACTCCCAACCCATTGGCCAGAGCTAGTCATGTGACTTCAACTTAACTGCAAGGGAGGCCGGGCAATGCTTGGGGACACGTGGATGTTTGGTGAACACTAACTCTGCCAGAGTAATGTTGAGCTTTTAGTGAATCTGATTAATTTTTTTTCTTACTGGATAAGAGAAATAGCAATGGACTCCTAGCCTCCAAATGAAAAGATATCATTGTTCCACCACGCCTTTTGGGGGTGTGGCTGAGTAAATTTAGCACAAATTCATGTATGCAGTTGGAAGTGTGTAACATGGGGCTAAAAATACTCCCTGCCTTGCCGTCTTCACCGGGTCAAATGATACACTGTTATGTGTGTGATTGTGTCTCATAAACTTCTAGGTGTTGTGCAAAGCTAATCTGTTATTATCGTCACCACTACCATCACCATGGTTACCAAAGTGGAGGAAAGCAGAGACTGCCCTGGTCTGTGGATGTGACCAGAGAGAAGGAAAGCTCCTGCTTATTCTTCTAGCTTTGTTTCTCTCCTCTTTCTTCTAAGTATCTTGTAGAACCGACCACTTCCCAGAATGCTTGGTCTTCCCTGTGCCGTGTACACCCTTCTCCCTCTGGAATACCTTCCCGCTCTTCCCCTTCTCCCTTCACACAGGCTTCCCTCAGAATCCCCCAATCTATACAGGTGTCCTTGCCCCCCAACTCTGTGACAGCTTGGGGTTCCTCTCTGTCATACGTCTGCTGTGAAACGTTGCCTCCATGTCACCTAATCATTGGCAGGTCTGTCTCCCCTACTACGCTGTCAGCATCTTCAGCTCAGGGACTGGGTCTTATGCTTTATTCACCAGACAGGCTCAGGACTTGAGATGATGAATTCCAACTCCAGTTTTACCACTTACTGGCTGTGTGACCCCAGACGAGTCATTTTACCTGTCTTGGCTTCAGTGTCCTTACCTGTAACAGGAGGATAACAAAATGATCTACCTCAGGGCTGTCGTGATGATTAAATATAAAATACACACGGCGTGCTTCATAATAATGTCTGGCACATAGTATGTGCTCCATAAATGTTTGGTGAATGAATGAATAAATGAGAGAATGATTAACTGATTTAGTCTCATGAGGTGCTATTTCACTGACGAGGAAACTAAGGCTTCGGGAGGTATTTTGCTCAAGGGCACACAGCTAGTTTGAGCTGGCTGACTCTAGAAACTCCTCTTTCAATGCTCTCTGTGTGTGGCACGTAGCAAATGCTCAGCAAACATGTGAAATACACATGAGAACCCATGAACCCGATCAGAATGGTGGGAGGGGAAAGGGCGTGTTGCATGAAGCCTCAGGAGGGCACTCCTTGTCTCCTGCTGAATCTTCACTATTGTGGTTTGGTTTTGTTTTGTTTTTACTTGTTGGACATTTCTGGTTCCTTCCAGTGGATAGAAAAGGAAAACAGCCCGTGCAGCAGGATTGGAAGCCTCAGAGCGCAGGGCATGGATTTTTCATTTTGCAGGTTCTTCGCATCGCTCTGCAGCCCAGCTCACAGAGTCAATCTTTCTTCTTAACACCTCCTGACACTGGGAAAAAGTAGAACAGGGTTTGTGCTTTAGAAAGCCAGTGCAGGCCCATCAGAGAGGGATGACACTTTCCTCTTTTGCTGCATTGAGAGGGCAGATGAGGAGTCCCAGGACACAAGCCAAACACGTGTGCGATTTGGGTGTGACTCACAAAGATGGCCGAGGCCCTGAGCGCCACCTCCGTGAGTCAGCACTCTCAGAGCCACTTTCACAATCTCTCTCCTCCGGCTCCAAAATGCTGGTCACCCAGCCCAAGTCCCTCGTCCCAAGCCCTGATGTCTAAAGAGACAAAGTGACATAACACAAATTAAAGGGAGCTTCCACCCTGTACAGTTTGGCTCACTGTCCTACCCTTGGTTGCGACTCCTGTTAGGTAGTAAATGACTGCTTTGTCCTACACCACAGGCAACTAAGTGGCACGGGGGCTTCAGAAACCAGCAGCAGCCAGGGACACAACAGAAGACCCAGGTTCTGGTCCCACTCCAGCACTGCCCATCTAGGGGGCCAGGGTCACTTTGTTTGAGTGTCTGTAAAAGGAGAAAGGGGTTCCTCACTTACCCTCCTGGTAGGATTGTTAGAAGGGCATTGGGAACAAGAAACCGTCCTCCAGTAGAGCTCTTTTTAAACTTATTATTCGTACCCATAAAAACAGTACGGGAGAGGCAAGTGTGGACCTCAGACACCGTGCTATGCCAAGTTCCCAGCACCTTACTGGGCTCTCTTAGAAACTAAGGTCTTCTCAGTAAAGAAGGGAAGAATGGAAGACTTACCAGGCTGTTGTGGATTTAAAACAGGTTTGTGCATGGAATATGTTTCACACACACATTGCTTTTTCCTGAATTATCCCTTCCCAGGAAGCAGTGTATCTGTACCTAGGTCTTGATGCAGAAAGAAGAAACTAAGGAAATCTACACATTGTCTTCTAAAAGAAAAGAGATTGAGGAGATCTAATTGTTACTTAGTAAAAATTAGTTGTATTTTTCCCTTTCCCAGTCAAACTCTCCCATAGTTTTCTTGCTTTGTTGCTCACAAAAAAGGAAAGCAGGGAGGGAGGGAGGAAGGAAAGAGCTGACCTTTCTGAGACTGAGTTCTTGACGGTCTTTCCACATGAGTAAGGAAAAACCTAAAGAGAAAGCAAGCCCCTCTCTCCAGAATCAAAACATAGCCACACATACATGCATATGACAGTCAAAACATGCATAAACTTTTTAAAAATCTCTAAAAAGGCAACATATAAATAGGATTTCAGAAAATAAAAACTACTGAAGTGAGTAATTCACTTTTATTGTGACTGATGACAGAGCACTTGCTATGTGCCAGCACAGAGGAGGCGTGGTGGTTTACATACATCATCTTGTTTAAATTTTCAGAGAAGCCCTGAGAAGGATGCTTTATCTTGAGCACAGAGAGACTGAATAACTGCCTAAGGCCACACAGTCCACAAATGGAGGTTGGGGGGAGGATTAACAGCCAGGCCTCTGTGACTTCTAACCTGTCGTCCCTCAAGGCCTTTATCCCCATTCCCTCAAACCCTCAGGAAGGCTTCCAGCAGCCTTGCCACCTCCTTCTCTATCCATTATCCATCACCTGAGCCAGCTGAGTCACATGATTCCTGAGGATGGCATGAGTAGGATTCCCTCTACCCTAGGATAGCTGCCTCTTAAGAAAACAAATGTCCTCGTTACATACAAGCCAATTCGAATTAACACAAATAGCCTGCTGGTCACTGGCTCTTTCTCATCCAACTGTCAGGGTTTTCTGAGTCACCTGAAGCAGAGGCATTCTGAAGAGGCACCAACTGCTCCGAGCAGTGGCGAAGGCCACCTGGACAGTTGACCAGCTGCCCAGCACGCCTGAGCACACAGTCCATGGAGGCATAGGAAGGCAGCCTGGCTGGGTGGGGTGGACCACCCGCAGTTAGGGAAGCCTCAGCCATCAGACACCCACCCTGAAGCGTACATCTCCCCAGAACAGTTGTATCACTGTGATTACATCCAATGAGGAGAACGGGTTCATACTTGTTGTTTCTGCAGCCTCCGTATTTGCTGAACTTCTCCTGCTGTCCAGGATAGGAAACAAAAGTAGTGGCTGGGGACACAGCCAGCCATCTTCTAGTGGCTAGTATGTCACCCTTTGTGGCCTGGTGCTTCTTCCAGCTTCCTTTTTACCCTTAAATTCTTGGGATTGCGTTTTCATGCTCTTCTGCTTCATGTGTTATTGATCTACAAAAATTTTGATTTGGGTTTACAAAACAAAAAGGTCCGACCTAGTAATATGTTTGGGAAATCCTGTGTCTTCACTTGGGAGTTTAGCTGAAGGCTCTGAGAAATCCCACAGAAAAAAAATTTGCTTCATTTTAATTCATTCCATTTATTATCTCAAACTTCTTCAACCTGGGATATTTTTAAATTCTTTTGCCTAACACATACTAATATCTGCAAAATGCATCATAGGAAATATTGCTAATATACATTGTATGGGCCCCTCCTGATCCTCCATCCAGTAACATTGGACGCTCTCCAGATACACCATACCACCTGTGCTTCCGTACATCTGCACGTGATTTCCCCTCCTTTCCGCCCGGCAAATACCGTTTCACATTCAAAACCTCGTTCAGGGGACCTCACTCTCCAGGAACTCCTGTCTGACCCTCAAAGAGAAAAATTCCCCTCTCTGAGCCAAGCCAGTCGTCAGCGTTAGGAGAGGCCAGAGCAGTGTACCACGGCTGTCACGGTGTTGCACCCAGTTAGTACGACCCCCACCGAGAGGTCCCTCTTTATACTGGCTCAGATCAAAGAGCTAGAGTGAGGGCCACTGTCATTTCCTTAGCATGCCCATGCATTGTAAGGCAGGGCTGGGTGGGCTAGAATAGCACTTGGTCACTTAGACGTAGATCTTATTTATGCTTTTGTTTTTCACCCTGAATTGTAATTGTTTTTACTTGTCCATCTTTCTCCCTAGGCTTTGTGCTCCTCAGGGTGAGAGAACAGTGCTTATTTATTTTGGCATCTCCAGAAGCTAGTCTAATGTCCAGTAGAGCCTTGATAAACACTCTTTTTCTTTGATTGTTTGTTTGATTTAATGTAAAGAATAAGAAAACAAGAAAGTGCTAGATTCTGGTGGAGTAACTACTATTAGGGGTGCTCTGAGCCGAGTGATCTCAAGGTAAATGGGATCATGACGGAGGCAGCGTAACGTGGGGGTAGCTGGGTAGCAAGGGTGAATCCAGAAGCTTCACCTGAATGTGTCCCAATCCATTCTGGGTCTGACATCCTCCTTGGTGGGATCTCAGCTGAGATGTGCTCTTCAGAATTCATGTTGGAAATAAAAATAATTCCAAATGATATCATTTTTCATCTATCAAATTAGTAGACCAGTTTTTAAAATGATAATTCATAAAGGTTGTGAAGATACGCAACCATGGCTGCCCTTTTGAGCTGCTTGAAGAATATAATTGGCACAACTAGATGTTTCAATATTTTTGTTTCCTGACTCAGGACTAGTGTAGGCCTTTGGCAGAACCATTGATGATAAAGTGTGCACTTCCCTTATCTCAGTGTTTCCCAGTCCCAGCAGCGAAAATTCCTACAAAGCCAGCCAGGAATGTTCAAAGAGGGGGCATAGAAATTGTGGGGCTAAACTTCTGAGACCCTGACTAAGGCACTTGTCTCTTCCATATACAAGTATCACGATGTCCCGTAGGTTTTAAGATAGAGTCTGAGGTAGAATAAGAACTGCTACGACATTAATCATATGTTGCCATATACGAAATTTGGGAGTGTAGCCAAATTCACTTGGATTTTAAAACATGTGTCATCCACGAAGCACCATGGACAGAACATTCATTGTTATTTAGTGATCGCCAGAGAGCCGTGAACTGTGCAGGGGCATCACTCTCAGAGGGACGCCCCCACCCCCCAAGTTTAGGTTCACTTCCCTTGGAAGCTAAAATTAGAACATGGCGCTTGACACAAAAGCTCTGTTGGCGTAATTAACAACACAGAGTCCTCGCGTGCTGTATGATATGAATTGTGTTGCTAATTATATTGTTATGAATGTGGTTTAAAGTATTATTAATGCAGGAAATATCAATACTTAAAAGCTTCGCTAGCAGTGAGATTTTGCTTCAGCAGGCATGAGCTGGCCTATGAGTTTTAAACACTTTCTTGCCTAGAGGCACTAATCTGTACTCCCTTTGAATACATTTAATTAAAAATTCTGACTTCCCAGCAATTGTTGTTTTTACGTAACCCCCAAATGGAGTTTGATTGGAGGGCAAGGTCTTTTATATAAGTACCCATCTGTCCAGCCAGGGTAACATCCCTCAGACAGGTATCTGGTGACAACAGGAAGATGGTGAAGGAGGCCATCTTCTCTGTTACAGTCTTGCTCTCCCAGGAAAAGTTTCAGTGCTGTGGTCAAAAATAAAACCCTGTTCAGAGTCAGAAGGAAGGGAATGCCACCGAGGATATGATTTGACTGTGGCATTTGCTGTCGCTTTTTTAGAACCCACTCCTGAGAGCCCATCACACACCACTTTGGGCCCACTAAGCTGGGCACTGAGTTGACTGTTTCTTGTATGTGCAGACTCTTCCTCACAAGTGAGTTTGCCTTGTCTCCTCCGATTTCTGAGGCAGCTGTTGTTATTTCCATCTTTTGCAGAAGTGAATGGTTTTACACCTTCAAAAATGATGTTTTGGTGGGGGTGGGGGAGGGCACTGCATTCTACAGCGTAAATGCCTTATCTTCTTTAAACTTCCTAACAACCTGAGGCCAGGGTTTACTAACCCACTCGGATAACACTGACGGTTAAGGCACTTCAAGCCTTGCCAGGGTCGCATAGCTCATGCAGCCCAACTGGGATTAGAACCTGGGCTGACTGCAAAGCCCAAGCCTCTTTCTTGCTTCCTTCAGGGTTAGGTTGGTGATTCCTCTACCTAGGATAGTCCGCTGTCAGTTAAATGAGACTGAGAAGTTTCCTGATATGGGACTTCTGGTTTTAAAGTCTGGGACAGTCCTGGGCAGACCAGAGGAAGTTGGTCACCCTAATTCTATTCTATAATTCCTTATGTTACTTCATCTTCCTAAATGACTAACATCACAAGTTTATCCAAGAAAGGGAGTTGAAATCTATTGACTGGCTCCCTCCCTAGGAAGTGACATCCACGTAATGTCAACCTGGCACATAGAGGGAGCAGTTTGCCACAATGAGGAACAAACCTTCCTGAAACAAACATGACCAGCAAGTCACATTAAGTGGCCCGTGGATCAGTTATCACCAAATGGCGATACTTCTGTCAGAGATTTCTTCCAGCAGTGGGTTTGGGGAGATGTAATATTTACTGTTCAGTACAAGGTGTCATGGAGACACATGAAGATTTGGTCCATTAGGATGAGAGACAGAAAAGCCATGTTTATCAGATGTTCACCTCTGCAAATAATGTGCAGCTGATTTAAGAAGCCCTCATGAGCACACCAAAGGGTACCAGGCTACAAGGCTTTACTAATAAAGTTGAAAATATGCTAGTATTAATACAGCTGGCACTAAAGAATAAGGAAAAAATGCCTGGAAGTTTCTCAGCTTATTAATCACATCTTTGTAAGCAGTGTGTTTACTTTCTTTGCGACAACATCTAACCACAGTTCATGGGCTAAAGACCAAGCCAGCTTTTGCATTGGCATATTACCATGTACTGTGATTCTGTGCTTCTTGTCCATTTATTAATGCTGCAGACTTCCTACAATTTAGTCTAAAAATAGCATCATTTCTGTGAAAAACACTGCGTTCGTGCTTTAGCCATGGTATAGAAACATGGAAGAAGTGTGTGTGTGTGTGTGTGTGTGTGTGTATGTGTGTGCGTGTGTGTGTGTGTACCTGAAGAAAATATTATAATGAGTGCCTGAAATCCATAATCTGATGCTCTTGAAAATCTTACTTTTTGGCCTACTGAAAATTAAAATAAAAAAATTAGAAGGAAAAGTGGAGAGAGAAAGATAAAGACAGGGACAGATTTTTTCCCCAGGACCTCAGCTCTGCATAATATGTTTATTTCTAGTGCACAAAATGCTCATGTTAAGCTAGAAAGAAACCTCAAAGACAGCCTTTTATTAGAGTCCTTTATTCATAAGTGAAACAGTGTTGAACTCATCTTAGGTCCTATTCTGCTTTCCCTCATCAGCTTGAACTACAAAGCATCCATGGAAAACCTACTGATTGGCATTTTCCCTTATATGATGTCTTGTAAAGTAATATCCCTTTTCGGTGCTTTCGGACAGAACATTCCTTGATAAGAAATTTTCCAATAGTAAGGTTTTCCGAAACCACATCCCTGATTTGAATATGGCTGCCTGTCTACTTAGCCATGCCCCCACTCAAGTATGGATGACACAGCGATGATTTCTCTAAATCTATGATTATTTTGGACCCAGAAGAACTTAAGCAAGACAAATAGCATTTGAGAGGCCACGTGAGCCTGAGTGAGCTGCCAAGGACACAGGTGGAGAGTGATAGGGGATGCATTTCATAATCGAAATAAGAGCAGCCAGAGCGATAACGTCTCATTGCTGCACAATAGAAAAAGTGAACAGTTTGCATATCAGACATATCAGGTGTTAGGATTTGACGCAGAACTCCTGAGTAATGCATTGTTTGCCTTTTGGAGAAATTAAGAGGAAGGAAATGTCATTCTGCAACTTCACATAAGATAGCGAAGAGAGATGGTAGACAGGGAAATTGTCATTTCCTAGGCTGCTTCCAAAAGATACCGTTGGGAGCAAAGGGTGACAGGGACTGAATGGAGGAAGCAGGCAGCCCAGAGCTGGCCTGAAAAAAGAGGACTTCGCAGAATACATTTTAATCAGCCTTGATTTCAAAACCACATACCCAAGGAAGAGATAACAACTTTGTGATAGTGGAGGATTGTGGAAAGAATGTGGGCTTTGCAATAATCCATTTCTTCGATAGATGTTTCTGGAGCACCTGCTTTTGCTGAGCACCTTTCTGGATATAGAATTCATAGGAATTATGTATTCACAATCCTCCATGCACCTCCCCACACCTTTCCGGGTCTGCTGGCAAATGGCCCAGGATGGAGTTCTACCACTTAGAACTGCCGCCCTCCCAGCTTGAACCTCTGAGCTTGAAAACCTACTTCTGTGCTAGATCCAGAGCAATGCGATAGACTCAACCCTGCCCTCCAGTCACTTACAGTCAGCCCCTCTCCATTCTGAGGAGACCCCAGACGTCAGCATGTTTGTGTCCAAAACCATCTAATGACTTCCCATCCTGCTCAGACCAGAGGCCACCATCCTCTTTATGACCTTCATGGTCTGATTCCTCTCCACCTCTCAGAATCCTCTTCTCCTACTCTGCTCATTCCCTCCACTCCAACCATCCTCTCCTACTACATGTATCTCAAAGCCTGAGCCTTTGCCCTTGTTGTTCCTCTGCTCAGAATGCTTTGCCTTCTGCCTAGGACATTTTCCCCTCAAGGAGCTCACTTCCTAACTTCCTCTGAGATTAGGATTGCCAGATTATATTTACTAATTACTTTAATAAATTACTATTTATTATATGAAATTCAAATGTCATTGGGCATTCTGTATTATTATGTGCTAAATAGGGTGACCCCACCCAAGAGCTTTACTCAGATGTCACCTTCTGGGTGGTGCTGCCGAGACACATTACACAATCATTGTGACCTACAGCAATGCAAATTTATGATTTTACAGTCGATCAAAAGTCTAACGTAAATCTCCCTATGTTAAAATCAAGGTTGTCAGCAGGGCTGTGTTCCTTTCTGGAGGCTATAGTGCAGAGAGTGTTCCTGGCCTTTTCCATCCTCCAGAGGCCGCCCACATTCCTTGGCTCATGGCCCCCTTCCATCTTCCAAACCAGCAATGTCAGGCCATTCCTTCTCATGCTGCCATCTTTCTGACTCTCCTTTCTGATTCCCTTTCCACTTTTAAAGACTCTTTCGATGATACTGGATCTACCTGGATAATCCAGACTAATCTCTCCATCTCCAAGTCAGCTCACTAGCTACTTTAACTCCCTTTGCCATGTAACCTGGCGTAGTCACAAAATCAAGGGATTGGAACATGGACATCTGCAGAGCCATTAGTCATCTTAGCACAGTGACTTTAGCAAAAGTATCTGAATTTTTAACCCTCCCAACTCCAACACTTCACATCTCCTTCCTCTGCTTTCTTTTTTTGTCTTCAGTACTTGTGACTAACATATGTCTTATGCTTATTTAATTTATCTGTCTCCTTCACTAGGATACAGCTCCATAAGAGCAGTGAGCCTAGAACAAACACAGGACGTGTAGCATGTATTCAGTAAATACGTTGGGTGAGTGAGTGAATGAATGAATGGATCCCAATCTCTGCCAACTCCATTTGCATAAAGTGTTGCCATTGTCAACATGAATCCTGCTTTTCTCCAATCTCACTTCCATCCCTGGGAAGGGAAACGACTGCTGATACAGGGCTCCGCAGGCGCACAATGCCTGAGGCCCCCGGGAGCACTGGAGCAGCTGAGGGCTCCATTACTGAGAAATTGCTCCTTTCTTTGTGTCACAGTGGAGCTGGAGGGCCATTGCCTGGCAGCAGCTCCCCAGAAGGCAGGAAGGCAGGCATTCCAAACAGAACCCTGCCCTGGATGCCCAAGGCCAAGCAGGAGAAGTCCATATCCCCGGGTTGACCATAGCCTAGAAACCCTCCCAGACAGGAGCCTTGGGGATGCTGGTCCAAAGCCCAGAACACGCAGCTGTCTTTAATAGTCTTGTGGGTATTTACACCAGGGCAGGAGGCAGGCATAACCACACAGTTAATGTTCAGGAGGGATTATAACTGCATGAGCAAGATAGCTATGTTCCTTGGAAACTGTCACTGACAGCTCCCAAGGACCATATCCAAACTCCCTGACTCGCAGTAGTAAGATTATAAGGCCCATTTATAAACGCTGGTGTTTAAATGTTACCTCATTGCAAGTACACAGTCTCTTAGCTCCCTAGGAAAAATAACGAACATACTACAAAAGCTACCTGTCTCAGGTGCGGATCAGCGTGGATGAGTGCTCGCATTCAGCGCTGTGAGCAACACAACCCTCGTTGGGGGTGGGTGGGGGCAGTCTGCATCGCTTGGAGACTGAGCAGCCAGTGTTTGCCTTTGGGGAACTTGGTGCTTTTGTCTAGCCAAACATGTCAAAATGCCAATGATGCTTTTCTCATGCTCCAGAAACATGGACAAAAGAAAAACAGTATGATATTTACCATATCATTGTTTATCCCTGTGCCATTTGCAGAGGGCTCATCCCACGCAGACCTCCTCCACCTATATCAGTTGCACCTCTCAGCTCTTCTGTGGGGAGGAAACTGAGGCCTTGACAAATCTGAGCCCTGCTTGCCTCTCCACTGTAGCTTGCCCTCTGATCCCATTCCGTGGAAGTTTCCGATGCTACGTTCTCTCTTGCGTTCACACGTGTATTCCCTCTGCCCGAGATGTGCATTCCAACCATTGTCTCAGACGGCTTCTCTTTCACCCGGCTGACTTCTAAGTCATCTTTGGAGGTCTCAACTTCAATATCAATTCCTCCTGGCCACCTTTCCTGACCCCCCTGCCCTTCTCCTTTATAATACACAGCCCACCTGGAATGCCTGTGTATCACCTGTCTCCGATCTAGACAGTCAGCTTCAAGGGAGGGAGGCTGTGTCTCCGTGTTCACCGCTGCATCCCTGGTATCCAGCTTACCACAATTACGAAGGGGATGAAGCCAGAGCTGACCCATTTCCTGATGTCTAATCACCTATTTGGTTTTCTTTCCATTCTACCATATTCATGTATTTACACATTCATTTATTCCCAAACATTAGACCCATCGCTTGGTGCTGAGTAATATCAAAAATAAAATAAAATAATAGGACACACCTTAACTCACCTTAACTTCAGTTCTTTAGAGTCTAGTGGGGAGAGTATGATAGTTCTACATGTTAGTTTCCCTAGGCTATTGACTTAGGCAGCTCAGGCTGCCTTAACAAAACAGCATAGACTGGGTGGCTTAAACAACAGAGGTTTAGTTCTCATAGAAGGCTGGGAGGTCTGGAGTTAAGGTCCTGGCTGAGTGGGTTCCTGGGGAGAGCTCTCTTCCTGGCCTGCAGCTGGCTGCCTTCTAGCTATGTCCTCACGTGGCCTTTCCTCCGTGTGATCACATGGGGAGAGAGAGATAGAGCTCTGAGGGCTCTTCTTCCACTTACAAGGCCACCAATCATTCAGATTAGGACCCTGCCCTGATGACCTAATTTAATCGTATTTATCTCCTACCCCGTTTCCCTGAAAATAAGACCTAGCCGGACAATCAGCTCTAATGCATCTTTTGGAGCAAAAATTAATATAAGACCCAGTCTTATTTTACTATAAGACTGGGTCTTATATAATATAATATAATATAATATAATATAATATAATATAATATAATATAATATAATATAATAATATCGGGTCTTATATTAATTTTTGCTCCAAAAGACGCATTAGAGCTGATTGTCCGGCTAGGTCTTATTTTCGGAGAAACACAGTAAATGCCCTGTCTCCAATACAGTCACACTGGGCATTAGGGCTTCAACATAGGAATCTGAGGGGGCCACAATTCAGTTCATAGCAGCTGTAGTGACAGTTATTTAATCAAATGCTAACCTAGGTTTTGCAATGGAGGTATTTTGTAGATGTGGTTATCATCTATAATCAGTGGACTTTAAGTAAAACAGGTTAGTGTCCAGTGAGCGTCATCCAATCAAAGACCTTAATAGCAACACTGAGGTTTTCTGGAGAGTAGGAGATTCTGCCTCAAGACTGGAGCATTGCCTCCTGCCTAAGTTTCCAGCCTGTGGAAGCTCTGGGCTTCAGACTTGCTAGCCCCCACAATCACCAGAGCCAGTTCCTGAAAATTCATATGTGCGAGAAACTGACAGACACAGTGACAGACAATAAAGAGGCAGGGTCTTGCCTGAGGCTGCTTAGAACGGTTTTGAGCCACTCACCTTCATTTCTAGTACCTGATTCGTCTGAAGGCACAACAATCAGCGAAGAAGAATTTTAAAAATTTACCTAAAATGTGTTCATAGCCTTCTAGGTGACAGATAGCACTCCTTAGGTGTTTATTAATGATTGTGGGGTATTTCCAGGCAGATGTTTTCTCCTTCCTTTGGAAACATTTCAGCTACTGTACGCTAGAACTTAGCAATTCTGGTAGAACACATGGCTAGGGTATTTGAGGCAA
This sequence comes from Rhinolophus sinicus, assembly GCF_036562045.2. Lineage (NCBI taxonomy): Eukaryota > Metazoa > Chordata > Mammalia > Chiroptera > Rhinolophidae > Rhinolophus > Rhinolophus sinicus. The sequence goes on along the minus strand of NC_133752.1, from coordinate 9,898,358 downwards.
TGTCACAGTGGTCAGATGGTGAAAACAAGTTATTTGTAGGAAAGACACATTGATTAAACATTTTAGATGTCCATTGGATCACCAAAATCTAATTTTTAGGATACACACACACACACACACACACACACACACACACACACACGTTGGGCAGGGACCATCCATAAGATTTTAACAGGTATATCCTGATGAGTTTCAAAATGTCTTTCATGAAGCCCCTTCCCCCAGACTTGGTTACACCCCCATCATAATAAACACATAGGGAGCACTTTCCATATGTTAAAACCTAGGTACCTACTTTAAGTGGATTTTCTTGTTTCTCCTAACAACCCAATTAATTAGGTACTGTTGTTACCTCAACTTTGCTGATGGAGAAACTGAAACACCCGGAGATTACTAAATCTGACCACTGTGACTTGCCCAAGGTCCCCAGGTATCAAGTAGTTGAAATTCGAACCCAAGCCAAATGTGTATGCTGAACCACTGCATACGATGCCTCTATGCACGCAAAGTCCTTCATTTTTCAGATGTTGCCTAATGTCTCACAAATCATGGATGTCAATCAGAGTCTATCCAGGAAAACAAAACCTACACTAGCTAATTTAATGAAGGAAATTTAATATGGCAAATTACTTATAAAAGTGGAGCTGGAAAAGCAAGTAGGAGATGAGGCTACCCTACGATTAGCCACTGCCACTCCTGGGGAAAAGGGTGCTACTGTCAGGCCACCTGGTAGAATCTGGGACCATGTGCATCTGTAGTGACAGCTATTGGAGAGGTCATCTGAACCTCAAAGAGGACAAGAAATACCCTTCCTTATTTCTGTACCCATGTTATAGGTTGAATAGTCCCTCAAAAATTCATGTTCACCCAGAACCTCAGGATGTGACCTTATTTGGAAATTCAATGACTTATGTCCATATGAACAGGAGAGGACAGAGAGACAGACATAGGGGAAAAGGCCATGTGAAGACGGAGGCAGGAATTGGAGTGTTGCAGCTACAAGCCAAGGAACACCAGAGACAGTTGGAGCCACCAGAAGCTGGAAGAGGCAAGGAAGGACACTTCCTTAGAGGAAACATGGCCCAGGCAACACCTCAGACTTCTAGCATCCAGCACTGAGAGAAAATACATTTCTGTTGTTTCGGGGCCACCCAGTTTGTGGCATTCTGTTTTGGCGGCCCTAGGAAACTAACTCAACCCACTTCCCTCCAGTCTCCCCTGGTGCCTCCAACTGGCCAAACCTCACCCAAAGCCAATTGCAAAAGCAGCTGGGAAATGGTGGCGGGAGTAAGGGGGGGGGGGGGGGGCCTGTCTCCTGCAGTACAGAGTTGGGAGGAGGGGGTGGGTCTGAGAGCAAGTAGGAAAATAACTGGAGCACTGTGGAGGGAGTGCCCATACCAAATGACATGGCAGAGAAATGAGTCCGTGGGGTCAGAAGGAAAGAGAAAGAACATCAGAGGCCTTGAAATGACTGTTCCAGCAGAAACCCTGAACTTGGCTCTCTGATGGGGTCTCCGTAGGTCAGCAAGGCAGCCGGTCCCTCACTGGTCTTGTAGGCGTCCTTCCTGGCAGCCTCAAAATTGAGATCAAGACATAGATATTGAAATGTGCCCGCATGGCCTGTTTGCTCTAGGAGGATGTTCCCTCCAACACCTGAGTGGCAGCTGCGGCGCCCTCCTCTCCCTGGGCTGAGTGTGATCACTTTCCAGAGTAATCAGTTTGTAAAACAACTGAGAAAAGGCAAAGGCTCCCTGGTTGGATCTTCATATAAAAAGGAGGATGTTTTTGAATTTGACAACCAATCTGCCTTTAAGCCTGTCAGGAAATAAACCCAAATCATAATCTGATGTTTTGGAATTGCATCCCTTTTGTGGAAAAGCATTTCCTCTCTCTCCCTTGTTTTTCATCCTCTAAGGCAGAGTGGGTTTTATTCATGTGGGTGCCTGTCATTCGTTGTTATCTGTTTCTAGGTGGGATTATCTGCTTATTTTGTTTTGTTTTTTTCCTTTTGTGTTCCATATGTTAGGTTGTTTTGTTATTTTACTATGGGATCCCTTTTGGTGATGTGTTTCCTAATTAGGAGAGATTCCTTCACCCTTAGATAAGCATTTGTTTCTTAATCACGCCTCACCTTCTGATTTCTCTCTAATTCAGATTTAGCCAGAGGAGTAAATTACTGGTCGGGGGATTAGGGTACTCTGGTTTGTGGGTTTGAACATCTGATATTTATCATTGAATTCTAAAAATGGATTATTATCGGAGACATTATCTATTAGGTTGGTGCAAAAGTAATTGCGGTTTAAAAGGTTAAAAATAATTGCAGAAACCGCAATGTACTTTTGCACCAACCTAATACGAAAATGCCTTGTACCGTTAGCCTGATTATCATCCCTTGGAACATTATGTCTCGTGACCCCGAAATCTCAAGGAGACCAAGTGATTTACTTCCCAGAGTCGCTAACCAATCACATCACACATTGATCTCCTGGCTCAGTGGGGCCTGGCCATTCATGTAACCATTATTTATCATAATACCAAATTCTATCTTGCGATCACTGGCTTTGTTCCAGGCATTGCATTAAGGATTTACATATGTTGTGTCAAACCATCATAGATAGTATCATTATCCCCATTTTACAGGTGAGGAAACTGAGGTTCACAGAGGCTGAAAATCTTGGCCAAGAGCACACAGCTAGTAAATAGCAGATTTGGGGGTTCGAAGCCAGATGAATCTGGTTCCTAAACCTGCACCCCTCATGTATCGCCTACCTCTCTGTACAGATCAATACCATGTGCAAAGAGCAATACAAAGCCAGTGAGAACGTTTGAACTTGGCATCTCAGCAGCAATTATCCACTCATATTCAGAGAGGTAGACAACAGAGTGGTTAGGACTTGAGAGCACAGTGTTGGCGTCAGGCAAACTTGACTGCAAACCTCTTCTCTGTCCTTCAAATGGCTGTGTAACCGGGAAACATGACATGAATCAGAGTCTTTAATATCAGCTCTAGATAACTTAATATCAGCTTAGAGTCTGAGTGTCCTCACCTGTAAAAGTGGGCCAGAAGGTGCTGAGGATTAATGATACGATGTATGTCAGGTACATACTCCAGGGACAGGCATAGTTTCGATATTCCAAGTGATGATTAAGCTATGACTCACCAAATATTTGAGTATGCCTAATACTATGTTAAATAAAAGGGAGAGAAAAGTAAATATGGCTTGCTATAGCTAAGGAGATGAAACAAGTGCACAAGAAAGTAAATTCCCAATGCAAATAAAAACATGGGGACGTATGTAGATTAGTGATAAGTGTTATAGAAGCAAGAGCACCTGTTGGGCGGGGATGGTCAGCGACAGACTGAGATTCTGCACTGGACCTCCGAGGGCCTTAATGGTCACCTGGGTGGTAACGAAACGTGGTTTGCAGACCAATGCCGGACAGCGGATTCTTAGTGATCCACAAGATAGGAAGGAGCTGGCTCTGGAATGGAAATCAACTGCTTTGTGGAACATATTGTTCAGTTCATCTGACATTTTTTTGATGCAAGCCTTTCTCAATGAAGGAAGCAGTGAACTGAATTACATTCTGCCTTAAGCTCATTATCCTGCCATGGAAACAACAGAGGGTTTGCAGAACACCTCCTTTGCATAGCACTGGTTTGGAACAGAGGTCAACAACCTTTCTGTGAATGGCCAGGTAGTAAATATGCTTGGGTTCATAGGCCGTATGGCCGCTAGAGCAACTGTTTCACTCTAGCACTGTACCATAAAAGCAGCTACCGTGTTTCCCCAAAAATAAGACCTAACCGGACAATCAGCTTTAATGCATCTTTTAGAGCAAAAATTAATATAAGACCCAGTCTTATTTTACTATAATACAAGACCAGGTATAATATAATATAATATAATATAATATAATATAATATAATATAATATAATATAATATAATATAATATAATATCGAGTCTTGTGTTAATTTTTGCTCCAAAAGATGCATTAGAGCTGATGGTCTGGCTACATCTTATTTTTGGGGAAACACGGTCTATACAAAGAGTAGGTAGTTCAAGCTCAGAAAATGTCATCCATCAGCTGGAAAAGATTGAATTAAAGGGCTGGTGGTGGACTAGACCAGAATTAGCCACATGCCAAGCCCAGAGCATCACTTCTTCAGCCAGAGCCAATTCTGACAGTCACCACCTATTCCTGGGTTTAGGCGAGGAGATGAGCAAGATGAATGACTGTGCGAGTGTAGCTAAGGAGAATCAAATTTCTCCAGGAGAACTGTCAGATAAAAACAAAGCAAAACTGTTCATCTACATTTGTTAGGCTCTTGTTACTATGAAAAGACAGGAGTCCTGGGACTGAGCTAAAATCTTACTACCCAGCCAGGACTTGTAGTAATTGGGTATATATGTGTGTCTTTGTGCAAAGCATTCTGCACAGAGGAGGCGATCAATTATTTATCAAATGGACAAATTCATCACCTCTAAGTCCTCAGGACAATGCCTCATTTGTCTGCCATGAGCAAATGACTCCTTGCTATAAATCTAGCCAAGATATCTGTTATCCATCCATCCATCCATCCATCCATCCATTCATCCATCCA